>NC_139346.1:112595476-113340476 GCF_055883805.1 Amblyomma maculatum
GAGTACCACCGGCCTCTTTTTTTCCGTTTCTTTTATTTTCCTTTAAATTAAATTCCTTTCAATTAAAAGAATCAACCCTCACAACAAAGAATCAATCAATTAAATGATCAACCATCAATCAGGTGATAGAAAAGTGCTCGGAATATAACCAGAACTTATACATAGCATTCATTGTTTACGAAAAAGCATTTGACTCAATTGAAACCTCGGCGGCGATGCAGGCATTGAGAATTCAAGGGGCAGACGAGCTTACGTAAAAATGCTGGAAGATATATATAGTGGCTGCACAGCAACCATAGTATCTGCATAAAGAAAGTGACAAAATTTCCATAAAGAAAAGTGTTAGTCCAGGAGACACGATCTCCCCAGTACTATTCACAGCTTGCTTAGAGGAAGTATTCAGAGACTTGGAATGTGAGCAGTTAAGGATAAGGGTAGATGGAGAATAAATCAGTAATCTGCGATTTGTTGATGACATTGCCTTGCTAAGTAACTCGGGGGATGAACTGCAAATAAGTAGAAACGTAGGCTTAAAAAGTAGAAAGGTAGGCTTAAAACTCAATATGCAGAAGACTAAGGTATTGTTCAACAGCCTCGGGAAGGAACGGCTGTTTACGTTGGGTACCGAGGCACTTATACAAAATATGCTCAAATGCATGCTTCCGCATAGAGGGAAAAGCATTAGAATAGAGGGAGGGCGGTTGTAATAAAGCACGAATCTCGTCTGCTCCCCAGTAAAATATAGAAGCGCGTGTGCCAGAGCCACAGCAACCGCGACTCGCCATCCGTTTCTAACTGGCTAGACAGATACTTTCAGATGACGAGGCGCAGGCTCTGCAAGGCTGGGTACATTGCGCGGGCGGAAGTGCGGCGCGCCGCAGCGAGGCGCCTGCGACGCCAGAACACAAACAGATCCACAAAGGGTTGCGCCGGCGCCGGGGTTCATACGGGGTTCGCCGAGGTTCATACGCACCAGGGTTCATACGGACGATAGACATCCTATATGCGAGCCGCCACATTGTTCTCGCAACTACACACTCGAAATATAATCCGAGGGGCTCTCGGCAGCACCGCAGTTGGCACCTGCGATACCCCATTTGGCAAGACGATTTCTCGTGGACAAGACGCGCCAGCGCCTAAGCCAGTCAAAATCTCGCACTTCATTTGGCAGCCGACTAACTGCCCACGCTCGCCATTTGGGGACAGCGGTCTCTTGTTGCACATCAGCTGAAAGTCTGCGAACATACATTAGCTTGGTGATACGTATGGATGGCTGATAGGTCGCCCATATTAGCATCTGACAGGTTGGCATTGAGAGTAAACTTTGTCTCGGCAACCTCGCTGTAATACCCGACAATCGACCGAGGTGATGTCCGGGTGTAGACACATGACGCGCCGTGATCATTCAGTATAGGATGAGCGAGCGACAAGGGCAAGAATCGTCAGTTAATAGCTTCTCATCTAGCCTTAAGGGAACAGGGCAGGCGAAATTTCGCAAAAAAAATCGATTTTATATTTTTATGTAATGTAAAACCCCTATTCTATCCTTTATATAGTCCAGTCTTTCATTTACGCGCACTCGAAATATTTACTCCGAAATGGGAATTTTCGAAATCTAGGCAGCAACCAGCCCCATCTCTCTTTGACATCATGTATTCTAGCCACTGTAACGCCTGCTTCAGATCTGTGCCTCGCCTATGCTGAAAACAAAATTTTCAGCGCCTGCTTTGTTCACGCTTGGTGGGATAATTGTCACTCATCTGAGGAAGGCTAGTTAGCATTTTTGTTTAGGCAAGCAAATATTCAGACACAGCCGGATTACTCGCGACTGGCAGTTTCGATTCAAGTTCCGGCTACTGAGTGGGCTCAAAAGGTCTCCGAAAGCAACGGACTTGAAGCCATCTGAGTATAGCGCCCGCAAATCATTCATTGCTGACGATAAATGCCTTCCAATCAAATCCAATCTCTCGTGCTACGGCGTGTTTTTTATTTAGCGTCATTTTTTTTGAAGCTGGATATTTAGTGCCCTTCTAATGACGAAGACAAAGAAGAATATTAGAAAAAGTGCGGTCATTGCTCGAAAATTTGAAGGACACTCTGCTTTGCCGTTCCCTTTATTTTTTTTTCTTCCTCCTCACATTTCAGATTTGCATTTTCAATGGGACCCTGGCCACTGTGGTTTTACATATAATTAAAGGGCAGATTTTTTAGCAAAATCCGCTCTTAGTGGACCTCTTGTTCCATTCATACCTCATACCGTTTACTTAACTTTAGCACAATTTCAAAATATCCAACGTCTCCATCACTTCAGTAACGAGCCTCTCATTTCTGCACCAGATTACCAACACCTCAGATAACCTTGGCGTGGCCGCATCCGTGTTGCAAGGGTATGTGAAGTGTCTATGACTCTCTTACGCTGCAGATTACCGAAACTAAATCTGTATTTATGTCGTTCGGGGCTATCAACTACTAATCTCTGAGTCTTGCTAAGGAATTGAATCCATAGATAATTTTTTTCTCTTCTGCCGGAGGTTCGCATCTCTCCGCAAAATTTACTTAGCAACTCCCCTTTCGAGATTAGGCCTTCCGCTAACCATTCCAGTTCTCCTCTCCTTCGGGGCAAGCGTCAAGAGATATGCCTTAAAACCAGTGTGCGATTCTATTCATAGTTACATAATTTCAAAAGCTGGATTCCTATGCTAAATACGATTTCATGATTTTTTCTTTTCCTTTTTATGTTTTCCAAAATCTAGTAAACGTCCATATTTAACACTCCCCTCATTGAACATGTATATTTACAATTTACAATGCACCTTGGCCAATCCCCCGCCGTGGGTGTGTGCCATTTTGTCTGAGGTCGTCATCATCATCATCATCAACGCTTCCACGGCAACCAGAATTGGGCATGTGCCAATGTCTGAGACCACAACAACAACAACCGGCATAAGACGTTCAGCAATGACACCAAATCTATGTAACACAATTAAGCGATGGACGCCGAGGTCTCCGCGCACATTTCCTTTGAAGCTTTTACGCGAGGCGGGACGCATGGAGACCATAAAGGCAAATTGTTTGACCGTGGCAATAGCCTGATTGACGTTAGCCTTGTGTAGTGTGCCACCGCCGAAAGCTGTTCGTGTAAAGCATGTGGTGACGATTTGCATCTCATTCAGACTCTGCACGATAAGGAGCTGCTTGCGCGTACTCCAAACAATGTGTAAAATGGTTCTCATAGCACCGATTCTAGACATCTAAGCTAAAAATATCGCACATCATGGCTCTACCTGGCATTTGAGGTCATCCTTAATTTCTCCAGATTGGTTCACGGTTCTCTATTTATGCGAAGCTGCGTCACGATGACTATACTTGCTGACAGAGGGCTACACTTCCGGTCACTAAGGACGTCGGAGGGAAAGAGAGAAACAACTTTTAATGCCAGACAGTATCAATTAAGGCATGTCGGCCTAGCCTGGCCCGCAGGTGGAAACGACGCTCTGGGCCCACGAGACAAGCGCCAGCTGCGTCTTCTTGTCTGAGCGCGTAATACGTTGGTCCCAGCTATCCTCGGAGGGAGCTGGCAGTAAAGTACGAGCGAGTGGTCTTCCCCTACATCACCAAAGGGTGTGTGCCAAAGTGGTCATTACTGCACAGTCGCAATTGGGGCAAATGGGGTCGTAGTCCCCGTCCGTAATCAGTGCCAATTACGAATAGCTGATTATAGAATTTGAAGTTTACGCAGCATGGTAGCCTTCGCTCTGTCAAGGTCAGGATGGGGAGGCGGGGTCGTCTCGTCTCTCTGTGTAGGTTGGTGATTTTGGCAAAAGTCAAGGGGGCCTCGGCGAAGGCCTCTGGATCCGCGGAGCCGCCCGCCCGGTTTGTTAGACTTCGGGCTAGTAGGTCGACCCCTTCATTCCCAGAGTTCTCCGCGTGGGCGGGGATCTCTGCTCAGTCCGCAAGCTCAGAAAGAAAGTATTTATAATCGAGGTGGCTAAAAGGCTGGTGGATATTAAAAAATTTGTTTCATGCATTTATATATTGCTGTATTGTTATAAATCTCTTTTTTTAACTTCAAATGCCATTATCTCAAAACACAAAATGTTGCTGCATTTGACCCATTTCCTCAGAAACTACGTTAACGAGGCGGATACAAAGTTCGACATATTTTATTTTATTTTTATTATTTTATTTGCAGATACTGCTAATCCTATTCGAGATTGTTGCAGTTGGGCATGTGTTAGTACAGAAAAGTGTGCATAGAGCATATAACGAACACACAGTGACATGATCATATGTACGAAGCAAATCAAGAATATAAAATGCATAGGGTACAAAAATGGTGAAACATAGTATACAAACAAAAACAATTATGAGACAGATATGAACGAGAAATATGCATGTATTACGACACTGCACTAAGAGAAGAAAAAAAATACACTCCAGACACGGCATCCCTTGCCTTGCCATCTCGACCTTGCCGTCTCAACCTGGTCTTCTTCCACAAGTTTGGAGGTAAAAAAAGACGCACATTACCCACAGACAAACAGCACTATACAAAACACTATAAGATACATACATAAAATAAACTGAAATACATGATTCCTCAGAGAGGGAAAAACAACAGAAGAAGGGTTCTAATAAAACAACACTGGCATCTCAAGTCTGCTCCCCCGTACAACATAGAAGCGCGTGTGCCAGCGCCGCAGAAACCTAGCCTCGCCATCGGTTTCAGACTGGCCAGACAAACTTCTAGATGCCGAGGCGCAATCTCTGCAAGGATGGGTGCTTTGCGTGGGCGGGAGTGTGGCGCGCCTCAGCGAGGCACCTGCGGCGCCATAATACAAGCAGAACTACAGTGAACGCAAGATGTTCGAAAGGATTGCGGCAGTGCCTGACACCGGGGTTCATACGGACGTTAAACATCATATATGCGAGACGCCACATTGTTGTCGCAACTACACGCTCGAAAAAGCTTGCGAGAGGCTCTCGGGAGCACCGCAGTTGGTACACTACGCGATACCCCATCTGGCAAGCGGAGGACGCCCCAGCGCCCAAGCCAGTCAAAATCGCGCACTTCATTTAGCAGCCGACAAGCTGCCCCTGCTCGCGATTTGGGGACAGTGGTCTCAATTTGCTCATCAGCTGAAAGCCTGCGAACGGGTACTAGTTCGCTGATGCGTATGGCTGGTAGGTCGCCTATAATAAGATCTGACAGGTCGCCATCGAGAGTCGAGTTTGTCTAGGCAACCTGGCGGTAAAAAGGCAGAGGTCTGTCTGCTTTTGTACCCAGGTGATGTCCGGGTGTACACACAGGGCGAGCCGTGCTTATCCAGTACAGAATGAGCGAGCGACCAAGTTAAGGCGGCACAGTTAATAGCCTCTCCACCAGCTTTAACGCGAGTACTCGAGCCACTGTCGGGATGCACGGCAGGCCAAGGCCTCCTCTGCTCGTCCGAAGGTGTAGGATGTGGCGGGTGACTAGCGCTGTCCTGCTGCCCCAAAGAAAGGTCCCTATAAAGGAGGCGAATCGGTTCACCACACGGCGCGAGAATGTCGCGATACGCACCACATAAAGGGTGGAAGCGCACTCTCGTGTCTTGATGACTGTGACTTTAGCATTAAGCGTAAGGTTGGAACGCGCTGCGTCAGAAACGGCATGCATTGCTCGCGAAAGAACCACGTCTAAGATGCAGGGAGAGACCCCCCTGGCTCAAACAGCACACCAAGTACTCGCACAGCGAACCACAAGCGGTACAGTGGCGGCTAAAGGGCCCGTGAACAGACCGAAGCGGAGTGCGTTGCTATTCCTGGGGGTGTTGAGCGGCACTGCAGATACAGCTGCGTAACCTGAAAAGATGTTCAGAAACAATGAAACTGTCATGGCCACTCACGAAGAGTGAAATGTTCTCCGCGTATGAAGATACAATGACCATGCCCTGTCCAACTGATTAAAAAGTCCTGAATACGCCTGTTCGCGGGGACCCTACGTCGCAGCGGGTCGAGCGAAAGTATGAAGAGAACCGGCGTCTCTATAAGTCCCTATAAGAGAGGCGAGCCAGTTCGCCACACGGCGCGGGATTGTCGCGATACTCGCCACATAAAGGGTAAAAGCGCACTCTCGTGTCCTGATGACTGTGACATTAACATTAGGCGTAAGGTTGAAATGCGCTGCGTGAGAAAGGGCATGCATTTCTCGCGAGAGAACTACGTCCCGATGTGGGTAGAGACCCCCCTGGCTCAAACAGCACACCAAGTACTCGCACAGCGAACCACAAGCGGTACAGTGGCGGCTAAAGGGCCCGTGAACAGACCGAAGCGGAGTGCGTTAATATTTCCGGGGGGGGGGGGGGGCGGGGGGGGGCGTTGAGCTGCACTGCAGGTATAGCTGCGTATTCTGAAAAGAGTTTTAAAAACAATCAAACTGTCATGGTCATGTACGAAGAGTGAAATTTCGTCCGCGTATGCAGGTACAATGACCGTCTCCTGTCCAACTAATGGAAAACCTTGAATACGCCTGTCCGCAGCGATCTTACGCCGCAGCGAGTCGAGCGAATTGGTGTGAAGATACCCGGCGAGTGCGGCTACTCCGGACGCACTTCCTGCGCAATCGGAAAGCTGCCGGCAATTTGGCCATTTAGTAATAGTTCGCTACCAAGGTCTGTGTAAAGGCCCCTTAGGAGCTGAACGAATTTGTCAGAAAAGCCAAATGAGCGCAGCCCGGTGAACAAGTAACCATGTTCAACGTAGTCCAAGGTCTTCGCCTGGTCGAAGGCAATGAAATCTTAAGTGATCCGTTGGCACAGGCGTATTTGAAGACGTCCCTCCTCAGGGTCAGCGAAGCAAACACCGATCATCCAGGTATCACACAGGACGGGTATGGGCTAACCAAATCCTGCAGGTAGGTTCGCACCCTAGGGACCAGCACTGTGGCTAGAGGTTAGAGTCTGTGTTAAGGATGCTAATCAGTCGCCACGATGAGGGACTCGACGACGTCATGTCCTCCTTCGGAATTAGAACAATACTGCTGACATTGAATGAGGATGGCTTCGCGCCGTTCTCGAAACAACAATTTACTAGTCTAAGAAAGATCGATGATATCAAAGGAAGTGGAATAAAAACCGGCTAATAGTCCGTCAAAACCGGGCGCGGTCGAGTGGGTCATGGCGCCTAATGCAAAGCACACCTCCTCTAAAGTTGCTCGCTCCTTAAGTGCAGAGCATGCGTCGTCTGTAAATTGTGAAAAAGGTCCACAGAATGTGCACACAGGTTCTTTAAAATCCTCCTCCTGGTCGATACCTTGCGACGAAATGATCGCTAAACAATTTGTGGATGTCCGCAGATTTCGAGGACGTAGTGCTGTCCGCACGCATGACGCTCTCCACGCGAGTTCACCTGTTATTGCGCTGGTCAACGGCTAGAGCGTGTCCCAGGTCCGTGGCATTCTGAAGCGGCACATAGGATTGTCTCGCGGAGATTAATGCGCTAACTGTCCTCCAGGATACGGTGATAACGCTCGCGCAGCATCTCGAGATCTTCGCGCATAGTGAACCCAAGCGCTCTGCAGCCACATGCGATGCACATCAGAGCAAAACGTCACCCAGCGCGGTCGTAATGCGGACGCGCCATGCCTTCCCCACACAGAACATCCCGCCAGCGTGGCTTCAACGCATCCCATGTAGCAGGAGTTATGATACTAACCGCGGTCACAGAGAAGCACAGCTATCCGCGTATATCAGCAAGGCATCGATCGTCGTGGAGCACTGATGCATCCATGTGCCACATTAGGGGGCTGTCTGTACGACCAGGAGCTGCTCGCAGAGTAACACAAATAGAATTTAATCTGTACATACATACATACATACATACATACATACATACATACATACATACATACATACATACATACATACATACATACATACATACATACATACATACATACATACATACATACATACATACATACATACATACATACATACATACATACATACATACATACATACATACATACATACATACAGACAGACAGACAGACAGACAGACAGACAGACAGACAGACAGACAGACAGACAGACAGACAGACATACATACATACATACATACATACATACATACATACATACATACATACATACATACATACATACATACATACATACATACATACATACATACATACATACATACATACATACATACATACATACATACATACATACATACAAAAACGCACATTGCCCACAGACCAATTGCACTATACAAAACACCATCCATTACATATGTGGAGCGAAAGAACCATGCGTGCACACATAAAGAGAATTCATTGAGTACATACATACATACATATATATTACATAAATACAAAACGCACATTACTCACAGATTAATAGCACTATAGAAAACGAAAGGGTACTATACAAAATAAACTCAAATACATGATTCTTCAGAGAGAGAAAAACAAAAGGAGGCTGTTCTAAAAAAACAAGACTGGCATCTCAAGTCTTCCCCGCCGGGGTGGTGCAGTGGTAAGACGCCCGACTACTGTGCTGAAATACTTGGGTTCGAACCCGACCTCGGCGGCTGCGTTTCTATGGAGGCGAAACGAACAGGCGTTTACGATTTAGTCTATGGGTATGCCTACGGTTTAGCTTTTTGGTTATGCTTTATGATTTAGGCGCGCGGTAGCGGCCACCTGCGCCGCATATGATGTCACGCGCTGCAGCTGCGAAACGTCAGGCAACGGCGTCGGCGGAGGCCACCTGCACCGTGCGTTACGGCACTTGTGCTCCGACATACGCCGGCTTCCGCGAACCGCGGTGTTGACCAGCGTAGTAAAGCTTTATGCTTCAAAATTACGGCCTTTCTTTGATGTCTCTTAAGAGAAGAATGGCGAAAGCCGACCCTTCCTCTCCTATCTTTTGCCTCCCATCGTTTACCTTTTATCAGGATTCACCGCAGTGCTGCATGTAATTAGGAAAAAACTGATTGATTTATAGCAAGGGAAAGGGGCGGTAACTGTCTCACTTGGTTTCTCTGGACACCTCAATCGCGCCGTAAGGGAAGTGAGAAAGATGGAAGTGAAAGTATAAAGAGAGAAAGAGGAGCTGTAGAGGAGGGCTACGGAGTAATTTCGACCACCTGGGAACTTTAGGCTAGGACAGGTAGGCCATCACCGTTTGCGGCGCGGGCTAGCCTGCCACCGAATTTTATCTGTTGTAGGCCGTAATTGCACCCGCCACCGCTTCGGTGGTGGATGACGGCTGTTTTTGCAGTGCGCGTCATTATTTCCCTCTTTCTTTCCTTTATTTTCTCTTCTGTTTGCCTGAGGCAGCGAAGGTGGCTCAGCTACAGAGCCAGTAGCAGGCCCGTGCATTTTCTTTTCCTTCTTCCTACAGCCACAACAACACCGCTGACATCGCACAGCACACGGATGCCTCTTCGTTTCACGTCCATCGAAACGCACAGCCGTAGTATGTCACACGTTCTCCGGCAAGGGTGAGTTTAGACGGTAAACCAGCGCTCCTGTCGCGTAGCGTTCATTGCCACGAGTTCAAGTGTTGGATTCCAGATGGTGAGAACGCTACACAAAAACTAATCTCACTACGGTGCTGGAGTACCCGGAAGCGAACCCGACCGCGGCGGCGGCGTTTCGACGGAAGCGAAACGAAGAGGCGTCCGTGTGCTGCGCGATGTCAGCGCATGTAAAGATCCCCAGGTGCTCGAAATTACTCCTCAGCACACCACTAAGGCTCCTAATGTAGAGCGCAGCTCTTTGGCGCCCGTTCCTGGGCTTGTTGTTGTTGTTCCTGTAGGAAGGAGGAAAAGAAAATGCACGGGCCTGCTACTGGCTCTGTAGCTGAACCATCTTCGCTGCCTCGTGCAGACAAGAGAAAATAGAGAAGAAAGAAAAGGCAGACGGAGAGAAAAACGCGCGCCGCAACAACAGCCGTCGTCCACCACCGAAGCGGTGGCGGGTGCAATGACGTCCTACAACGGACAAAAATTCGGTGGCAGGCGAGCCTCCGCCGCAAGCGGCGGGGACCTACCGGCCCCAGCTCCATCAGGGGAGACCCTGCTCCGTCATCGATATCGGCCGCGTCGGCCTCGTAACCAATTCCGCCCTCCTTTCATCTAACAGTTCGAGCCGGCGCCTCGGCAACCGGAGCTTCGCAGGAAGAGGGGGGTACACTCAGCGGCGAATGATGGGGGCAGGAGCGCGCATAGCAACCGGAGAATACGAGGAAAAAATGAGCGGGGGGGGGGGGGGGGGTCGCCGGAACGTCGCTAGCGATTCAAGACAACGTGACTGAGTTGACTGATTTATAGGAAAGAAAAGGCGCGGTAACTGTCTCACTAGTTTTCTGTGGACAACTCAACCGCGTCGTAAGGACAGAGAGCAAGGTGGGAGTGAAAGTGGAAAGAGAGAACGAGGATCGGTCAGTCGCTGCTATCTGTTCATCGCGGAAGGTTCCTTGGGCGCAATCTCCCGATAACTGAATTGCTCTCTTCATTTCTTCGACCACAAAGGTTCTTTCATGACAGCCAAGAACAGTCAGTGGAGTGTTTCTTGAAGAAATGGGTGTGGAAAATTTTTAAAAGTTGTCTGTAATTGTACACACGTGTTTTGCTCGAACTCTAACTCAATCTGTCGAGGTGAAACTGCTAATGTGCTGCGCTGAAATTTCGCATTAGGAAGTAACGTAATCGAGGGCAATTTTTTCTCTTTCCCGTTTCACTCCCATCATCCTCTCTTCCCTTACGGCGCGGTTAAGGTGTCCACAGAAACAAGTCTTTTTGAGCGCCGTTCGTGACGTCACTCGTGTGCTGGCATACGCCGGCTCATGCGAAGCATAGTGTTGACTATACGAATTGAAGCGTTTCGCTTCAAATTATGTCAAAGGCACTCGGGGACCTCGCCGTTGCCACACTGGTCATAGGATACCCTACCTGGGAAGGCACTCTGTCGTACGGGGGACGCCCCGGAGACCAGCACTGAACACTCTGGAGGTGGTACTCCTCTGATGGGGCTGGGACGGGCAGGTCATCGCCGCTTGCGGCGGGGTCTGGTTTGTGGCGCGCGTCGTTCTCTCCCTCTTCCTTTTATTTCTTTTCAGTTTTCTCTTCTGTCTGCACGAAGCAGCGGAGGTGGTCAGCTACAGAGCCAGTAGCAGGCCCGTGCATTTTCTTTTCCATCTTCCTGTGTTTAGACATTAGACGTTCACATTAGACATTCACATGAGCGGCGACAAATGACCAAATCAGGAAATACACATGATTAACAACAAATGAAAGTGCACATAAGATACATCCTAAGAAACAAATACATCACAAATCAATATTTATATTCAGAATAAAATTTGGCAGTTCCTGATGATGACACAACAATGAATGGCAATATACATGAAGGTATAAACAATGTAGAATAATTTGGCAAATAAAATGGGTATAAATATATGCAGCAATCGCATGTACAGTATGTATTGCATATGTGGATTGCAAAGTGAGCATAAATATTTACACTATATTACAGGTGTCAAGGTGGGTTAAAAACCACCTACAGCAACAGAACTCTCCGCACAGTTCAGTTAGCACTGGGTCTTCATCTACAACTGGCTTCTCGTTATGCTTAAAAACTCTTATAAATGTGCAGGGAAGTTACAGAACTTATTTGTCTCTGTGGTCCTGCTTTGTTCAGAAGATGCAATCCAATAATTAGCGTCATTTTGTCTCTTAACACGCATGCGGTTGTTCTATAAAAAAATTGTTGTGGTTAAAACATTTGCTGATGATTACGTTACTTCCTAATACGAAATTTGAGCGCAGCTCTTCAGCTGTTTTAGCTTTTCGATAGACTGAGGCAAAGAATTCGAGCAAGACATGTATTTCACAACTTTTAGAAAGGCGGTTCGCAGTATCGAACGGTGGCGGCTATGCGTTTATGTAAGGCGGTGCACATATCGAGATCCGTTGTCAGCGATCCGGTGCTCTGATTGCCGCCGCACAGAGGTGGCATTGGAGGAGGAGCGGAGAGAGCATATAAGCTATCGGGAGGTCTCGGAAGGCAGTGCCTGGACCCATAGGAACGTTGCGGGGCAAAGAGATAGATGCGACTGACGGATGCCGCTGACGCCGCTAGCGAGTCAAGACAACGTGGCTTTGCGTTTGGCTTGGGATACACGCATCGTGATCTGCTGATGCCAAGCCGGCGCTTCGGGAACCGAATACCGTCGCCGCCGCCACGCAGGAAGAGAGGGGGGCGCACGCAGCGCCGAACGGTGGCGGCAGGCTCGCGCGCAGCCTTCGAAGAACACGCACTCGACGCTATGGAAAAAGAGGCAGGGTGTGTAGGGTACACGCAGCGGCGAACGGTGGCGGCAGGCAAGCGGAAGACAAGAGGGGGGTACACGCAGGGGCGAATGGTGGTGGCCGGAGCCCGCGCTACCCCAGCTGTGGAGGTGGTTACGAGGGACAACGGCGACGCCGAAGACGGGGTGCCAGAGTTGCGCTCTAAAACGTTTCAAGATACCCTCGCTAGAGGAGTGCTAAGCAGATCAAGTGTTTTGTTTAATAAACATTTGAGATTACTGCGGCCACCTTCACTGGAGTAATGCTAAGCAGATCGCCTTGGACGTCGACATCATCCCATGTGGCTATTTCTGTCTAATTGACTTAGTTGGCACTAACTAATTAACTATTAGTTCATCATGCCCAGAATATTTTTCTTGCTGACGTTTTAACACCCATTACACATTCTTTGTTCGATTTGACTTGTTTATTTCGCTTTCATGTCCAAACACGATCATTTTCGGTTTTATGATGTCCCATACCGATGTCACATCCAACGCCGACATAACCACGCCACTAATCTGATGTCCTCATAGGTCATGTGGCCGGAAGTGAGTTATTATGTGCCCGGAATTGATGGACCTCGTGGGCACTTCAGATGTCGACATTACCTCGTTTGGCTAATTTGAAATCTAATTCACTTACTTGACTCTGAATATTTACCTAATGACTCCACATAACCTACTGTTTTCCTTAAATTGGTTCACAGGAAGGGAAAGGCGCAGTAACTGTCACACTTGCTCTGTGGACACCCGAACCGCGCCGTAAGGGAAGGGAGGAAGGTGGGAATGAAAGTGGAAAGAGAGAAAGAGGAGCCGTAGTGGAGGGCTACGGAGTAATTTCGACCACCTGGGGATCTTTAACGTGCGCTGACATCGCACAGCACACGACGCCTCTTCGTTTCGCCTCCATCGAAACGCAGCCGCCGAGGTCGGGTTCGAACCCGGGAACTCCGGCACAGTAGTCGGGCGTCTTACCACTGCACCACCCCGGCGGGGCTACTGTTTTCCTTGGCGACATTTTTCATCCGCTATCGGCTGTAGCCATTCGCGGCCCCTCACTTCGGCGCCATCTTGCTGACAAAGTTCTGGTTGCAAACAGTCATATAGGTGACAAACCTATAGTCACTTGATGTTTACGCATTAAAAAACGATAGCCATGATTATGATAGCTTATTTTCAGAGGAACTTTTAAGGGCACAGGATCTGCCTGTTCTTGGTAAAAGATGTGATGGCGAAACGTGCATCTAATATTAGTGCTGCAAGTCGAGTGTTTGGCATTCCACAGCACTTTCGGTTGGACAGGCGACCATGCGGCCATTCGGAGACATTTGATGGAAAGCAGTATAGAGCGACTCCCAAACCTCATGCAGGAGCGGTATGCCAGCAAATCGTGTTAATTGCTAACCAATGAGATAGCAAATAAATGCTCTACATCTCTACAGTTCTGACGCGCAATGCACGCTGCGTTCCGTATGCTCAAGAAGTAGACAGAAGTCATTTTTTCTTTTTGTCTTCGATTAAAAACTGGATTATGTCTTTAGCGCGACAGGTAAGACATCTTTCTTTTTCCGCCTGGGGCAATTGCTATTGAAGAGGGTGTATGACAGTCTGCCTTGATCTTTTACAGCCGAGCTGGACATTTGTGAAAACACCAAAAAGTTTGTAGTGGCTTAGTTCTGCTAGGCCAGGTTATAGGCAGTGAAAGCTAAGGCTTGGCTTGGTGTTCCGATATGTTAAGCTTCACCGGCTAAGCAACTGAGACACTGTCGCAGATTTCGATGTGTGTAAAACATGTTTATTCCATGTCTTCTGCTAGTAGTTCGGCAGTGACTGGGCGTCTGCCAATCCTAGAATTAGTGCCGCCGCTTAGCCAGATGTCCTCGCTCTTCTTGCGTCTCCAACTCTACCTTGGCCTTCATTGTTTCATTCGCACTTTGTCGGGCGGCCTCGCGACATAGGATGACTTCTAGTCTCGTCGAAGCTTCTTTGTGTAGCCTCCGGAGATGGCGATCACGGTACGTACGCTCGCCGTTCGCACTTCAACCATTGCGCATCAGTTTAGCGAGTAGCTGCGCGGCTCGGATGTTCACGCGGAACGGCGGCGCAGCGGAGCCCGGTGCATGCGTAGTGAGGCTGCATATCATAGCTGGCATCACTCGTGGCGCCGCGCGGGGACCGGTGCTGTGGTGGCGGCGGAAAATCGGCTCCTCGGCGCAACCTGTTGTTATGGTAACGGCGAATGCGCAATTGTGGCTCTGGCTGGGTATTACGAAATGCACTTCTGTTAACCTACTGTGCCCCGCCGGGAGGGGGGGGGGGGGGGGGGGGGGTGCAGTGTTAAGACACCCGACTACTGACCGGAGTGCCCGGGTTCGAACCCGACCACGGCAGCTGCGGATGGAGGCGATACGAAGCAGCGTCCGTGTGCTGTGCGATGTCAGCGCACGTTAAAGATCCCCAGGTGGTCGAAATTACTCCGCAGCCCTCCACTACGGTTTCCCTTTCTCTCTTTTTACTTTCACTCCACCTTCAACCCTTCCCTTACGGCGCTGTTCAGGTGTCCACAGAGCAAGTGTAGCTGTAGCTTTCAGTAAAAAAAAATTAGGTGCCACGTAAGCTCCGTCCTTAAGTATGACGCATAGCGTTTCGCGCATACGTTTTTTTTTTTCAGATTTTAATTTTGTATTTTTGAGTTTCTATACTTTTCTTCCTTCGTTTTCTTTTTACGTTCTTATACTCCGATACAGACGTCAGCAAACATTGGTCTTCTAATCTGAGCAATTTGACACCTTTGAGAGTATTTTAAATTTTTTGGTTATTTCAGATATGTAAATAATTACGTGCACACTTCAAATTTATTAATTAGGCGCATCATTCATTTCTAGCCTAATCTGAGCATTTTCACATTTTTGAATCCTCTTTTTACCTTTTTTCATTTTTTTAGTAACTATAATAACACTGCATTTCCATTTTCATTCCTTCTTTATCATTTCAATTACCCTATTGCTCAAATAAACTATATATAAATATGAATTGTGATCCTTTTGACACCTTCGAACCACTTTCTCCTACATTTTGCATGTCATCATTTATGCAATTATTCAGTTTTTTACAATAATATTTTAACGCGTCACCGCCTACCATGCAACAATTATTAATGAATCACTACAGCCAACAATACAATAATACGTTATGTTTTACGCCGCCTACCTATTATTTCCGACGCACGGGGCCGCCGACTGCCGCTACTGGCACGACGCAAACGGCTATTCGACCAAACGGGCTGTGTAAGCTATTGCTTAACAATTTGGTTCACGATTTATATGCTCTACTAATCCGTTTGTCCACATAACAACGATGGGAAGTTGTTAGCTCGACTGAGTAGCCCAAAGGCAAGGTTTCATCTGGCCCCGGCGGGGGCATTGCAATGCAGGGAAAACGGACAATGACGATGTATTTTAGATATTTCACAATAAAGAAGTCCGGGTTATCAAAATCAATCGTGTGACTTTTATTCAGAGTCCGTCATAATTCATGTGACTTTATGTCGGTAAATCCGTATGTCTTTACGAACCAACAGGCTTGTCAGGGGCCATAATTGCTTGTGGTGAGTCTTGAAGTAATAGCGCCCAGTAATGTTGTTTCGCAATTCGAAGAAAGGTTTCAACTTTTATAAATGCGGCTAACTTCAACGAGCGTAATTCAATAAATCAGACACATGCATTGATTATACGATCTATAAAATTAGAATCCAAAGCCGCGGTCATTGCACCCCACCAAACTACATTCGCCTGCTTGGACCTCTCCATATATTAAGGAATGTTTTAGCTCTCACCATTTCCTCCTCCCCTCCACTTTCGTCCTCTTTTCTCCGACCTCCAGCAAGCAAATAGGTGCTTAAAATATTGTTACGTGGCAAGGTTAGTGCACGAAGGTTAGTCCAGGATGACGCAGTACACAAAGTACAGAATCACAGCAGCGTTAACCTTCTTCTAGCACTGAACGTTGCTGCCACTTTGTCGTCTTCTGTGTCACTCCTTCTGATCGTTGTCTTCTTTTACGTCCTGCGATGCAGGGCATATATGTCACATTACCCCCCCACCAAAAGCACAGTCCCGGTGCGCACTAGGACGAACTACTGGAGGGGTAGTAGGGCTTCATTCTGGCGACATGAACAATCTCGGTGCGTGGCATAGAGGACTGTCGCGGCGAATGTACAGGGGCGACTTCGTATGTCACAGCCGTAAAACACGGTAGGGTCCTGCATGCGTAGCATGGCAAAAGCTTCTCGCACAGCCCAACTTTATCAGCGGGAGTCCAGAGCAAGACGAGAGAGCCCAGAGAGTAGTGTACATCCCGGTGGCGAGAATCATGGCGCCGTTTTTGAGAATTTTGGGAGGAGGCCAGTCGTCGGCGAGCAATACCACGGGCTGCGTCAGCTCGGGAGATGGCGTCACGAACGTAGCAACTGGCGTTAGCGGTGGGAGGCAATAAGCTGTCAAAAGGAAGGGGAGGGTTGCGGCCGTACAGAAGATAAAACGGTGAGTAGCCCATTGTGTCGTGACGAGAGGAATTGTACGCGAACGTTACAAACGGCAAATTAATATCCCAGTCACGGTGATCACCCGAGACATACATAGAGAGCATGTCCGTGAGCGTGCGGTTGAGGCCTTCGGTGAGGCCGTTCGTTTGTCGATGGTAAGCGGTGGTAAAATAGTGCTTAATGGAGCAGTACCGAAGAATTTCATCCACTACTCGAGCAAGAAAGCAACGGCCACGGTCAGTGAGCAGCTGGCGGGGAGCACCATGGAGCAGGATGACGTCATGGAGAAGAAACACAGCCACATCAGTCGCACAGCTGGTGGGTATCGCTCGGGTGACAGCGTAGCGCGTAGTATAATCAGTGGACACTGCAATCCATTTATTCCCCGACGCAGAAAGTGGGAAAGGCCCGAGGAGGTCAAGGCCAACTCGGGAAAACGGGTCTACTTGGATGTCGATCGGCTGCAGGGAACCAGCAGGCATAGCCGAGGGCTTCTTCCGTCGCTGACACCGGTCACAAGAAGCAACGTAACGACGAACAGAGCGAGAGAGACCTGGCCAAAAGAAGCGGCGGCGGACGCTATCGTACGTACGAGATACGCCAAAATGACCCGCTGTGGGTGCGTCGTGCAGCTGTTGAAGAACGGTGGTACGCAGGTGTTCGGGGACTACGAGCAGAAGCTCGGCGCCATCTGGTCGCATATTCCGTCGGTATAAGGTGCCGTTGTTGAGTGCAAACAGAGCAAGGGTAGCATCAAGGTGTTCAGTGCTGAGGCGACTGATTATGCTGCAAAGCTTCAGATCTAAGCGCTGCTCATGGGGAATGTTTGAAAGGTCAGAGATGGCCAATACATATGTGTCATCGTCGCACTCGCTCGCAAGTGGGGGATCTACCGGGTTGCGGGACAGGCAATCGGCGTCAGCGTGCAGCCGGCCAGACTTGTGGACGACAGAAAAAGTATTCCTGAAGGCGGAGGGCCCAACGACCTAGGCGACCAGTAGGGTCTTTCAGCGTAGAAAGCCAGCCTAAGGCATGTTGGTCGGTGATGACGGAGAACGGGCGGCCAAACAAGTAAGGTCGAAACTTTGTAATGGCCCACACGAGGGCTAAGCAGTCATGTTCTGGGATCGAATAATTTCGTTCAGCCGCAGAAAGGAGGCGACTGGCATAAGCAATGACGCGAGTGCGACACATCTGCTGCTGGGCCAGTATGGCACCAATACTGTGACCACTGGCGTCGGTGCGTACCTCCGTTGGTGCCGAAGGATTGAAGTGTGCCAGGACGGGCGGGTTGGTGAGGGCTGCAATGAGCGCAGAAAAGGCTTGGGATTGTTCTTGGTCCCAGCAAAATGGAGCGTCGTTCTTCAAAAGATTGGTGAGTGGACGAGCCGTCTCCGCAAAGTTAGGTACAAACCGCCGAAAATAGGAGCAAAGCCCAATAAAACTACGCACGTCACTGGTACAACGGGGTGTAGGAAATGCACCTACAGCACGTATTTTCTCTGGATCGGGTTGAACGCCACGGGCGTCGACCACGTGACCAAACACCTTGAGTTCACGTCGGCCGAAGCTACATTTCTTCGAGTTCAGCTGAAGGCCCGCTCTTTGGAAGACGCCAAGAATTGCATCAAGAAGATGGTGATGGCTCTCGAATGTAGAAGAAAATACAATGACGTCATCGAGATAACACAAGCACGTCGTCCATTTCAAGCCGTGCAGGAGAGAGTCCATGACGCGCTCGAATGTTGCGGGCGCATTGCACAGGCCGAAAGGCATCGCCTTGAATTGATACAGGCCATCTGGAGTGACGAAGGCGGTCTCCTCTCGGTCCCGTTCGTCGACTGCGATCTGCAAATAACCGGACCGAAGATCAATGGAAGAGAAATAGCTGGCACCGTGTAAACAGTCGAGGGCATTATCTATCCTGGGGAGCGGGTAAACGTCTTTCTTTTTAATTTTGTTCAGGTGTCGGTAATCAACGCAGAATCTCCAGGTATTGTCCTTCTTTTTAACAAGCACGACAAGCGACGCCCAAGGACTGCTCGAAGGCTCTATAATGTTTTTTGCTAACATCTTGTCCACTTCATCTTGTATGACGCGTCGTTCAGAAATGGTTACTCGATAAGGTCTTCTGTGAATTGGGTGGGCGTCTCCGGTGTCGATACGATGTGTAACGAGGGACGTTTGTCTTAAGGGGCGGTCACCAAAATAAAAAATATCGCTGTACGAATTCAGAAGACTCGTAAGTGCTGTAGCACGGTCAGGGCGCAAATTAGATGCAACCATTCCTGATATGCGGGCCTTCAGAGATGGGGACGGTGCAGGTCGTGTCGACACTTTATCAGTAGGGTCAGGCAAAAGAGCGGCAACTGTGACTTCAGACAGTGGGGTCAGTTCGGCGAGAGTAATGCCCTCAGGAAGAACGTGCACAAAAAGGCCGAAGTTCAAGACTGGAATATAAGCGTTGTTATTTTCTACGTGCACGATGTTATGAGGGAGAGCGATTCTACGCTGCAGTGTCACGTCGGTTATGGGGCAAACAACGTAGTCGTCATCAAGAACGGAGGGGAAAGGCGACATGAGCACATACACTGCATTTTCTGGTGGCAGACGAGTAAATGTAGAGGAGCGGAGACGGAGCGTTGAGGTATCAGAGGCCTGTTTGTCAGGACAGAGTGGCAGGTCCAGATGAAGCAGTCCAGAAGAACAGTCAATGAGCGCGGAATGTGCAGTTAAAAAGTCGAGTCCTAATATAACGTCGTGAGGGCAACTGGTGAGGACTGTAAATAGGACAGGGATATGGTGGTCGGCAATGGTAATTCTCGCAGTACACATACCGATCACAGTAGCTGTATTGCCATCAGCAACACGAACGGTAGATGAGGAAGCGGGTGTGAGGACTTTGTTGAGGCGTTGACGGAGCGAGGAACTGAGGACGGAAATGTGGGCGCCAGTGTCAATAAGGGCAGAAACTGATACTCCGTCCACAAAAATGTCAATGAGGTTACGTCTGGGTGCGAGGGTCAGTTCCGAGTTGACAGTCCGGGTCGGTAATGCAGCGTCACTCCCGGGCGCTGCACTCGCTAGTTTCCCGAGTGGGCGCTGGAGTATGAGGGGGAGGAGTTGCGACGAGGTAGCGGTGAACGAGATTGACGAGAACGTGGAGATGGAGATCGGCTGGAGTGACGGACACTTGAGACGGCTTCGGTGTAAGGTTCATCTGGGTGAGCAGGGAATTGTCCAGGTCCATCATATGCGGGGTGGAGCTGTTCAGGTTGGGCAGGGAAGCGTCGAGGTCCGTAGTAGTACCGATGGTCAGCATTGTAATAGGAACGAGGTGTGGGGAAAGTGCGACTGCGGCAATAACGGGAAGTGTGGCCGGCTCGACAGCAAATAAAACAAATTGGCCGGTCATCTGAGGTGCGCCACTCTGCAGGATTGTGATTAACGTAGCGAAGTGGGGGAGCTTGGCTAGTGGTTGCAGCAGCCACTACAGGAACAGGATGCGAAGGTGACGAGGGCGGTACGGGGTTGGAGGAAAGACCGACGTTGGCAAGTTCCTGTCGGACAACAGCCTGTATCATGGCCACGGTGTCAGATTCTGGAGAGGGGAATGGTGCAGGAGCTAATGCCTCGAGTTCTCGCCTGACGATCCGAGTCATTGTTGCGGACTGAGAAGACTGTTGCAGAGGAGCCAGATCATCGCAGGATGATGTGGCTGCCGTGTTCGGAAGGCGCTCAAAGCGATGTACCAGGCGTCATTGTTTAGCCTGCTCGAATCTTCGGCAAACTTGAAGCACCGACTCGACGGTAGAGCAATCCATGCAGAAGAGGATGTTGAACGCGTCATCTGCGATGCCCTTGAGGATGTGCCTGGACTAACCTTCGTGCACTAACCTTACCCCGCACCTCCACCGAGATGTTACGTGGCAAGTTTAGTGCACGAAGGTTAGTCCAGGATGACGCAGTACACAAAGCACAGAATCACAGCAGCGTTAACCTTCTTCTAGCACAGAACGTTGCTGCCACTTTGTCGTCTTCTGTGTCACTCCTTCGTATCGTTGTCTTCTTTTACGTCCTGCGATGCAGGGCATATATGTCACAATATACAGCGTAAACAGCGAGAAAGAAATGTTTTTAATGATTATTATGGTCGGTCATTTTGAAAGGAATGTCAGGGTTGCTAAGTTCAAGGAGGGCATGAGGGGTTTTTAGTTTATGTATTTCCTCCGCGCCTTACAAGGTGGAGCAATAGCAGTATTGATCGGTGATTATGAGTATTTGTGAGGGCTGACAGCCTGATACCCAAAAAGCAGTGTCAGGACATCAGAGTGAGCATTAAAACACTTCAGTTCAATATAGAACAGCCTCTTGCTTTGAGCTAGCTAGGCAGATATAAATGTTTCTTTAGGTTTTGCGTTGCCGCCCACAAATTATGTCCAAGGGGTTAACTTCAACTGAAGTTGTTTTTAATAGATATAAACCTACTCGCCATTTCTCAACTCCAAGATGAATATTTTTAGTTTCTTTACAAACTGCTTGAAAATTCCTGGTGCGCTACAGTTTCGTCACGCCTGCCAGTTATCACAGGCCATACTTCACAAACTTCGAGACTCACCTATGCCGCCTTAAGAACGTCTTGACATGCCATTTTGATGCCGGATTGCAGCTAAACATAACAAAGTGTTGTTTTGCCGCCCGTCAACTGACCATTTTAGGGTACGTTGTCTCCAAGGAAGGGATGTCTCCAGACCCGGACAAACTTCGTCCTGTTGCTGCCTTTCCCAAGCCTAGATCCATCAAAGAACTACGCAACTTCCTAGGATTGTGCTCCTACTTTTGTCAGTTTATACAAAACTTCACCTCCATTGCTGCTCTTTTGACACAGCTTCTGTCAGGCCGTTCCGAAATTTCACTCTGGTTCACGTCATGCGACGACGCCTTCAATATGTTGCGCCACATGCTCATAACATCGCCCGTCCTGCGTCATTTCGACCCGACGGCCTACTGAAGTACACACCGACGCCAGTGGTCTTGGCGTTGTGCTCGTTTAGCGGAAATCTAAATTTGCTGAATACGTCGTCGCCTATGCATGCCGAACGCTCAAGAAAGCGGAATCATATTATTCGGTAACTGTAAAAGAGTGTTTAGCAATAGCTTGGGATCTGACCAAATTCCGCCCTTACTTTTATGGCCACCCTTTTGAAGTTGTGACGAATCACCATCTCTTGTGCTGGCGTTCCTCCTTAAAGCCTCATCTGGCTATGTAGCCAAGTGGGTTCTTCGTCTACAGGAATTTGATGTCAACATAGTCTATCGTTCTGACCATAAGCATCAAGACGCTGATGCCCTTTCTCACTATCCCTTACTAGGTGACGTCGCAAGCCGTCCCACCTTGAACGTGTGATGTGCGATGCCAGTGCACGTTAAAGAACCCCAGGTGGTTGAGATTTCCGGAGTCCTCCACTATGGCGTTTCTCATAGCCTGAGTTGCTTTGGGACATTAAACCCCACAAAATAAACAAACAAACAAGCCTTACCAACATGACTTCACATCAGTGGCATGCCTTCTGAGCAGCGGAGATGCCTCTAGGTCGGTTCTCTAATCGAACTCCTCTCCGATCCATCGGCTGCTTCTTCATCGCGTGCGCTTCGCCGACAAGCATCACACTTCGCCATTTGCGACAACCTTCTTTATCGTTGGAACTACAATGCTGATCGTGGCAAATGGTTGTTAGTCATTCCCCGCCACCTACGCTCGCAAGTCTGCAACAGCTTCCACGCTGATCCCCAATGCGGCCATGTGGGAGTGTTCAAGACATACCATCGGCTACGCTTACGATAATATTGGAGGGGCATGTACAGCTTCTTCCTCAAATATGTTCGCTCATTCCTCACCTGTGAACGTCCAAAGTCTCTTTCTCATTGTTCTGTTGGCGAGCTGCAGCTGTTACCTTGGCCACTACGCCCATTTGATCGCGTCGATATTAATTTATACGGCCCGCTCCTCTACACTGCCGCTAGAAACCGTTGGGCCATCGTTGCGGACAACCACCTAACGAGATATGCTGAAACCGCTGCCCTTCCATCTTCGACAGCGTCACATGTAGCCTCATTCATTTTGCAGCGATTCAATCTTTGCCATTGCGCACCACGTGAACTACTCCGTGACAGAGGACGTGCCTCTTTATCTGACAGTGTTGAAGCTGGCCAGAACAAGTGCCACATACTTCACCAAACTTATAACGCCTATCATCCGCAGACTAACGGACTCACCGAACGCTTTAACCGTAGCCTTGGTGACGTGCTTTCTAAGTACGTCTCCTCCGACCACTCTAACCGGCATCTCCTCCTTGCATATGTGATATACGCATACAATACTGTTGCATAGTCAACAACCGGTTTCTCTCCATCCTGTCGTCTTTACGGCCGTCACCCTGCTGCTCCACTACATACCATTCTTCCGTACCAAGCAGACGTATATGGGTATACCACTGCTTCTGAAGCTGCCCGCCACGCAGAGGAGTGCCGCCGAATTTCCCGGTCTCTTACAACTGAACCCCAGTCCCACCATAAATCCCGCCATCGTCAACTAGTAGAGGACACCGCATTTCTCTTCGGGCAATCCTGTGTGCCTTTGGATCCCATCAGGTACTCCAGACGTTCTTTAAGATGTATTTTCGAGTATCACAGACCCTATCTTGTACTGGAGCGCATCTCTCTGGTCAATTACATTGCGAAACCTCGGACGCCCTCACCTGATCTCCGTCGACAAGGCCGCGAAACTGTCCACGTCCAGAGCCTTAAACAATATTACGACACTGCCATTTTGCCTACGCCGTAAGTCGCCAGCGTGGCTCCTCTTCTCCCCGGGGGCCCTTGTAAATAAGGAGATGAAGCTTCCATGCGCTGTCGCTAGTAACATCGCTGTCGCTGCGTGCTCTGGACCTGCTGGCACACGGACTGTTTCTGGCGTGGTTTTAGGTCGCGTCCCTGTACCTCAATAATAATATAATACTAATATAAGAACTGGTTCATAGGAATGGAAAGACGCAGTATCTGTCACACTTGTTTCTGTGGACACCTGAACCGCGCCGTAAGGGTTGAGAAGAAGGTGGGTGTTAAAGCAGAAACAGAGAAAGGGTGCCATAGTGGAGGGCTCCGGAGTAGTTTCAACCACCTGGGGATCTTTAACGTGCACAGACATCGCACAACACACGGACGCCTCTTCGTTTCGTTTCCATCGAAATGCAGCCGCCGCCGGTCGAGATCCAAACCGGGGACACCGGCACATTATTCGGGCGTCTTAACTAGTGCACCATCGGGGCGGGACATTTCTCTGTACACCTGAAGCACTGACATCGCATTTCACATGGACGCCTCTTTGTTTCGCATTCCTCGAAGCGCAGCTGCCACATTCAGGATCGAACCTGGAAACTGCGGTACAGAAGTCGGGCGTCTTACCCCCTTACTGTAGTACCATGTAGTCGACACGCCAACAGCCGGGGTTTCGCGTAATGGGATTAGCTAAGCTTCCTCTTAAAAAGAAGAATCGAACTGTTGCAGTAACGATGGTCACGAAATAACGTAAAGCGTGTACCTTACATGTTGAACCGCCTATGAACGTATAGCTGTTGTTGTGACCGTAGGAAGAAGGAAAAGAAAATGCACAGGCCTGTTACTGGCTCTGTAGCTGAGTCCCCTCCGCTGCCTCGTGCAGACAGAAGAGGAATAGAGAAGAAAGGAAAAAGAAGGGAGAAAGACGCGTGTCACAACAGCCGTTGTCCGCCAGCAAAGCCATGGCTGGTGCAATGACAACGTAGAACAGGCACAACCGGTGGTAGGCTAGCCAGTCCCAGCCCCATAGGGTCCGCAGCATCCACCCCCCTCCTCCCCATGAAAGTAAGCTTATGTGAGTTCGAAGTCGATTTCATTTTTATTCTCTCCGTTTTGACATTTCCATGTCCATATCCGGTTCTTGCGCTTCCTGAAGAAGGTATTCGAGATTCTTAAGTTATCGCGCTCTGCAAACTCAACTAGTAACTGCCCCTGCTATTCCTAGCACCAATACCATAGTCACCTACTGCCTAGTCTCCTGCCTGTTTTTTCTCTACCTTGGCATTGAAGCTGCACATTAGTACGGTATACTGCATTTTTATTTTCCGCATTACCGATTCTACATCTTCGTAGCAGCTTTCATCTGCCTGGTCATCATAGCTACATGTAGGTGCATAGGCCCCTACAACCTTCAGTTTATACCACTCATAAAGCGTAATTACGATGCCTGCCACGCTCTCAATAATACTATAGAATTCATCTATATTACAAGCTATATACTTATTTAAAAGGAAACCTACTCCTAATTCTTGCCTCTCCGGTAAATTTCGATAACACAGTAGAGGCCCATCCTTCAGTACAGTATATGCCTCATTCGGCCTCCTAACCTCACTAAGCACTTTGGCATCCCATTTCATACCCTATAGTTCTTCTAACAGCACTACTTCTCTACTGACCTCTACAGTATCCAAAAGTAGTCAGGACCGGAATGAGATTGGGGGTAGGGAAAAACAGTCAGACGTTCCATCAGTGACAAAGGGTGAGGTTAAGAAAGTAATAGAAACTATGAAAAGGGGGAAAGCAGCTGAAGCGGATCAGATGACTATATATTTGTTGAAGGACGGCGGGTGGGGGGATATCGTGGCAAAAAAAAACGGGCCACCCTGTATACGTAGTGCTTGGTGCCATCGATGGTACCGGAACCATGGAAGAACACAAACATTATCCTCATTCATAAGAAAGGGGACGCTAAGCACCTCTAAAATTACCGACCAATCAGCTTATTGTCTGTTACGTATAGGGTATTTACTAAGGTAATCGCGGATAGAATCAGGACAACCTTAGACTGCAATCAAGCAAAGGATCACGCAGGGTTTCGGTAACGGTACTCTACTATCGATCATATTCATACCATCAATCAGGTGATAGAAAAATGCTTTGAATATAACCAGACCTGATACATAGCATTCATTGATTACGAAAAAGCATTTGACTCAGCTGAAACCTCGGCGGTTATGCAGGCATTGCGAAATCAGGGGGTAGATGACCCATACGTGAAAGCGCTGGAAGGTATATATAGTGGCTGCCCAGCAACCATAGTTCTTCATAAAGAAAGCAAAAAATTCCCATAAAGAAAGGTGTTAGGTAAGGAGACACGATTTATCCATTATTATTCACAACTTACAGGAAGCATTCAGAGACTTGGAATGGGAGCAGTTAGAGATAAGAGTAGATTGAGAATACCTTAGTAATCTGATTTGGTGGCGACATTGCCTTGCTGAGTAACTCAGGGGACGAATTGCACAGAATCATTGGGGACCTAGACAGGAAAAGTAGAAAGGTAGGCTTCAAAATCAATATGCAGAAGACTAAGGTATTTTTCAACATCCTCGGGAAGGAACATCAGTTTACGCTAGGTAGCGAAGCACTCAAAGTAGAAGGTGAACATGTCTACTTAGGACAGGTAGCAGATCCGGACCATAAAAAGGAAATAACAAGAATAAGACTGGGATGGAGTGCATTTGTCAAGCACTCGCAGATTATGACTAGAAGTTTACCGGTATCGCTCAAGAGGAATGTATACAATAGTTGCATCTTACCTCTACTCACCTATGGGGCTGAAACGTGGAGGCTAACAAAGAGGATTCTTCATTTGAGGACAACGCAGAGGCTATGGAACGAAAAATGGCAATGGTAACTTCAAGATATAGGAAGCGTACAGAGTGGGTCAGAGAAGTAACTCAAGTTACTGACATTCTAGTGAAAATCAAGAAGAAGAAATTGATATGGGCAGGACATGTAGTGCGAAGAGAGGATAACCGATGGTCGCTTAGGGTAACAAACAGGATTCCAAGTGAAGGAAAGCTTAGCAAGGGGAGGCAGAAAGATAGGTGGGTGGATGAGGTTAAGAAGTTCGCAGCGGTCACGTGGATGCAGCTAGCACAGAACCGGGTTAATTGGAAAAATATGGGAGAGACCTTCGCCCTGCAGTGGGTGTGGTCAGGGTGATGATGATGATAATGAATTTGAAGATCCAATAAATCTAATACCTGGGACACACCAGATAAAAGTTTTAGTTCTCCCTTTTTGGGGGAAAATATAAGCAGACGCAAGCCACAAAAGTGTAGAACATTTTATTGCCTAACATATTGATTCAGCTATATTACTTCTTTAATGCAAAACATTTCTTGCTTTATTTATTTTATGCAAATCATATTTGATGATTTGTTTTATAGAATGGTTGTTTTTCCCATGACGAAATTCACGTTTTATTTCGGCAACAAAATTTTGCGTGATGCGTGTTTTTATGAAACACTTCTTGTAGCGCTGTTGTACTCCATAATCAGTTCATAACCAATTTATCAGTAATTGTCTTCAAGTGAGACATGCATCTTCTTTCATGCCCTCATAAATTTCAGAACTGCAGCGCAAATTATTTCCCCAAATAACGTTCTTTCATGGCCATTCAGTTTTTCTTTCTAGACTCAACAAAGAGTTCGCGGCTGACACGAAGTGCTGCCAAGATGAAACCTCACATTCGCCTAATTGGAAAAGTTGCAACTGGTGCAGATTACAGCGACGCGCACGTATAGCACCGCTCTTAATCGTTTTATCTTCAGTTCATCGTCTGTATTCGGTTGCAATTCTATTGTTATTCAGACAACACAGTAAAGAAAAAAAGCAGTTGCGGTTTAGCTCTGGCTAACCCTAGTTTATTTGCGAAAACAGTGGCGGAAGCTTTTTTTCCTGCTAAATTCTTCCCTATCACGCCCTATCAGTCAAAGTGCTATATCATTGGGGACACGTAAGCCCATTCTTTTAGGGTATACGCGAGAGCTTAAGCTACCAGCTTAAATAGAAAGTCACGCTTCAATCAAGCGGTATGAACTTGTCTGCATGTCGTAGGGGTAACGACAATGCCAACGGTTCTGTCAGGCTGATTCTAATATCACCTGACAGCGAGAGCGAGTGCCGCTTCCTCAGTTTCGAGAATGTTGTTGCTCTTGATCGAGGCGCAGTTGATTTCCGTAAGCTGGTGATCAACCACTCCGTATTGTTCTTTGTATGTGGTCTCCCGGCATTGCATGCGCAGGGATGAAAATTGGATCTGGTAAGAACTATGATGCATTTCGATACGTTTAACGAAATGCTGGTTGTGTTTGACCCAACGCTCGAGCGCTCACAGCCAAAACAGCCGCCCGAAAGTCTGTACAGCAGTGATAAAGCCCTAATGTTTCGTTTATGAATCTCCATTCACAGACAGTACCCAAAGGAATACTGCATTTGCAATAAGCACAACGTTTACCGTTTCTATATACGAAGAGGCTTGGCATCTGAAAGCATCCTGCCCCGGTCTCACACATAACTCAAACCCCTCATCATCTGCTTTTGCCAACGCTTGCTTTCCCCAGCATCCTCAACATCGCTGATGTTAAAAAGAAGCTGTATGCTCAAAATACAAGTGACTTTCGCTTTGGGTAATAAGGATTATCCAGCATGTGAGTGACAAATTGAACATCACCTAAAACGTGTACGGTGCCCGTCTTGTCAACTTAACACTGGTAAGCTACAGAGCATTTCAAATACACAGCAATTTGTTCATAGATTGCTCTGGTTAATAAAGGGCTAGTGGCGCTTTAGGCTAAATGAACGAGAGATTGCAGTTACTCACTTGCAACAATTCGCACAGACTGCTATTTATCCAATCAACTAGTTTATTTAAAATGCCGTATCCTACATGTCATGAGGATTGTGGGGCCAGGTGTAACGTTCATCATGAAAACAATGATGCCAACAAAGGGCCACCTAATTTTATGAGAGATGTATTTGTTAAAGTTGAATTTGCAGCAAACTTTCCAGCTAACAAACTAAAGTTTTATATTTGAGATACGAATCCTTCTACGATAACAAACTTCCGATTAACGCCGCATTGTCGTAAACATATAACAGACGGTAGGGATGTATCTCTCGATATGCCCTTTTGGTTTATGGTAGCATATGTTGTGTTAAAAAAAAAAGATCTCGTGTAATACTGGTGGGTAGTTTTGTTTTCTCTTGCGGAATAGCAACCTTATTTATGCACTACCTATCATCACTGCCAGTACAAACGTTGATCAACTATGTGTTATAACGTAACGCACAGCGTGCTTTTGCGGCGATAACTATCCAATGCGACGACTGAAGGGCTTGGAGCACTGCTGGCACCGATCACAATGGGGAGAGCAGAACCACATAGACGCACAAGGATGACAGCGCATTCATCAAGTCGTACCATCACGAGAACACTTGCTGAAATAAAGCTACTGAGGCGAATGCCAATTAGAAAACGACGAAGTTGGGCGCAGCAGACAAGCTCAAGGCGCTTACAATGCATTCATGCTGTGGCATGACAATCGCCTACCAGACGGGATACTCGGGAGCGGCTATTGGCGTGGCGCCGAAAACATATTTGTAGCCCTATCGGTTCTGAAGCTATGAATATTCAAATGTTGATTGGTTCTAATCTTATATCTACCTAGACTTCGGCATGGAAATACCCCTACATTCGCGGTAAAGTGTAAAAATTTGCTATGAATAAGGAAAATCGATTTATTCCATCTACAACCCTATTCTGTTTAGTTACTCAGAACCTCGAGAACTGACAGATTAATCAAAGTTCTGAAAAATGAATTTCATTCAAGAAACATTGTTATAGTAATAATGGGCGCATAATATACTTTACCTATGTTAACGGAAGCAGGTGCAGCAATAAAAGAGTGAGAAGAGTAGAAAGTAATTTACAGCAGTCATTAACGAGTATTTGGTGTATGTTATTTGATTTAGTTTTTGTTAGTTTATTTTTGTTTGAAGGGTCACAATTTAACCACATGAATAATGTGATCGAGTTCCATGGTAGTTCATGACATGTGTAACCTAAAGCAGCTTCCAGTTCATTTTCATAGAAGCGTAGCTGTGCCACATAACGTGGGCATGCCAGAGGATAAGCGTGGTATCCGTTATAACAAACCCGAGTGCGGAGAACAATCGCCGAGTCGATCAAGACGGTCTGATTCGGCGACCACAACTGGCAGCAGCATCCAGCGGAGCCCTGGACTAAGGGCAACCGACCTTTGTCTAAGAAGATGGACGAAGCCATCTGAAAACCGCAGAAGACAAGCCAATCTAGAGCTTAATAAAGTTTTTCACTCACTCACTCACTCACTCACTCTCTCACTCACTCATAGTCAGCTTTCACGTGAAGTACATAAAAATATACGCACAAGAAACGTAGTGTAGTGTTATCGTGATGATCCAATGCATGGATTTATTGAAGACTTACTTTCACGGAATTTGCGACGTCTTGCTCTTCAAAGCCCGCGGCGCAGCTGCCTCACTAGTATTATCCGACAGCATTTTCTTCAAGTTTAATACGTCGTCGATACAGCGCTGCTTGAAGAGGAAGCTCGTGCCATCATAAATCTGCTGGTGCAGCCTAGCCTGTTAGCCATGGATGTTTTGTCATGAAACGTGTTGCCTGAAAAGGCAACATCGCACCGGCAAGTTTGGCGTGCTGGTGTGTTTTGTTACTCTGGATGCTTTTGGACTGGAAAAGCTTTTCTGGATTACGCTTTCTCATACTCTCTCTCTCATTGATTGTTGTCTTTTGAGAGGTCGGATGAAAAGGGAAGAAGGGCAGAGACCTCATTAAAACAAGGCTATTAAATAGTTCAGTGATGTTATATTTTAGCTGGCTTTTCAGCTGAATCTTTACCTGTTTTGGATTTTATTCTACAGTATGCAATAATATACTTCGGTACCTTAGACGTGCTTTAAAGATTAGAGCTGAATTTCGCTGTTTTATATTTAAGTACCTAATTATTTCTTGTCGAGGTAGGATTGCAGCGAGCCAGTTGTGCAATACCTCAGTGGCAGATTTTAAGATCTGAAACGACTGATAATATTTGGCATTGAAGTGACACGCGACTTCTGGGTGGAGGCGCTGACTGCGTTGGTAATACAAGGCCTTGAAATACCTAGAGTAGCAGAATATAAATATCTGGGGGTATGGGTAAACGAAGGATCGGCATACATTGGAAAGCATGAGCAATCACTTAAGACCAAAGGGCGAAGGAATGCCGGGATAATGAAGCATAAGGCATTGTGGGGATACAATAGGTATGAGGTTTTGAGGGGTATTTGGAAAGGAATTATGGTGCTCGGACTTACTTTCGGAAATGCGGTTTTGTGCTTAAAATCAGAGGTGCAGTCGACATTAGAAACAAATCAGAGATCCGTTGGACGATTAGCACTAGGTGCCCACGGCAAAACTACAAATGAGGCGGTACAGGGAGATATGGGCTGGGCATCTTTCGAAGTACGGGAATCTCAGAGTAAAATATTATATAAGGAACGCCTGAGCAAATTGGACAGTAACAGATGGGCAGCTAAAGTATTTAAATAACTGTACCTAAAAAGCGTTGACTCACAAAGAGGAAAAGAACTAGGAAACTAACTAGTAAGTATGCTAGTAACGAGGACGGAGAAATAAAGAGCATTAAGCAACAGGTGAAAAACACAGAAGGTAAAAATTGAATAAATTCGATGGAAAAGAAACAGAGTATGGACTTATACCGAAAGTGGAAAATGCAGATCAGGAAGGAAGATTTCTTTGATAACTCAAGAGGCAGTGCCCTACTTTTTGAAGCTAGATCAGGGTGCCTTAGAACACGCAGCTACAAAAATAAATTGAACAATGGAGATGACGCATGTGCTGTATGTGGAAACTCCAGTGAAACAATTGACCATATTATACTCGAATGTACTGGTATCCATCCGGAAGTTGGTGCAGGCGCAATCATTGTTCCTGAAGCTCTGGTGTTTAGAGATAACAGTGGCTGGGTGAATAAACCGGCGGTGGAAACTAGCAAAAAACAACTGGAAGATTGGTGGCTTAAATGCAGAGAAGTGACAATGTTAGTAATGTAGGAACAAAATTTAATAAATAGAATGATGGTTTACTTAATCATTCTAAATCAATAATTAAGATATAGGGAGAAAAATGAGCATGCTAGCTACTGCTACCACCCCGTTTCAAAGGGGACGCTCCTATATTCCATCCATCCATCCATTTCTGTATAATTGTGTATCATTGATATACATGAAATTTACAGAGCTGATATTGAAGCTTCAGGGAACAATGCCAACTATTTGATTGGCAATGAGTATGGCTAAGAATATTTGCCATCCACCATTTCTCCATTACAGCTGACTGACTGCATCCTTTATTTTCAGGCATCTCGAAATTTTAATGCTTCCACACTTTGCACATTTGTTGATATTGTACTGTGATAGTCAGCACTTCAGATATCGACATGCACCAGTGCGTTGTGCGACGAAGACAAAGAAGAAGTACGCTGGGCTCGCCGTTGCAAGGTCCTCTCCTCACAGCTCTCCATCTTAGCGTCAATAAACGCCCTATTACAATTGGTGGAGGTGCCGGAAACGATCCCATCCAAACTGGAACTGCGAAGCCGTACACTGCCCTCTACGATCGCCATGCAAGACGAGTCCACTTCGACGCTGCCGGCCGTTCCACCCACGATCATGTGTTCTGGCGTCGTGCGCCAACGTGACCCTTGCCTCTTCAGTGGCACGGCCGATCAAGATGTCGACGACTGGCTGTCATCGTATGAAAGAGTAGGCAGCTACAACAAGTGGGATGACTCATACAAGCTCAGTAACGTCATATTCTATCTGACGGACGTGGCGAACCTCTAGTTTCGCAACCATGAGGCTGACCTGTCATCTTGGTCGGAATTTAAAAAGAATTTCGCGGAAGTGTTCGGCCGCCCGGCAGTGCGTAAGCTTCGTGCCGAACAACGTTTACACGATCGTGTTCAGCGCGCTGATGAGACCTTTACCAGCTACATAGAAGACATCGTTGATCTCTGCAGACGAGTCGACCCGGCCATGCCGGACGCGAACAAAATCCGCTACATCCTCGAGGGTATTACTGAGGACGCCTTCCAGATGCTAGCAGCGAAAGATCCCACCAGCGTTAGTGAAATCGTGAAGCTTTGCCAGAGCTACGACGAGCTCCGCAAGCGGCGCGCTTCTAGGCGCCGCTCCAGTGTGTGCGACGAAGGCGTATCCGCATTAGCCCTGGGTGGTTCGCCAACTTCTGAAGGAAGCCCGCTGAATCAACAGATCAAAGATTTTATTCGTGAAGAGGTCGCACGTCAACTCTCACTCCTTCCCCATTTTCAATACTCGGGCCGCCTCGTTCCTGAACTGGCTCCATCTTTGGCCCCTACTATACGCCGTGTCGTGCAAGAACACGTCACTGATGTCTTGCCGTCCAACCCCGTGCTGCCGCCTGTGACGGCACCTCTCACGTATGCCCAAGTAACGGCTTGGCCACCACCTTCGCCCACGTCTGGCTCCTATGTGCAGGTCCCTTCCTACCGTTCACCGCCGCATGCTGAGCCTTCGTTCCAAGCCCCACCATCAAGGTTCCGCCCACATCCTATGAAACCTTGGCGTACTACGGACAACCTTCCGATTTGCTATGCCTGCGGTCGACCGGGCCATGTTGCACGCCTTTGTCGCCAGCGCCTCCAACCTCCACAGCCTGACATTCGACTTTACCCGTACGATACCGACTCACGCTCGCAAATGATTCCGCCCGGTTCTCAATTTGTCTCACAAGATCGCCAAACCTGTGCCACTCGTCGATCACCTTCTCCTCGGCGCCGATCGCTTTCTCCAATGCTGCGACATCCTACCAGCCCCGTTGAGGGAAACTAACAGTCGCAGTTCCGGGGGCAAGAACTGCGCTTGTTTCGAATTCCTCAAGTCCTCCGTGTCGTCCCGCTAATGTTATCAAAGTTTCTGTAGAAGGCGCCACAGTTCTCGCTCTCGTCGATACCGGTGCAGCCGTCTCCGTCATCAGTGAAGCGCTCTGCCGTCGAATTCGCAAAGTGACCGCTCCTATTTCCGACTTTTCGCTCCGCACCGTCTCATCACAGCACATTCACCCCTCCGCATCTTGCACAGCCCGTGTGCTCATTCAAGACGTCTTGTACCCCATCGAGTTTATTGTTCTGCCGAACTGCTCGCATGATATCATCCTCGGATACGATTTTCTATCTACTCATCACGCCGTTAATGACTGTGCTCGTGCGCAAATTGCCTTCGCCCCCCTCGGAGATGCCCCTTCTGTGATACCCCTCCCCGCACTGCAAAACTTCTCGTCGCCCATGGCACCGACATTCCTCCGTTTTCTGCTGCCCTCGTACCACTGTCCTGTAAGTGTGTAACTCCTTTGACTGCAATTTTTACACATTCCGAAGCCGCCTCCCGTCATCCCTGCCTCCTTCTTCCGTTCGCAGTTCTCGAAATTCAAGACGGCAAGAGTGCACTTTACGCCTTGAACCCATTTTCTTACCCAGCACCTCCACCAATTGTAATAGGGCGTTTGTTGACGCTGGGCTCGCCGTTGTAAGGTCCTCTCCTCACAGCTCTCCATCTGAGCGTCAGTAAACGCCCTATTACAATATTTACATTGAGTAACGTGTTGCTTCCACCTGCTCATCCTGTATGCACGACAGATTACTGTTACCTAAACAAGAGTCGTTACTTTGCCTAACCCGAGACGCGTCACACTGCGCAAATATGAAACGAGTTTGCCAAACAAATGCAGACAAAAACGCGAAAGCCCATCGAATTCATCTGTTGAATTAATTAATCCTCCAGTGCAGCATAACCATAATGAAGCTGGCCTCAACACTGCAGATTATCATTTAGAGCTTGTTTTTAGGCGGCACATGGCGAATGTATGTCTTAATTTCTCCCAGATGGCTGCAGCGGCTTCAATTTTTTTGCTTATAGACAAACCAGTACCAAAGGCAACCGTAGAAGTAATACGCAGGATCTTGCGAAACAAAACAAAAAAATCGCCACTCCAAACGGCAATTCTTTCACCGACGGATAGTTGGTTGGTTGTACAACTTTTAATTCCATCGGTAATGGGCGTCCTCTTCCCCGCCCCCAGCACGCGTGCCGGGGAAGACGGTGAATCGTGCGCCTGCGGGTTAGAGGCTGGCAGGTAGCCCTTGGCTTGTTGCGGCCTCTTCTGCCAGATGGACGGTGCGTTGCTGGATCGCAGGGTCCGTGCTTCGCAGCAGGGTATCCCAGGCTTCTTTACTTGTAATATTTTGTCCTATCCCTGGAGATTGTGGGCACTCCCAAATCATGTGGTCAAGGGCCGCTCTCGCCCCACAGTGTTTGCACAGATCATTGTTCCTAAGGTCTGGTAGCGCGCGAAGAGCGTCTGCAACTCGTATGCCGGAAGAAGGCTCGAGGATGTTCGCTAGAGAGCTTTTAGTGTCTCCACTATATGCGGTGCACGGGGGAATATACCTCCTGGAATCTTGGTCCAAGCAATCGAGATAGTGGAAACCGCAGGGGTCTTGTGATGCAGTTAATGCAGCCTTTGACAGCGCTTGCATCGGGTGTTCCCAGCGCTGACAAAATGCGATTTAAAGGCGATCAACTACCAAGCAAGTTGAGCGCCCCTGTAAGGCAGCTTCTTCGAGCAGTGAAGCAACCAATATAATGATCGAAACAGTCCCAAATAAAATAACGCAAAAATGTGTGGAAAGTTATTTTAGCTGAAGGAATGTTCCACATAAAGAAATAATGTTTCGCCGGGACTTTTGCCTCACGCCTAATTTGTTTTGAACGAGAATTATGTTCAACATATATCAACGGAACATTTTCCGAAGTTTAATTTGCTCACTGCATGGTACTCACTTGGAACCTGACTATGAGTCTACAACCTGTATAACCACAACTGGCATCGACCTGAAGGAGCAAGATAGAAGCCATACTTATTGCCATGTATTGACATGGTCCATTGATTACTGAAGGTAAAGCTATGAAGGTTTTGGCTTGTATAAATATATTGGCGACGTTATGGCCTTGAACGATGCGGCGAACACGGGACTGTTCTCAAGCTTGTGAGTCATACCCAGATGCGAATGCAGGAGTGTATATAGGGGAAAGGGGGAGGGGGTTTATATTAATTGTTCGAAAATGGCAGACTTGGTATGATAGTGAAGTAAACGGCAAACCAGACCTTACCAATTATGTCACTAAGGAGTAAAAGTCCTGTATTAGTCATGAATGCTTAACTGATGTTGCCGTTATTTTACAGCGCTTTTTATCAGTTATCTGGCGCACAGCTCCTTCCTCATGAAAGAAGTTGGTCTGAACGCTTTGTTTTCTGACAACGTTTGTGTAAATGAGGTGAAGAACTTGAATACACGGCAACACGCATAAGAACTAAAAAAGATGCGTACTACATGAGATTCAAAGCACACTTCGATGTGTTAATGATGTTGAAATAGCATCGTTATCATCATCATCATCATCACCAGCCTGACTATACCCATTACAAGGTAAAGGCCTCTCCCATATTTCTCTCCTTAACCCGGTTCTGTGCTACCGGCATCCACGTGACCTCTGCGAACTTCTTTACCTCATCCGCCCACCTAACGTTCTGCCGCCCCCTGCTACGCTTTCCTTCCCTTGGAATCCAGTTTGTTACCCTAAGCGACCATCGGTTATCCTCTCTTCGCACTACATGTCCTGCCCATATCAATTTCTTCTTCTTGATTTTCACTAGAATGTCAGTAACTTGAGTTACTTCTCTGACCCACTCTGTACGCTTCCTATATCTTGAAGTTATCCTTACCATTTTTCGTTCCATAGCCCTCTGCGTTGTCCTCAAATGAAGAATCCTCTTTGTTAGCCTCCACGTTTCAGCCCCATAGGTGAGTAAAGGTAAGATGCAACTGTTGTATACTTTCCTCTTGAGCGATACCGGTAAGCTGCTAGTCATAATCTGCGAGTGCTTGTCAAATGCGCTCAATCCCAATCTTATTCTTCTTGTTATTTTCTTTTCATGGACCGGATCTGCGGTTACTACCTCTGCTAAGTAGACATATATTCACCTACTACTTCCAGTACTTCGCTACCTAATGTATACTGCTGTTCCTTCCCGAGGCTGTTGAACATTACCTTAGACTTCTGAATATTCATTTTCAAGCCTACCTTTCTACTTTTCCTGTCTAGGATATAAATCATTATTTTCAATTCATCCCCCTAGTTGCTTAACAAGCCAATGTCAATTGAAATATAATAATTCTAATTATAACTTTAGCCGCATTTGATACAAGCTTGAATGTGTGCTAAGGCTAAGGGTGTGTTAAATTAGTTCGTGTAGAGTCGTTTGTATTTCTATCGTTAGGATATTACAAAATCCCCTGTATCAGCATCTGCATCATTTGGAGTGAGCAGACCCATGGTGGTAGCTTCCGTTTTGTAGTAAGTTTCCCTATTATAGTTATCCCAACGCTGGGTCGCCACCTGAATAGATGGATGGATTATAGTGCCGCGATCCATTCAGATCTTTATTTGTTCTTTTTCGAAAGCCGCCGAAATGCGGCTTTGTCAGTGATTCTAACGCACGGGTTGATTCCGTACTCCTTGTTTGTTCACACCCGTTGTGGAAGATGCAGCTTTATTATTTCCTTTGTCTCGGAAGATGAGCTGAGATGTTTCTGGAAGATTCCAGCCACTCGCGTGTGTTTCTACAATGTTCCAGGCTATGCTAGTAACTTTCAGCAGCTTTATCTAGATATTTCTTCGCCACTTTTATGTTGAGCGCTGGCGGTTGCGATGCCCATTCGTTGATCGATGACCGCCAAGCACGCTTGATGCTATAGCCGCCGTCGCTTGTATGGTTCTTTTGCTGGCGCAAGTCGGCAATAAAACTTCATTCCAGTGCACTTTGCGTCTCTTCGGTTGCGCCTATGGCCTTGCCACCATTATGTGACATCTGGTGGAGGTGCTGGCATTCATGTCCCGAACTCCCCCGACAAGCCGAGACAACTGCCCTGTTGCGTGTTCAGCCAGGGGACTTGCCCACAGCCAACCGGGCCAGCCGCCGACTCCAAGGGCTACCGCCTTACCACGGGTTACTGCCGGATCTCACTCGACTCCGAAAAAATCTAACACCGACAATGGCCAAGAACGAAACATCCCTTCCTATGATCTTCCAACCACCGCGACAGCCGCCAGGTTTATGTGGAGCACACGGAGAAGAGCGTGAGGACCGGCTGCACACATAAGACCAGGTTGCTGCATTTCATAGCTTGGTGGACACCTCGAAGCTTGGAAACGTGTTTTCCGAACTGAATGGGGCCGCTAGAATGCGGCATTAAAAGCACGCGTCGTTCATAACGAAATGGAAGCTTTACAAGAATGAAAGTTTCCATTTATATGTCAGCTTCGTGAGGAAGGAAAGAGCAGAGGTATTTATTCAGATTTGAGCTCAGCTCTGTCTGTCCTCGCTGATGTCGAGGCAATGGAGCGTTTCATGACGGAGGAGTAAAAAGTGAAACTGGTAATGGGAGCCGTAAAAGAGTCGCTTTTTGCAGGCCTTGCCAGAAATCCGCCGAGAACAGTAGTCGAATTCGATAAGGGGGCCTCGTCCATCGAAATCAAAATGGAGGCCCGTATACGCCAATACAATCGACTACTTGAAGCAGTGTATGGAAGCCGTTACAACGGATCACCTACAAGGAGAGACAGACTGCGAGACCTTATCTGAGAGGTCGTTCGGGAAGCGCTTCACCGGCTGTGCCCATAATCCCGATAGCCTGAAGTAGTGACACTCGCGGGCGTCGTCCGTGAAGAAATCCAGGAGGTATTGGGCGTTCCTCAAGCGACGGCCCCGGCGTATCCGACGCTAGACCCCACTGCGATAATTATGCTGCCGGGTTACACCGTCGTGCTTTCCGACGAGACCCGCCAAGTCCCCCTCGTCGAGAACAAGCCGCTGCTGAACGACGTCCCTTGGCCGAAGCCCGCCAAGCCTACGAGCGACCCTCAAACCCCAGTAAATGTGACGCCTGTAGGACTTCGAACAACCGCCCACTGTAGTTCCACTGCTGTGAATCCGGTGACATCTTGCGTCATTGCGCGTACAAGCGTATCAGCCAGCGTGGTTTCGCCATCAACGCCCCACGACCCCGTCTTGGCTAGCGACACTAGAAAATCAATGACTTCTTGCGGAGGGGAAACCACTTTTCGCTAGGTCGTCTTTTATGGTCCCCATCGCCATTAAAATCCAGTTTTACGTCGCCACGCTAGAGCTACGCGCAAGGAATGTTCCACAGCCGCGCAGAGGAAACTAAAAAGAGCAACCTTTGGAGGTGTGGTTTTATCACAGCGAAAACACGAAGATCCTCCGCCGCCAACGACGAGTGACGACGACGCAGCTTTTACTCCGACGCTCCATATAAAAACGCCAAGGACAATCACGCTCCCAGACGTAAAGTGAAACCGCTGCCCAGCAATATCTCAACGCCGTGCCCTAGACATGACTTCAGCACACGACATAGTTGAGTTCGAGTACCGGGACCAACACGCAATACAAGGACACGAACAAGTGACATCGATGTTGTTCTACATGTTCGCATAATTACCGCCTTTCCAGACACCAGAGCTGGCTATTCTGTCATACGTGGAGCGTGTTACACCTTACCTTATTACGCCATTGTGGCGATGCTTACAATAGTGAGAGCGAATTAGCGTACATATCCTAACAGCTTCCTGGTCCTACAGAACTCATCGCAAGAAGGTACTTTAATTATGAATCTTTTTAGTGAGCAACATACGATCATCGACTTAGGTTAAGCTCATCAATTTCCCGGGGGAGAACGCCATGGCTACTATGAGGACATCGATAGACCGCATTTCTCTAAGAGTTCGCGCTCCAAAATTTCCTCGATGGAGACTTAACCGTGCCATCCCGATTAAGCTTCGTCGCCTGTGTTGGCAACACAGACATCGAAAACCGCTGAAGGTGTCGTCGAAGTAAGCAACCAGTTTCTCGTAGAACGAATGCGGGGCATCCCAAGAGATATCGACCATATCCGAGAAAGAAGAGCTCAGGTACTGTTGGTGAACTTCACCGAAGAATACCGGTATCTTAAGGTCACAACGATAGCTCTCCTCAACGCACTATCAGACACCCGAGAAGTCTTCGCCCTGCTCGACCAAACCGCAGTTGATTCACTCACCCTATGTGATAGCAGACGTTCGATGTCGACCAAGCAATGCGCCGGACGAACAAGACGAGATTAGATCTTTGAAAGCTACAGCCAGTGTTTTTCGTGAGCGTTAAAGGTGCGACTGGTGCCATTGGTAAAGCATCGTATTAACACAGAAGAATACGCCCGACCTCTTAGTGAAAGACCCTATCGCATATCGTTAAGAGAACGGCAATCAATCAGGGAGCAAGAATATGAAATTCGTCGTTACGACGTCATCCAGCATTCATAGAGCTCACGGGAGGGCTCCCGTCATAATTGCGGAGAAGACGGAACACTTCGTTTTTTTTTCTTTTTCTATTGAATCTGACTTGTGCATTCCTTATTTTCTGGAAATTTATCAACATTGAATGCCGGTGCCCTGCATTTTGTGCGTCGCTTAACCTTCAGTGCTGAAGCGAAATATGTAAAGTTCTGTTCATCCTACGTGACAGGCTCTTCTTTGGCCCCAGCATCAAGCAGCTTTTGTGAAGAGCAGAAAATATGTTTTTAAATACTACTGGTTCAAACCATTTCCGTCGGCATGTCCTTGCTAGCTCAAGCTCTCGCTTTTTCGTCAGGCACTGAGAGGAAATAATATCATGATCCGCTACGTCCAGTTAGTGCTCGGCCTTGTCAGTTGCCAGCTACCACCTACCCACGTAACGAAAGTGTATTAAGGCTTACGCCTTAATACGTCCGCCTTTGGGGAGCGTGGGCCTAGGATGGCCCACTACCTTGGCCAATTATGGTAGTCATCTTGGGTGCCATCGTGTGACCTAGGGTGACCGAAAAGTATGACACCTGCGAACTACAGTGTGAGCTACTAAAGGCTTTCGCCTTAACAGAAACCTATTACCAGCGACATCGATCGCTTGGAAGGACATCTTCACAATGACTTGTAAATATGTACTACTGAGAAAAAAAAAATAAATTGTCATTTTCACGTTCTTAAGTTGATTAAATTTAGCTTTTTATTTGTGGAAAATAGTGTGGCGTAGTTATTGTGCAGCATTTATAGTGGACATAGTCTTTTAGCGGTCTTTTTTTCCCTCTTGTAAACCCAGTGGATGCTTCCGGAACGCGATGGGCTTGCGTGCGGGAAGAGGGCGGTTCAGCGGTGTCTTCGTTGAATCGTCACACGGAAGAAGGAAATGTATTGTCCTGTCTTCGTCCTGCCATTTGAAAGCAGCACACAACATGAACCAACACGTCGGTGTGTTGGTTGCGGCAAAGCTGGTATATTGCAAAGCTTCGCGGACGGTGCTGCGTCATCGCTTCTCAGAAGAGTGACGTTCCATCGTGCAATTGGTTGCATGCACTGCACGAACAGATCGAGGTAGAAAGCTTTGGAATTTTAAATCAAAGTAAGCACGTGAGCATATAAATTTCTGCGCTTAGCTTTGCTGCTAATTTCGGTTACTGTGTCGCATTAACCAGCATTAGCTCCACGAATTTGCTCTAAGAGTTGTTAGGAACAGGTTGGCGCATGGGCGATAGGTTTGTGATTTACGTGGTTGCACTCAAAGAATACGTTCACAAAGCGTATTTTGTTTTCAGCTATAACTCTATGGAATTCACTACCCTCATATGTTAAAACGGTTCGGTCTTATAGGCTTTTCACTAATACCATCAAAACAATTTTATTAACAAAGGAATTATAACCAAACAGTTGTTTTTCTTTTTTTATGCATTGTTGCTCTTGTTGTTCATGGATTTTAACATATTTTAATGTTCAATATCTGGCATATTTGTGAATTTGTTTTAAACATTTTGTGATAGGAGGTCCCCCTGACAGCTTCGCTTTGGGACCTCCTTCTGTACCAAATAAATCATACTAATTTGTATAATACATTTCTGAAAATAAAAAACCTGAAACCTGTTCATAAATGACGCTGCGGAGGGTGATGATGTTTCACCTCTCTGCAGGCCCCGCTGCATGCCATTAATTCCTCGTTGGCTTTCCTCAGTTCTCATTTCTGTTACGTTTCATAACACACTGAAGAATGCACTTGCTCCTCTGGCACTTTAAAGCACTTTTTATAGTGCTCGAATAGAACTTTAAATACTGCACATGAGTTCTCCAAGAATTGTCTACATTGAACAGTAATAGAATTGTGCATTAGTGTTTCTTAAAATGTTCACTTTCCTTTTATTGCGCATAATTATGATCTTACAGAGGGGATTATTACCGGCTTGATGCAGCTTCGTGTACGAGCAGCCGTTCTGCCACCAGGAACCTCCCAGCCTCGTATGAAGGTACCAGCGGCTTCGAGAGCGCAACGAGAAAGTTCAGCAATCCGCACACCTACGTCGCCAGAGGACCATGGCCGATATAGTAAACTACATTACCACACTTGTATCGTTATCAGTTGCTGCACAGGTTGAAGCTCAGCTCAAGCTCAGTTAATATTAAAAGCTGTGGTTGGCTCTGCAGCACCTACAACAAGACATTTGCCCTCGAACTTCATTTACATCCGAAAAGTGCTAAGAAAATTAGGTATTTTTCATGTGAACATAAGTCAGGACACGGTAGCTCTGGTTGAAGGTGTGTTCCCTTGAAAATACATTTTTCCTTAAATATTTGAACTATTAGGAAGCAATCAGCGTCGTTTTCGGCACCTGGGCGTGTGTCCACTACGCTGTTTCATGATATGCAAAGTCTCTCAGCACGCCTTTCGATAGGTTTGAAGGCTTTGTGGAATACTGTGACATGCTTGTGGGTAAGCTTTGCGATAAGGCACTGGTGTTATTATCTAAAGCCATTGGAACTTTACGGCAAGAGCTTATTTGTCTATGTTTTGTGCTTGCGAATGCTTTTTTAATTCTTTTATTGAGACTAGTGTCTCAAGACAATGTCGGCCAAGCCCTTTGCTCCATCCTTGATGAAAAAATAGGAACCTCTTGGCATTGTGCAGCGATGCTGTATATGATGAAATGTTTTTCTTCTCCACAACAATTATGCTTCATTGATTTGCGTTGCAAAGCAAGGCCGAATTTTCAACGTGGCTGTTCATGCAAAGGCAGCACACAGGCACAAATGTTAAGTACTTGAGTCTACTTGGATATCCGTCGTTTTATTGCGGGGGTTATTGAAGGGTTGTCTGTCGCATGCATATATTTCAGTTACGTTTTATTTGGTTTGAGAGGAATATTACTGCCTTGGCATGGGAAGCGTGCAAGCTGACTGCTATTTGTAAACAAATCATTCCACCAAATACAATACGCTTTCATGCAATAGTGGAGTTGAATTTCTGTGCGCACTCCCGCACATTCGTTTCCATATGCGCTCTCTTTCACTTGTATGCCCTGAGAAGTTGGTGCGTGGGTACATAGATGTGCACCAATGTATCTTGTAAATAACTATATACACAAGAAAAAAAGATTTGTGCAACAGAACACGCTTTGTTATGTGCCTTTTTCATCTTCAAGCTTGGCGGTACTGCTGCTGCGGCATACAGTTTTGTGTTATAATAAGAGATGTATATTCCATGTTATTTTATAGCCTTCTGTTTCATTTACTGCACCATGCTGCTGATTGATCACACTCCGAGATCTGACTCTAAACTGCTGTTGCTCCTCCGATTCTTCATCCTGCCTTTGTGTGCTTGTGGTGTGCGAGCACTCTGGCGCATTTGTCAGTATCAGGCCAGTGCATGCCTAAAGAATGAAGTTGGATGTAAGTAGCGGTGTAAGGCTGCATGCTTTTACATGACTCGCACTGAAAGGCAAGACCAATGATGACTAAGAAGAAAGGATGCTTGAACAAGGCGGCTGGTTCAAGATCAAGAGTTGGCCTAATTTGGCAGTGAAATGTCCAGTCGAGTTAAATTGCGCGTCAACCATTACGGGGTCAATTTTTTGCAGACTTGACCGAGCATTTTTCAGTCTTCTTAGTCTTTAGCCTTGTCTTTGGCAGTTTACGTGAAATAAAGATTCGAAATCCGCGAAAAGTATACATCCCTCTGACTTCATGTTCATTTGCTTGTTTTTATTAGCACTAGTACTTTGAAAAATTTCTAGGGCGGTGTGGCGGTGCAATGAAAATCGTGCCTTATTCAGCTGGTCCCTACAGGACCTTAAGCAAGTTTCGCTACCATGGGATCTACTTTGGATGTGAAGGGCATTCGTAGATCGACGACGGCCCAGTACGCTTGCTGCTGTCGCCGCCGCCGATTGTTCAGTTATTTTGCGGGTTCAAATAAGCCGACTATTGCAGCGCACTTTACGTCACCTCGACTGTCCCAATAGGCTTGTAACTATGACGTTGCAATGAAAACCTCCCTTTTGAAACAGAGTGGTGGCAGTTTCCACCGTGCTCGGCTTTATCGGCTATATTTTTAATGCTGGTATATAACACTCAAAATATTGTCATTTCAGTTAATAAATTTTTATAGCTACACTTATGTCACCTTTCTGCTTTTCAGCCGCCAATATTTTAATCGCTTTTTGCTAACTTGCATCGCAGATTCATTCACCCTAGCATTGGTGTCTCTAAAGCCTAAGGCCTTAGAGTGACGGCGTCGGCATCGAGATCTGGGTAGAAACCATCGCATTCGAGTATAAGATGTTCAGTTCTTTCTACGGATTTGCCACACACTGCACATGCGTAATCACCTTGGTTAAGTTTGTTTTTGTAGCTGTGTGTTCTAATGCACCCGGATCTAGCTTTAAAAGTAGGGCACTGTCTGCTGAGTTAACAAAGAAAGATTCCTTTTTAATATGCCTTTTCTAGCTTTTAAATGTTTGTACACTCTGCTTCTTATTACCTTCTGTATAATTTATCTGCTTTTTAAAGCCCTTTATCTCACCGCCCTTGTGCTCTGCATATTTACTTCTTAATTTGCTAGTTCTTTTCTTGCATCCTGGGTCAATAGTTTTTCAATATAAATATATAGATACTGTAGCTGCCAAACTGTTACGGTTCACTTTCCTCAGGCGTTCCTGAAATAATGTTTCGCTTTGAGCTTCCCGCGATTAGAAAGTTGCATAACGCGTGGACAAAACAAGAGCGTGGCATAGTCAAACTTGGTACCTGCAAAAGTTGCTACGATGTGTAAGCTCCGTACTCTGTTTCACAGAAATCACGCGAGTGTTTCGGGGATGAATCTATTTCAGTCCAGGTCATCAATGTACAGGCTGGGGATATGATGGAGAAAGAAATTATTACAGATATGCAGTCTTCGGGCTGGTCCTGTGATTCTGGTCAAAACGAGATATGGCACATGGTGCTTTTTGAGGGGACTATCTCCGCCTGAATGCTGTAACTGTGAGAGACTTTAATCTTCTTCCCAGTGTCGATGACGTCATGGCTTGCCTATATTCCGCCTCATACTTTTCATCAGTCAATCTCCTGTCGGGATCTTGGCAGATACTTATGCACCCTCGGGACAATGAGAAGACCGCTTTTAATTTTTTCGAATTTAATCTAATGCCGTACGGGCTGTGCAATGCTCCTGCAACGTTCGAGTGAGTTTTGGATGCAATTCTAAATGGCTTAAAATGGCATATATGTATGTGCTACCTTGATGATGGCAATTTTGGCCCGACATTCCATGAGCGCGATAAACGCCTTGCTTTCGGACTCTGCCTGAAAAACGCAGGTCTGCTATTGGATCTCAAGTGCCGCTTTGGTGAACGGCAGATTGTGGTCCCTGGCATCTGGTTGATCGTGAAGACGTCCAAATTTACGCACAGAGGACCGCGTACAATGCGTTATTTGTAACACCTCAGAAGGCACATTACTTGCGTTTGTTCATTTTCGCCGCTTCATTCCTCGTTTTGCTGGTATCGCTCACCTGCTTACATGCCTTTTCCTCAAAGATGCTCCCTAAAAGTGGGCATCCAGTTGTGACTCTTCTTTTCGCCAACTTAAGTTTCTACTTACGTCGCATCGGATGCTTCGTCATTGAAAACCTTCTGTTCCGACGGAAGTGCACATTGGTGCTATTGGTTTTAGCATAAGTTCTGTGCCCAGCGTCCAGGCGATCCGGAACATGTTTTGCTTGCTCCAGTCACTTCTTAAGCAAGCCTGAGCGCAATTACACGAATACTGGACAAGCGTTTCTCGCCGTAGCTTTCATCGTTCAGCGATTACAATGGTATTTGTACGGACGCCCATTCGAAGTGGTTAGTTACCATCATTCTCTGTGTTGGCTGCTGAAACTCCATGACCCATCTGGCCGTCTTATGCCTTGGGCAATCCGTTTGCAACTATACAGTGTCATGAAAGAGCGGGCGCCGGAACGCTGACCCTGTCTCTCACGTTTGCCGCTGGCAACGTCAGAACGTGACGCTGAAAAGCTTCGATTGACCGCAGATGCGAGAAACTGCCGAGAAGTATGTGGTTTGCCGTGCCCAGTGTGCGAATCACGAACGTTCAACAGTGTGCCCTTCCTGGTCTCCTGCATCCTGTGAAACCGCCAAGATCTCATTCTGAAGAGGTCAGGGTCGACCTATTGGAGGCATTTCTAAATTCTCATGACCGCAACCGTTGGATAGTTGTCTGCACTAATTATCACATGCCTTGTTGTCAAATAGGAGCTCTCCCGTCGACTACAGCACACAGGTCTCCTTCTTTCTGTTACTCGTTGTTATACTTCCCTATGGGCCACCACGAGTATTGATTAGTGACCGATTCCCCCAGTTCACAGCGGATGTTGTGGAGGAAGTCCTTCGATTCTTCATGACGCATTTTGACACTCTACTCTTTATCTTCCTGAAATAGACTGAGCTGGCGAACCAGCCGGACACTCACAAACATGCTTTCCATGTATGCCGTGGTTGACCTCAAGAATTGGGACTATGTACTACCATTTATAAGTCACGGATACAATGCCGCTTAACAGGAAACAAAGCGCTAGAGTCCGTTCTTTTTTCTTTATGCCTGCTCACCTCGACACACCCTCTATGCATCCTCTCCTTCTCAACAGACGCCAATCCTGGGGTCACCGAGCTCCTCTGCCGGGTTGAAGAATAGCCCATCTGTGAACCCTCCCCTCTCAACAGCACTCGAAATCTCTCTGCGACAACCATCATTGCTGCATGGCCTATCTCCCTGGCGAGATTGTTTGTCTTTGGCGCCTAACGTGGAAGCGCTGTTTAAGCCAGAAAATGCTCGCGCACTAGACCGCTCCTTACGTGATCTTGGAAATAATTAGTGACCTTACATATGTGGTTGAGCGCCACACCAAAAGTGGCAAACGTTCGGCACGCACTGAGGCCGCGAGACTGAAACCTTGCCATCGTCGTCATGACAGCTGTCTCGCCCGGGGAACTTTGTTACGGAGGAAGTGTTACGTAGATGAAGAAGTATGATGATCCAGGAAAAGAAAGGAACAAGGTAAAATCGATGTGTGCGCATTCAGTTGAACACTGTCTTGTTTATCTTGCGTTGCTGTCCGCTGCCTGTGTGAACTAGTATTGTCAAACTTTGCAGGAGGGTGGCTCAGTGATCACGTCGCGGGCGCGATAATCTTTGTGACTGCAGTCAACTGACTACATGCAACACTGATTGCATAAAAATAGTACGTAGGGATAAAAATGATGAAATTTGGTTAACGATCGAGGATCATTCTTATGCTTGAATTCCAAAAATACACCAATGTTGCGTGTTACTTGCAGTAAGGAGAAGCCCCTAGTCTTTACCTTAAGGTATTGTTTGAAGTCATCATATCCATCTGTTGTTATGCAGCAATAAATATTGTTTAAACAAAGTCATACGGATGAAACTGCGGAGAAGAAAACGGTAGATGTATTGCAGTTTTTATTTCGGCCGATGTCTAGCAACAGCCCGGTGACAGCCTAACCCTGGCCAAGTATATATGATCAGATGTAACCATTTTGGAGAGATTCATCAGCAGGGACCGGTGAACAAATACATATTTCTCCTCAGTCCTGGCTCAGTGCAGAACAGATTAGCCCTGGTCATGTATATCTGATCAGATGCCACGTTTTGGAGAATGATTTCAGCGAGGACCCCTTAACAAATACATATTTCCTTTCAGTCCTGGCTCTGTGCAGAAATGACGTAAATAGCATATTTTCGCTTCGGATTACCTTCACTATACGATAAGATTCAAGCGAAAACATGTCGTCGACTGCGAGACGAGTATTTTTATTTGACTTGACAGCTAGCTCATGCGTATCTGTATCGTGTAGTTCACTATACAAAGAAAACAGTTGCAGGTGGCCAGGAAAACTACAGTACTGACCTCGAAAGGTGCACAACGCTACAACGCCGAAGTAAGAGATCCCTTTCACCAAAAACAACAGCTACGTAGGGACTGCGCAGAACTATCAGAAATCCTGTGCACGTGCTTTTCAAAGAGGATAAAAACAGTCAACAAAATGTTTTCACACAGCAGTTATGATGTTTGTTTTTCTTAACTTCGCTCTTGCAGCGTTGATGCCACTCACAAACACCGTATCGCTATCTCAGCGATATGCGCAGTGGTTTAACTACGTTGGCTTTAGATTTTCCCATGAACAGTTATGATTTCAGAACCTTTTGAAAGAGAACAAAACGTATGACAAATCATTTTGCTTAACGTTATAAGAAGATTTGGTGCGTTATAGCAGAGAAAAGAAAAAATTGCAACATGCCCTAATTCTTCAGTTATAGTTTGAAATAACTGAGCGAACTTGTACGTTCTGGGTTTCAAGTGCATGTGGTCATTTTATTGACCTACAAAGAGGTTTTGTTGTTTACTTCTTCTTTTCCAAATACCTAGCTGGCACTTTATATAAAAATATATAAAAAGAAGCAAATGTTAAGGGGGGGGAATTTATGTCTAATCTGCGGCTAATCACCCAGGACAGTCATTCGTATCGCGGTTGACAAATGCATATACCTGATTCTATCAGGTTACCTTATGCTTCTGCGGTTTGGGGTTTTACGTCTGAAAGCGACTAAGGCTATGAGAGACACCGTAGTGAAAGACTCTGGAAATTTAGACCACCTGGGGTTCTATAGCATGCACTGACATCGCACAGCACATGGATGCCAAGCTTTTCACCACCATTGAAAGCGACTGCCAAGGCCGAGATTCAATCCCGTGTCCTTGGGTACAGTACTCGAGCGGCCTAAACACTGCACCATCCCAGTGGGATACTTTTGCTCCTGACTCCGAATACGAAGGGTCTTGCAGTTTAAAGGGACACTGCAGCACATTTTGCAAAACAAGGGTTTTAAGCAGAAGCCCACAGTTTTACATGCTGTGAACTGGAATATCAAATTGAAGTTAGGCAGAAAAAAGCATAAATACTCTTCTTTCTGCAGAAATACGCAGCCTGCGTGATGGGGCTCACCACGCGCCGCGCCTCTGCCTGTGATTAGCCAAGATGTTGCGTGACATTTTGAGGACCGGGGAAGCTGCCGATACGGCTCCTTCACTCCACTGCGTGCTGATCGCAGCTCTCTGCGGCTTTGTAGATGTAATTATGTCACGCAAGTTCCACTCGAATGGCCATCAGGATTTTCCTCGCATGCATCCGAATCAGATGCGCCCGCAAACGATGTAGCACTTTCGTTGTGTGGAGCGTAGGTGTTACATGAATTCTTGGTTTTGTTAGAGTGAGGCATTTTGAGAAGTAGTGTGTGCAATTACTTGCAGAAACTACACGGCCCTCAGCGATACCTTGGTGCACATATTCCTGGGAAAGAAAGGCAGTGAACATTGCAATAACACTAGCCGCCCCGCCCGAAAAGTAATTGTTATGAAATAAAAAGGCCCAAGGCACCGTGCACTAAATTCTGCTTCGAGTGCCAGACGTCGCACCTTGTGGAAATGGGGCATGTTATGGAAAGAGTAAAGTAGCGCAAAGCTACCACCAGAAAAATTAATCGTGAGCGAAGCGCGATTTCTTAGCTCTGCGACGCATGCGAGGCATCGGCGTAGCCATTGTGCTGGAGACCAAGTCAAACACGCGCAGGATGCTGCTTGAGTCATGATACATTTAGCAGACACGTAGAAAACCTTTCCCTTTTATCGTACGTTCACAATATACGTTTAGCGAATTAACGGCTGACGTATGTTGAAAGAAAAGCTGCAGCTTCGCTGCACCTATACCTTCGATCCTTATGGTTCTCATTTCTAAATTAATTCGAATCCTCAAACAAGACAGGACTATGTAAAATGACTAGGCAACAACGGATGCAAAATCACAAGACCATGTGTGACCAACTTCGATGATTGCTTGCTTGAACGCATCGAAGGAAACCTCGCTTTGTGCTCTCCATACCTAAATGCGCCCATACTCAGCTGAGCAGTACACGATTTATCTTCCAATAACGCTCACGTAGGGGTCCCACCAACATATCAGGCACGTGCCATGCTGGAAAGGTTCTTGCAAAACCGTCACAACCTAGCTGCTACACAACTGTTGGCTCTTCTTAATCATTGCTGGTTCGCAAAGATCACTAGTGCGGGCTGCTAATGAGTTGTCCAATGTTTAGCATGAAAGTCATTGCGCGGAGCTTCGCGCAAAAAAAAAAAAAAAAGAGGCACGAATGTAACAACGCGCCGATGGTTTCTTTCTGTCCCATAGCGAGATTGCACTCCGCGAACAGATCGGAATCAACGTACAAATGAGGGCTCAATAGTCAGAAACTAATTGAACTACGAATTACAAGCGTTACCTCCCTTTTCTTCCTTTAATAGACATGGTTCTAAGAAATGGTGACTGGCGCGATTCGTTTGTGCGAGGAATTAGAAGGAACCGCGTAATGGTTCAGCCACGCCTTTTTGACAAAGCGCTATAGAAATCGCTTTAGGAACAAATTGCATGTAATAACAGTCACGAACAAAATGCTTCAAGTAGAATGTTTCCTTGGTCGGCTTCAATTTATCTTACTTCTCAGCAGCGTCGCATTGCTCCGCCAGCTTTTGACACGCGGGAAAACGACAGCTCGCGTCCACAGCTGTTCGTGCATCCGAATACACGCAGAGCTATGTTGTATCGGGTGCACAACACTAATTCGAGGTGTTTTGTACCTCCGCAACGCATGCAAGACGAGGAACAGCGCACGCCGAAACAGCAGCGCACTCAACACAATATCCTCACTGCTCCGAGGCAGGAAATGACACAGATATCAGATGTTATCGTGCCTGTAAGTGCGGAACAGATCGTCGATTTTCAGATTTGATGCTTACAATGCCATAACATTAACGCTTGAATCAGACGTGCTCACGAGCTGCCCAAACGCATTTTCAATAATACATCTCGTTAAAAATAAGCCCGCCATTATTATAACGGGATATGCAGAGCGCCTTATCAGGCCTGCATAATCTCAACATACTAGCATAAAACTTCCTTCTAGTTAGAAAAGTCGAGAAATATACATAATGGTGATAATGACCACATTGGCCAGTAGCAGCGCCCTTAGACCTCATTGACTCTGTATGGTAAAGGTGTGATTAGACGAATTCTAATTGAATTATACTAATCGCAGCAAGCAGCCATTCCTGAAAGACCGAAAGGCATGTGCCGTAATCAGAATCTAATGCACACCTATGACGTGCACAACTACAAGACCTCTACGTCGTCGCAAATAAACAAAGCTGGCGATTGAGGCAGAATCGAAGTTCTAATAACTGTATGGATAGGTAGCGCTTCTTTAGCGGGCCAGGCATCGAAATGGCGGTTAATGCTATTTTCTTATTAGGCATACAAGCGCCATAGCGCTGCATGAATTCATGATAAATATAGCTCGAAGAACGTGGACGATCGAAACAAAAGAGACAAAACAGAAGCGGTAGTGTAGCAAAGAAAGCGCATTTCCATTTTACAGCTTCGTTTATTGTGCGAATATGACATCAGTATATTACTGCAATTATGTTAAAGGCTTCGTTCAAGTTTAAATTTATTTACATTTCCTTTCTCACAAAGGAAAATTCTGGACTAAAGATTGGGTCAACAGCTGACGAAAAGGTCGCGGCTCGTTTTGCTATGTAAAAGTTTGGAAGGAAACCCGGCGTCAGCGTTGAGAGCGAACAATCACGAATATGATTCTTGCATAAGACAGTTGACAAGAGAAATGATTTAAGCACATAGTTTTCAGCACAATGACACACGGCCAAAGAAAAGAAGAAAGAAGACTAGGGACGAACACAGCGCTGACTGACAACTGAGTCGGTGTGAGTTAGCGCTGTGCTTGTCCCTAGTCTTCCTTCTTCTTTTTTTTTTTTTTCTCCGCGTGCTTTTCCGCTGTGAACTGTATGCTTAAATCAAGACTACCAAGTAGCCCATCAACTAGCTCTTCAGGATAAAATAGCATGCACGGATTGTTCGTAGGGGTTTTGACGTCACGAGACACAGGATATGGTCGAGTGGGCCGGCGCTGCAAACTCCAGCTTCGCCTGAGATGGAAGGCTGTGATCCGAATGCCGTCTTCTCGTACCTCTGGATCTCGACTCTGGCTTCCTGCCCCAGCGTCACGCATGCGCGTTCGTGCGGCTTGACTGAAGCGAGACTTCCTACCTGCAGTTGTGAAGAAAAAGGATTTCATGTTTACGTGGTTGCTTTAAAGGTTTCGCTCCCCGAAAATCCGGCATCAGCGAACGTTCGCAAGCTCTGACGTTGTGAGCAAAAAAATAAGGGAAATATGAGATCATGACGTGGCAGGCGGTAGCTAGCAGCTCACAAGGCCCGAGCACTGACTGGACGTAGGGTTACCTGACACTACGTTTGTCAGGACTTTTCAGCTAGTCCCTCTTCTTTCATATTGTAGAATAATGTCAAAATCAGCCTGCCAGGACCGTTTCATTCACACTTCTCCGAGGCCACCCAGGCACGTTCATAAGTTTTGATTAAAGCGATAGTTTATATGAGGGTTTTAGCCTAGATTACTGCGTAAAGCCCTCGAAGGTAATAAGGCAATAGCCTTTATTATTTCATGCTCGCGGACCTTGTCGGTTCGTAACACTCTCGTTACGCGGGAGGCGGTAGCTGGTAGCTGACATGGCCGAGCTCTAAATGGACGTAGGGCTTCCTGGCATTAAGTATGGCAGGAGCTGCCAATTCGACCGGTTAACCTCCCTGCTTTTCCTCCCCTCATTCCTCTTCGAATGCATATTGCAAACACTGGGCAGATGTGGAGTCCACCACGACTTCTCAAACAGCAACAAATAGAAATTATTCGCGGCAACAGCTCTAGATGAAATGCTATCAGCTTTCATCAGTTTTCAGAGTAACGATCTCGGGTCATACCCTTCGAAGCCTCTCCGAGTTTTCTTCTAGGGCGGGATGTGGTGAGTGCCACAATGCTTTCTTTCTGCCTTTTTCTTACTGTCTTCCTCGTACTTAGTGCTACGTGGGTCGTAAGTTTATGTGTGATTCAACTAGGGATACTTTCGAGGATCTGTACTTTAGAAGTGTTTAAGATCCCGTTTCTCCACACTATAGCCTATATTCTGGAAGACGGGTTTTCGCTTCAAATCTCTTTAAATATTCGAGATTTATCGCTTATGCGAAGAGATTTCGCTGTGTGTGGTGAAAATAAAGGCCCCATTTCCTACTTCTGTGAACCACTAGGAGCGTAATTCAGTAATAAGTTATGCGATCAAAACATAATTTTCTTAAAAATTAATTAGATGAGAATTTTGTCAGCTGGCATTCGCCGGGATCCCCAAAGCTTTCTATTCGGGTGCAAAATGGAAATAAAAAGGTAAGAAGCGGAGGTAGACGACGTCCATCTGATTCTGTAGGAGCAACGTGGAGCTTTCAGTAATACACCAACCTGCGCCATGAGCACTCAATGCCCTAAAGTATATCATCTGATTTTTATGAACCTCTTTTACACCGATAAAGAGCGGCTAGGCATATATAAAAAGCAGTCGTGAGCGCATATCCGTCCCATTTTACGATGCATTCACGTTTTGAGATTACTGCCGAGTCACCGCACCGGCTCGTCGAGCAAATTGAAGTGTCTTTGCTATGCAATATAAACATTGAGAGTTTATGTTCGGATAGCATTCTTTTCTATCGTTCATAGCCATAGATTTGCCTAAGAGGTAAGCTTGTTAAAAGAATTGCGGTTGTATTACAGTATTATGCGCCACAGAGGCACTCAATACTGTAATAACCACCTAGCTCTGCGACAATGTTTTCTTGCAGAAGAAACCTAAGCAGCCCAACAATGTCTTCTCTTCCACCACACTAAACGAGATCTTGGGCTTGCATAAGGTCTCGCTAAAACGATATAATATTGTGGATTTCGCTAATAAAGAAAAAAACATCTCACAACGCCTAACTTTAAAAGTCAAGCAAGCAAGAAAAAGTTTTTCTAATTAGAACAAGCTTGCGAGAGAAATGAATATTGGCAAGATTCTTCAAAGGTGACGCGTTCTCCAGAGATGGATCAGTTGCTTTGATGAGAGCTTTGAAGAGCACCACCAAGGCAAGGAACCAGACGGTGAGCCACTTCTTTATACTGCTCGATTTTTTAGTGGAATCCCAGATTTGCGGCTTCATGCAAGTAGTGGTTTCCCAATTGCAAGTCAGGATGCGGTCGAGTACTTTTTGCTCGTTTTGATGACGTATCTGAGGCGCGATACTCAATAAAATCCATTCTGTCTTTATTTATTTATTTATTTGATACCTCAAAGGCCTTTATTCAACTCGAAGGATAGCTTTATGCAACTATCGGAGACAGTTTATGCTGGAAGCATGGAGAGAAGGGAACTGAAATGCTATGCACACACTTGATCGGCGTCAGGCCCGGTGCGGTAGGCCATTTCTTTAAGTAAAGTGCGCTTCTCTTCACGCTAGGGACTTTAGAAATATATAGAAATTTATATGTCTGATGTAACAAAAAATATTCTGTTTAAAGCATAAAACTGGCAGCGAAAATGACACTTCACCCACTATTGTCATAGGACTAATGATTAAGGCCCACGACGAACGTCTCTGCATGTGTTGATTGCAGAGACTTCATGTGCAACTCCGGGCTGCTGACGGCCCGGATCGATTGATGAGATGGATCATGAGCCATGCTGTGAGGAACCGTGCCTATTTTTGGTTCTACGTAGAGTCTACTGAAGCAGTGCATCGTGTTGCATACCGGCAGATACATGGCGTGACTAGCCTTGGCGCTGCTATGTGTGAAATTCGCGTGGCGTCACTTAAAAACGTAAGGCCGCCCGTCCGCGCGCACGCGTGCGCCCCCCCCCCCCCCCCCCCCACACACACGCAGAATTGCTGACTTAGTGACTTATCGCACAGGAAATAACAGCGAGATAAAAAGAAATAACATTTTGGTTCCCTTGCACGGCAAGGCAACATGTACAGATCTCGAAAAAAAGTGCCTTGGTTAAACTTAGCTGCAGCTGTTTACGGCATTCAAAAGAGAAACGGTATCTGCATTTTGTTAGGTTCTGTTGTGAATTTTAGAGTTTTGTCGTTTTGCGTTATGTTTCTTTGTACAGCGGTACACCGCTATTCCCCAGGCCATGCATTGCGTGCCTTTTGTGAGACTTCAAAATAACTAAGTAGATTAAGAAAAAAATAAAATATCTGAAATTATTGCTGTTTTCTACCAATTCCCGGATATTTACCACCCATATGTTCGGAAAACTGGCTTTATTATGTATTATGCGCAGCACATGCGATACTGTTTGCAGTATCGCTGGAATGTAGTACAGTGTCTTAGTTTGCCTATTTTTTGCTGAGTTGTAATAAAGAAGGCTTTATTTCACCGGAATCGTCATATCAGTCATTCTTCACAGCAGAACGCTTATGAGTATTGGCGTTAAGTATGCGGCGAGTCCCACAAATAAAAGTTCTAATAATATGTAATTAAGGGGGCGCGAGGGCCCTTTTTATTGTTCTAGTGCGTTAGATTTAAGGCGTTTATTTCCAAGGAATAACGCGTTATTCCTGATAACGCATGATTCCGGCACCTCCTAGTGTCTGAGGTGTCTATTAGATGACGCCACGTACTCGTACGCCACATATTGTTTTTTCCCTAGTTTTTGAGTAAATGATGTCGACTTCGTCGTCATGCCCAGGCATGAGAGCGCTATGAAGTCACCGCAGTCGATCCCATCTCTTGTAAATCTTCAAGATGTTCTCGCCCTGTTCAGTAATATTGACGCTTTATTCACGTTCTAACTTCAAAACACTTTAACAATAATTATTGCCTCATTTATTTAAATTATGCAAACAAGCCATACATATAAGTCATTTCCGTAAAGACACGACTACAGCCGTGCCAGAAGGCTGCCATGACTATTGAAAGGCGAGGTTACAGAATGATAGCCCGTTGCCGAGAAGCGTACCAAGCGCAGTAGCAAGCGAAGAAAGTAGCTGTAGCAGCAACTGAGGCTACGACCGATGGCTAACACTCGTCAACCTTGTTTCTAGGATAGTTCAACCTCGATGTAGCTTTATTTCTTTTCTTTGAGACGTCTAAAGCCTGTTTTCCGCCCTTGTATCGCAGGCGACCTCTTGCTAAAAGCCAGAAACGCGATTTAAGGGGACCGCTTTTTCCACCTCGAAGCTGGGCATGCAAAGGTAGCGCCTTCCTTGCTAAACGTTTCTGGAAATCTAGCCTGTAAACATGTACGTTTCTTGTGTGTATATTTGGTGTGTAGATTGGATGCCCGAAATTAGTCCGCCTTCATCGAAGCCACTCGAGATCCTTGTTCCAATTGGCAGCCTTTGTGTTCCAAGCATATTGGTGCTAGTCATTTATGTCATTGCTTCTTTGCTATTTGTGCACCAGAAATGTGCGTATGTGAAAGCTATGATGTCTAAGAGAGCGAGGGCAGAGAGAGATGTGAAACTCTCTGCATACTAAAAAATTAAACGGGATGAACGCCGCGGAACACAGCGCTACAAAATCAACAGTGAAAGCTAAACGCACTATCCAGCTAAAAAAAAAAAAAAATGTGGCTCAAGACGGCGGTTCTTAAAGCCATGAAAGCCTTGAAAGACATCATTTGCGCTGTTCATATATTATGGCGCAGGCGGGGGAAAACGGAAGCATTTTAAGGATTTACAAGACTTTACCAATATCCCACATCATGGTCTATAAGCTGTTCTAGAAAACGGTAGATATTCTTTTGCCGTGGATTTTAGTTTACTTATGCATTTGATGAGGAGGTAAGAATAAGAATTGTAAGAGTTTGTGATCGTGACATTGAGATTAGGCCGAGTATAATCTGTTTAGACTGAATGACAGATTCTACGGTCCGCGGTTAATGCTTCTGGGCCAGTTATGCGTGCATTCGAGCTAGTATTTCGATTTCTCGGTAAGGAAAACCTTTTATTTAATCCCCTTTTTTGCTTACCTCTTTTATTTATGAAAACCATCACAATAATTTACCTACACATTTTGAGCGGTAAAATATTGAGCAGTAAAATTTATATATTCGTTATGCACTTATTTGTTCATATTATTAGCGTCTTTCAGAGGCTCTTACTAAAATGGGCAAGACAGAACGCAAAGCAACACAGACAAGCAAGAAACAGGCAGAGGAACTTCACACTAAAAGAAAGACACTTCGGCCATAAAACAGGTCAGCATTTAGAGTGTCGGCATGACAATATATGTGAGGAATTCAAGCTGTATAAATAAAAATATATGTTAAATGTCCTAACTACTCATGGCAAACTCGGTAAGAAGACAGCGCACTGGCGCTTGTTGCGCTGCCTCACTGAATATGTTTTAACAACTAGCCCAGCGCCATGTTTTATTGAGATACACATGGCAAATATTGCACAGTAAAGGAATCATTGAAAACTGACAGTAAGGGAGGGGTTTTGCGAGAAGAATTAAAATTATTCAAGTTTTTTAGTTCATATAGAAATCTGCCAAAGTGACGAGTTGCTAAGTGCACTGCGTTCCATTGCCAAAATTTTGTGAGAAAAATGAGTGCCTAAACTTGTAAAAGTGATATCTGAAATCTGTTAAATGTTTTCAGTGCTTTGAACGCTTATATCGTGATGGTGAAGGGAACAGGTCCTGAAAATGTGTGCCTTCAGTGAGTGTATGTTACCTTCAGGTTGCATTCAGGAAAATCTCTTAGCAACAAACCTTGTTTAACTCGCTTTTAACTCTTCTAACGGAAATAGGCCGCGCCGATATTCAAGTTAACTTATTCAGCATACCAAAGATGGCGCGACGGTTGCCACCGATGTATTAGGCTCTTTACTGTAAGTAAGGCTATTCCAGAAAACTATTTTATTTATAGCGCATTTCAGATTCTGTACTGCGCTTTATGCTCGAACAAAACATAAGGCTGTATTTTATTAGTTAGTGACGCAAACGGTACTTCCATTGATGGAGGTTTAGGGGAACGGAAATGCGCCTCTCGTCCAGGTCAGACTACAGGCAGCAGCCCTGTTCTTGGCAGAAAATCCTTATCGACTACATCGCTGCCGATACAACAAAACGCAGGACCGAAACGACTGTTTTAGCTTTTAACCTAGCACGCATCAGCGCTGATGCACTCCTTACATCGCACGCTTAGTACACCGGCTATCGAATGTGAAACAAATTCAATGCGCGCCTTTCAACCATTTTCTCACTGCAGGAACTTCCGTGATGAAGAAAGTTGAGACTTTTAAATTGGTATCTTGTGAAGAACCCGTGTGTGATTGGAGAAAGTCACAAAACTGAGGAAAGACGAAGGAAAAAAATCACGTTTGGAAAAAGAAGAAAGAAGAGGAGAACGAGGAAGGTGGCTCGACGAGCGCGAGGCACGAGGAAAGGAGTAAAAGTTAATAATCGGCGGCCTGATATTACAATCTCATTTCATGACACTCTCCCAGGTAATGCTAAGCATTTGTCTGCCAACGTATTAAGTGCCCTTATAGAGGATTATCTAGATAATTTTCCGAGCCACATTGCCATTTTTAGAGATGCCTCCCACCAGAATGAAAAAGCAGCTATTGGCATATATTCCCAGGCTCTTGACTGGAGTTAATCATTTCGGGTCCCTGACTATACGCCAATTTTGCTGCTGAGTTTCTGGCCATTGAGTTAGCCTTGACAAATATCTCTTGTAAAATTTCAAGCGTTAGTTTTCTTTCCCGCAGCCTATCCGTGCTGGCATCGCTAGAAAATTTGAGGAACTCTCTGCTTTGGCGTTCTCTTTATTTTTTCATTCCTCTTCACATCGTATATTTGCGTTTTCATTGGTTCCTTGGCCACTGTGGTGTTACAGCTAATGAAAAGCAGTCTATTTTTAGCAAAATCCGCCCTTGCTAGACCTCTTGGTCTGTGCAAACCTAATACCGTTCACGTAACTTTAGCACGATTTTTAAAATTTCTAACGTCTCCAACATCTCAGTCACGAGCGATCACCTTTCTGCACCAGATTACCAACACCTCAGATGGCCTTGGCGTGGCAGCATGTGTAGTTCAAGGCTTTGTGAGCTGTCTGTGACTCTTCGGAGCAAGCGTCAAAGGATATGCCTTGACATCAGTGTACGATTCTATTCATGATTACATAATTTCAGCAGGCAGATTCCTATACTGGGCATGACTTCATTACTTTCTTTTCCTTTTTATTTTTTGAAATTCTTGTTAAACGCCCATATTTATCTGATTACTCCAGTACTTGATAATATATGTTTACAATCTACAATGCACCCTGGCCAATCCCCCCCCCCCCCTTGGCCGTGGGTATGTGCTATGTTGTCTGAGGTCATCATCATCATCAGGCGAGCAGCGCTGTGGTTGTTCGGTCGTCCGCGGAGCTCGGGCGGTGCGTGTTCTGTCAGGCCTGACCTGGGTGTCCACACCTGAGACCTGCTTACTGCATCCTGTCCTGGCCCTCCTGTCCCGAGTGATCAGATCTGGGGGTACTGCAGCTACAGCTTATTGCCTCAGCTGTACCTGCGGCTCATTATCGGCACGGGTGTTAGGCGCCGTGCTGGGCCCAGACATGTCGAGGAGGCCTGAAGCATCGGCCGTAGAACGGCAACCTCTACTGGGCCTCGTCCCGTGGCCTAGCCTTCCGCTGGGCTTACCGAGGCCCAACTTAACCGACCCTGCAAAACGCTGACCAACCGGAGAAAATGCACCGGCTTCTTCTCCAACCCAACGACCTGGTGACTTTTGAAAAATTGTTTTTAGTCTTCGTCCGACTTGCTCGTCATACTCTCGTCCCGTCCATGTGTGTAGATAAAAGTATTCATTGCTACCTTGGCCGGTCTGGTTATTTATTTCGATTGGTGTCTCTGAAAGCCACGGAAGAAGGCGGCAAGTAGGTCTAAAGAAAAGAACCCCACATATCTGACATCTGAGATCAAAGGGCTAACTGGTGATGCCGATTGCTTGAGAGGGAACCTAGTAGCTGATTCAGAGCGTTCATCCTTGTACTAGATTTTTACCAGCACAGGCCACCGGTTCTGCACTTGCGTCTTGTTTGTCGAGCCCACTTGTCATGGAGGCAGTTATAACGTACGCTTTCTTTTTTGAAAGAAGGTGCAGCTACCATCAAAATATATATTACGGCAATGACACCATGACACTCAGATATAACGAACTGCGGCCACACACCTCAGCCAGAGCGAACACTAAGGCGCCGGAAACTCGGCACCGCTATCGAAAATTCTGCCTTACCATTGCTAAATAACCTCCTAACGCTTCTCTTCTCCAGCCCACCTACCCATCTACGGAAAAAAAGCAGGTGGCCCGAAAAGCAACAAAAATGTAGCAGTGGAATTGCAGAAGGCAGGTCTAAAGCGCGCCGATGAGAGCTTCAGCTTTGCCATGGGGTTAGCTAGCTGGCCCAGCTGGTCACACATCCGTGAATTTCCCTCAGCGTTCCGACATTTGGGCTGCTAGCGTGAGCAGGTAGCTCCAAGCTGAAAGCTTGCTCTCTTATACAGTTTTTACACTCTTGGTGCACATGGTTTGCGCTGCTCTCGTCGCTGCATCTTTACAGTTTCGTCGGCAGTCGGACGCTTTCATCACGAAATTGCGAGGGCTGCAAATTTATTGAATGTGATGCCAGACTTTGCTTCGGGACCAACTTCGACAGTGAAAAGAAAGTCTATAGATAAAGTAACCAAGAAAGCTATATACTTAATGACCTCGAAACATGAAGCGAAAAACTGCGACTTGGTGAAATCAAAGTGGACCATTTCGACAGTTGGCAAAGGCAAGGAAAGAATTTTAAGTGAACGTTTAAACGCTGTCCCAATGATGAGAATGCCCCCTCAAAAAAGCGACCTACCCGAAAGTTGATGACACCAACATAGATGATTGGGACGATTGCCTTTTAGTCATCGAGAAGTATCGTCGCAATCCCCAGTGCTTTGGTACTTATGTTCCATACCTCTACAGATACAACAGGAAGGCTTGGATGAAGCGCAAATTACCTACTAAATGGCTGGTTGAATTTAGCAGTGACACGCCGAAGGCAATCACGAAGGCCCTATTCGTGCTCGAGAACGGTTGGACACTGCACATGCAGCGTTCCCTGACTGCGATGAACCCACCTTTCTTGCCACCGAATGCAACATGCAAGATTCAGCCACTAGACATGGGCACCATTCACGCACTCATGATTTCTTATCGGCGGTGCCTAATACAGCGGATGCTGATATCAACAGTGAGACTATGCAGGTGCCGACGCCCCAATTCCGATTCTCTTGTTTGACGCGGTTGGAATGCTTAGGCCTGTTTGACTGAGCTGACCCTCAGAGAGCATTGCGAATTGCTTCCGAAAGGCTGGGTTTATGTGCCCATGAATGAAGGAGGAGGTAGTCAAACGGCCTCGCGATCTGCACAATAATTGAAATATGCCGACGCATTGTGGACGTGCCACTGCCGATACCTGATGTTGATTGGAACTGATGTCGTGCATTAGGACTGCAGAACCATGCACTCACGAAGTCATAGGGCGTGAAGCACGAGCAACTGAAGGTAAAGACTCCTAAGAAGATGTCGAGGATGCTTACTTAGAGCTATAGTTGCCATGTGCGCTTGAGCAGCATGTTAGTGACATTGCGTCCCTGAAACGTTGCTGGCATCAAGGGCCTTATTGATGAGTACATAGCCGCCTTAGACCGGTACGAAACCGCCTTGATGGGACGTGTGCTTTAAAACAGACGCAGATATAAGATTTTTTAGGAAATACACGCTGTCTGATCGATTTTGCATTTTAGTCTATGTAATAGGAGAAGTCCACTTAGTGCGAAGTTAAGATACAATGAAGCCAATCAGCGTGACCGCCAAGTTCTCTATAAGTGGCCTCAACTTTAGTAGTAAACTAAAATCACTGAAGTTTCGGCGCACCTCTTTGTTTCAATGTTCCATGCAAACGGGCAGCAATACACTATTATCCGCGTTTTCCATGTCTTGGTTGTACGTTTTTAAAGCGAGCCATCATCGTCGCAAACATTTTCCTTTCGTGTCTCTGGCAGAACGTTCCTACGTCACTCCTAAACAATTTCACTCACATAACTTTGGCATATAATCTTGCTCTATCTATTACAGAGAGGAAAAGGTTGCGTCATAATCCTCCGCTTCCTCCTCATCAGTCTCTTTTTTTTTTGTAGAGGGCGCTTAAATTGTTTAAGCAATACTGCCCAATTCCACAGCAACTCTGACTTCTAAACAAGACTTCAGATTTTCTAGACTAGAGAACACTTTGTCATTTGCGTTTCGCACGGCCGGAGAGACAGGCACTTTCGAGAAGGTCTGTTGAGAACACTGCGCAATTCCTTGACGTGGTTTTCTCACAACAAGGCACGATATGTTTAACCACATCTGTTATGCGCTGCCATTGCAGCGAATTCGTTGTTGCAAACACACCAAGATTGGAGTCAGAATATTGAATAATTGCTTTTCGATGATTACGGCACTATGCCATAGAGGAGAAAAGAAGTGATGAATGAAAGATGTCACTGCTATGACAGCGCTAAGTAAGTACGGGGTAGCCCGGCTTTTTGACCAAAAGACAACTTTATGTGTGTACTCTCGTTTAGCGTTACATTTACACAATGTATTACAAATATGTGCCTTAACAGCAATTTTCCTTTAGAAAAATGAAATTTGCACTAGTATATATGGATCACGTTTAGGCAAAAAATATACATGGGTCAGCCATTCTTGGTTTGTTGTTTCAAAACGGGTGGTTCAGATTTCACTCCACAAAGCCTTTATACACCTACTCTAGCCTAACAGCTCGACGTCTCTCCTTGCATTTATTAGTTCAGTTCCAAAGCTATCAAATAAAGGGTATATATTTATTGCTCAAGAAATGCGACGTAGAGAAACATTTTCTACATACTGCCTACTTACCATCACAGGTATCTTCGGCACAGCCAGCAAACACGAAAGTGTAACTGCATAAGACAACTATTTCCAGTCACTCAGGCGAAATTACATACGTTCCTTTAGAAAACTCACATTTTAAAGGTTTGCAGAAATATAAGTTCCTGAATATTTCGGGTACACAATATAACGCCCTCTCAATGATTCGTGGTAAGTGCTTCTAATTGAAGACTTTCGGAATGCCGGTCGTGCGAAGCAAATTGCTCTAAATTTTTTCATACCTAAACCCAGTTTCCTACGACTTGACTTATAATAATTGTGAACAAGATACCTGATTCCTTTCATTCTTATAATGGCGGAACTGACCTTAATGTTTGACGCTACAAATGTTTGATACTAGACGAGGTTTAAAGTGATCTCAATTCACTTGCTTAGGCTGCGAAAGGAATTATGTGGTATCATGATCATGCTACAGCATCGGCTACCTAGCAGCACTAACCGCTGTGATACGCAGTACCAAGTGAGGGAAGAATGAGAGATGACATGTGTATATTTTTTCAAAGGTGGTGGGGCGTCCATGAACAATGGAACGTAGTGATTTATCTGCATCTTGGTAGGCTGCCATAGTGGCCAACTGCGCTGGGATCAGCATCCACTAAGGCTCACATACTGGGAGAAAGCAGAATCTTCTTCACTTTGCTTTTAATGTTTTCAGAGCGTTCTGTCCTCGTGCCCACATTGCTTTCGTCTGACTATAAGCATGTCTATAACTCTTATATAATACCCCGAATAGGACCTTTAAGGTTAATAAATAAATACTAAATGAAATCATGGTCCAGTATGTATCACCACTGCCTAAGATCGAAATTACATTTACCCTCCTGCGTGCATTTTTATAGATATAAAATTCATCACTAATTAGACATAAAACGCATTACAAATATTTTTGCAAATTCCTAGCTGACCTTCTTCGTAATGTGCTACAAAATATAGCTCATTGAGCTATGCATCTCTAAAAATTGGGAACGGACATAACACATCTGTTCGCGACATTGCAATTTTAGTACACCCTTTCACTGAGGCAAATGTTTGGCGTATATATCAGTACTACGTTTATCTCAAAAAGTTTGATAACCACATCTTAAAGGGACAGCTTTGGCATTTTATTATCTTATTACAGCGCACTCTGTTTAAAAATAAAAAGAGCGTCTTACAAGAAGGTACGGCAAATTTTGCAATATCACGCTGAGAATAATGCAGCAGAACACAAAAATAAGAAGTAGCGTAAATTAACTTTAGAGTTGCTAAATTACGGCATCTAGATGCCAATGGTGTGATTCTCGCTTCAGATAGTGGCCAGAATAATCTTTAAATTGCTAAATGTTTGATATACATGCTACCCACGGCATTTCATGGGTACTCAAAAACCTCCCTTGGCCTAACTAAAAGTCTCTATGTACCTTCCGAGCCATGGCGCAATTTCAGAAATGAGCAAGAAAATAGTCACCGCTTCTCGTCAGACAAATTCCGGGTCATTATAGAATTCTCAGCAAAAATAATCGATTGGTGTACGCATCAACATCCTTAAATTTTACCTGTGTAAGCGGCAGAGAAGTGCAAGGAAGATGGCACATCCCACTGTTTCATCCCTCTTTTCTCGCTCAGCACGAATTAAGAATTTTAGATACGAAGTTTTACCTTGCTGCTGAATTCCCTGGTTTTCTGCGGCGACTTTTTGTCTTCTTCTCAGGCGGCTGAAATTTAACGGTGTTATCCTGATCTGCACAAGTTTCGTCTAATCGTCTATTTAGAGAACGTTATCGTTCGTACCGGAGAAGTAAGCACCGTATCGCCAAGCGGGCTGTGTTGTACTGGCACACAACACTCGGGAATTCGATAGGGGTGTAGCTAGATGTTTATGTGTGTCGCGTTGTTTCGAACGCATCGTAAATTGTCTTTGCCACCTGTGCTGTACAGCTTCCTGTGCTGCCTGGCCGACAGGAATGGAAGTGTGGAATGAAATATTATTGCTGACAACAATGCAGTTGGTGCTCACGCAAGTTAAAGCTTGCAAATTGGTGTGAGCACTGGATATGAAAATCACAAAGCATACTTCTCTGTGCGCCAGAATATATCGTGGTAGGAATTTCATATTCTAGGACGGTCATTGTTTTATCTTTACAATCTTTCTATTACGCCGCAAGAAAAAACAAATTTAGAAATCATGCTAGAGTATTTTTTTTTCTGTTCTTATGTGCTCGCGATTAAGTGAGTAACTCGCCCAAGGCGCGGAAAAATTCACTTCCCTCCTTAGTTTAAAGCGGGAACTGACATTCATATTTACATTGCACAAGTCTCACGAGGAAGTGCTAGATACATTATTTACCGATCTCATCTATACAAATCATATCTAATCAATCTTTACTGCCTATACCATATTAGGAAATCATACCTTTCAGGAGGCCTCTTCATCAGGGAAAATGTGGCAAGGTGCTTGCTATGGGCTCCTATTAGTTAAGAAACTTTGAAGCAAATGTGCGACCGTCTGCTTGAGATAATACTGAAATACATTCTCATGCAGTGTGATTGGTAATAGTGAGTGCACTATGAATACAGCGAGACATGTAGATTATCTGCTCCACCTTTCCACAAGATATATATATATATATATATATATATATATATATATATATATATATATATATATATATATATATATATATATATATATATATATATATATATATATATATATATATATATAAGATGATGTAGCGGCGCACAAACGAAAACAACGGTTTGTTTCAGACGTTTCGGCCGGGGCCCGGCCTTCGCCAGGAAATGCGCAAAGCAGCCTATGCTTTCCGCCTAAATACATGCGGTATCGAAGGACATGTGACAAGTAACACTGTAATGACAATCGAATAAAATGCGCGTACAACCACAAATAATGCATTTTCAAAGCGATTATATCATTTCCTAATGGCGCGTCTGGCGCGTAAGCAGTACATTTTCGGCAGGACAGGCAGATACAAACAATTTGCACAAACAATGTCCGTTCACATGTGCACAAGGTAATGATTAACGCGTAGTGCATTTTTTAAGATATTACCAGAATCATGCGCAAGTTACGTAATCATCTTTTACACAAAAAATGCAAAATCCAGTACACGAGGCGTAGTCGTTGGTGAAACATACAGAAAAAGATATTTTTATATGCTGACATGGTAGAAAGTTCAAATCAAGTTTACTGGAGCACTATTTTGTACTAAAAGCAAATACATGTAAAAACATAAATATAGTCATGCACCTACACTTTATACTAATCGCGCGTCTTGGGAAAAGAGGATATTATCCCTGGTTTTACAATAAGACCAGAAGTAACTGCATTCAATTTGTAGATTAACAAGGATTCTCAAACCTCTCTTTCATGACGAGATTTAAAACCAGATTCCAGTATTTTGGCTACAATGTTGTCAAAAAAAGGCCCTGAATCGCGACATGTTTGGAAAGCGGAAGGTTAGGCAAGCGTTTAGCATGTGGTCTGTGGTTACTGAATCGTAACCTGAACGGCAGTTCAGTCTGTCCAATGTATTGGAGTTCGCACACAGAACACTAGAGCATATAGATGAGATTTCTTCTTATTTGACAGTAAAGGTCTGATGCTGTGCTTTTCACTACTGTAGTGGTGGTCATATGATCGCACAACTTGTAACGTAGCTTTTGGCAAGGGCGGCAGCCAGTTCAAAGCGTGTTAGTCATTTTAGATGAAGTTAGCAAGTCGTGCAGATTTCGTGACCTTCGGTATGCGACACGAGGTGGATATGGGAAGATTTGGGTCAGCCGACTGCTCTGCATAAGAATATTGTGATGTTTTCGGAGAATGCCGTTAACATTTGGTGCTGACGCGCAATGGGTTAGCACAAAAGTGGGGTTCGGTGATTGTCGAGTTTGTTCATGTGAGCTAAGGAGATCCTTGCGGTCCATTACATCGGCGCGTTTTATCGCGTCGTCAATAATTTGCGTTTGATATCTTTGTCTTGTTAGGGCATCACGCAATTTCCCGCAGTTGTCAACGAAGTCGAATTCTTTTGAACAAATTCTTTTAAAACTAAGTGCCTGGCAGTATGGTATACTGGTCTTACAGTGTCTTGCATGGCTGTTCTCGAAAGGGAGGTATTGATGCCTATCAGTCGGTTTCCTATAAAGTTTAGTCACGAGTTTAGTGCCAGACAAAGGCACTGTTACCTCCAGAACATTCATTGACGATGCCGATTATGATTCTGTAAAAGAAATGGGATGGGTGCACGCTGTTGAATCCTGCTATAAAGGACATAAGTTCTGATTCACCGTGGTGCCAGATGAAAAAAATGTCATCTATGTAGCGATTGTAATAAAATGGTTTTAAGCTACATCTACCAAGGAATTTGTCCTCAAGTAGCCCCATGAAAATTTTGGCTTAATTTGGGCCTATCTTGGTTCCCATCGAGGTAGCGCTCACTTGTACAAAATGATCCCCATTAAATTCAAAAGTATTAAATTGTAGAATGAGCTTCAGCAGGACTGCCAGAGTGGAGGAGTCGACCGGTTTTATAAATGATAAATCATTGTATGCGTCGATCACCGCACGGATACCATCTTATAGGGGAATATTAGTGTACAAAGAAGCTACATCCATCGTCACCAGTAGGCAGTTATGAGCAACGTAAAGGTCGACAATACCTGTTAAGAAGTGGTTGGTGCCTTTTAAGTATGACGAAAATATGGGCAGAATGACGTTGATTAGGCTGTCGACATAGCGGGACAAAGGCTCAGTAACCGTTCCAATGCCTGACACTATTGGACGGCCGTGGCTTCCAGGCTTGTGAATTTTGGGTAAAAGATAAAATCTCCCTGCGATTGGGCTGAGGGATACTGACGAGTGGCTTGCCTTTTCGATAGTTTTCCGTCTTTGACATGTTCAGCTAAGCTGTCTATTACAATTTCTTTATATTTACAAGCGGAATCAGCGTCCAAACTTTTATAAAACGTGGTGTCATTAAATTGCCTTTCTGCTTCAGCAATATAATCACTTTTATTCATGACTACCACTGCGCTACCTTTATCTACGGGCTTGATAACAATATCATGCCGGTTCTGCAGTGAATGAATTGCCTTCTTTTAATCGGCTGACAAGTTCTGATTGAAAGTAGTGCGGTTTTCGTATACCTTTAGAATGTCTTGTTGCACAGAGGATATATATAGGTCTAGGTATTTGTCTCGCTGAGGAGGCGGGGTCCATTGATCTGCATGTCATGCCGAAAATGTACTGCATGAGCGCCACACGCGCCATTACGAAATGATATAACTTCTTTGACAATGCATTATTTGTGGTTGTACGCTCATTTTATTCGATTGTCATTACAGTGTTACTACTTGTGACATGTCCTTCGATAGCGCCTGTATTTAAGTGGAAAGCATAGGCTGCTTTGTGCATTTCTTGACGAAGGCCAGGCCCCGGCCAAAACGTCGGAAATAAGCTGTTGTTTTCGTTTGTGTGCCCCTACCTCATCTTACATATATTTCTGAATCCTCGAAGACTTTTATGAAATATATATATATATATATATATATATATATATATATATATATATATATATATATATATATATATATATATATATACACATATATATATATATATATATTCCAAGAGCATCGAACCCTGCCACGACGCAGAAGCCCTACATTTTCGTGAAACTGTTTGAACCCGGGTACTTTCTCAGAATGCCCTTTATGCGTACATATCCGATGGGCCCAGAAACCTCTTTACATTTGCTCCTGCTACCTTTGCACCATAATCACGTTACAGCGTGTGTTTCTTTACAGGACCCCCATATGATGGCATCTTCCTTTTATCTTATTGATCTGATTACATGATCCGATCTTTAGTCTAATCTGGTCTGATCTTGAATATACCTCGTAGGGGATATCTTTACACATATATATATATATATATATATATATATATATATATATATATATATATATATATATATATATATATATATATAAGAAACACACGCTGTAACGTGATTATGGTGCAAAGGTAGCAGGAGCAAATGTAAAGAGGTTTCTGGGCCCATCGGATATGTACGCATAAAGGGCATTCTGAGAAAGTACCCGGGTTCAAACAGTTTCACGAAAATGTAGGGCTTCTGCGTCGTGGCAGGGTTCGAAGCTCTTGGAATCGCCCTTACCCTGTCCAGCAAGATAGCGCGACGGGTAATTTCTCAATTCATGGTAAAAGTAGCGCGAAGTACGAGGACGGCAGCAAGAAGAGATAAAAAAGGTGCGCTTGGATGCGCACTCTTCACCGTTTCCACTTCACAAATTTTCGGCTCATAGCAGTATGTGACTAAAATTTGGTTTGTTGTCGTAGTCTTCCTCGTCCTTCGCACCACTTTTGTCAAACATCCGATGTAATCTAGCCGCCTTTCTCAATGATTAAGTTCTTGCATTACTACACTCAGCTACAATTAGGTAAGCACAATCTTATTTCTAGTCAATTGTGTTATATAAGATTTGCGCGTTTTGTTTCTATATTTTTATACGGAATATAAGCATCGCTGTTTGTTAACTGTTTGAGCAGCACATTTTCTGTCTTAATGAGCAGTCACTGATACGTAATTAGTCAAGCATACTTCACTGAGCGTTAAAATGGAAGAGTGCAAATTTATCCAACCAGCGAACGGCGGACTTGTCTAAGCCTCTAGTCTGATAGCAACAAGATGCTCCAGTAAATGACAAGATTGTGCTGAAGTCTGCTTAAGAGCAGGAATGCGACATCCTTTCTCTTTCCTCTCATTTTAATCGCTCATTTTACGTGTTTTTTTTAACCGCGAGATTCAGCTATCATCATCCTCACTATCGCTACAGGCAGGTATAATAATCACTATTGCTCCTATCGCCCAGTACCTTATTCTCGCTATTACCATCGATACAGCTATCAACATCATTGCTGTCGCTAGTCATCGCAAGCAGCAATATAAATACCATTTTTAACATTAACTGCTATTACTATCACTATATATCTTTAGCACTTTCATTATCATATTTATTATGACCACTATCCCTAATTATTTTATCTCTACAAATAGTATCAATACATACTATGTTGCTTATAAGCTGCTGCTAATCACCCATTATTATTAACAATACAACTCATGTTAGAAGTCTGCCAGCGGTCACATTTTTAGCTGACACTCTCTGTCCACGCCACTCAAGAGTCAAGAAAGGCTTTCGCATAAATAACATGTCGACCCTGATTATGCGCACTGAATTCACTTCAGTGCTGTGACTATTTTAAGGAAATAGTATTTGTTTCCTATAAAGCACAGGGCCACATGTAGCAAAAAACTCAATAGCGCACATTAACCGCAAGTTGCCACACAGGTATAGTTTTTGGTTTCGGTTCATCCTGTCATCACATCGGCACGTCAAGTGAGTTGAGGCATCTATGCGTTGTAATGCAAAGCTGCAAAACTTATATGAAAGGTTTTTGGTAAGAATTTCCCAGTCGAAAAACAAAACTACATTACCATGACAAAATACAACCTATCCTGTACCTCAGTCGTTACGTCAGATATTTCGTAGGTCTGTACACGTTTCTGCTTTTCTGTAGAGTTTTAGTTCCTTTTTCTGCTGTAAGTGCCGGTCTTCGGACGTCACTACATCGAACTTCTTTTGTCGCAACAGGTTCACCGTCAAAACCGCGCAAATGCTCCTGTAACAATGCATAAGTTTTTATAGTTTTAGACTCTGTTATTACTATTTTCAAGCACTATCTTCACATTCTTCTGAGAAGCGATAATATACTATAATTATTTAGGACGCCAAAATACGCAGTGCCACAAAGCTTATCACAGCTATCTTCAGTAGTACCTTTTGTCGAAAATCAAACAAAGGCTACCCAAACAAAAAATTGCCCCCTCTTCCGACGCAGCGGAATATAATTGCGCTTGCATTTGTCATTTTGCCTTTAAAACGTTGCATAATATGGAATAACATATTTGAGAATTCTTTCTCAGCATTGATGGTCTAGAAGAAATAGTTTTATTGATCACAAAATTAGATAGAAAAGATAAATTAAAAGCAACTACATCAGATGGTGATGTCGGAATAAAGTTACCGTTGCGAGAACACCCAGGCAGGTGGACAGATGAAACAATGGTCGTTGGACTTATTTGACGGAATGACAGTTACAGGCTCCGCCCCAGTAGTCGTTTCTTCATTGGAACGGAAAATTGTCAGCAATTATTTCCTGCTCGTATCTGCCTCACAAGTCAACAACCGGTGTGTGTCATCTGTAGAGAGCCTCCAAGGAAGAGAAATGCACGCTTTACCAGCGGCAGAACAACGCGACTATACTACTGTAGGCGCTTTATATAAATAAAACAGCTGAGCTTCGCTTTGCCTCAGGAAATGATGGTAAGCCGTTCAACGTCAGACATCGAAACAAGAGGAAACTCTATTGCCTAACTCCTCCTGCAAGGATTCAAGCAAAACGCTCTCAGCTTACAAGTATGTGACCCATTTGTGCCTTTGGCCTCATAGACGCTGAGAACTGCGCAAAATTCTTTTACGTTGGCTTGCAATTACGTAAGAAATGGCGAGATTCCAATCTGTAATATAGAAAATGGTATGGCAATGAATCTGTGGTAGTCGCGCTTATCGAGCACTTCCGAGATAGTAGTATCTAACGCTGGAGCACCACAAGATTCGCAGTGTCACGGCGCTGGCTAGCTCCAACCCAACGCAATAAGCACAAGTTAGTCACACAATATGCTGTTAGCAGGTGATTAAAACAGGCATCATGATGCTTAATGGTTGGAAGAATACCTCCTACCTAACGTTTCCAATAAACAATTTTCCGGCACAATCTCCTGGCTTGATAACTCCAATCATCGGATCCAAGCATCAATCATCAATAAGGAGACACGCGGCTAGCTCGGCTTTGATGGCGCTGACTAAATGACAATAAAATGGCTGCATTTATTCAGGTGAGTGGTGCAATAAGCACAGCCGCTAACGATTCCCTTAAATAATCTAATAGCAAGATAAAAGGAAATTTCTCCGTAGCAAGACAACACGATACCACAGAACCGCTCATGTACGGCTATATATATATATATATATATATATATATATATATATATATATATATATATATATATATATATATATATATATAGCGGTCGGGCAGCTGAAGGCGCGGTGCTGACAAAGCTCCAAAGCTCCAAGATATTTCAGGGTGGTTATGTTTTTTGCGTCTTTATATTATACCAGAAAATTTAAGGAACGCGTCAGGTTTGTCTATTAAAGCGGCAGAAGCCCATAGGGGGGGGGGGGGGGGGGTAAAATGGAAAAGCTACGCGGACTGCATGCGGGTTTGTGTGCTTGTGTGCTCTTAGCGCAGGTCATGGTTGTCTGGCATGCGATCGCTGTAGTGCTATTTGGAGAATGCCACCTGTGTCACGTATACAGAACATATCTGCAACTGTTGCTCGCAGAGCCTTTCTGCGTAGTCTTGATGCTTCCGACGGCGCGTTCGAATTGTTTGTTTGTTGAGTAATTTGGGTTACGGTGCCTCGTTTCAGCTCGGCAGGGCTGCTACCGCTGCAGCGCCTCACGGCGCAGACCAACAGAGCTACCTCAGTGGCCTTGATGCTCCGGGGCCCTAAATTCGTGTCGAGCCATGTGAAACTAAAACATGCCCCTGGCTTAGTGGCCTCTACCGCCCTGGAAATACCTTGTTTTTTTGCGACTGTTTTGCTAAAGTCCGACAAGACAACAGTTTGGTTAAGCGCAGCTGCAGCTGTTTACAGAATTTTTGAAAATATAGCATTCTCTGTTCATATGCTCTCATCGTTTCGTGAATTTATGAGCTGTAGGCTTGCTTTGCATTCGTCACTATTGTGCCATGCCCGTTCCATGCTTGACGAATCGCGAAACTCTTGTGGCTATGCAAATAAATAAATGAATATATCAAACAGCTGACCAATTGGCTCGTTTTTTTTTAACTCCAACCAACATTCACGTAAACCACCTCTAAATTGGGAGAAATACCTGCTATCCCGAGTATTAAGCATGCCTATGTGTAATCTTTGAAGAGTACCACCTGAACGACGCTGCAGCCGCCTTGCTTTTGTTTCTCGCACAATATGACACAAGAACGCTTTATCTCGCCGCAATTTCCCCTCTTAGCCATACGACTGTCATCATTATATTGTAGCGTGTGCAACAGCAGCCGCTAGGCGGCAGCTCATCGAGAGTCTCGTGCGCGGACTGGAAGAAGTAGTCTCGTGGCGTTCGAGAAGAAGCTGAAGTCGGCTGCTGTCTCTCAGTGCTCTCTGGACCTACTCTTCTGTGCCTTCTAGGTCAACCCCCCTATTAAAACCAGCCTTCTGGTTACGGGCCTAAACGGCTACGTGACACTAAGTCACGTCGCTCAGCTGACGGAGCACTTTGTATGGGCCAAAGTACTGTTTCAGAAGTTTTTCGGATAGTCCCCGACGTCGAATCGGTGTCCAGAGCCACACTCTGTCGCCCGGTTCGAAAGTCACTACACGGTGGCGGTGATCGTACCGCTGGGCGTCTCGACCTTGCTGGTTCCGGATGCGTGCCCTCGCCAGCTGTCGCGCTTGTTCTGCGCGTTGAGTGAACTCCTCGGCGCCAACTTCGAGGTCATGGCCGTCGTGGGGCAACATGGCTTCGAGCATTGTCGAAACTTCACGGCCATACAATAAGGAGAAAGGCGTCATTTGCGTTGTTTCCTGCTGCGCCGTGTTGTACGCGAACGTGACGTACGGGAGGACGTCATCCCAAGACCGATGTTCAACATCCACGTACATGGACATCATGTCGGCGAGAGTTTTGTTCAGACGTTCTGTCAAGCCATTAGTTTGTGGATGGTAGGCTGTTGACCTGCGACGGGTAGTGCCGCTTAGCTGCATGACAGATTCCAGTAGCTTGGCAGTGAAAGCAGTGCCTCGGTCCGTTATTATAACTCTCGGGGCGCCGTGCCTGAGGACTATGCGTTCGATGAAAAATTTCGCTGCCTCGATTGCCGTACCACGCTGGAGGGCCTTCGTTTCAGCGTAACGCGTAAGGTAATCTGTAGCGACAATTATCCACCTGTTGCCGGAATCAGAAATTGGGAAAGGACCCAACAAATCCATGCCAACTTGTTCGAATGGGTATCTTGGCACTTGAACAGGATGTAGTAAACCGGCCGGTTTCACAGGCGGTGTTTTTCGTCGCTGACAATCATGGCATGTTCTCACGTAATGGCGTACTGCGGCCGCAAGGTTTGGCCAATAATAACTCTTCTGAATTCGGGCCAGAGTTCGAGCATACCCCAGGTGACCCGCGGTGGGCTCGTCATGACATGCCTGTAAGATTTCTTCGCGAAGAGACTCTGGTACGACGAGCACACAATCTCTTCCCGTCGGAGCGAAGTTGACCTTGTATAAAACATTGTTTCGCATGCAAAACGACGAATGCGTTCTGGCGAAGAGACGGGGAATTTCTGTAGTGCGCTCTTCTAGAAAATCAATAAGTGGTGCGAGAGCCGGATCATTACGTTGCTGCTGCGAAACAGTGAGCGCGTCGACGGCTGCGATAAGGGGAAAGTCTGGTTCTTCGTCTTCCCGCGAAGCCTCGACAGGTGAACGGGACAAGCAGTCAGCGTCGTTGTGCTGACGTCCAGACTTATACACGATGGTCATGTCGAACTCCTGTAGCCGTAAGCTCCATCGTGCAAGGCGTCCTGAGGGGTCTCGCAAGTTTGTTAACCAGCACAGAGAGTGGTGGTCACTCACAACCCGAAAGTGCCGGCCATAAAGATAGGGTCGAAATTTCATCACCGCCCATACAACGGCCAGACATTCTTTTTCGGTGGTTGAATAGTTTGATTCGGCACGGGACAAAGTCCGGCTTGCGTATGCGATAACTCGCTCGGCACCGTCTTGCCACTGGACGAGTACAGCGCCTAGACCCACGTTGCTGGCATCTGTGTGGACCAGAGTCTCGGCATTCGCATCGAAATGGGCAAGTACAGGTGTTGTCTGCAAGCGGTGCCGTAACTCGTCGAATGCCTTTTGCTGTTCGTCCGTCCAGGTGAAGGTGACATCATCCCGGGTGAGACGTGTCAACGGAGCGGCAATGCGTGAAAAGTTTTCAATAAATCTGCGGTAATAGGCGCAGAGGCCCAAGAAACGGCGAACTGTCTTCTTGTTACATGGAGTAGGGAATTTGGTGACTGCAGCTGTTTTAGCGGGATCGGGACGAACTCCTCGATGGCTGACGACGTGGCCCAAGAACATGAGCTCTTCATAGCCAAAGTGACACTTTTGTGGTTTTAACGTGAGGCCGGCAGATCTGATAGCCCGTAGCACAGCGGAGAGACGTTGGAGGTGTTCCTCGAACGTTGGTGAAAACACAACAACGTCGTCCAGGTAGACTAGACACATTTGCCATTTAAGACCAGATAGAACTGCGTCCATCATTCGCTGAAATGTCGCTGGAGCGGAGCACAATCCGAAAGGTAGGACTTTGAATTCATAAAGTCCATCGGACGTGACAAACGCTGTCTTCTCGCGATCACGTTCATCGACTTCGATCTGCCAGTAACCGCTCTTGAGATCAAGCGATGAAAAGTAGCGCGCGTGGCGCAACCGGTCTAATGAGTCATCAATGCGTGGCAGCGGGTAGACGTCCTTTTTTGTGACCTGATTGAGCTTACGGTAGTCCACACAGAACCTTAAACTTCCGTCTTTCTTCTTAACGAAGACAACAGGCGAAGCCCAGGGACTCCTCGATGGCTGGATGACACCGTCATTTAACATCTCGTCGACCTGTTGAGCAATGACTTCGCGTTCCCGCGGTGACACTCGGTAGGGGTTCTGTCTGACTGGTCGGGTGCGGTCGTCGGTTATTATGCGGTGCTTGGTCAAGGGCGTCTGTTTAACCGCGGAGGCGGATGAGAAGCAGTCTTGAAACTGAAAGAGTAGCCCAACGAGTCTGTCCTTCTCTGCCGGTGATAGAGCGGGATTCACATCAGGGTCGAAGTTGGGCGTTTGGCTGGCAGACGTGTAGGTCTCAAGAACAAAGCAGCCGTGGGCTGCTTCTGCGACACCTTCAAAGTAAGCTACCGTGGTGCCTTTAGCGATGCGTTGCCGTTCGTTCCCGAACTTCGTAATCAGTACGTGAGCTAGACCATTAGTCAGATGAACTATACCGCGTGCAACACAGACTCCATGATGTAACAGAAGCTCTATGTTCTGTTCGGCAACACCGGCAGCACAGGACTGATCGTCGCACCTGACTGCGACGAGAGCAGACGAACGCGGCGGCATGAATACATCCGCGTCAACGATGCGTAAAGGTGCGTGGCGTCTTTCTGAGTCAGCGGTCATCGTTGCAGGCGTCGAAAACGTTACAGTACGGCGAGGAACATTAATAATCGCCCCATGCTCACGTAAAAAGTCCATGCCGAGTATGAGATCCTTGCAGCAGTGTGGCAGGATAACAAAAACGGCTACAAAGGCTGAATCGGCGATGGTTACTCGGGCAGTGCATCGTCCGATCGGCGTCATAAGGTGACCGCCAGCAGTACGAATTTGCGGCCCCAGCCATTCAGTTTTCACCTTAGAGAGCCGATCTGCGAAATTTTTGCTTATTATTGAGAAGTCTGCTCCGGTGTCTACCAAAGCTGTTACTGGTTGTCCGTCGACGAGAACGGAAAGGTCGGCGCTAACAACTTGATCGGCTTGAGGTTGATTGGGAGTTTCGGATTCATGTGGCGGCGGCGGCATCCTAGTACCAGCATCGGACTGAGTCGTCACGGGGGGGTCTTCGGGATATCGGTTCCGTTCGTCAGCAACCTGCCCCCCTGAGGTCGCCGCCTTCAGTTTCCCCGGTGTGGGCTTGGCGCCTCGGCGCATCATTAAAATCACGGCGGCTAGGTGACGAGTAGCGCGCGGGAGAAGACTGTGTACGGTTGCTTGGTTGCGAGGTATTCCTCGATTTCTGGAGGGCGTTCGCCGACCCGGGGACGCGGGGAATCCCGAGAAAAACCCCGAAGACCGAGCTCACGGTATGGACAACGACGGTACAAGTGGCCGGGTTCTCCACAGTGGTAGCACAGCGGCCGTTGGCGAGGAGTGCGCCAGACGTCTGCCTTCCGAACCGGTGGCTGCATGACGGGGCTCTGCTGGGGCGGTGGCTGGTAGGAAGGCTGGTAGTATAGTGGCTGAGGAGCGGACGGCTGTATGACGAGGCTCTGCTGGTATGGTGGCTGGAAGGACGGTTGGTAGAACGGTGGCTGCAAAGTGGGTGGCGGCTGTGCTTCGAATCGAAGCTGTTGCGCAGGAGGCACTGCAGGCCAAAGAAGAGCCGCTGCGTAGTTCACAGAACGTGGCTCCAACAGTGACTCAGGCGGGGACAATGTCTGACGTATTTCTTCCCGCACGGCTTCGGTGACAGCCACGGCAGTCGGGTTAGGCGATCCAAGGTTGAACTTGAGGAGCTCCTCGCGAACTACCTCGCGGATCAGCTCACGCAGAGAGTGATCGTCAGTGGATCCGTTCAATGTGGCCACACTGCTGAAGGGCTGACCACAGGCAGACTCCGTGCGCCGGTATCTTTGCTGCAGGGCTCGCTCAATGAGGGTAGCTTCATTGATGAAGTCCGCGACGGTTTGAGGTGGACTTCGAACCAGACCAGCGAAGAGGGGTTCTTTTACGCCCTGCATCAGGTGGCGCAACTTCGCTGATTCCGTCATGTCGGGATCAGCCCGTCGGCAAAGACGCGTCACGTCCTCAGCGAACATGGCCACGCTCTCGTTTGGTAGTTGCACACGAGCTTCTAGGAGGCGGCGTGCGCGATCCCGGCGGTCATGGCTGGAAAAAGTGTCCCGCAGCTGCTGGCGAAAGGAATCCCAGCTTTGAAGACTGGCTTCCCTATTCTCATACCATGTTTTTGCGCAGTCCTCAAGGGCGAAATACACATTGTGCAGCTTCTGAGCAGGGCTCCACTGACTGAATTGCGCCACTCGCTCGAACTGGTCGATCCAGTCGTCGACATCTTCCCCAGTAGCGCCATGGAAACTGGGGGGCGTACGAGGCTGCTGAAGCAGCAACTGGTGCTGACTTGCCTGTGCCATTACAGAAGTCTCGAACTGCTGATCAGCTGGCGTCGGTTCAGGTAGAAGAGCGAATTCCGGCACCAGACCTCGGAGGCGACGACTGCAGCGATGAACGGGTGTCGACACGAGCGGAAGCCGGGTGGGACTGGATGAGCGGCTGCGAGAGGCCCGAGACATGTAATTCAAGGCCTCACCTCCACCAGTGTCACGTAGCCGTTTAGGCCCGTAACCAGAAGGCTGGTTTTAATAGGGGGGTTGACCTAGAAGGCACAGAAGAGTAGGTCCAGAGAGCACTGAGAGACAGCAGCCGACTTCAGCTTCTTCTCGAACGCCACGAGACCACTTCTTCCAGTCCGCGCACGAGACTCTCGATGAGCTGCCGCCTAGCGGCTGCTGTTGCACACGCTACAATATCTACGCTCTGAAGCATTGACGGGTGGCAGTATGTAAAAGTAGGCGTGACTTTTTCTTTCCTTGAATTGAGACTGCTCTCATTATTTTTATTACTTTAATTGTAAACGGCATCTTGCATGAAAAACGAGAAAAGGACTTGGGGAGGTGCTGTTTTTTTTTTTGGTTTCGAAGCTGAGCGTCCAACTACAAATTAACTAACAGCGCTGTCCCTGCTGAAGATTTATGGAAAGCCAGCGCGGTGCACATGTGTGTTTCTTGTATGTGGTTATGTAGCTTAAAGTTGAGCGGCAAAGCTTTTTGCTCCTATTTTAGGCTGTGGCAAACATGATCCGGTGAACGCGATGTGCTTGAAACACATCAGTTGAGCATGCGGGCGAACACGAATATAACTTCAGTTGAACTTCGAAATTCTGTCACATTTCATGAAGCGAAAATAAAAAAGCTATTATTAACAATGTTTTGAGAACATGAGCTGCGATTGTATTATTGTTACTTATATTTCCTATTTTTAGTACCTCCATAAGAACAGAAGGTTGGATTTCATGATTAAAGGCAAGGAATGATGGTTGGCTACCGCAAACAAGCAAGATCTTAAATTTATTGCGGTTTCATATTTTCTAGTGGGGAGCTACTCAAAACGAAGTTAAGGTACTGATCGCATCTTGTTTGTCGGAGGGCTAAAATTCGGTCCTGCTAAGCTCGGGCCTCGAGCCTCGAGGCACAACGAGGCCTCGTCGTAAGAGCACAGACAGCTGCTTTCACAAACGTTGTCCCAGACTAGGGACCCGATGAACCTTCATGTTGTGTAAACTGTTGTTGCTCTAAATAAACGTTTTTAACATCGCCATCATCCTAAAGTAATACTTTGTCGCCAGTGAAGCCGAGTTGAGATGCTAGACGGTTCTGAGGCGGAGTGGATGGAGAGTCCACCCCCCTGGCGCTCCGCTTACCTAGGAGTGTACGCTTGGGAGACGCTCCGTAAACCTAGTTTCGAACAACTTTGCAGCCTGTAAATGTGGTACATCTTCGTCTTGGTTATCACTTTTAACCTCTGCGCCAGGAGGCATGTAGCCTGCAGCAATGCCGTGAAGGCTTCAGAGCGTAGCTAATGATCACAGTCGCATGGCTATGAGGGGAAATTTCGGCGAGATAAAGCGTTTTTGAACCATATTGTGCGAGAAACAGAAGCAAGGCGGTTGCAGCGTAGATCAGGCGGTATTCTTCAAATATTACACATATACTTGCTTAATACTCGAGATAGTCGGTATTCCTCTAAATTTAAAGGTGATATACGAAAATGTTCGACGCCTGGTGCCGCCGGGTACCCACCGGTTTTCTATCAGTACGAGCTTTCCCCCAGCCTGGTGCTCGGCTCCTTGGTGTGCAATGCTGCCCCGATGAGAGAGTGATCCGTTCCGCCATCAGACAATATTAAGCTTTCTTCGCGCGTGGCAAAAGCGCAATAGGTGACCTTTTTTTTTCTGAGTTTTCTCGTGTGCAGGACACGACTCGTTTTCAATTTTGAACCTCGTGAAACACGGTAACTCGAAACACCTTTGCAGGCTGCAGTGTTCGAAACTATTTTGCCTCAAAAGGAGCGCAGCGGGGTTTGGGGAGCCTCTTCCAAGCGCTCACCCCCGTGAAAGCCGGGGGCCAGGTCGAGGGACGCTTGCACCCATATTTACCGGTGGGTGTCCGGCGGTGGGTTTCGAACTAACCACCTCCCGCAGCCGAGACAGGCGCTCTAACTTGGTACCGCTTTTGACACGTGAGTTATCGCTGAACTTTAATTTGGCGCTATAGTTTTGGATCCCGTGCCACAAAACAGGCGGCAACGGTGTTGTGGTTGCAAAAAAATATTCACGTGATTTCGCACCCAATTTGTGACGCAAGCGGTCTATGTGCAGCGTTCAGGGTAGCGTCATTGTGGCATACGATTTAGCTTGTCACTTAGCATTTATCAGGTAGTGGAGTTAGAGGATAGCGTGTGGTAGGGATTCGAACTGATGACCTATTACCTACGATTGTATGTCGTTCATTACAAGTGGAGATATTTCTTCAGGAAGTGCGACAGGTAGTGCGCTTGCTTTTCCCCAAAAGCAAACTTGATTAATGTTTCTTTTTAATAATTAGCGGATTTAAAAGGCGGTGTTAAAGGCTCTTTCGTGTCTATAGGTAAGGTAAAATACGAACGCCCTTCTCGCCCCCAAATTTTTTGGTAGCCTCGTTTCCTAACGTTATTTGGTAATTCTTGGGAGATTGTCAACGAGCTCGTGTGCTATCTTTCAAGAAAGTCACAGTGTGCAGAAAATAATCGTCTGAAAATAAAGTGTTAACCATCTTTCCAGTGACGAAGCACACACACTGATTTTCGCATGCGTATCCGGTGTGATAATTTTGGTAATCTGTCGAATACAACCGACAGTGCAGACATGACCAATGTTTTCTCCGGAATAGAGTGCAGTCAACGGACTAGCATCTCGATGGCAGGGAAAGATGGAGTTACAGTTAGGAGGAAATAGCTCGAGATCAGCTTGCGTTGCGCTACATGCTGCTTGGTCTATAACAAAAAATGGCATCGTTGTTTACGCCGGAAATGTGCATCTGCTGTACATCGTATGAAATGTTATCAAAATATTTGCTTTTAACGCGAAGCGGCTCAATTTTATAGTACCCGCAACTGCAAGCAGCTTGGCAAGCCTTAAATAAGCGCGACAGGTGCAATGCAAGACAACGCACAAACAAGCGGTGGCAGTAAGGGTATACTACGACGTAGTCTTTCGGAAACACGAATCGGTCTTTCCTTTGTTTCTGCATATATTGTTCTTGTTGCACCAGTGTGATATTTTCTTCTCCAAGCACATTATGTGGAGCGAAGTATTCCAGTACAACTCGGCGAGACAGATTACGTCACATAAAGACGAAAAATTCAAACCTTTCGACTTTATCGTTCCTTGCTTTCATTTCCAGTTTGATTTCAGGCATTTAGAAAACTATGACCCTACTTAAGACTGCCTTAACAGCCGTTCAAAAACCGACGCATCCCTCCTACGGCTGCTAACCCACCCGCAAATGCGGCTGGGAAATTGTCTCATGGACAATACCTCGGGAAAATAAGGGTTGAGAAGGTTGCGGAAATCAGATGATCGCGGCTAGCCAAGCAGAGAGTTATATTTAAGGCTTATGGAAAAGGTCCTTCTCCAGCAGTGGATGTAGGGTGCTGATGCTGATGCTTATTATTAATCCTGACGCACCATTTTAGTGCGTGAGGTACAACTATAATTGTTTAAGAATAAACAAAGACAACGTTTGCAGTCATCGTCTCTAGAGATAAAGACGGTTTTAAATATTTCGTGCCTTCTTGATAATTTGTAAATAACAGAAAAAAAAAAACACTTTTTCGTACACTCAAATAGCAAGGTGCTTTCAGAAAATATCGTGGAGCGTCAGGTAATTGGAGCGACGCTCTAGTTTAGACTTTAGAGTAGACGCCACACCGGCTTTGTAAATTGGTTTATAAGAAAGGGAATCCGCACTGTCTATTAGACTTCTCGATGGACCCCTGGACCACGCCATAATAGAAGGGACACTGACTCAACTGCAGTCTTCCAGGTTAACCGCTCCCGATAATTTCAAGCGATGACTTATAAAGCCCGATAGCTCGGAAATCCGTCGGCGTTGCTGTAGTAGTTTTAGTTGTTGGCACCACGTGCTCTAAATAATCTGGTGCTGCTTGCAAAAAATCGTATCATGATAATCTGGGGCTGTAGTGACTGATGATTATTTTGAATTAATGAAAACACTCTAAAAAAATTGATAATACTTTTGAAATAAGAAATGAAAAATGACATGTTGAAAAAGTATGTTTGTAAGGATCAAAACGCTGAGAATGAAAAGCCAGTGCTTGAAGATGCTAATTAAGAAACATTCGCGCGCAATTTATCACAAATAATTGAAACATTTAAAAACGAAAACCCGTTCAAAAGTGTCAACTGCTTGGAATCGAAGGTAAGTGTTTCTTAATGCTATATATCGGTGTATAAAAATAAAAAATTGAGGGAAATAAAAATGAACAATTTGAACAATTTAAAAAATAAAGACCTTCCGTGTGTGTGAAAGGCGGTCACGTCCTGCTCATAACTGTGGAGCTTAAGTGTCCTCTAATTTTTCCTCCCACGTTCGGAACATTTGCCGCAACACCCTAGCCGAAATTAAGGTAAAGCGACGGCCTTTCGACCGAGTGGGCTGTATACATTCTTGAGTAAAACACCCTCTTAAGGTTACTGCTATCTCCAGAGTGAGAAAGCACGGCACAGGCCAGTATATTTGCGAGTTTATAGCGCTGAAAAAACATATGGATACGACAGTGGGAACATCGCAAAGAAATCATTCACATGCTGTTGAGATGGAAAAGTCATAGCTTTCGTTTATCATCATCTAATTAGAAACAGGGGCATGCTAATTGCAGAAACTAAAATAAACGGTTCTAGGAACGTTATGATGGCTGAGCTGCTTGTAGCATTTGCCTTTTACAACATATCAAAGGAAAATAAAGTGTTGTGAAGTGAGGTAATATGAAGTGAGAAATAAAAGGTGGTTAACTGGATTCACCCGCTTCATGCTACCTAAAAGAATATAGTGTTTCCTAGAAAGAAAATCGAAATAATAAATACAGCGACCGTTTTTGGATGTTATCCAGAGAAGTACAGTGTCCTCAAAAGCATAACGTTTCCTTTTACATAAAAATAATTACGCGATATTTGTTCAAGGTTTAATTCGTAAAACATCACTGCAGAGGAATATAAAAAGTCAGATACATTGTATAAAGAAAAAGTACAATATTGCTGTGAGAAAGGTAAATGAAGAATATTTTTCTTAGATTGTCAACCATTACGCGAAACATTACGAAACAAACAATCTAATAAAGCAAGTCTACAATCCCTTGCAAAGCCGTGCAGAATTAAGCTTTGGCGGCGACATCTATTTATATTATGCCGATACCATTTGTGTCTAGTTTAACGGATCTAAACGAGATGGCGCCACAGTTAAATTTTTAGCGGGACGTTGCCATTTTATCGCAGCAGGTGTGCCGCCGCGATTTTTTTTTCCTTTCTAGCGTTTCACCTTGAGAGCCAAGTTGTTGTGATGCCATATGCTTGCATATCGCTTTTCATGTAGCACGTAGCCCATAGGAAAGCCTCTATTGCCAGCGTGTCGGCTTGCGCAGAACAGATTGGGACGCATTTTAAGACTGTAGCAATGTATACAAAGTCAAGGAGCTTTGATATAACTTACAATATAAACTCAAATCCGCCCAATCATGGGTGGCCTGCGGCCTAGCGGACTGTCGAAAAGGTGGTTAGTTACTCCTAAGAAAAGAAGTCCCTGTTTTTCTCTCGCGTATGGAGGGTAAAGTGTTCGGAGGAGTAAATATTTTACTTTTCTTTGAACAGGGGTGATTTTTTAAAGTAAATATCAGGTCATTAAGTAGTTATCATGGCACTTAAAAGCACTGTAAATATATCCATGAGGAATGTTGAGGCTCATTCCTTTGAAGTAGTTTAAACAGGGAATTTCAGGAGGAATTCTCGCTCTATAACACTGCATTCAGGATGCCAAAGTAGAATAGTTCACATCATTAGGAAGCTGATTTTAAGTGCAGCACTTCCACATAAGTCTAATTTGAGAGCTTTGTGTTAGAGCGAATACATCAGTGGAAATACAATTAAACACTGATTCAAGTAATGTTCTTATGGATACAAAACATTTCAGCCCACTATTTGGCATTTGGCTCGGGAAGCTTGTAGACAATCAAAGGCGAAGTGCCTTGACAAGCGCTCATCTTGGACATCCAGTCTAAAATTAGCAAAAAAAAAAAAAAGAAAAACAGCGATGCCACATAATAACCGCGGATGACACCTTGAGAGTCATTCCTTGTCTTGTTGTCACTCTTCACTTGGCATGACACCGAAGGAAGTTGCTTCTGCAAGAAGACTATGCAGAATAAAAAGACATTAAAGCAGTTGCTCACACTAAAGCTTGCATTATTTTATGTGCATTAAGTTTAGTTTCAGTCAAGTGCACTAAACAGTTAAGACTGTATTGAATATATTTTATTGAAACTGTAATTGTTGAAGTTTAAATGTTTGTGCCATGAGCAATTAGCCTGTACTACATACTTGCATTAATAACAAAGTGATTCACCCCTATCCTTACCTAGTCGGATAGAAGCTGCTGAACGTGGTTTTCAAAATTGTAGAAGCTGAACAGACAGTCTCTTTCCCAGCCATTGGTGCATTGCGACGAATAAAAACGGGCGTCGGTTGGTAAAGTTTCCTTTCTAATGAATAAAATAAAAAAAAAAGATTGCTACCGCCGTAAGGATATATATTCGCACTGCTTGTGGCTGTTTTCCTAAACTAAAACCAGCACTGTGACTGCTTTTAACTCCAGATTATTGTAAGTAACGAGCTCGTCATGATCACTACATGTCAGTTTCAAAACATTACCTAGACGAGCGGAAGACATGCCCCTTGCACACAGGCAGTGGCGGATTCGGAAACCCGTTGCGGGGAGAACAAGGCTGCTTAACACAGCAGGGGGAGCTTGAATATCATTCTAATCCATTTGGGATTCACTACGACCCTCACGTCCTCACTTCTAATTCGTCTTCAATTTTACTATCAAACTCACATTCTCGGCTGGCGTCTGTCCAGCAAGCAGCTTCTATCTTCATCTTCGATGTCTTCTTGGTATTGGTAGTTTGAAAAGCAGCACGAAAGAGTTCGGACACCAGGAACGAATAAAGGACGCGGAATTAGCTAGTTTTCACACTTCCGCAAAGACGTTCAAAGATGACAAACCTCTGAACGGGACGACCACCAAACTAGAAATAGCTTGCAGTTTCGTTTCCACTTCTTGTGGGCGGCTGAACATATCCGCTTAGTTTCGACAATACCAAGTCTAAATCGTTGATTATGCTGAAATGAAGATTTTGTATCCTAGCCGAGAGGAAATGTCCCATTTCTCTAGGGCATTGCAATTTATCACGCTACGATTACAAAGAATAACTACTGCGTGCTTCTGTTGCTTCTTAAGACCTTTATAAAGAGCAGTAAAGAAAATCAAGTATTACTGTAGGTTATCTTTCTTTTTGCGCCATTCATAACGGTAACAAAATACATGAGGCTCGATGGGTTCGTGCGTTTTCACCTAGTAGTATTCAGGAAAGAACGCTTCGCTCTAAGAGCCAGGCATATTAAAGTAACAAGGCACCACTGTGCTGCTATTGCTTTCCTTCTACGGCGTGTGAAAATAATTGTAATGACCGCTGGATAATCTGGATCCGCTGGGCGATGACTGAACATTGCATCTCGACGCCTCAAAATTCCTTTCCGAGATCGCTGCATGCCACACCACATAAAATAGGAACTACAATAATTGAACATGTGACAGTCGCTTGAAACGCCCATGGGAATGCTGGTTATCTCGGACCCTGCTCGTGAAGCAGCAGCGAAGAAACAATGGGTCACCGGCATGAAGGAAGTGTATGCGTACGCATTGCTGTGTCAACCTGTCGATACGGTAACTGTAAACATTTGGGTGGTACTCAGATTACGGATGTCCATCAGTTTCGTCATAACACACAATTTCATGCAGTGCATTGGTGCACAGGTGGATTGAGTCTAGTTTGTATCACATCAAGCGCGCACAAGGAAGCAGGCGGAGAGCTTATGGGGACTGGGTTGCCGATGCGTCGCACACAGCCATGTTAGGCCGGCGAAACTAGGCCTCTGACGGGTCGGCTGTGGAAAGACCTCCTGAATTCGTTGGCGTCTTCAAGGCAGAGTATGTGCAGCATACTGCTGCAGACATCATCACTAACCACCTTCTTGTACAATGGTACGCGCGTGAAGAAAAACAAAGAGAGGCTAGAAACGAGGAGCAGCGAAGAGGACGTTGTCACCCCCTGGCGCACAGTAGACAGCTGCTGCTAGGTGGCGCGCGGATGCCCAGATGCTGGTCAATGATCCTTTAAACTCCTTTACGGCGTTAAGAAGTATTGATGCCTACAAAGTCCTGTTTATAGAATAGGCATAATCATGTCGGGCTCTATTTTTCTTCTTAATTTTGTGACAGTTGCAAAAAAAAAACAGGTTTCCTCATTTTTACTTCTTATAAGAAGATTAAAAATTTGTCACTAAGGAGTTTAAAAGGCGACGTTAACCCATGACACAAATTTTTGGACTTGGGTATGTTTACAGTGTATTGTGGGTTCCTAGTTCTTTGCAGCGTTTCACGCAATCGAGCGTGACGGTCAAATGTCTACCTTTTCTTGCATGGCATCAGTCACTTGCGAACAGCGAATAGCACAGCGGGGCGGCTAAAACTCATATTTTTGTTAAAAACAATACATTCTAAAAGCTCTTATGTGAACAAGATACATTTCAGGGTGGACTCTTCCCCGTCGTTTTAAAGTGACATGTAAAATGCTTGCTTTCCTCGGAACAGTCATTTAGGGCTGCTGCAGCAAAAATGGTAGAGTGGTTGTGGTTTCTACGTGGTCATAGGCCACCAACCACCGCGGGTTCGAGCGTCGCGCGAGCCGAAGCCCCGATCAGCCGTCACCACGCGCACACTGAAACGCCGCAGCGCGCACTCAACCTCCACCGGGAGGAGAGCACTTCGCTGCAAGGACACAAACCTCCAAGTTCACGAAGGAGACGTTTATTGAAACGCCATCCTCCAGCGGCACACACACACACACACACACACACACACACACACACACACACACACACACACACACACACACACACACACACACACACACACACACACACACACACACACACACACACACACACACACACACACACACACACACACACACACACACACACACACACACACACACACACACACACACACACACACACACACACACACACACACACACACACACACACACACACACACACACACACACACACACACACACACACACACACACACACACACACACACACACACACACACACACACACACACACACACACACACACACACACACACACACACACACACACACACACACACACACACACACACACACACACACACACACACACACACACACACACACACACACACACACACACACACACACACACACACACACACACACACACACACACACACACACACACACACACACACACACACACACACACACACACACACACACACACACACACACACACACACACACACACACACACACAAAATATACAAAACGCACAAGTGACACGGAGTGCGCGCCGCAAGCACGCAAGGGCGTGCTGTGATCTCTCTCGCAGTGACCAGAGGGTTCCTTTGAGAGAGAGTGGGCAACCACCGTAAGGTACGCCTGTCTCGGATCGTTGGATCACGATCGACAGGCTCGAGTTGCGCTCTCAGGTACGACCCGGAGCAGACGAACTCGAGTACACACTGGTCTGCGCGGACAAAGGCCAGCAGACAAGAACAGTAGCGTACGCACCTTACGATGTCTCCGAGGGGTCTCTCTCTGAGCTCCGCTCGGACAGTCGCGCGAGCGCGGCTGTCGAAGCGGTGCCGTGTTCCCGCCAAAAGGCGCCAACGAGAACCGCCACTGGGACGCCAGGGCGGAGCTGTGGCCTGAACGACAGTGACAAGTCGTCCGAGCCCCTCTCCGCCGCCTCAGGCGGGAGAAAGGGAACGAGGAGAACAACTGGGAAGCGGGCGGCGGCCGCGCAAAGGGCAGCCGCAGCAATCCCGAATCCCCACATCCTCCTCTCCTTAATTGCCCTCCTACCCATCAGCGAAAGCAAGCGGCAGGTCCCCAGCATGAAGAAAAGAATGCTATCCTCACGCAACAAGTCAACTACGCTTCAGCTCCAGCAAGAAAGATCTCGAAAAGACAGACACTCAAGAAAGACAAACATTAGCAAGGTGCACAAAAAAAAATGAACAAGATGAAATGAAGAATAATGTACAAAGTTCCGGAGGCTAAGTAACAACGACTATGTACAGAGCACAATCATATACAGAACAGAACTATGTACAGAACAACTATGTACAAACAAAACTATGTACAGAAGTTCCAAAGTTCGTCGGTGCAGCTCAGGGAGCCTGCGGTGACTCACCGCTCGTTGACTTCTGGGTGGCCAATGTTCATCCATGGCTGCAAACGATCTCGGTCGGTGGTGGTACAGGTTAGGTGTAGGGACAGCGAACACGCCGAAGGGGCCCCAGGTGTGAAAAGTCCGTGACTCCGTGGCGATCCAGGGCGCACATGGGAAGACTGCGCCGGGCTTCCTTTCCACCGCGCTCCGCACACGCCGGCAAACACACATGGCGCGACGTCGCCGCCTCCACGCCCAGGCACGCTCACCAACAGCCACGCACACACCACACAAAGTGTTACGCCGACCTTCAGCGGCAACCTGTCCTGAGCACCTTCGCAGCCTCGGCGGTCTTGGGTGAAGGGGGAGGGGGCATGGTCCACGCTGCTTGTCCCCCAACTACCCCAACTTCCCCTCCACACGCACCAAACACAGCCGCGGGACGGGCATGCTTAATGAGCCACCGTCGCGTGTTCAAAAGGAAAGAGGAGAGAAGACGCGCTGTACAAAAGAAGGCACTCACTGTACAATATTTACAAGATAAAAAGCAAGAACGGAAACAGAATAAAGCGAAAAAAATGGGAAAAGAGACACAAAATTAAAAATAAAGCACAGGCTGGAACTGAGCGAGCCAGAAAAGGCGGAGACCAACCTTGCTTCCGGGTAGGGTTCGACGAGCAAGCTCGCTCGGTGAAGCGGTATGCCTTCGGTTGCGGAAAAGGCCCGCCGTCCGGCATCAATCACACAGGTGAACGTTGCCTCACCTTGTACCGGTGCGGGGCACGGCTGCGTTCCACCGCATCGGTAGTGTCTTGGCACTCCTGTGGTGACAATGGGCACCAGCGCAAGCTCGTCAGACCGTTACGCATGGGCCTTCAGGTCTGCGATGTAGGCACGGCTGGCTTTCCCCATAGGGGGATTCTTCAGCAATGGGCCCCTGCTTGTTACTGAGGAAATGCCCCATGAAATCGCAGGTGGCCATCTGCCACGGACGCCCACTGTCAGTTGGTGTCGTCATGCCCGGTGGCTTGCCACCCCTTGACTTCTCCATTTGACAGATGTGGCAGGAACGGCAAAAATGTCGCGCTTCATGCCGGCTGCAGTCACCGATTGACTCAGTTTCTTGAAACCTTGGAGCCACTCAGATGACCAGCCAATGGTTTGTCGTGAGAGAACGCAACAGAGCGCCGCTCAGACATTGGGGAATAGCCACTTCAAATGGTTCATGGACTCATCATCCGTGGCTATGTATTTCAGCGCGAGCCCGTCATGGCCCAGCAAATATGAATCCCCGGGAATATGAAAATATGAATATGAGTCCAGAGACCGTCGCTGACCTCGCGACAAACGGGTCATTTTGCTGCCCGTCGTAGCTCTTCATGGCGGAAAAAGATCCCAGTCATCCCAAAGGAGAGCCTGGTTTCGTCCCCCCGCGGGTTCGCAGCAAAACTTCCGCTGGCATCGGCGTCTCAGATGTGCTCACTAAGAGCTTTCGCCCTCGCCTGCTTTGCGAAGCGCTGCTCACCCGGATAGCGGAATGGGGAACCCGTCTGCGGGCGTCCCGTCCGTGCCAATCTGTGGCTCATCCGCTGTTTCGCCCCCTTGCCTGCCGGTGTAAAGGCGCCGCCGCGGGCGAGTGGGGCACGGAATAGCACGTCAGCTACCACGTTCGTTCTCCCGTTCTCCCCTGTAGATACTGCACCGAAAAGTCGAAATGCTGTACCAGAAGAGAATGGCGCGCCAGCCGGCTCGCAAGTTCACGGAGCCGCATCAGCCAACTGAGCGCCCTGTCGGCGCGGTTTCCAGAGGGAGCCCCGGCCGACGCCTCGCCGTTCCCCGAACAGAAATGACTGCTCTCGGGGTACGGGTGCTGTTGTGCGGAGATGCCGTCAGCGGCGGCGTCGCGCACATTGCTTCCGCAACGGCGTAAAGCTGAAATAGCGGAGGCATATGGTCAACGTTCGCACCGCAGGGTGGTCCGAAGAACCATGTAGCGTGTTCCAGTGCCATTGCAGAGTGCCGCGCAGGGGGCGGCAGGCATGGCGCATAAGCTTGATCGTCAAGGCGACCGGCTCGGCTGATGTGCTGTCCAAAGACTCATGGAGCCACGGACAATTCACGTTGGGCGCCAGTTGTAGTTTCTACGTGGTCATAGGCCACCAACCACCGCGGGTTCGAGCGTCGCGCGAGCCGAAGCCCCGATCAGCCGTCACCACGCGCACACTGAAACGCCGCAGCGCGCACTCAACCTCCACCGGGAGGAGAGCACTTCGCTGCAAGGACACAAACCTCCAAGTTCACGAAGGAAACGTTTATTGAAACGCCATCCTCCAGCGGCACACACACACACACACACACACACACACACACACACACACACACACACACACACACACACACACACACACACACACACACACACACACACACACACACACACACACACACACACACACACACACACACACACACACACACACACACACACACACACACACACACACACACACACACACACACACACACACACACACACACACACACACACACACACACACACACACACACACACACACACACACACACATACTAAATATACAAAACGCACAAGTGACACGGAGTGCGCGCCGCAAGCACGCAAGGGCGTGCTGTGATCTCTCTCTCGCAGTGACCAGAGGGTTCCTTTGAGAGAGAGTGGGCAACCACCGTAAGGTACGCCTGTCTCGGATCGTTGGATCACGATCGACAGGCTCGAGTTGCGCTCTCAGGTACTACCCGGAGCAGACGAACTCGAGTACACACTGGTCTGCGCGGACAAAGGCCGGCAGACAAGAACAGTAGCGTACGCACCTTACGATGTCTCGGAGGAGTCTCTCTCTGAGCTCCGCTCGGACAGTCGCGCGAGCGCGGCTGTCGAAGCGGTGCCGTGTTCCCGCCAAAAGGCGCCAATGAGAACAGCCACTGGGACACCAGGGCCGAGCTGCGGCCCGAACGACAGTGACAAGTCGTCCGAGCCTCTCTCCGCCGCCTCAGGCGGGAGAAAGGGGACGAGGAGAACAACTGGGAAGCGGGCGGCGGACGCGCAAAGGGCAGCCGCAGCAAGCCCGAATCCCACATGGTAGAGCTTTAATGTTTTTTAAGTTAAGGTGTTTATTTGTAGTCCAGGTCGTAAGAATTGATTGAAGACCACTTGTTGTCGCCAGGATTAGCAAATCGCTTGCTTTCGCACCATCGGTCGTGAAGAAGAGTTTTCTGTCTAAATAAGATAAGGCGATAAATTTACAGAGGAGGTGTATCCCTTACGGAAATCCTATATCTGCTTCAGATATGGAACATATGCTGCCAGATACAAATATATAAGGCAGCAAATAAGTCATTATCTGGGCCAGATAAGGTCATATATGTGCAAAATGTTGCCCTTATATGGCTCAGATTTGGCCATATCATGCAACATATAATCCATATCTGAACGGCTAACGGCACCTTATATGGCTTAATCAGGGGCATATATGGTATCCTCACGACCTTATGTGGCCTGATAAAGGGCTTATATGGCATCGTCATGACCTTATATAGACAGACCAGGGACATATATGCCTGGCATCAACAGGACTTTATATAACCTCATCGGGGCCTTAATTATGTAGGCGCCACAGTTATTGTATATTAGCAATATATGGCCTTCGTCTACCTTCTGCAAATATCCAATTGTGGCATCATGTGGTCGAGCTTCAATTTTTCTACACTCAGCATGGCCTGCGCGTTAATTGTATCCAATTTAGAAAATAGCTACAACTCATATTTCAAATATTCTGCAGATTTCGCTGCACTATAATTATTACACCATGTGTTCCTTAATCCAGGAGGGCGCTGGGTTATAGCTACATGCTCCTCTTTCCGCCTACTAACTCGCATTTTCATTTAAAATGCGGCCGCAGTCCGGTGCACAAAAGCATGGTCGGTTAAGTTGAGTGATTCAAAATATCAAGAAAATGATGGCAGTTCAGTATACGGCCCCCTCCGCGCTGTCAGACGGTGACTCACCCTCAGAGACAGCTGGCGGTTGCTTCGTCGAGGGCCGCAGTGGCTAGACAGTGACTCCTCCTCTCCCGCGTTCCCCTCTTTCCTCTCAGACAGCGGCGGCCCCTGCGTCGCTGGCTCGCTTTTCATCTCTCCTCCTCGCTGCCACGCTCTATACCGCGTAGGCCTCGCGCTCTCCATTTTGTGTGTGCTTGCTTCTTTCCCCTCCCCCTTTCAACTCCGTGCGCCTAAGCACTTGGCGTCTCTCGTTCCTTTTCGGTGGCAGACATCGGAGTTCGGTGCGGCTGGCGGGCGTGCTGCATGTTGTGTATGCTGGTGTGTGTGCGTGTGCCAGCGCCTGTTCGCTATTAGCTGTGTGCATGTAACAAAAATGCGACAGCAAACCTACAAGAGGTTCAGTCTGACCGTCGAAACAGAGGAAATTACTGTGTCCCACTGCGGTTGGAAGCCGCCTCCCCAGCCTTGGTAGCGAACCTGATGGTCGATTGAGCTTTTCGGGGATTCTGCGCTGGGGGGCCCGGCCAAATCTTCACCATCGTGCCGCCTCATCTTCACGCCCGATCACCAAAACCGTGAGCGTGATACTTCTTGTCGGGAACTAGCAAAGCCTCAGATATTGTTCACTTTATTATTTTGATGGAAAAGTAATTTCCCAATCAGTAAATTGGATGGTAATTGCCAGTATGTGATATTTTTCCGTACATTTCGTTGCTAATGTCTTTCGCTCTAGCAATTTTGACAAATTTCAGTGAGTGGATAGGGTCCTTCGTAGTTTATTATTATTAATATTATTTGCACTACCTAAGTAGCTTCATGCTTGATTTGGTTTAGGGGCAGAGTTGTCGCTGTCATGACAAATGGCATCGGACATGCTTTTTTTGTTTTCTCTCCTAATTTGAAAAGCAACCACGAGTTAGGCGCGTTCGCTCATTTTGCACTGCAGTCTCTGCTTAATGTAACACCAGTACTTCCTGACAGCCTATGTGTACTTTTCTAAGGTTTAGGTATTATCAGCAGTCCCAGCAGTGTGTGTTTTATCGCCCTACGGTTTAGCGATACCTTTTCCGGGTGTCGACAAACCTTTAAATTTCATTTTAATAGTCTAGTTTGATTAATAGCCGTTTATTTTATTTAGCTTCGCAAGTAAACCAGCTCAAACTAAAAGCATTTACTGGTTAAAGCTCTGTGTGTAAAAGAGCAGAATAAAAATGTAATATCTAATTTAATAGGTATGTATTTCACTGAAGCTTCTCGTGTCGACATTATTCTGTTCAGATATCTCAATAGTTTTTTATAGTATCGCGCGTAAATGAGTAGAATCTCAATATTTACTAACAGATGAGCATGTCTTTGACCCTCGGTATACACACGTAATTCAGGACCGTCTTTGAGCGATTCCATATAGGCAGGAAAAAAGAAAACCTGTGGTTTCAAAGCTATTTTCCTGTAAGGTTTAAAATAAAAGGGGAAACTCAGGTTTCCCTTGGCAAACTTGATTGAGCATGCGTTTAGCTGGAATACTGAAATTGTTTTGTGTGTGTTGTAATAAAGTGTTATGTTGATATGCAGATATATAGATCTATAGTTCAAAACCTACCTGCCATGCGGGCTAGATCTTTAAATCAGGAATTGGGTAGATAAGGCATATCTGACCAGATATGCCTTATCTGGTACTCGAAATCAGGAATTGGGCAGATCAGGCATATACAACCAGATATGCCCTATCTGGTACTCGAAATCAGGAATTGGGCAGATATGCCTTATCTGGCCCAGATCTGTCTTAATATGCCATATCTGCCCAATTCCTGATATACCTGATCTGGATTTTTTTTATAAGTCCAGATATGGCATTTCCGTAAGGGAGGTGCCGGTTTGGGTTATATTCCAATTTCCGCGGGGCGCCTTCATCTAGGTAGGACTCCAGTGACCGACCAACTATGTTGTTTGGCGACATCTTCGGCCCGCTCATAGACGCGCAGTTCAATTTCGAGGTACGAACCGAGCAGCTCGGCCTCGCGCCATGATTAGGTAGACAGCTACTGCAGAACCTCTGGTGGGTTTTCTTGATTACATGAGTACTTTACTATGCGGGAATTTCTGCCTCCTGCTTTCGCTGGGAAAATAGGTGGGACAGAACACGTCTCGGAAAAAAACTTGGAGAGTATCTACAGAAAAAAAATGAAATGGGCCTAAGAGCCAAACTTTCTGCAATGATTTTGAGCCTTAAGTACACGTCGCGACCCCCATGTTAACTATAAGAGCTTCACGAGGTTTCGCCGGTTTGAGCGAGAAGGATAGAATGTTTAAAGGCAGCAGCAGATATGCATCATTTATGGTGGCAGCTGCGCTGCGGAAAGGTTTTTGTACAGAGAAAGATTCATGACGGTCTACGGTAGTTTTTAGTTTTTCTCATCTAGTTTTCAAATAGACCAGGACCACCGTTATTGATGATGTTTATCACTTTTAGGCGCGAGATATATCTACCAATTCACCGATATTTCCTCAAATCCGACTGCGGAAGAAGAAAGTAAAAAAAAAAAACCTTAAGACAGCATCAGATTTGTAATTTTCAGCTGGAGCACAATTGAACGTTAGTCATGACCCGAGCTGCCTGGCAACACCAAAGATGCGGACAGTACATCAACAGGTGCGGTTTCTGCACTTGCGTACCACAAGAATTATGGAATTCTCAGTTAATCTGTTCTGCGAGTTAAACGCAAAAAAAAACGCTTCATTGCAGATGCGCAGTACAAATGGTGACATGCAAATGCGTACTAGTAGTATGTGGTTAATTTATTATTAGATCTCCAAAAAGATGGAATAGAGGTTTGCCAGCTCCGGTATTTGCTACCTGATATCTGAAACACCTGAACTGTGGCGGCGGAAATAAATGGATAGTGAGGAAGCGGTAGAGAAATTTAAGGAGGTGAGCGACAGGGAGAAAGGAAAAGGTAGGCAAAAAAAAATAACGAAGAATATATACAGTATGGCAAAAGCGAATACGTCTGCACAGTTGTATTTTCAGGGTTTCTTTTCGTTCTTCAATCGTTGGTGGTGCAAAGGAATTTTCATTTTCATTTGGGACTCTCCAGCACAATCTGCTAAACCCTCATGGAGAGCCTTCCTCGAATATTCCGGCTCAAAACCTTCCGCATTGCGTGGTTATATGTGAAAAATTAGAGCAAATGATAGCTCTCAATGAGTGCTACAGCATGGCAAAAATTTGCCAATCTTAAGCTTGAAGTGAGCTACGGACGTGGAAAGGAATCGAAACCCTTTGCAGAAAAGCCGAACTTTCAGAATAAATATTGCTTTCACGATCACGCACCACTACGGATATAGATGTCACGAAATCGGCGCCCATTTTTATCAAGCCGGTACGGCGCGAGGCCCGCACGGCGTCGCGTAGAAGACATGGAGAGCAAAGCCCCCTTCCCCGCGCGGGAGAGCGCGTAGCTTTGTACGCGTTGTTGTCACCCTCTTTCCCCTTGCCCGGGGAAGACGGTGGTTCATCGGCCTGGAATGCGCCAGAAAAATCGAGCATCTTCTATGGGACCTAGCCAATGACGACGCGCGGCTCGACTGGAGGAGAAGTGGGAGCTATAACCAGCGAAGTTATGTGGGTGTGCGCGCTAGCTTTGACGCGTGCTAACAAACAGACGCGGCGCGCCCTATTTAAAGAGACCGCGCCGTTTGATGTGTCAGTCAGTCAGTCAGTCAGTCAGTTCGTCAGTGTTTTGCGACGTGTTCGCTTGTGCTTCGGCTGGACTCCCGGGGATCACCCGCTGCTGGCAAGCCCACGGACCTTCAAGGGAGCGGCGCTCGTCTCGTATGGCGGCCACATCGTGACTCTTGAGGCTTCGGACTGCAACAGTGCCCGGTGAACAATTTGGTGTTTGTTTATGCAACTCTCTCGTGTTTGATTTGTTGAAAAACCTCTGTTTTATTGAATCGTTCTGTAATTGCATGCTTAGCGTTTGTTATTCTGTGAACCTCTCGTCTGTGCATTTCAAGTGATCTTGTGTGTTCCTTTGTATCGTCTCTTGCTGTGCATAAATTGTGTTTTGTTTGTTACTCCTGACTCCGATCCTTTCTCTGGTTTGAACCGGCGACCGCTGGGCACCAAACGACCACCCCCTTCTGTCACTACAAGGTAGTTGGATTCCGGCTGAGTTTGCCACGCAGGTCGAGGGCATCTCCTTTGCGACCGGAACAGCTACCCCCACTCACTCTAAGGGTGTCTGGGAGTGTGCGCACCGTTGAGGGCGCATCGTTAATAATACCCCCCTAATTATTAACGGGTGACTATGGATAAGAGAGTTAATGAAATATTTGTGCATGAAATCTTCTCCACAGGTTCAAAATAGCCACCTATACCATTTTCCACATATACCCAACTTAGGTGTCGATTCATTCACTGGCGGCCAAAAAAATTCACCCTGAACATGGTAACGCTGCATACGCATCGAGAAAATGAAAATGTGCAGAAAAGCTAAATTGTAATTATGCGCTATTAATGTGTTAAGGCTACTGCTCCTAGTTTTAATTGCTCCTGTTTTATTAATCATATTTCGTTTTGCTTTTGCTCTCTTAGGATTCATTGTTGACCTTTTATTATTCAAATTGGAGGGCAACTTTGTTAGACAGTTTGTTTAGTCATTTTTTTCTGTCATTTTTATTTTCATGATTTTGGGTCGTCCTTATACTTTTTTATTTTGTTGGCGTCATTCTTAGTCCATTTAAAGTTCCAGCGTCTTCCTTATATATTATTTGTGATTATCAATTTTACGATATTAGTCATTATTAGACAGTTAAATAATATTTTTTAACGCCATTTTTGTGTCTTCTTACCGGGGTCGCACCTTTCTGGCCCCACCTTTTTTTCATGTACAAGTGCAGAACGGCGTTTCTCTTTTTTCGATTTGACTGATGCGGTAATTGACTGAGCACATCACAACACAGGGGCGTTTTTTTTTTTTTCACGATGAGACTTTAACGTGGACACACGAAAACAATCCTTCGGAGCGATTCGCATCACAAGGGATAAAACAGTGCGGCTTCGGTAGTAAGGGCTCGAAAAGCACCGCAGTATTTATGGCCACGCACGGTTGACGGTTTAGTGACGGCTCAATAGCTTCTTACATTTTAACAACAATTTGGCATGTTTTCCTCGCCGGAGTAGTGCAGTGGTAAGGCGCCCAACTACTGTGACGGAGTACACGGGTTTGATCCCATTCACGGCGGCTGTGTTTCGATGGAGGCGAAACGAAGAGGCTTGCGTGCGCTGTGCGATGTCAGCGCACGTTAAGGATCACCAGATGATCGAAAATATTCCGTAGCCCTTCACTATACGGGTCCTCCTTTTCTCTTTACACTTTCACTCCCACCTTCCTCCGTTCGCTTAAAGCGAGAGTCAGGTGTCCAGAGAAACAAGTGTGATAGATACTGTGCCTTTCCCTTCCTGTGAGCCAATCATTATTATATTATCGTTGATGATATAATAATGAGTTTTCATCCTGAGACTATGAAGTTACCCAAACCTGTGTTAAACATTACGCACATTTATCTGCCATCACGTATAGTGCTTTTGGGGATTGATCCATGGACGGAAAATTGCAACGAGACCAAATTACTGAGAACAGTAGAGCCTGGATGCCCGTTGTGCCTGTATATTTAAATATGGCTGTCATTGACAAGACAGTAATAATCTCGCCCTTAAGGATCTCAGTAACACTCCGCTTGAAATCAACCCTACCTTCATAGTCATAATTCGTTGTAAAATAATTTGTATATTGAAAAGTGTTTACTAGGTTACCAAAAAAAAAACCATTTGTATCACTTCATTAGTTAGGCCTGGCTTGTATACAAAGAAGTAGGCTCTGAACTAGAAATCTTGAGCAACCTAAACTGTCACACATGCCGGGCGTGCATATAATATAAATTCCGAATTTTTTGGAAATTCAGGGTTTTAAATAGAGAACAGAAGGAAGTTTATAAAACAAACTAGTACGCTATATTTTTCCATCTGCTATAAAAGTGCCGAAGTTTAGCTAACAGGTTTTTGTGAAAGCCCGATGTGAAATAAAAGGCCACGTGGCTAAATATTATCAAAAAAATAAAACGCGCGTCTGCAGAGAACGCAAGCTGGTGCAGTTACAACGGAGAAACGAACACCTTTCATACCATAGAGCGAAAAAGGCAATCCAGTTTTAGTTTTTTTGCTTTAGCTACTGCTGTTGGTTAGAAATGTTCAATCTGAAAATATGCAGTTGAAGTTTGTTTTTGAAAGCGTGGCGTTTTCGCTCATTAGAGTGAACTTCCATTTCAAGTTTCACGAACATTGTATATTAAAGTGTTTGAGTCTCTGTGCCACGGGTATTTCACGGGATCGAATTGCGAAACCCAAACCAGCTTTAATTTGCCTAGATATTCCCACTAGCACTATATTACGTGAACAACAGGCTGGCCTGAGGCCGCTAAAGGTTGCTAAGCGCTCGCCACCCATAGAATTGAGAAAGATTTTACAATGAATCATCCTTTGATCAAGCAACCTTTTCTGCACCTCGAACAAACGAATGATACACGGCACTTCTGTTATTTGCACAATGTGCAATGAACAATTGAGTACCAATGATAAAAAGTTGCGTTTCCGGTCACGTTTCGCATTTGGTAGTGTGTAAGAGCAACGCAATTTTTTTTGTTATTTGCCCGATTACCAGCGAAACATAGTGGCGACGATTTTGTCGAGAAAAAAAATTTCTGTGGTTTAACGAGTGGTTAAACCTAGACTTACGTGAGGGCAATCTGCATGGCTACACTAAGGTTCGGCTTGAAAGAAAAGACAAGGCTTTTGAATCTAGCAATTTACTCTATGGTTCCAGCTTTATTTATGCCATAGGGGGCACTTTTCACCCCTCAAGGGCGATGAAATGAAAACCTCTATCTCATGCTGATAGGATGCACTCCACTGCGGCACTTCTTCTAATCTGTTTTCACTTCCACATTCGTGATGACGCGATATCGCAAGCTACCAGCCAACATAAAAAGCCCCCGCTTTAACCGAGCCGTATGAACGTGCCTGCATGGCCTAGAAATAACGTGAATGCAAGGGTTATGGCCGGCTGATTGTGGTATCACCCTACCATATGAAAGGAGAGCCCCGAGTTAGCAGCTCCTGCCAAACGTAATGTCAGGAAGACCTACATTCAGTCAGTGCTCGGCCAAGTCAGCTGCCAGTTAGCGCCTCCCACGACTACTGTTTTCTTCGCTCTTTGGACAGGCACCTGACAAGTAAGGACAGGCACGGAGAAAGGCAAGACTGTGGCCAATGTAGCTATCTCAACAAAAGCCTCGAAACATCCGCCCGGCCTCTTCAGGTCAGTCAGGTGCAGACAATAATTTAAAATATGAATAACTAACTGTATATGCACGTGATCACTTCTAGTCCACCTTAATCCAATTCTCAAATCACCTCCTAATTCATCTCAGGATTTTCGAATTCACAGCTTGTCAGCACATCTGGGCGGAGTATTGTTGGCAATAAGATAAATTATTAAACAAAATAGGATTACGGCTCTGTGTATTCGCCATATATTCTGAGGTCACGAACAGCACTTCACCAGGATCCTTCATAGAGGAATATATAACAGCTGCGGGGAAAAAGCGTAGATGCTGCCAAAAGCGGTTCAGCTTCAATTGGCAATAATGCAGGGAGTTATGGAAAGCAAATTGATTGATGTTATGTTAGGAGACGGGAAGATAGCAGATTGGACCAGGAAACAAATTCGAGTCGAAGTTAGGAAGTAATGGACATGAGCAGGACAGGTGATCTGAAGTCTAGAATTATAGTTGTCGTTAAGGGTAATGTAATCGGTTTTGAGAGAATGCAAGTGTAGCAGGGGTTGGCAGAATGTAAGTTTGCTGCCATAATCTAGTCGCAGCTAGCCCAAGACCGGACTAGGTGCAAACTGATGGGATATGCATTTGTATGATATCAACTTCTCGTAATAAGGTCATCATTAGGTTTCTATAAAAAATAAAGGTAATTTTTTTCATCTATATAGAGCACGGGTGTTGAAATGCTAATGCATAAAAATTGTGACTTCTTTTACGGCTAAGCTTCTTCTTATTCAATGAATGAGACGTTGAAAGCCATGATAAGTACCCAGATGGCGACAGCATGTGGTAGGAATTCAGTCCTATGATGAGCACCCGTAAGGGAAGAATTCGCTGATGACTCGAAATAAAGCGGCATACTAAACAGGCAGGATGTCATTTAGTGCCCTGGATTAGAAAACAAAATGGCAGTGGCTTAGCTCGGCTATGCCAGGCTATACGTAGTTTAGGTTACTGCGCAACCGAGGCGCACAGCAGGGCACGAGCCGGGGCCAGTGCGTCTGCCGCGGCTGAAACGTCAATCCACTGAATGCGCAGACTGGCGTGGCGCGCGAGCAGCCGTGGTTGAGCGCGCGGCTTCGGCGCGCCACCTGCGTGCCGTGTGACGTCACTGCTCTTCACGCTAGCGCAGCACGGCTCGGCAGGAGCCACGTGAAACTGCTCTACCTCGGCCAGTGTAGTTAAGGCTACAAATATTCAAGGGAACTAGTGCTGTTACAGAATCAATCCCTGCAACTTAGCGGCCGCAAAAAAGATTGAATACAGTAAACTCGAAACCCACCCTCATGCTCTTCTTTTAATTTGAACGAAAGAAGCTTTATGCACTTTTTAGCCTTACAATTCTATCTGTATCAAGCTAGTAGAAAGTGTGCTCTCACTGAATTAGCTTTTCATTGGGTGTATCATGTATGATCACAACGTGAAACCGTTCAGAACAAAAGCGAGTTAGATACGCTTTGCTTATCGCTTCAGTGACACTATCTTGAAACACTATGTTGGGTTGGCCGTGCAGCAAACAGAAATGTTGGGCTACTGAAGTTGGCGTTCATCTTGTGTAGAAAGTGCTACAAAAGCCAATATTAGACTCCACTTCTCGATGTCTGCCCGAGGTGCTCTTGTTTACTTAGCTTCCGGGTCTCTGCGGCAGTAATTAAGTGTTGCTTCTACAACGTAACAAGTGCGGCGAGTCTGGCTATGCTTGCAGAGAAGTGCATTAGTAGAGCGGCTACACAGGGGTGACGCCGACCGTACCTCCATGGTTCTAAGGAACGAATCAACGGAACTTGCTTTTATTGCGAAAGCAATACTATACTCGCACTTTCAAGCCTTCGCGTGACCCGGCCGTAGTTAAGTTTTACCCACGTGACGCTGTGACGTCACACCCCACGTGTCACAGGGGCTGGCAGGAGCTGCCAACTTGGGTCTCTCGTTTCACATGGGACGTTTATGTCAGAATCAGCCTGCTGGGACCATGACATTTACGTTACCCCTATAGGCCACCAAGGCACGTTCATATGGGTTGGTTAAAGCGGGGCTTTATAGGTGGGCTGCGGAAGAAAACAAAAGGGAAGAAAAACGCTCGGTCACCCGCAGGTAATGCTTTCGCTCAATATTTGTTTCAGTAGCGTTGAACGCTTGTAATTTTGAAAATCTTATTTAGGCGCCTAAGGGGAACCTTCGAAATTATATGCTATGAAATCGTGATAGCAAGAGTTCCTTACTTAGCTGATTGGCATCTAAAGGGGTGGATAACTGCTGCTAGTGGAGACAAAAAATGAAGTCCCTCTGCATAATCATTTTCAGCAAAGAACGCGTCTTGACCAGAGGCGCCTCCTATGTTTCCACAAGGTTTTGCATAACCAGGTGTTGTCAGTGCTGATGAATCAGGAGCCAATAGATGTTGGAGAGCACAAAGCGATATGAAGCATGTATCCCTTACCTAGAGTGAAGCACTGTTCATTATTGAGTTGCTTTCTAATGAATACCAATGAGTGCAAGAAAAATGACAATTTTACATATTATTAACCCTCTATAGTACACGCAAACTGAGAATGTAAGTTTACGGTGTAAGGTGAAAACTCAAAATTTTATCATGGGGCGTAAGAGAGTCAGAAACGCTTAAGTATACGCTACCTGCTGCATAATGTCCTTAAAAGCACACTGTCATACGGTCACTGAGTTTGGGACCTCTTTCTGCATGTATGCGCTTCAATGTATGCTAACACTGACATGCTAAATTGAAATAGAATAACTAGTATTATATAGGTGAGAGCGTATTTAATTAGAGCTTTACTGATATACTACATCATAGTATGGGTGGTTGTTCTTGAAATATTTGTATGTTTTATAACATAACAGCGAACTCCAAATCTAATGCTTAAAAAAGGCTTCTTGGTCCTGCAAAATCCTAAAGATTGCAATATGACCATTTTGGGAGAAGCAGCCTGTAGGAAGCAGGTAATAAAATACGCCTAAAAAATGCTAGACATTTATTGCGGTGTTAATTGCATCGGGGCATAAAAGATTATGAAGGATGGAGGGTATCGTGAAATAAATGAAAAAAGGTTGACTGATCTAATGAGGCTAACAGTGAACAATGATGTGCTCCCTGCGTCCAAGCGGCATATTACGACGGATGATGGGGGAGAGACATTCTTCCGCCAGTTTTCGGGTCCGAGCGTCTGCTTTAGAGCTGGGCGTCCCCACTGCAGGTGTTGGATATCGGCTTCAGTATCTGGAGACATGTAGACGGGACACCCAGGGTGGGGATACAACTTTCGAAACTGAGGCCACTTTCGAGTCAATGCAGGTGTTAGGGCCACCCCAACTTGAATCCTCCGAAGCGCCATCAGTTCTGCACGGGTGATACCGCGCGGGGGGCTTATCGTACATGGAGGTATTCGAGCACGGAGGTGTATGGCGTCGAAGGTGCTCCTTTTTTGTTAAAAGGAAAGTAGCATCATCAAATCAAATGCTACAAATTAACGAATGGTAACATAATATTAAGATATAATCCTTTTTTTTAATGACGTCTATCTCTGCGACTTAATTTTGACGCAATGATTCTTTCTGTGGACCCTCAACTCAGTATTTAAAATTAAATTCGATTGTGTGCGTCCGATTTAAACGACCTGTTGTTTAGTTGCTGCCACCATTGCAGTGAAAACATTAAAACATAAAGTAGTAATTTGCAGAGCAGTCATCATGGACATGATGGTTATGAGAACTTAATTAACATTCATTTTTATTTGTAAGCTTTGGCTGACATAGATGGCGGAAACTTTCTGAGCAGTTTCGATCCTCGCAGTGCAGGAATTTCATCAGCCTTTTAAATGTAAAATGTGGCACAGGTCTCCTCGCCTAATTATATGTGCTACAATATAAATGTGTTCGGCCTGCAAGAAAAAAAGGTGAAACTTTTACTAAACGTTTAGTTCCATAACATGTTTCTGTATCTGATCTGATCTGATCTGATGTTACAGATTTAGCGAGCACTGTTTTTTTTTTGTTCTTTCTCTCTTGCGGTGTGTGGTTCTTGAGAGATAGGTGAATTGTGCGAGCTTAGGACCTATCCTCGTAAACTATGCTTCTGTTCCTGGAAATTGCAAACATGAAGGCATACTGTTACTAAAATTAGAAATTGCGCTTGTCGTTATTTTACTTATATGTACTTCACACAGTGGTATGGCGTATTTGTATGCGATCGGGATTGAGCAGGTTAATTTTCTTTATATTGGGCCGAGAATGAATTGATCATTTTTGTGCTCTGAAAAGAATCAAACTCAAAAACAGATTGTAAAATAAAATGATGAATGAAATATTTATATGATTATGAGAAATATGAGATTTAGAAATATGTTATATAAGAGCAATGTATTGGCTAAATACGGCTTTGATTGTTCCTAACTGTGAGCCTTCACGACCAATAACGATCATCGCGATGAAACCCCATTGACAAGATTCTTTAGGGAAATAGTAGAAACTAGTACAAGAGGAAGGGACTCATGTATTTCAATTTGTGAGTGGCAACCTATAGAGAAGCCAAGACCATATGAACTTATAAAGTGGCATCCACTTGGGGGTTGCAGGAAGTTGGCAGCGAGTGCATTGAAGTGGGTAATTCTGAAGACATCTTCAAAATGATTTAAAGCTGACAGTAGCGCAAAAAAATTAAATGGATGACAGTAGCACAAAAAATATTAAATAGCTGCCTCTTGAGCTACTAGTGGTTGCGTATCGAACATGATCAAGCCAGTACATGTTCGTTAACGCTTCCAAGCTCTGAATCACTTTGAAAATGCAAGAGTTCAATAGATGGCCCGGAGACTGCTTCTATCTTGGGGCTGGCCCATGGAAGCCACACGTAATGTTTACCCTTCTTGTTTCACGATATGATGACACTATTGAGAGCATGGGTGTAGCAAATGAAGAATTTTATTCTAAAATGCAGTTGTAAAATACATTTCCAAGCCTACAGCCTACAAGCCATTGCACTTGTTCCCGCTGCAGCATAGTTGCACCGCTACGCGAATCAAAGACAAAATCACTGTGATTAGTAACTTCAAACTGCAAGTGCTCAATAATAATTTCGACTCTCACACTCACAAGGGCCTTGCACGCTGTCACTTATCGAATTCCTAATTTTTACGTGCCATTTTGTGCTAGGAATCCTGTTGAGCTGCCCCTTCGCATCACGGACGAAATAATGTTTGGGCGCATTTGAGCACGTAAGCGAACTTACCTCAATTTGTAGTTTAGACTGCAACATCAGTTAACACCTCTCAATGGGGAACTGTGGGCTGTTGTGCTGTGGGCACTGAAAGTGTATTTCTAAAGTACTGCGTTGTGGTTAAAGAATTGATTATTCTTTCACAGGTATTTAACCCATTTTAGAAGACTTGCATTTATGTGTCCTTCGGAAGCGATGATGAAAAGTGTCGAATTATTCTTGAGATGCGGCCAAAAAAAACGGCCCTAATTTCACGCCGCATGGTGTTCTCAAGCTCGTTACCCTAGGTATTCCCTGGCGAAAGAAACGAAACCGCATTGTTCAATGAGGACAAGGCTGACGCAACACTTCACATTTTGGTGGTTGTTTTCGAGATTGTTTGCTCAGCTTCATTAAGCTGCTAATGTTGCCATAAGGACAATGCTGTAGCAATCATATCTGAGTCCCTGTCTTGGTCTCTGTGAAATCAATTTCCATTTTTACCCAGGTCATCTCACGGGATATCGATCATGATGACGGAAAAGAGAACAAGAGGTAGTTATGAATTTGAAAGAGGCCCTTCACCCTTATCGTTCATCTGATCACTCGTAATAATGTCAGTGACAGCGGTCCCGTTGCTTAATTTGAACATGAATGTATACAAAGAAGCATTTCAATAAGACCTTACGGTCTCATGTCCAAATTCAAGCACAGTTTCCTTTCCATTGGTCGTTTTGAGCACTGTCTGAGTGTCTTTCCTCTCAATTGTTTCAAAGATCGCTAATTAAGCGTCATGCAACTGTGTAATTGTAATTCTGCGCCTACATGTCACTGTCAGGTGCAAATTTTAGCTGTACTTTGGTGCCATTGATCTCTGCTCCTGGAATTAAACTTTCAATCGTGATTGGTTCATTTGACACAAGAAATCGTATGGTCTTGGAAGCAGTGTAAAATTGTCTATAATGTCATGTATTTATAAAGGATTATTTCATAAATCCTGTTGATACATATTACTCCACTGCTTTCATCAACAGCTCACTAACAGCAGTAGCCGTGGTTGACCAAACTACTTCATGGAACAAGCAGCACTTTTCATTGTTTCACTTGACCACTGCCTGCTCGAAGAACCGATTTTAAGAAGAAGGGAATGCCATAAGAAAAAAGGTTCAAATAACAGCTTCTGCATAAAAAAAGAGAATTTCAAAAAAAGATTGAAGCATCGAGTATACGTTTTCCTACAGAGAGAGAGAGAGATAGACTGAGTTTCTCCTAACCATAGTACATGCTCAGGCTGCATAGTTGTAACAGAAAAAAGACTGTGATTTTAATTTCGTCCGATAGTGGTCTACTTTCGAACTCATTGCTTCATTATCTTCAACTTTCTTCGGTGTTCAATCGCATCCCAAATTCAGTTTGACGAGCTCGTTATTTCAGTCATGTATATCTTAGGATGGTGACATCTGTCTGACAGTTTGCCGTGCACTTCTGAAGCATGTTTTGACCCCAGATCACACGCTTGTTATACGTACTCTATATCAAAGTAAACGTTGGTGTTTTTTTTTTTTGCATTTGCTTTTTTTATAGGCGAAGCTCGGTTTTGTGATAGCTCATATGAAACTTTTAAAGACAATGGGTGCCCTCTATAGCACCCCGACATTGATTTTAAGCACTGTGGTCTAAAGATAGTTCAACAATGCCCTTGTGAAGGCCATGTAACCTTCAGGCACATGTGCTAACAAAGTCTGAAATTGCTGAACCGAAAAAAAGCTCTGAATTAAATGTTCAGCAAAGAGACGCGAGTTCACACACTGCGAATAAATGAAGAGTACTCCCCTTTCCCCTGCTGCTTCTCGTAATCCATCCCAGTGAGGTACGTCTGGTGCCTTCACTCTAAGTTTGGTGCCGCTCCATCACCATATATAACGATACCATGAAATCCCTTGATGAAACGATGAAGACACTAGATTCGCTCGATTAATTTTCATTTATGTGTGTACTTTTGTGGCAATTTGTTTTGTACTTTGAAACATTCGCGTGTCAGAAAAGGACCAACTTATTTTGCATGCTAGGTGGCGGGCTTGTGGTATCGCAGGACAGCACCAATAAGGAAAATACTGATGACTGAAATATGATATTTTGCGAAAACAGCTATCTCCTGGACGCGGGGCGCCTGCTGGTTGTCGGGCAACAGAGACAAGAATGAAGGCAGTGGACTGAGGTTTGCTATGTTTTGTTTTTATCCACGTCAGCAAAGCTTCAATATGTTGCAGCTTTGTTGCTTGCTGTTGGCTGCTGGTACATGCGGTGCAGACCAGGCAACTGGATTGCTATCTATAAAAATCTAAACGGATACACGAAAAATCAGAAGGGCAACTATGTCTAGCAGCTGCAATGACACATATGTTGGCGGCAAAATACGGCAACTGTAGTTCCGGCAGACATGGCGCGTTTTGCTTTGACTGCATTTTGATTGCAGAGAAAGAATACAGTCACAACCATATTGCGAGCGTAGAATAAATGGCTCTTAAAAAAGGAAAAGGCACAAAGACTATACAAAAGAGAAAAAAATAGTCTCGTCATTGAGAGTTTTAGGAATGCATAGATAGCAAAAGCCGACTTCGAGACTTGTGAAGTCATCAGGCAAATTACTAACAGCGCACTTAAACTCCTTTGCATTTTGCTGATAAGAATGACCGAAGCAGCACAGAGCAGTAAATTGAGCTTTAACGACGTACGTCCTTGTTTAGGGCTTTTGCTGGTGACGTTTTGTGTTCTTGACACATGTTCCTTTCTTCACGCACGACGTAGCTGAGCTGCCAACCGCAAGATAAGATATTTAAATGTTGTTTATTTCTTTTTCTGAAAACAAATTTCAACTGTCGTAGTGGAATGAATCAAAGAAAACAAAAACTCAAAGAAACTTGTTGAGCTACAACTGATTGAAATTAGAGACCGCAAAGTCTTGACTTGTAGAAGCCTAAGGTGTGGCTATGGAGATCGGCAGTTAGGCAGGGAACGACAGTGGTATTTCTGTCTTTTCCTGTTCTCATCCAAGATTGTTTACTATACTATATGTGTATATGCAAATGTCATTCAGTATATCTGCAGGTACGGTTTCTTCTTCAACGTTGAATGTGCATCGTGTGTTATGTTTTGTATTGGATACCAAAATACAATATGCTCCAGCTTTTCTGTGCGGCATATTTGTGGCTTCTTGATATTGTACAAATTTTTCCAATGATCTTTTGAGGCACATGTGTTAATTCACCAACTCTATGCTCAGTATCACAGCTCTCCTCATTCCCTTTCTTTTCACTCTCACTACTTGCGCTTGTATATTTCGCTTCCGTCATAGATTCAAGACGGCGGCCGAGTATGTGATCGATTGCCGCAGCATTGCAGTCTATTTTTTCTTCATCGTAACCTCATATGACCACCCTCATCTAAGATAAGGTGGTGACCAAGGTGCGCCACCATGCTGGTAAAGGCAGCCGCCACCATAGGTATGACACCATTCGCAAGTAACCACTTGGTGAATCGGTCAATGTGGCGTCATCACCGCCCTATGTAAGCCGAAGTGGCTCACCACCATGTACATAACGTGATCACACAATGGCCACCATGATGGTCTGCCGCCTAGATGCGAAGTTATCACATAGCGTGGCAACCGAGTAAAACGAAGAGGTTTCTCAACACTATATTGATATAGGTGTGACAACACCACAAGTTTTCCTTTCGCGCCACGTGGGCGCCACACCAGTATTTATCTCCTACAATGTCATTCCTATATATGTATGCCAGCTGGATGGGTGGCAAGATTGGGACACTTAGAACCATTATTGCTGTAAAAATTGCGGCCCACCCGTTTGGTGCAGAGGTTCGGAATTTTAGTAAACGATCTGGTACGACATGCAGCACGCAAATACTAGTCGAGCTGAGACACAGCATGTGTGAGGGATCGGGCCCGACGACCGTGTGTCTTCGAAACCGTAATGGGCGCGACCTTCGGAGCGCCGTGCCGACCGAACAAATGGTCACACAGGGACACCATGCCATCGCTAATACTGTACGCGTCATCGGTATATATTGTTACCATTTTGCCATTGCAAAGATTCTACGCTAGCGCTTCGTCGCTAGCCAATTGCTAACGCTCTGCAGTATTAACGCGAACAGTTCAAATGTTCTTTTCCAACAGCAGCTGGCATGCGGCCTAGTCACTGTGAATGTAGCGTGCGGATCGATTCTGAATTCTTTGTTTATTCATGCTCGTTGTCCCGAGAAGACGCTTTATCATTTCCTTTTTCGCGCAAGAGGTGTCGATATGTACCTCGAAGATTATAGCCACTCTAGTGGGTTTCTTCTATGCTGCAGGTTATGCTAGTCACCGTTTGCGGCTTTATCTAGGTATTTCTTCACTGTTTATATATTTAGCGGTGACGACCGCGAAAGGCATTCGTAGATCGACGACGCCTGAGCGCGATTGCGACTGCCGCCGATTGCTTAGTTCTTTTGCGGGTGCAAGTCTGCCCAATAAAGAGCTCAAGTCTCCTTAGTTCTTGCCGACGACATTGTCTCCACCACGTGACGTTTGGTGGAGGGGCCGAATCCCAACACCGTGACGCATCCCCGAAGTTTGCACCTGCCGAACAGAAACCATCAGTGCTTTTCTTTCAGCCTCGTGAGCCCCCCTGCTTCCAAGGACGACCAGACGAGGATGCGGAAGAGTGGGTCAAACTGTTCGAACGCGTGTAAACGTAAAACGCCTGCAATGACAAAACGATGCTCAATCTAGTGTACTTTGCTCTTTGTGGGTTCGCCCGAATATAGTTTAAAATCTCGACGCTCTTTTGAAGCCTTGGGCCACTTTCAAGACAAAGCTGCTTAATGTTTTTACTAGCACTATCAGAAAAAAAGGCCAGTCACACCGTCAGTCCAGAATTTGTCTCCCTAATGAGTCAGTTCTCATTTACGTAGCAGAAATGAAGCGGATATTTCGCTGTGCAGACCAAGAATGACTGCGGGAAAGAAAGTAAATTTTTTTATTGGGAGGCGTCGAAGAATCTCTTTTCGCGTGCCTCGTGAGAAACCCATCTCAAACAGTGGCCGAATTCGAAAGAGAAGCATCCTCATTAAAAAGGACCCTAGACGTCCTGAATCGACATTACATCCGGCCTCTTCAAGTGTTCTCTGCAAACAACGGCGACGCCGCAGCTACAAGTGGACAACCTCCGTGACATTATCCGTGAGATCGTTCGACAAGAGCGGCGCCGACTCCTCCCATCGTCATTGCAAAGTAGGTTGCGTCACTTACGGACTTCCTTCGCAAGAACGTTCAATAAGCATTGGGCGTTCCTAAAGCGACGGTTCTGACGGCTCCAAACAAGAAGCAGCAGCACTGAACTATGCTGCTACATTACGCCGTCCTGCACCCCGAGGCGACCCTCCAAGCCTGCCCTCGACGCCAACAAGGATATGCGATGCCTGGAGGAATGGAAACAACCACCCACTGTGGTTTTACTACGGTGAGCCCAGCCATATTCTGCGCTACGGCCCATAGAGACGCATCGGCATGCGCGGCTTCGCCATCGGCGCCCCCCCCCCCCCCGACCCCGTCCTGGCGAACGACTGTAGAGAATCAACTAGTACCTGCTGAGGACATAGTACGCGTCGTCAAGCCACCGATGCCGTTCTCCATTGCCGTACCGGTCACTATTTGCGTCGCACCGCCACAACTGCGAGCGACAAAGGTACCCTTGCCACCATAGGAGAAACTAAAAAAAGCAACCCTTGACGATTGAGTTTCTACACGGCGAACTAACGAAGATCTTCCGCCAACGACGACTAGAGACGACGCTGGAGCGTTCACATCACTGCTACGCACGATGACAGCAACCACGACGACTCGACCAGACTCCAAGCTGACACCGCAGCCCAGCGAAGAGACGACGGCGTACCCCGGTTGCGACCTCAGCATAAGACGCAACAGAGATCGAACACCAAAACCAACGTCCAATATGAGGACGCGAACAAGTTACCCAGACGTTCCTGTCGACATTCGCATGGCCACCGCTTTAGTGGACACCGGAGCTGACTATTATGTGACCAGTGCAGCGTTCGCCATCCAGCTCAAGAATGTTAGGACTCCTTGGGACAGCACGCTAAAGCAAACCGCTGATGGTAATGTTATTACGTCTTCCAGGAGATGCACCGCAATAGTGAGAGCGATTAGAGGTACTTATTTATCCTACGAGCATAGTGGTACTAAAGATTTGCTCTTGAGGCATTATCCTGTCTATGAATTTTCTCAGTAAACAGCAAACGATCAGCGACTTTCGAATAAAGCTCATCAATTTTTCGACGGACAACGCCGTACCTGCTACGGCCCCTTCGATGCAATCTGCCCCTCTGAACGTCCTGGACAAAGAATTGACCATGCCGCCCCGATCGAGCGCCGTAGTCGATTGCTTTTCTCGAAGCACTATAGCGGTCACTCGAAATGTCTTCGTCCTACCCGACTAGGCCGCTGGCGATGTACCCAGCCAAGGAAATCTGCCGACGTTCGACGTCAGCCCAGCATTACACCGGTGCAGACGAGATAAGTTTCGCTGTCTTCTTAAAAGTTACGGCGAGTTCTTTTCATCGGCGTCGAAGGTAAACAAACTCTATTGGCAAATCATCGCATTATCATTGACGAATACGCCGGATCTCTTCAAAGCCCCTATCGAATATCGCCGTGAGAACGCCAAGCCATCGTAGAGCAAGTCGATAAAATTGTTCGTGCGACAGTAATCCAGCCATTTCAGAGTCCCTGGTCAGCACCTGTCGTCCTGGTGACAAAAATGATGGAACACGTCGTTCGTGCATTGATTCGACCATCATCATCATCAGCCTGAATATACCCACTGCAGGGCGAACGCCTCTTCGATATTAACGCGGTAGCGTTAAGGAGCTCGTGTCGCAGAAAAGCCGGTGTCGTCGGCGTCGGCGGCGTTGGCCGTGAGTGATAAATCCCCGCATGCACTTCATAAATAAAAAGCAACTTCCAAGATGGGCTGGGTGGGAATCGAACCAGAGACTCCCAGTAAAACACCACATCCCAACAATCCAGGGACACGTGCTCAACTGTTTCAGGTTTCCTACATAGTAGACAGTTTGAGCCCCAAGGTATGAAAAGGCCCTTTTCTTCCATCCATGTTTTGACTCGATGCTTGAAAGCGGTACAAAAGCGCTTCCAGTGAATGCGGTGTTGCCTTAGAAACGTGCCGTAGAACGTTATACTGCGGTGTATATCGGTAATTATGAGCATGTTACTTACAGAAGTCGCAGTTACACGAGTAGCGAAGTACGTTTCCGCTACATTTCTTCTGCGCTCTGCGCACATGCAGAGCCATCTTGCGGCAAACACAGAAGAACCCCTCCTCGCAATGTGCGACGCTGCCCCGACACGTGGCACGCCACTCGCCCCTGACGTTTCGCCGTGCACCCTCACGGGTTGTAGAATCAAGCGTCTTTCCTTCTTTAGATCACTATCTTCGCTCACCCGCTTCTCCCCTTCGGGCCGCGCGGGTACCGGTGCGAGGATGCCCCAATACCCTTGCGTTTAATAAGTTTTCTCGCTCTCTCCCCTTCCAACATCCAGCGTGCGTCACACGAACAGTGGTGTTTAGGCGACGCGGCTCTTCTTTCCGCTCACAGCGCGATTGCTAGGTGCAGCGTCTGATGCCGGACGCCTCTGACGTGATCGCTGCGCCGTAGCGCTTCTGCTGAGAAAGCGTCCCCTGCGATGTGTGCCGAGCTGCTTCCGAGGAATCATGCTTCTGCGTGGTGCTCCCAAGCGAGATAGAGGACGATCCCATCAAGGCATCAGCCCCATGATCGCGTCCGCCTTCATGGCGCATCGCGTGACACCGAGTTCTTTAGTGGGCGGTGCGAACGAGGTGCAATAACGCTATCGCGTTCCACTCTTGGAGGCAAAGCTTAAGCGTCCTCCAAATTTTTTCTCCACTTAACCCGGTTCTGTGCTAGCTGCATCCACTTGACCCCTGCGAACTTCTTGACCTCATCCGCCGACCTAACATGATTGCATTGATTACCGCCGCTTGAATAGCATCACGAAGAAGGATGTTTAACCGCTTCACCCGCATCGACAACATACTGGATCATCTCTTAACGTTAAGCATTTATCGTTAATGGACCTGAAGAGCTGGTATTAGCAAATTGAGGTTAACGAACGAAAACGAGAGAAGACTGCGTTATTACGCCAGAAGGCCTTTTTGAATTTAAGGTAGGCGCATTAGACCTCTGATCCGCACCAGCGACATTCCAGCGAGTAAAGATGCCGTACTGGCCCGCTTGAATTGGCAAATTTGTCTGGTTTACTTAGACAACTTTGTGATCTTCTCTTCGAACCTTGAAGAACATCTGAAAAGGCTTCTAACAGTGCTTGACGCAATCAATTTATCAAGTTCAACGTTGAAAGCAGAGAAGTGACGCTTCGCCAGAAATTTTTCTGGGTCATATCGTCAGCAAAGAGCGGGTTCGTCACGACCAACAAAAAAAAGCTGCAACCAAACAATTACCAAAGCCAAGTGACAAGAAGCTGCACGCCGATTCCTCGACCATGAGCGTATTACCAACGTGTTGTCAAGGGCTTTTCGTGCCTCCCCGAACCCTTGACGGAGCTTAAAAGGCAGGTGTGCCATATTAATTGGATGCATCCAAGCGGAAGCTTCGAGGAACACTGCCTGCAGACTCCTCCTGTGTTAGGTCACATTGATGAGAGCGCCGCAGCTGAGATACACACCGACGCGAGCAGTGTGGGCCTGGCCGCCTTTATGTTTAGAATTCCGGACCGTAAAAAGTATTTGCCTACGCCAGCAGGCCCCTCTCGAAAGCCGATGCCAATTATTCGACTGCCGAAAAGAAGTGCCTTGCAATCTTCCGGGCACTTCAAAGTGCCGGCCGTACCTATACAGCCGACCGTTCAAATTAATAAGCAATCATCATGACTCTGCTGGCTCGCCAATTTGAAAGACCCCTCCGGCCGCCTTGCTAGATGGAGCCTACGACACTGAGAATTGGACAACTCAGTGGTCTGTAGGTCTGGTCGCAAGTATTCACATGCAGTATGCCCCGGGCTCATGTGGACATGCCCTAAAAGACGATGACGAAGACGCCTTCTTGAGAGCAAGAAGCGCCAGCAGTTTCGCTCAACAGCAGCGCTCAGACTGAGTTGAATGACCAGGCGGACTACTGAGAAAGAAAGATCACTTCCCCTCCTGATATGTTCAGACGTCAGTTGTCATTCTTCGCGCTGAGCAACGAGGTCCTCGTGAAGAACTCTATGCTGAACAAGACCACATACATTATTGTCGTGCCCAAAGAACTCCGAGGCGTTCCACGATGAACCGACAGAAGGGCACCTCGGGATGGCATGCACGTTGTATCGGATCAAAGAGAGGTATTACTGGCCACAGTTACCTACCGACGTTGCCCATTACGTGAAAACGTGCCTTAAGCGCCAGCGACGCAAGACGCCCTCGATCAGACCAGCTGGGCTACTGAACCCATTACTACCCTTGACCAAACCCTTTCGACAAATTGGGATGGATGTACTCGGCCATTTTCCGAATTCATCTGCAGGTCGTACACTGACTACCTCACCCGCTATGCCGGTGCAAAAGCACTCTCCAATGGGACCGTTGCATAAGTCGCCAAGGTTTTTGTCGAACAAATTTTCTTGCATCACGGCGCTCCAGAAGTACTTCTCATGGACAGGGGAACACCATTTACTGCGGAGCTTATGCAAGCCATCTTGACCTACAGTTATACATGCCACCGATGTACAACAGAGTACCATCCTCAGACCAACCGACTTACGGAGTGCCTCAACAAAATGATCGCAGACATGGTCGCCATGAACATAGATTCTGAGCACGAGACCTAAGATACAACGCTGCCCTGCCTGATCTTCGCGTATTACACGGCTGTCCAGGAGACAGCCAGAGCGATCCTGTTCGAGCTTGCGTATGGTATGGAGCCCATAACAACGCTCGACGCGATGTTTTCGTGGCTGACAGGAGACAACCTACACCTAGCCGCCTACCTGCAGCATGCAGAGAAAGCAAGACGGCTCGCCCGGCTGCGCATCATAGACCAATAACGCACCGACACCTGACGATACAACTTACGACGACGTGACGCAGGGTACAAAACAGTTAATCAAGTTTGGATTTGGATGCCGATACGCCGTTGCCGAGTCAGTGAAAAGGCCTTGCGGTGGTACTTCGGCCTATTCAAAATCATTCGACGTATCAGACAGCTTAGCTATGAAGTCACCCTCGACGGCACGACCACATCTCAGCGGCGCCGGGCGCGTCGAGAAGTCGTCTACGTTGTGTGCCTAAAGCCTTATTACGCGCGCTGAAGGGCTATAGTTACTTTATATTCCCCCATTTCGTTTACCTTTCTCTGTCGGTGTTGTAAGCATCGAGGCTATGATTTTTTTTTATGGGTGAGTAATGTCGCGAACCATTCAAATCGTACAACAAAATAGAAGCCCAGGTACAGAAATGAACTGAAGAACGGCTGATTGGGTTTATCAAAAGCTATCTTCTCGATCGTTAACCTCCAAGGGTCAAGGCACACCTTTGGTCCAAGGCGTTGGCAAAGTAACAATAATATCGAATACAATATCCACACCTAAATTCCGCTTATTAAGCTTAGTTTTCAGTTACAGTTGAGTTAAAAGCCGACGCGTAACATAACGGACTTTTACTTCACTAAGGAAAAAAATACTTGTTTCGCCGTATCGCATTGGTCGCCCTTTACGGATATGATGAATGGTGACATATTTCTATGACAAGGTAAGCAGTGGTTCGTATGATGTCCGTTATGCTTACCTGAAGGCTATAATTAAGAAACAGGGCTTGTTTACTTAGAATACATGTCATCTTTAAATCGACTGTTAACTTAAGAAAGGTAAGCTTTACTCTGAAGGAAAGAAGAAAGCCGCAGCTAACTCGAGACAGGGAACAGAAGCACTCCCCTACTGAAAAAACTGTAAGGGGCAATAACCTTACATCTTCTCACACAATCTCACTCAATTCACATAAGAAATCACGTACAAGTCGCCTATAATTGCACAAGTCCTCCTAGTTTCTTGTACATTATCATAAATTATGTACGATATTTTATGATAATGATGCGCACCGTGTGAGACTCTATGCGATTAAATGAGATTTTATGAGGTTATTGCCCCGTAGAACTTTTGGTTTTTCAGTAGGGTCCTGCCGTCACGCGGTGAAACATATTTTTTGCCACCCTAGCCATTCATGGTGTTTCTGCGGATCACGGTTCATACTGTGCAGATATGTAATGTCCTGCGCGGTACTGATGGCTATTGCCATAGACTAGATAATTTGTACTCAGCTAAGTTTTTGGAGGTGACCCGACAATTGGGAATTAAAGAAATGTGCAATAAGGCTAGATGCCAACTCAGTAATGTTGCAAACGGGCAGAATGCGGATGTGCGAGAGAACCGACGTGGTACAATAATTCCACAGAAAATAGCAGCGTTCTCACATATTAATTGGAATGTGCATTCAGAACAATTTTGAGCCATGAAGTATAGAGCGCGGCTGGTTGAAAAACACAATTCTGAAATCTTATTTTCTGCCACCTAGCAATATCAATCCTATTCACATGCACTGCTTCATGAAGCCTCATTGTCACACCCACCAGAGTGAGTATGTAACGATTTCCTTTTCTGGACGCCGATATTATAGTTCCAGTAACATCCACAGCTACTCAATAAAATGGTCGGTAGATCATGGGCACTGTATTTGAAAGTACTGGACCCATCTTTGCGCCTTTATATTGTGTCAGGAGTAGTGCTGCATGATTTCACACATCTTTTCATCTCGCTTTGAATTCTCGGCCAAAAGGAACATTCTGTTGTCTTTCATATGCTGTTGACACTCTAGCGTCCAGCTAAAATTGAGTTATAATCTACGCGTGAGACCCCTTGTGTCAGATATTATACAGTCATTAATTAGGTGATTTCTCTTGTTGTGTTAAAGAAACACCGCCCATATAGTTGGTCTGCTTGAAGCCGGAACGAGTGTATCGTTTTGCTTACCTTTCTTCTCAGCGAGTCACCGCCTTGTTGAAACAGTCCAAAAGAGACTGGTCCTTTGTGGTTTGTGGGGTTTAACATCCCGAAATGAGTCAGGCAATGAGAGACGCTGTGTGTAGGACTCCAGAAATTCGACCACCTGGGGCTCTTTAACGTGCACTGACATCGCACAGAACACGGGCGCCATGCTTTTCGCCTCCATCGAAAAGCGGCCGCCGAGGCCGGGATTCCATTTCGCGACCTCGGGAACAGTAGTCGAGCGCCGTAACCACTGCGCCAACCTGGCAGGGTTCTTAGTTATTGTGTAGGGACCTGAGAAGTAATAAAATTGTTATAATATTTCCTCATTCAACTTTAACTTATTTTAGGTCTGGGTGCTGCCGATGAGGTGTCCATAGCCGCAGAGAGCGCCTGCGTTCCCTCTCTCGTTCCGGCGAAGTGTTTCATCTGATGCATCGTCTTGATCATAAAACTAAGCATCATCACTGACATGATGAGCATCATTGTCTCCCGTACGCAATGTCATCATTTAATTTAGTTCGGGATCGCCAGCACGTCGTTCCCACCAATATTTCCATTAATTTTCATACAACGCATTTTCTACAAACTTCGCGATTAACCACGCTTATTAGTATGTGGTCGACACCACGCTCCTTACTTCTGGAATTCGACGCCCAGCGCTGTTGACCAATACCACGCTGACGTCTTGCTCAACTGAATTCTGGATCACGTAAAAGAGTCTACTCTCAATAAAGCCATACAATCACCGCTATATCGCAGCACAAAGGTATACCTACCATGAATTTCATCCTCCACCGTAAGTGTATGTTCGTTATAAGACAACCATCGATACTCACTTGTGCGCGTCACGGCTTTGAAGCGACAATCGCGTGTACTCTCATGCGACTCCACCAGCTTTCTTTCCGGGTGAGGAGCGCAAGCATCTCTTTCCCGTGGTCGAAGTTTACACTCAATGGTGTCGAGTTCCTTTCTGTTGCCGTTTTGGCAAACTGGGGGGCCCTTTTCGCGAACACAGCCTAACAGACCGTTGACCACTGTGCATTCTTACACGACTACACAAGAAATGTCCGTTGTGCGCTTCTGGAGACCTCACTAGGGGCTCTGTATCGAGACACATGAGAATCTTGTTTCAGCGTTCCATCTTTCATCTTGACTAAGTTCTTAACTGCTGCGCCTCTATGAACTGATTAGCATAGTCAGCAGTTTTTCTTCATGGCATCATTTTGTGCTCTTTGAAAAATACTTAAAGCTTAAAGCTGCAACGTGCTGAAAAAACTGTTTATTAGTATCGCGGTTCTTAACCTTCTTGTTGTCTTATCCAATGATTAAAATTTTAAAGACGACATACGAACTGATTTGCAACCATGGCGTCCTCAGGGTTTGTAGGCGAAGCCTTTTCACCAAACCCGTCTCCAGTGCACTGAAACAATTATAATAAAAAAATCTGTTTTTTACCTGTCTTACTCCAACGACGCAGAGGGGCTGCCTTCATCCAAAGACGCCAAGGGCCTCTGCCACCAGACACATGCTCAGAGCAGCAGTCAACCTGCTCTACGACCAAACCTGTCCTAGCACTAGCATCTCAAAACGATGGAGGTAAATATCTGTCATCTGTCTTCTCATGAAACGGGGCCATTAGTGTTTTCGGGCAACCTATAAGCGCACCCTAAGACTACCCAACTGAAGCCATCGAGTGCGTTTCGTTTTACGGACCCTGCTGTTCGCTAACTGCAACTCACTGTTTTTAGCCACTGACTTTCGCATTCTTGAGCCTCTCTTTCAGGAGAAAGCTCTTTAACCTTGCGTTTGGAACGGGCTACTCGGCGTTCCTCCTTTTCATTTTCACTTGCTACCTGACTTTCCTCCTCCTGGCGTTCCTCTGTCTCGCGGGCATCTTAAAGGGACACTGCGGTTGTCATGAAATGTGTTAATACTTGATATTTCTAAAGCAGGTAATCTCAGCAGGGTATATTTCTGAAGCAGATTAGACCTGCCCAATCGCCGACTGAAAACGAGCAATTCAACTCTCTCCCCCCTCTCGCAACTGCTACAGAGGATAAAAGCAGAAAGAGAAATCTCGCTTCTACGTCTCTTGTGACATCACTTTGCGGACCCTGAGGCATTCAAAGTCACCAGAGGAAGCGTTCGGTGTGCGCTGTTTCTTGTCTTGCGGGCGTTGTCGACATACTAAACATGTCAGCTTTGTGTTGTGTGCCCGATACAGCAATGCTCTCGTGGTGTTTGGATGCACGAGAAGCTGTGGCCGCTACGAGGTTGTCTTCCATCATTTCTTGCTGTGTCAAACGCTCGCGGCGCAGTGGGACGATGCTGGAAAGAGGTAAATTCAAGCCGACTAAAGAAAACATTATACTCGAAGCATATTCGTTTTTATGGATACGTGCAGTTTGTTACTAATGCGATTTCTGTAGGGCTTTGCCAAAAAGGCATAGCTGAACCATGGCGTGGTTCCGTCTATTTCTTCGCAGAATAGGGTCGTTCCAGTCACCATTCTCTAGAACTGCGGGTATTGAAAGAAGAAAAAGTAGGTAAGGATTGTACTTCTGACTGTTGTTCCATTACTTTCTTAATATTCAGGTCTGATTCGTGTGTGAACAATCGCTTTTCGCTCTGATTGCAATCTGTTCAAGTAGTGCAGTTTCGCGGTGGGACGAGCAGGCAGAATCGGCATTTGGTTGAATTGCGCGTCTCGTTTTTTTTTTGCGCAAACTTATGCGCAGTGATTTCTTTGCTAAACATCAGACAACTCATCAGCCGCACGCGCTGATGAACCTTTGCGAATTAACGAGCAAATGATTAGGCAGAGCCCACAGTTGCATCGTAGCTAATTTGTGACTGCTTTGCGAGATCCTTTTATGCATGGCACGTGCCTATTAGGTTGGTGGGACACCTACACGAGCGTTATTAGAATATAAGGCGTGTAACACTCAGCTGAGAATGGGCGCATTCAAGTATGGAGCGCACTGAGAGGTTTCATTTGATGCGTCCAAGCAAGTAATAGCAGATGTTGTTCATAACTCGCCTCGTAATTTTGCAAAAAAAATTGCTACCTCGTCATTTTACATAGCTCTGTCCTGTTTCGGGATGCAAATGAAATTAAAATGAAACCGACGAGGCCCTTGTAAGAAAACATTTCAGAGCATGGTTTTCTCGTAAATGTATATTGGTGCGGTGGAGCTGCAGCTTGGCTTTCCCCATACGACAGCAGTCTATTCACTAATCCTATATTGTCTGTGTAGGACAAAACGGAGAAGTCCTATAAGCGTGCTGAATGTAATGACTCAAGCTGTATTTTGCGCGTGTTTGACTTGATTTCAAGCCCAAGAGGTTTCATACCTTGCGTGCATCACAGAGCTCGGCAACAGTGATCCGCTTACACTTGATTTTTCTGGTGGTAGCTGTGTACTGCTTCACTCTTACCATAAATTTTTTTCGTTTTCCCAAGATATAAAGCATTGCACTCAAAACAGAATTTGCTACACCATTCTTTGAGCCCTTTTGCACAACAATGGTTTTCTGGCTGGGAAGGAGCCCTTAGATTGACGTAGTCGGCTAGTCATCGCTCGCTGCCCTTCCTTCCCAGGAGTATGCGCGAGGAGGTCTCGCTGAGCGGCATTTAGATTCTGATAATAATGACATACACTACTTTTCAAAATGCCTTACTCTTTACCACAACATGATTTCATCCAAAGCCTGCGCTTACCACAACGCAAGTGCTGAATTGTTTGTGGACGCATCTGGTACGGATACATGCGGTGAAAATTCCGAAGGCCATTGGTGAGAAAATGGCATGCCATAATGACATTCACAAAGTCGCAGAGAGCTGCGATTAGCACACAGCGCTCCAACGGAGCGGCATCGGCAGCTTCTTCGATCCTCAAATTGTCGTCACGTGACGACTTGGACAATCACAGGCAGTGCCGCGACCCCGGCTGTCTATCCCTGTCGCGCGGGCTACGTATTTTGTGTTGGAAAAAGGCTATTTCTGCGTTTTTTTTTGCATGGATTCAATCTAATATTAGATTTTTCAGCATGAAACGCTGTCGGTTTCTGCTGAAAGGCCGATTTTTGCAAAACGTGCTGCAGTGTCCCCTTAACGAGCTTGTGCTATTTTGTCTAATAAAATTCAACAAGGTTGACGACTGGACGAGTTGGTAACGGTTTATTTTAAACCAGCCACAACACGAGACACAGGAAAGAAGAGAACAAGACAATGAAGGAATTCGCTCTGTAAGAAAAATCGATAGTTAGGCCACAACTCTGAATTTTCTTCTTTTCCTGCTATTTCACCGGTTGGGTTGTGCGCGCGCATTTCAAAACGGATATTCGTTGTTTTCTTTCCTTCAATAAATATTCAGTTGTTAGTCCAGCCTCGTCTTGCTTTCTTATGTCCTCTGTCTCGTCTTTTGGCTGATTTAAAATGAGCTATTTTCTCTATACTCGTTTTTACATCGCCCGAATACCTAGCCAGCGAATAATCCTTAATAACCCTAATTTCAACGTAAGCACTAAAATATTCTTGAAATTGATCTTGGCTTAAAAATTAACATACCATCAAACAGTTATTCGCGACAAATGGATCAAAAATAGAATCTTGTCAGGTGGCTCAAAATAGTCGCAAAGAACTCACGCTGTAGGATTGTAAGCGTTCTGCGTGTGGGCAAGCTTATGGAGCAGAGAGACAGCTTGGAAGGGGGAACGTAAAGCACCACACTTTATTCAAGACAAAAAGAAAACTACAAACAACGAAAACGCCAGACATAAAAGAAAATAAAGCGACAGATAACGCAGTCCTATCACACTAATGTTCTCAGCACTTAACACAAAAAGATATACTCAAGAAGTCCTATTCAAACATCGGGTGGTCAGCATATCATCTCGAGCACGGTGCATCCTATGGAGATATCTAACGCCAACTAGAGGAAATTCTTCCAGGCTGGGCAGCTTCCGGGGCCACGTGAACATACGTCATCGTTTTGGGGCAGTCGTCTTCGGCGCGGTGGCGGCTGTAGTGGCATGCTTGGACGCGCCCGAGGTCGCTGAAAAGCGTAGTTTCTTGCTCGAATCTTTATTTCTACGCGTGAACGGTAATGGTGACTGACATCGGTGTTTATCGCGTGTTATGTGTTCCGAACAGGGCTGTGCAGAAACAGAACCAACTGCGAAATGCCTGGGAAGTGTTGTGTGCCGCGTGCAATGGCAACTACAAGACAGGCTCCAAAATGCACGTCTTCTCGTTCCCTAAAGCCGACGGAGCAAAGAAAGCCTTGATACGTGCAATTCCACGCGAAAACCTGGTCGTGTCTGTAAACTCCAGGGTGAGACATTTTGCTACTTACTTTTTCCCAGCAAGTTGCTTCTACCCTTGGGGCTGCAATTTTTGCTTACAACTTCTTTGTGGCGCGTAAAAAATAAATGCGTCAGGCATAGCTCGCGATGTCAAGTAGCCGTACTTATTTTAGGGTATATTTCATCATCATCAGCCTGACTATACCCACTGCAGGGCGAAGGCCTCTCCCATATTTCTCCACTTAACCCGGTTCTGTGCTAGCTGCATCCACTAGACCCCTGCGAACTTCTTAACCTCATCCGCCCATCTAACTTTCTGCCGTCCCCTGCTACGCTTTCCTTCCCTTGGAATTCAGTTTGTTACCCTAAGCCACCATCGGTTATCCTCTCTTCGCACTACATGTCCTGCCCATGCTTAGTTCTTCTGCTTAATTTCCACTTGAATGTCGGTAACTTGAGTTATTTCTCTGACCCACTCTGCACGCTTCCTATCTCATAATGTTACCCCTACCATTTTTCGTTCCATAGCCATCTGGGTTGTCCTGAACTTAAGTAGAACCCTCTTGGTTAGCCTCCAAGTTTAAGCCCAATAGGTGAGTACAGGTAAGATGCAACTGTTATATACTTTCCTCTTTAGCGATACCGGTCTGCGAACGTCACTTTAAAGCCGAATACATCGTTCGACAAGCAAACTGTATTGACCAAGCCACCGGCCGCACAGTGACCGCGTTGCTCTCGCGTTTGCGGCTTCAACTTGAGGCCATACCGACGGTATTCCCCGATTGCCTAAGCTACCTGTCCAGAGAAGGGACTATACGAGAGAACCCAGAGAACAAGCGAATGCGCTTAGACGCCGCTGGCCTTGAGAAAGCGCTCGCGGAGTCAATTATCGCTGCCAAGAATGAGGACGAAGCAGACAAGCTTTGCGATTTGAAAGCTATTTCATTATGCGTTTTTCAAGACCATCAAAGACACATATATTTTAGAGAGTGAGCAGTTACTTCTGTACGGCTACGCTCTGTTCAGGAACGTTGTTTCTCCAACAGACATTGAGAAACAGAATGTTAAACTTGCTTTGCCGATATTCAGCGATTCCGGACCGAACGAACCGAGTGATTGGAGCTAAGCCCAACCTAAAATACCACAAAGAAACCGCCAGGTTCATAGATATTGTGACATACATACCCTGCGTTGCTGGACGTTGAAGAAGACAACGATCAGTAACAGAGACACACAAGAAGATAAAGTGGTAGCAACGGTTAGTGCTAAAAGAAGGTTGACGCGACTGTGCTTCTGTGTTCTGTGTACTATGTTATCTTAGACTAACCTTCGTGGACTAACCTTGCCACGTGTCATCTTGGTGGAGGTGACTAAAGAACCCCGTGTGCACAGATAAATCCATTCAAGCAGCCAAAAGCTGGATTTGTGCAGTGCCCACCACCTACCTGGGATCGCAGCGTCAACAGCGGCCACTATGACCTCTGAGGTAGCTCCTACCACAGCAGCAACATCGGCTCCGTCACTCGTCTTCACAAAAATCCGCCTCCTTCTCATCTTTAATGGCGAAGAAAAGACAGATGTTGACGATTGGCTGGATGAATACGAGCACTGCAGCAGGAACAACCAGTTGAACGCGACCATCATGCTGGCGAATCTCATTTTCTATTTGGCGGGAACCGTTCGCACGTGGTTCTAAAATCACGAGAATCAGCTGGTGACTTGGGAAATTTTCAAGCAAAAGCTTCACGACTTGTTCGGGAAGCCTATTGGACGGTACTTTTGCAGCCAAAGCTAACCGTTTGTCTCGCGCTCAATCCACCACGGAGTCCTACCTTGCCTACATTCAGGACGTGGTCGCGTTGTGTCGTAAGGCGAACAGCTCCATGCTGAAAAGTGAAAAGGTAGAGCACATCCTCAAGGGCACCGCAGATGATGCGTTCAGGATCCTCTTCTGCATGGATTGCTCTACCGTCGAGTAGGAGCTTCAAGTCTGCCGAAGATTCGAGCAGGCTAAACAACGCCTCGTACATCGCTTTGAGCGCCTTCCGAACAAAGCAGCTACATCATCCTACGATGATCTGCTTCCTCTGCAACAGCCTTCTCATTCCACAACCATGACTCGGATCGTCCAGCGAGAACTCGAGTCCTTAGCTCCTGTACCACTCCCATCTCCACGGCCTGACACCGTGGCCGTGATACAAACTGTTGTCTGCCAGGAACTTGCCAACGTCGGTCTTTCCTCCAACCCCGTAGCGCCCTCGTCACCATCGCATCCTAACGTTCCTGTAGTGGCTGCTGCAACCACTAGCCAAGGTCCCCCACGTCGCTACGTTAGTCACAATCTTGCAAAGTGGCGCACCTGAGACGACAGGCCAATCTGTTTTATTTGCTGTCGAGCCGGCCACACTTCACGTAATTGCCACAGTCGTAGCTTTCCCACCCCTCGTTCTTATTACAACGCTGACCGTCGGTATTACTCGGTATAATGGTAAAATGGCGGAACGTTGTCAACGTCAAAACGCATTTCAAAGGACTGAGACTAAAGGAGGAATATCAAAAACCACTGTATACCCTTCTCCATTCGAATCGAGGCTTTCCTTTCTGAGCGATTTCTTAGACTGGTTGCAGGAATGGCAGGAAAGGAGTCCCGACGCCTGTAAGTTGTCTGATGAAACTCATGGCGCTTTGATCCAGACGACTCAAGCATTTATTGAAATTGCAAGAGACTGCTTTGAGGAGCTCAAGATGTCCTTCGTGCTTCTTGGGAAGTTCCAGACGGACCTTCTAGAAGACCGCTTTGGATGCTACCGACGACTGACTGGTTCGCAATATCATTTGTCTGCAAGGCAAATCTATGAATGTGAGAATAAGTTGCGATTACTGAGCATACTTCCATAAATGAGCGCGGTATCTGCAATCAACAACGAGAAAAATCAAAATTGGGAAGAGCTTCAAATGAAAGCAGCCGTGCCAAGCGGAAAATTGAACATTGTTGTGACCGAACAGGCGCTGTCAAAAAGTAAGGATGCCATTCCAGTCATTGCTTATGTGGCTGTTCCTCGGTGCACATCGCTATGAAGAGGTTGAAATCGCCAAATGCAATGAGCTCTTGACAATTGAGAAGACTGTCGCAGTTTCGCCTGACAATCCCATGCACAGTCTTGTCAAAGCAATTGACAGTGGAGGGCCGGGTTACCCAGCAATGCCAGCTGGGAATGCTGCGGCTCACCACAAGGTGGAAAAGTTGTCCAAGCGAGCAGAATTTCTAAAGGTCCAAAGCCAGCGCCAAGTGGCTAGCGAACTCGCACTGCAACTGCTCAGTGATGAAGAGTTTTCATACTTCGACGTCAGTGAATAGGGACACACGAATGAGATAGGGCTGAAATATGTGTTGTGGTGCAGCACAACCATTCTCCTCAAAAATTTCATTCGACGATTGAATGAAAAGGTGTCTGATCCGGACAACAAGAGTAAGATCGGAAGCTGCAAACTTCGACAAATAAATGAGCAAACCACAGATGCCTGTAGAAAACACATGGTTCTCTGCTATGATTTAATGCCTGAATTTAGAGAGAATACTGCACGTGTAGCCTAAAAAAAAAGAGATGAGCGCTCTATATACGGATTGTGCTGAAGCGCTCCTTCACATGAGCCGAACGGCGGCCCTGTCCAGCCTATGTCACTCAGCCCCCCTGACCATGAGCCAGTATAGGTGGCTTTGAGAGGTCCAAGAGGAGAAATTACTTCTCATAGATGCTGCTACCTGGCCTTAGCTCTAAATCGGCGATCTGGTGTCCGGGAACTTGTGACAGAGTAACGTTGGTAGCGGTAGCAGCATGCTGTGTCGGCGTCCTGGAGGCGTTTACACAGGCCCCGTGTTCCGAAATCGGGGTCCGCGTTGTGATGCACAGTGTCAGAGGGTACGTCCGTGGAGACCACGCCTGACTTGAAGCCCTCATTATCGAAAACTAGCTGCAACCGACGGCTGTGCAGGAGAGTGTGTGCTTAGAATTTTAATCCCTCATATTCTATTCGCCTTCTTGGCGTTTTGAAACATTGCACCCCTGGCCATGTCGCCACTTCTTTTTTATATGCCTACTTCATTCTTCCTCACCTGTAACGTTTTCGGCTTCGTCGTCGTCATCTCCATCTCCTGCAAAAATACCACTGCACTGTGTCTCTCCTTGCCTCTTTTCTTTCTCTTCCACTTCGCGGGCCATTTGGTAGCTCAAGTCTTTTATTCCTCCACTCTTTCATTCGCTGGTGACACTCAGTAGTGTCGCTAGAATACGAATGTGTCGAAGTATAGACAGCGGTACAACCATTCCAGAGAAAAGAGCCAGTATTCGCACACATCGAGAGGGAACATGGATTCAGAAACACTTTGCGCCATGTAACAGCATGATGATTTCAGCCAGCTAAAATTCCAGTTCAGGTGTAAATTCAACTATACAAATTTAATGTACACAGGCCGAAAACGTCCTAAAAGTCAAATCTTGCTCTTTTTTGGAACTAACACCGCCTCCAGCACTGCATATGCTAACTAGCGTTGTGACTGGAAGCAGTTAGCTGGACAAGTTTTCCACCCTATAGGGTCCGAGAGACGGATCTTGCTACGCATCTCCGAATGTTCTAGATGTCTGTCTAGACTCAAACATCAACGTATAATTCACACCACTTTAGTTAGTGGCACATTTTCTTTCATTTAGTTGCTACATCGACAGCGGAAGGCTTAATTTGAAGGTGATTAATTTCTTTCGTATATCTGTGAAGCTGAGGGATTTAGCTAACCACAAAGCGCCCATTCCTTATGTATAACCACACCGGTTCTTCTTTTAATGCGTGCTTCTTTAATGCGTGCTACAGTAAGTCATACTGACGTACAACAAAGTGTCCTATGACAGTACCTTGAAAGTGCAGCTATTATAATCTAACAATTCTTTCACTGTATGAAAATGGCCTTTTAAACGGTGAAAGCAGTCCTTTTGGGACTGACATTTCCCCTCGCGATTGGAAAACTACCAATAAAGGGTGCGTCGAGACAGCTTCCCTTGTAAAAACGTTCCAAGATAACTGCAAAAGTAATGCTAAAGTTAACAGGTTGACGTCATAAAGGAAATACGACTAGAAAAACGTTTAAGAAAAATAGAAAAATGTCGTAGAACCAACTGCAGAGAGCATATCTGCCACGAAAGAAACAGGATACAGTTGGCAGGCCACATATATCCTTTTATAAATTCGCCAGTTCCGCGGTGTGACTTCATCCTCGTGATCTTGTTTTATATAATTTTTGCATTTTTTCTAGAGTCCCCCTATGGCATGCTGTGACGTTTTAAACGTCAGCTATTTCTGGTGTGAATGATCCCAAGTTAAAGAGCTCACAACAATAGCGATGTAGATCCGCATTACTGAGAGCTCAGGCGGCACGTGTGCCATGAATCAGCGTGCAGCCATAGTTCGTAGAGCATGACAAAATATCAGACTGGTGCTGTTTATTCGAAGATATTTAGGTGTTATACGGTCAAATGACTGCTCCTGGAATGCTCATGTCGACCATGAGGTTACCAAAGCCGGTAGGGCACTAAATTCTATACAGCGAAGTTTAAGGTGTTCGCAGCCAAACCTCAAGAAAACTGCTTTTCTCTCTTGTGTTCGACCCATCAAAAATCATAATAGAGCAGCAAGGTTCGTCTTGGGGAGGTACGGGCGAAGGGATGGCAATGTACAGCAATGAAAGAATTGCAGTGGGAACAACTCGCTTCCCGTAGAAGAAAGTTGAGGCTAAAATGTCTGTACTTATTAATTTACGGAAAAACGGGGATTGATTTTGAAAGTTATTTAAAACAGCCAATTTACATTTCGAAACGACATGACCACTCTCTCAAAATTAGAGAGTACCGTACCAGGACGAACCTTTTTGCAAATTCATTTTTTGTTAAAACAGTGCAACAGTGGAACTGGCTTTCCGAACTGCAGGTGGGTTCTGCAAGTGAAGATGTATTTTCTGCCAGTCTGTAACCCCCCTGTTATAACGCCTTCGGGCAATGCGGGGTACCTTTTGAATAAAAAATAAAGAATAAAGGGTTCCATTTTACTCGATGCATATATAAACGCGAAGTAGCATCATTCGTACAACAATTGATAGGAAAAGTACTATCAACTTTAGCATTCTAAGTCAGGATGAATTTTAGCATGTATGTTCAGCGTACAGGGCCTACATGCTTAAACATGTGAAAATGTTTGTGTTTTGTGGGGTTTAACGTCCCAAAGCGACTCAGGCTATGAGAGACGCCGTAGTGGAGGACTCCTGAAATTTCGACCACCTGGGGTTCTTTAACGTGCACTGACATCGCACAGCACACGGGCGCCTTGTTTTTCGCCTCCATCGAAAAGCGGCCGCCGAGGCCGGGATTCGATCCCGCGTCCTTGAGCATAGTAGTCGAGCGCCGTAACCACTGCGCCACCTCGGCGGGGCTAAATATGTGAGAATGATTGGGCGTAAAACCCATAGCATTTTATAATGAAACAGATGGAATAAATTAACCAAAGCTATTCAAGAAACGTAGCTTGTACATTATGTTCTTAAAAAGGTACATCACGAGGCCAAGACGTTTATATATTTGTTTTCATCTTTTTTACTGGCCCGGAAGAGGGAAGCCATGCATTGATTTTCAATCCTGCATTGGTTGCAGCATGAGCTCTGTGCAAAGCACAAAGCGAATTGAGGAGGGCGGACAACCCTGCCATGTACCGGCAAGGCTCACTGTCACGGTTCACGACGATTGGATCGGAGAGGGGATTATTTACTACTATACGAGCTGCAAATTTTGTTATTATTTTTATTGCAATATCCAGTTTATATATACTTTTGAGAAACAGAAAGAAAATATTTATCTCCGTCAGCTCAATAAAATTTACTAAACTCGCTGGGATGCTTTTCCTAGGTCACGTAAGGTGGGCAACAGTCCTTGACTATCGGCGACATCCAAACCCCAGTCAGCGGTCAACAATTGACCCGCTCTGTCCGAGCTGGACATCCCAGTCTCTCAGTCGAAATTGCTATCGATCATTGTGCTTTAGGCTTTAAACTGGGGGAGTCGCAAGCATGTGTGTATTATCTTATTGATGAAGATCATAGTAAATGACGGGGAGACAAAAACGGGAAAATAGAGCACATATATATAGCTAAATATTTATAACGGATTAGCGATGAGGCCTTTTTAAGCTGCCTCTATGTAAATTGCTCGATGTCACCCAGTGCCTCACCTGAAAAAAATAAAAATTCTTCTGCGTACTATCGTGGTAATATATCGGAATTTGATTCAATGTAATCGAGCGAACCCTGACTGAGCCAAGGTCCAGCTCACCCAGTGCCCGGCTGATGAACCCTCGCACATTGTTGCGGACAACCTCGTAGCTTGGATGCGAGGAGTGCGCTGGTGGGCTCATAATTGCAATTTGGTGGTCAGGTGGGTTAGGTTCCATCAGCATATGAACGATAGGTCAAAAGGGTTCACTGCCAATTTTTCAAGTCGCTGTTTTGTAGTAGCTGAATATTATCTTTGCTTTTATGGCACTGATAGCTAAGGCTATCACAGCCTCTGCACGTTTACACATAGGCGTTGTCAAGGAATCGCATAATGACCTCTGTTAACAACCTACTATGCCGATTGAAAAGGGATCACTGGAAAGGTATTGCACGACATCGGAAATGCGTTGTCTCCTTCAGATTCGAGTATGCTCACGCAGGTCTCTTATCCTCGCTTTTCCTCTCTCTTAGTGGTTTTCGGGGTGCACGTTTCTTCTGACGGATTGGGTCTATCTGCAGGTTTCTCTGCTCGCAATGCGTAGAAGACTCATGGGATACCTATTGCTTTAGCGCGTTTCGTAGCTTTCGTAAGTAGCTTTTCATGGGCCCTTCATTTCCACAAAACTGTTGTCAGTACCTGATTCGAGCACTTTTTAATTAGCCGTGTATCGGGAAACAGGGAATGCTGATTTCTACATCTCATCAGACAGTCCTCTCGTTTCTCCTGAAATGGGTGAATATGGGTTAAGGAAGAGCTGTACGGCGGAGTACTGATGACTATATTAATCCTCTTAAATAAGATTCCTTCATACCCTGTTTGTTTCCGATGCGCTTAATCAGCTTGTTAGGTTGAGTTTCAGTTAGTTTCTCTCATTGTTCTCTTTGTGCATCCCAAGAATTTGGAAGGTTCGCGCTTCTGGCAAAAAAGCGGCACTGCTCGTGTCCACCTTATAATGCGCGGGCGAGGCATTCTAATTTGGAACTGGGATCTTCTGATGAGCAAGAGAGACACACTCTATTATCGAGCTGCAATTTTTTGTCCATTCTTGGTTGCAGTGCTTTTTCAATGTCGCTATCGCTGCCGGTTCTCACTCACACCGTTATGTCCACGGGGTCAAACTTGTTCCCTAGAATGTGAAGAAATATTTGTGTAAGCTCCGATGTTTTCTTCTACAGGACAGGCACTCAGAATGCATACCTTTCATCGAAAGTTAAGGGGCCTCCGCTTGGTTCCTTTATGTCCCGCAGGATTTTCAAATCTTTTCGACTACTAACTTTATGGAAGAGACCTCAAATTTGCGCCGTAGAAGTAGCTTATTAAAATTTAAAGTTCATTCAACAACTATAAAATTTGGAGAAACATTTGAAAGTATCTTGAAAGCTGTGGAATTGTTTCTAAATATTTCGCCACCAAAATAGGCCGCGCCAAGTTATGTAGTCCTGCTTACATATACACAGAGAACACAACGGTGGCTTTATCGAAAGAAAATAACATGCTGGTTGGTTCGTTCATTTGTTCCTCATCACTGCGTGCGCATTATGCTAATGTGTATGTGCACAGTTGTGCTTTTGCTTAGATATGAGGCATATGATACAACATATATGCCGCTGTCTTCAGGAAGGCAAAAACATGTTCAAAAAAAGATAACACTGGTTTCTTCTCTTCGTCGTAATAATAATATTCCGGGCGTGTATTGAATATTGCTAAAGTGCAGTAATAAAAAAAAAAAACGTTGCTAGTTCCTAGCAGAACGTTCAGTTGGGCTAGTCTGTAAATATGCATATTTGTAAAACAGCGCGAATAACATCTGACAAGAAAGACACGGTACGGATGCTGACACTAAACTAAGGTTTTAATGTCAACACCTCGCACTTATAAAGGAAAAAAAAGTACATCCTAAGTCACACTGAAATCGACAAAACAATAGGCAGGAAAGCGCGACCCTCAAAGGCTACCAAGTCGATATTAAATAAATGTAGCTTATAGGCTCCTATTAAACTAAAGTGTATATGTCCGGCAATCCAAAGGAAGAGGGAATGGTTGAAAAAAAGAAAAGGGTGCGGCACCGCGCACAGGCAAAAGTTTGTTGCTTGCTGCAAAGGGATTGTTTACGGAATTCTACTCTCCTGCTACCTAAACAAAATGCTTCTGGAACTCTCAAATAATTCACACACCAGCAAAGAACTCTCATACCTTGTAAGCCACTACAAAAAGTGTGAAATAATAAAAAAGATAATTATAAGAGCCATGTGGTGTAGCACAGAGGTGCTCTGCACGCACCGTGATCAGACTACGCGGAAAGTATTGGAAGCCTTCCATATCAGTCAAGAGCCAAATTGCGTCAGCAAACTCTCTGTCACTCTCAGTGACAAAGTGGTAGCTTTCCTTGTTGACCTTTGAGCGTCACGCGCTTCTCTGCCTCTCGTTTTATCGATTTTGGTGTGACGTAGGAAGTACTTTGTATTTTTTTTATAAGCGTCACATGGTAGGGCGCCATATAAATTAAGTGTCAGCGCTAGTCCCGTGTCTTCCTTGTCCTCATCCGACGTTTTGTTACTGTTTTACAAATATTAAAGTTGCTAGTTCTGTAAGCCCGCCTGGTGGATTCCGCCAACACTATGCTCACGGACCTCATCCGTACTTGCCCAGATGACGCATGTGTGTGGCCTATATACCTAGGTTGAATGAAGGAGGGATACAGATGGAGTGGTTATAAGACGGTGATGTTCACCGCACAGTGCGAAAGTGTGTAGCAGTTGCAACTTTATCAAGACTACGAGGTTTACTGCGCAGCGCGACAGTATTCATTGCAGCTTTACCACTGAAATGTGGCCAATAATCCTTCGTAGGTGTGTGCCCTTTACGACAGTAGAAGAAAAAGTACTCGAGGCGAGATGGGCTGTAGACGTAGTGTAGTACAGCCATATTTGAATGTTGCGAGAGGACCTAGAATTCAGACAAAATAGCAGGGTGTGGTTGATTGAACCACTCAATGTTCGTACTTACAACAGTTTGTGAAACCTTTCTTGATCAGCAAGCTATGGTATATATGATGCAAGTGCTGCACCGTTCCCCTCTAAATGTGCAAAAGTGTCATAGGAAGTTTGCGATTTTGTGCGATTACCTCTTCGCAAGGACCAGTCAAACCAATCTGTTTCGAAGAGTACGCGCTGGAGGTATTGGTTAATGCCACTTATCAGGACGCCAGTTAGAAACTGCTTTTTTAGGCAGGCTAAGGACGCCTTTTTACGGGCTGTTATTCAGTTGAGACTGTGATCAGTTTTGCCTGAATTTGCTGCTGCAACTCTTTTTTTTTGCATTAACTATTCGTAAGTGTCTGAAGGGTGGTCTACAAGTTGGTTGTTTCCATCATAGCAAGTTTCATCAGATTGTCTGAGACTTGTACGGAAAATCTTTAGCAGCAATATATCTGACTCACTGTTCCCTCCATCATTTTATAGGCCCATGTACAGTGCGGACCCTGTAAAGATATTTGAAAAAAATTATAAATTGGGCCTTATTCCTCCGGCCAAAACATTTTTTAGACTGCATAGCGGGACCGGTCCGGTTAAGGCGTGGTTTCAAGAGAAAGTAGTATTTCTCTTAGGGAGCACACTCTCCACTATGCTAAAACGAGGAAACCATGTAGCATGTCGTTGAACTACTGAGACTGTTTTTGTCTATGACGTCATCCAAATAATTTCTAAGATTTTACGCTTTTTCCTAACGTTATATATCCTGACTGAAAAAGAGAAAGGTATTCCATATGATTGTGTATTATGTACAGATGCAGGATGGCGGTGCGTCACGCAGCTCTTTACACACGAGCAGATGGAGAATCGTTTATGGAAACCATTTTTGATAGGAAACTTACCAAACTTGTTTATCAAGCATCTAAGTGACTCCAATAGTGTGAAATATTAAAGTCATTTAAAGAATTTTAGCCATGTCAGCTGAGTCAGATACGCCGAAGGGTAATTGGTTATATGCTATATTTTGAGTGCAATAAAAAAGCTGCGTTAGTATCATGCTCTCATCTCTGAGCCAAAGCAACTGATCTTCTCATTCTTGCGCAGGTTCGAATTCCAGTCACGGCCAACGTTTGTTTCTCTATGAACAGTGCATGGGCGCATTACGCTCCCAACTCCCATCCACGCTAATTATAAAGCAAGAAATGCGTTCAGGTTAAGATGCACTTGCAATGAGAATTACAGTTGTTTCGCTTCAAGGACGCAAACTCAGTACGCCGCGCATAGTCCAACGTGTACGTACTGTGTTTGCGGAACGTAGGCGGCAACATTTTTTTTTTTTCAGTCGTGTTTAGACCCATTACAGTACCAAGTTCGTCCAAAACAAACCTTATCCGACAGAAACAAGAGGTTTGCTTACCACAGAAGTGACCTTGCATTTTAGAGTCATCGCAGACGCATCGCTCCGATGCGTCTGCGATGACTCTAAAATGCAAGGTTCATGGTGAAAGCCACCAACCTTGTTACATTTGTCAAACCTGTAAGCACGTCTTCAGCATAAGTAGTCATGCAGGCCCTGAGGTTTGATACTCCAAGGTATATGCATTTTTTCTGATAACCCATAGATTCAAATAGGTGAACGTTGAGAACAAGAATTTCTTTCCGTAGATTTATAGCTTATCGGGTGCCATACCTGCTCAAAGTAAAATGAATTACGCCCCACTGCTTCTTTACTTCTGTTAAAGGCGGCGCCTTCCTCGCAAAAATTTTGTAGGCATGCGCAATCATAAAGTTAAACTGTAAAAGGGCGCCGCAGGTTAAGATCCCAAGAACTGCAGACGAACACAGAGTAACGAAGCCCACCTAGGTTTCATCCTTGAAAAACGTCTGTCGATTATTGCGAGCCTCCTGCACGAGCTCTAACATAGAGAAAATGTATTTGCCTGCCTAACCATCTGCTGTATGCTTCAGCACACAGTGTAAAGATATTTTTAAAAGGTAAAAATTCATCTAAAACAAGGTTAGATAAGTGTGTAGAAAAGTTAATATACACGATTGTTCACTGTACATTTCCAGAAACGATATGAAGGTGCAAAACATCTTGCAACAGGGTCGAAAAAAAACCTGGACGAAGAAAGAGAGACATACACAATCGCTGACTAGCAGCGGACCGTATTTATTGTTGAGCCAATAAATACACAGACCGACAGATGCGAAGAAGCAAAAACAACTCTGTGTATTTATTCGCTCAGTGATAAATACAATCAGTTGCTAGTCAGCCTTCATGTGTGTCTCTCTTCCTTCGTTCGTTTTTTTTTGTTGCTTTTTCTAAGGTTATCTGTGACCGACTTGCCCAGCAACACATCTTGGTGGGAAACAATATAAGCAATTTAATACCCACATGACATTTTCCTCCCCTCTTTGTAATCATTTTTTATAATGTTTCCAACAACTTCAAATTTCATAAATGAAACTTTTCTTTGTCCAGAAACGACGAAACTTCGCGAGATGACAATATCGTCAAAATTAGCACGGAGCGAGCGAGGGATTACAGCGTGTACAAAGTAAACGCCGGATAAAGAAATATGTCGAGATACTTTTCTTATCAAGACTTCATTTCCATCGGTGACATAACTTTTCACTGAATTTTAATATTCAGATAATCATCCTATCGGCGTGGGGTCTAAGCCACCATCAGCGCCAATTTACCGGCTCATAACTAACTTTACTCTCCAACAGTTTTACAGACATTCTTTTAAATTTAAATAAGAAACTTAATGAAAGCAATTTATTATGAAACCCTTATTATGAAGCTATGAAACTTATTATGAAACTATTAACTAAGGCATTCCTCAAGGATCTGTTTTAGGACTTTGCTGTTCATATTATATAGTAACGGTCTTCCTACTTCTATTAGTACAACAAACTGTGTTTTATACGCTGGCAATACTGCCGTGTCATTATCTAAGAGGTTTATTGATGATCTTACTGTTGATTTGAATACCGTTTTTAGTAACATAACAAAATGTCTCAATAAGCACCTGGTTATTAACCGCACTAAAGTTAATTTTTTTGTCGTCAAAAGTAGCCAGGAAATCCTTTCACGCACTCCTACATTAACCCTCTATTCTTATACAATTCCCGCTTCCGATAACACTAGCTTTCTGGGCGTTATTCTTGATTCTGCAATTAAATTCTCAGCCAAAAAGAGTTGCTTGCAGAGTAAATGTTTTTCCCTATAGCGTGATTTAAAGGCAACTGAAAGTGTCGTTATGCTTTTGATAGCTGAATGTGTAGGGCAGCCTACCAGGAAATGCATTAAGGTTTCTAAAAATTACCAGCCACTACGCAATTGTACAAAAAAGGAATACATTGGCTGGCTACCTTTTTCTGCACTTTTCGTAGTACCTTCAGAACTGATACTTTCCTATGTGATTGTCATATACTTCGAAGAACTAGCCACCCATGCCTCCTAGTACAGCTCTTCTTGCTTTTTTCCTAAGATTTTGGAAGTAATCAGTGCAATGCTTCTTTATTAATCGCTAGTTTACTGCAGTATCCGACTTACCAACTCTAGCATGATAAAAAATGTTAAACCAGAAATACCGCTCCATACTTAACTTTGGTCTCATTCCTCTTTTCTTTCCTATTGAAACGTTATTCGCTGGGATTTAAATATTGCTTCACGCGTGCAAATATCTCTAGTTATTTCTGTTTGATACTTAATTATCTTTATTGAAAAGTTCTATTCCTGCTAGCGTTAAATGCCATGGTGCTGATGTTTCGACGCTTCATTCTTATGCTGTGTTTACTAATCTGTTCGCCAGATGCATTGGAAAAGTTGTAGCTTGATTAGAAGAACACGAAATTTCGCCATATATATATATGGCTTGAAATAAACGTAGAAAACATAAAAATATCATTAGTCGTCATTACCTTCATGTTGCATTAAGACGACTGTGCTCTCCCGCCGCCTGCTTCTGCATGAACAGTTGCAAACTCTGTTGTGAACACTTTTGTACACTTCCTTTAGTATACTAAGCTACTGCCAGATTTGTTTTACTGTAATAGATGTGTGTAAAATTATTTTAAACCATTTTAAATTACCACCTAGAATTGCTTCCACTTCACAAACACGCAGTAATTTGTTATAGTCTCATATTCAGGATTTGTACACAACTGCAACCAAATGGCCTATTTGGTATTTTAATTATTTCAACGCATTTGCCTACTACAAGGGGGCTGGCCTACAAGTGATTGCCCTGCCAAAAGTAATAAGTTGCTCCCTCAACATGTTATTGCTCTTTTTCTATCTCTGTGGGGCTCTCGTGATCTGCTGCATCGCATTCCCATCGACCATACGGTTCACGTTCACCCTTTTGGTGACTACTGTGCGAAATAAAATTGTTCTCTTTAAAAAACATTCCGTCTTCCTTAGCATTCGTTTTTAAAAATCGCATAGCGCTTCTGTGTGTGTATATATATATATATAGCACAGCTTTCGCCCTCGCTCTTGATCACGTTCTACGTGACGCTGGCGGTAACAAAGGACGTTCCACGTCCGCCGCTTTGGCTGAGGGTGGCGCTGGTGAACACTCTCAAGGTTCGTATACAGACAACATAAATACCCAAGCAAGTAGCAGGGGGGACAGCGGCCGATGTAGCTCAGTTGGTAGAGCACCGGACGCGATATTCGGAGGTCGTGGGTTCGGCTCCCACCATCGGCACGTTGTTTTTTCTTCTACTTTGTGTTTAAATATCTTTCCCCTAAACAGATTACACTACTAATTTCTGTGATTATCCAAGTAAACATTAAAAAAAAAAAAAAAAGACAAAGTACCATCCCCAACGCTTTCTTTGGCCTCGCCGACTGTTGGCTTCTTTCCTTCATGTATTATAACGAGCACCCTCATTTCCCCTTAATTGATCTGCATGTATATATATATATATATATATATATATATATATATATATATATATATATATATATATATATATATATATATATATATATATATATATATAATTATTGACTTATTCCGTTTTTCGTTGACTTTAAATTTTTGTTGATTAATGCTGCTAGTTTATTTATTATTTAACCCACATATTCCTAGGACCTCTGAGGGCGCAACTGCAGTGAGCAGAAGGTTGGGCTAGCGCTAGACAAAATAAGTGCTGGCCGTATGAATGAGTCAAAAGACTCATTCGCCCAACGTGTGCACAAAGATTACCCTAGTGTACCTTTGAGTAAACTGGAGCTCGAAAGCTTACAACCATCTTATCAGAAAATGACATTTCTTATATTTGGTTGTGTGCGATGTCAGCGCACGTTAAAGATCCCCAGGTGGTCGAAATTACTCCGTAGCCCTCCACTACGGCTCCTCTTTCTCTCTTTCCACTTTCATTCCCACCTTCCTCCCTTCCCTTACGGCGCGGTTCGGGTGTCCACAGAGCAAGTGTGACAGTTACTGCGCCTTTCCCTTCCTGTGAACCAATTTATTTATTATTATATTTGGTTGTCGTGACTCCCTGCTCTGGCCGCCCACCTTCCCATGATAAAGACAGTGGTCCATCAGCAACCTCCCCGGTTGGTCATAAAGCAATCCAGGAGCAGGCCCGCTGCTAGGCAGTCCATCTCTCGGCACAGACACCGCAACAACAAGAACATTGCCAAAACACGCACCCTCCTCTGTGCTCCCCAACGAGACACGCAGAGTGACAGTGAGCGAGTGACAGCGCAGACTGATGCTCGACGCATATATGGACGGCAGTGTCTTTGTCTGGCCTCATCTGTAAGCCACGAGCATGTCAGCAGACGGACACTCAGAAAAGCAGCTGTGGGGTTTACAAAGCTAAAACATGTACACGCGCATATGGCCCCTATTTTTTCTATGGCCGTGTGTTTTGACTCACTGTAATAGTTAATATCCTGTAAAACTTCAGCGGTGTGTCTTCATCGCGCCTGCAGTGATGGCCGCAATAAATCGGGTGGTGTCTTTGAGAAATATAAATTGCTATTGTTCGCATCAGAGTGATCTGCTTTACATAATTGCATAGCGCTTTGTTTCAACCATAGGTTGAAGCCCTGTATGAGGCCTGCGCTCCTATGGCCAAATTGTAAATACCATAGAGACGTACAATACACTTTGGATGCATTCTTGATTGCTAAAATAAGGTAGAGCTCGGAAGTGCAAACCGTGCCTCTTGAGTATCCTATAATGGCTACTTCCAAATAACAAAACTTGAGTGGCCAGTATAATCCCGTATACCATTATCAGTTCGGGTACACTTTATTGAGATTTTGCCGCCACTTTAAGAGATGTTCAATTAGCACATTCTTGTGATGTCTTCCGTAACTTCATATCTGCAAAACAGTGGCTGCCACCGGGCTAGCATATTGCCACAAAAAAGCAGGCGAATGCATTTTGAAAGGAAAACTCTGTTTAATAAGAAATATAATTACTTTCAGGTAGATAGAGCTCTTTTCCGTTAGTTACGTCGTTGTGTGGCGTTACATTATTCTCCCGACAGTTTAAAGTATACTGATTGTGAGCCACCTTGATGCCCGAATAAACTGAGCGCTTCTTTGCGTCATGTCACCGGCAAGCCAACACCATCTTGTTTTTTAGTGCGATGAGAAATATTCCTTAATCGAACATGTGGCACCACTTAAGCGGTGATGATAACTGATAATATCTATCAGGTTAAAATTTCTAAGCCTTCTTGTTTCTCTTGCATGTAACACCATAGTTAATGATTGCTTTAAGCAGAACAACAGTAGTCTTCTTGCGCTTTTAATAATGAATTCGCATGGATGCCCATGGGTTCTTCGAGGTAACCATTTATAATGTCGAGCGCTTCTTTAATATGTGGTTGTAGAAAGACGTGTTTTGGTGCAATGGGCTATAACCGAAGATACGTAACTATTCGGCGTGTCGTGTGAGGCCATATGACCACACCCATATGGTAGGAGCTGCCAACTACAGCTAATGCTTTCAGATGGGAGGGCGAGATGTGATTCTAACCACCTTTAACCTTGCATCCTCAGTCAGACAGTAACTCATAAGTCACACCGGCAAGACAACGTACCCTAAATAATCCCGAGCTGCGTTTATACGTCAGTTGGACTAAAACATAATTTTTCAGCTTTAGACGGCACTCTAATAATCATTAGCGAGGTAAGAAAGACGTAAACATGAAAGACTGTGGTCAAAGCTATTGGAGAAATATTACAATAATTGGCAGGGGCTGGTGCATGCGGCACTTATTAACGCTTTCTCGTCAGACACCTAAGGGCGGAGCTTATGTGGCCCTGAATGCGTTTAAAGTACGTTTCTTTCACAAACTTTGGGGAGGACAGTATGCAGCGTCTTGGTATGCTGTGCATTTAAGGCACAACTGCACCTTTAAACCAGTAAAAACGTTTTTGTTGGCGAGGTCCGATACCGCATTAATGTTAGCAAATCATAAACTGATTTCGGCAATTTATTACATTCTGAAATATCGAGAACATATTGAAGTGACATTCCAATTTAAAGTAAAACAGCTTATTTTATGACATCAACCATATGCATTGTCACCTAGACGACATTTGATACCTATGTAAAATATACATATTCGAAACTAGCGTTGTGGTCTAAACTCTGGGGGCCCCATTAAAGGATCTGTGAAGTGTTTAAGAAGGATTGTGGGTGGTAGAAAAAAAATAGGCAATAGTGTATAACAGTGTGTAGTTATAATGTCAGGGCATCAATGTCCGAAGTGTACACTCATTGTCTGCCTTTCATGCTCTCCGCCGTCAGCATATATGCAGCTGCCAATATCCTGTATACCACAATATTTTCAGGCGTGCACCTATGCTCACTTAGGTAACTTTCCCTGGATTTTTCTTATAGTAAGGAACCGGCGATGATTTTGGCTCGGTGGTATTCTCATCCGCAAATGCGTCTAAGTAGTAAGAAGAGCAGAAAGTTGGGTGAATTGGTGATGCTTCCTTGAAACTATCCCAATATGCGTGAAAAGAAGAAATTGAAGTTGAGCGAGAGGGAATTGAGGAAGAAGATGAGGAATGGACGACAAGGGGGCGGCTCGAGGTCCTAGTTCAGGGTAGTAGTGCTACGCTTGTCACCGGATATAACTGGCGTGAACAGTTATGAAATTGCAGTTGGTCCTATCATGTGAAGTGAAAATATTCTACCTCGCACCTAACGATCTTTCTAGCAATGTTCGTGTAAAGTGAAAAACCGGGCAGGTTATGTGGTAGTTCGAAGGGTGTCTACACTCTCCACCAATCTGAAAATAATTTCGTCGGCTATTGCTAGAAACAGTAGTGTCAAGAGTTCTGTCTTCCTTTGTTAATTCGTGCAGCAGCCCATGGATGCCAATGAACCGTTTAGAGGAGCTGCCATCGTGCATTACAAAATTGATAAATCCTTCAATCACAGGAGGAAAATAGAGATTTTCATTTCATGCATCCTGAAAAGCTAGAAGTATTGGTTCGAATCAATGCGGTAAATAATTTACCTTTCATCAACCGAACTTTCTTGCCACTGAGCCAGCGCGGCTGCTGACGGAAATTTCCGAAGAATTCCACGTAGTGGCGTAATGAAATTCTTTCAACAACTGACGTATAGAATATATCGCAGGTGTTTTTGCAAAGGACAAACGAGCAGACCCTGGCACTGTGCGTTTGCTGTTGCAACACCACCGCCTGCGGGCCATTGCCAGAGCCGCAAGTGGCGGCACGAGCACCTGCATGCGTGACTCTGCTGACGGGGACAATTTTCAGGTCTACATAGCTTTGCCTCACATAAGACGAAGGGCACGGTTTGTCTAAAATTCATCATCTTCTCAATCCGCACAAGGCAATGTTAACATGTAGCTATCAAAACGTGAAAACACAATTATGGCAGGGAGGCTTAAACTGTGGGCACACCAAGTGTTGAGCATCTCCACTTATGATGTTACAGCGGAAACAATGTTCGGTTTAGTCGAACGTTTCAAGCCTCGTAACCTCTAACAATTATGAGCTTGCCTCTGGAACATGGTAGTCGGTAAGAGAGATAGCAGGACATTTATTATTGCGGCTGGTTATACGACGTCGGGAGACCAGATGGCGTGGCCAGCTCCTTTAATTTTGAAGGTTGAGATAGGAATCGACCATGCCGGGCCGCTTGCACTTCCTACTTTAAATCTGGCAGCCTCAAAAATGGTAAGCGAAAATGCCCCTGGCATTCCGCTGCGTAGTCGGCAAGATAACTAGATTGCGTGCTGCAGAGACGAAACGTTCGCGCTTATGTGGTACATGGATCTCATCAATAACGTGTGAAATATTATTTTGAATGCCTTCATACGATTGTCAAAGCCGAGGAACAATGACGTTGCAGGCCACATGTCCTTGCACGGGTGATTAAAAAAATGGGGTTTTTTCAAGAAGTATCGTTTGCCTTATCATGGTAAAGCCCGGATACTGCCTAGCATAATCGTCTAACGCTTCGTTTTTCTACGGTTTTCATACTGAAGAAAAAAACCTTCGAGCGAAACGGATTGGAGAATAAAGAACTTCTAGTAGGAAGCCAGTACAGAACGACTTAGGTATCGCCGCTTTTAGTTAGAACCTGGTATGTTTTGCACTGAAACAATAATCTATATCCGCAGCCGATCGCCCAACATGCAAACTGGAACACACTATCGAGCTTTGTATTCCACGTCGTGGTCTTGATCAATGTCTACCTGTGTGGGAAAGATATCGCACGTCCGACAGATTAAATACGTTACCACTACCATTATTCTCACTAGCTAGGCCACTTGTGTTTGAAACTTGACGAAGCGCTGTTTTTAAAAACATCGCTGCAGTAACGCTACCAATGGCTACCATCCCACAGTCTTCCACATGGCAGTGATCAGCGTATATGTCTAAAAGACCTCTTCTACCTCTGCGCCGCACTCGGTCTATACTTTCAATTTTATAAGAGCTGTCATCAACCCCTAGCTTTCAGTTACTTTCACGACGGAGTTTTTCTAGCCTGATAATTCACGATGTATAAAGACTACAGCATGGACTGAAGAGTTATACAATATTTGCTTTTTTTTATTTCGACAAACTCAAAAGTATAAAGCCGCCAGAAGACCGAAGAACGCTCAACTGCGTTCTATTTTTTGCTGATTTTCCCAGACGGAGAGAGCCTGATGACATTTCAGCATAGCTCATAATAAAGCGTTTTATATTTCTGCAGAGAGAGAGAGAAAACTTTATTTCAAAAAAAAAGAAAAGAAAAAAAAAAGGGGGGGGCAGTGAGTGGAGTCTTCATTTCAAGACCCCAGTGGCCTGGGCTGCCGCTCTTGCCTGGGTTACCAGCCTACGCTGGGTCTCTAGATCAGAGCATTGCAGAGTGGCCTCCCACTGCGCCCCGAATGGTGCATGTTTATGTGTGGAGGTTTGGGGCCTGTGCACCCCCATGTGACATGGTAGGCGGTGGGCTGGTCATTGCACCAAGGGCATATGTCTGTGTAGTGTTCTGGGAACATTATGTTGTATTGATGTAGGTTGGGGTAAGTGTTGGTTTGAAGCTGTCTCCATTCCCGCGTTTCTTGTGCATTTAGACCCTTGTGTGGAGGGGGATAAATCCTACGTTGTTCCCGTAGGTACTTAAGTCGCGCGCCGTTAGTCGCTGGGACAGGAATGCTGGTTGTGAGATCGGGATTAGTGGCCGCTCGGTTTGTGTGACCTCGAGCTAGCCTATCCGCGACCTCATTACCTTCCAATCCAGAGTGCCCCGGAACCCAAGTGATCTGATGTTTGAGCTGTGAGGTTGTAGCCAATGGGTTAGTTGTGAAGCGAGATAATTTTTTAGGTATTCTGCCAGCAAGGAGGAGCCGACACGCCGCTTGTGAGTCGGTTATTACGTGCAGCTCTCGATTGGTCGCGTCTCCGTAGGTAATGGCCAGTACGATCGCCGCCACTTCCGCTTCTGTGATAGTAGAGTGCTGGATGGACATGCTGGAGACTTCTGTGTATGAAGAGCCCACCACCACGGCTGCTGCTGCGTTCGGTGTATGCTCGTATAGAGCGGCATCCACATAGACAGTTTTCGGACTGCGTTCCACTGCACGTTTAAGATAATTCACTCGGGCGTGTCTTCTGCCTTCGTTGTGGACTGGAGACATGTTCTTTGGGAGCGGGGACACATATACTCTTGCCCGGTACGGAACAGGAATGTTAGTCGTTGACTGTATAGCTTGTACGTCCGAAGGATAGTCAACGCGCTCGAGAATGAGCCGGCCAGTCTCAGTTGACAGAAGGCGTTCCCTTTGGGACAGGAGGACAGCCTCTTGAATTTCTTCAAATGTGTTGTGCAGTCCAAGAGCTTCCAATTTGACGTTGGAGGTGTATGGTGGGAGGCCTAACGCGTTCCTGTAAGCTGCACGTATCATTGCGTTTACTTTGTTGAGATCTCTTCGGAGCAGGGTGAGGTAAGGTAGTTCATAGGAGAGGCGACTGATGACCAGCGCCTGCACCAGACGGATCGTGTCTTCTTCCCGCATGCCTTTTCTGTTTCTTGCCACCCGGCGGATAATTTTAGAGATCTGCTGTGTTGTGTTCTTGAGGAGGCGGAGCACGTGGTCTACTTTTCTATCGCTTTGGAGCCAGAGACCCAGGATTCGTATGAGTGGCACTTCCCGGATTGGGACCCCATGCAGGAGGATGCTAAGATTGCCTGGTGATGTATAATGGTACCCACGTATACGGATGACTTCAGATTTATCTGGGGAGCATTGGAGCCCGCATCGAAAGGCCTCTGTTTCCACGCAGGTTGCGGCTGCTTGAAGTGTCTCTTCTTTCTGGCCTAGAGAGCCGGTGGTTGTCCAGATCGTAATGTCATCAGCATACAGGGTGTATCCAATGTTCGGAACCTGTTGCAGAGCCCTTGCGATTCTAATCATGGCGATGTTGAAGAGGAGCGGGGAGATGACCGATCCCTGTGGCGTGCCCTTGTTTGGCATGTCGTGAAGATCCGATCTGATGTCCCCCATTCCTATCGTTGCCGTTCGGTTGGACAAAAAATTCTTGACGTATCGGAAGGTGCGTTCTCCGCAGTTTAGGTTATTGAGCTCGGATAGGATTGCCTCGTGAGACACGTTATCAAACGCGCCTTTTAGATCTAGCGCCATAATGAGGTGCTCGCCTCCTCTCGGAATGCTAGAAAGTACCTCCTCCTTGAGGAGAAGAAAAGCGTCTTGAGTGGACAGGCCCGATCTGAAGCCGATCATGGAGGGATGGAAGAGGCCGTTATCTTCTATGTAGTGTTGAAGTCGCGTCTGGATGACTCGCTCGTAGAGCTTGCCCAGGCACGAGGTGAGTGATATGGGTCGTAGCGTTTCGACCGCCGGCTTCTTGCCCGGTTTTGGAATTACGATTATCTCCGAGCGCTTCCATTCAGAGGGAATTTCATTCTTCTCCCACAGCGAGTCGTTCAAATACTTGGTGAGGTCGCTGATTTGTCCCTTGCTGAAGTTGCGGATCATGGCGTTGCTGATCTTGTCCGTTCCCGCCGTCGTGTTGCGGGTGCATGATCGAACTGCAGCATACACCTCGGCTTCAGAAATGGGAGCATCGAGTGCCGGATTTTCCTCGCCCTGGTAGGTCAAAGAGCAAGGAGGAGCTGGGCTGGTGCCGATATATTTGTCCTTAAGAGCTTGAAGCAGCGTGGCGTCGTCTCCTGGAAAAAGGTGAGCAATACGCTTCAGGGTCCGTGTAGATGCGGATTTTGATTTAGAGGGGTCAATCAGGTTCCGCAGGATTGTCCAAGTACGGGACGTTCCCAGCGTTCCTCTCAATGACTCGCAAAATTGTTGCCAATTTTGTTGTGCTAGGTTGGTGGCGTATGTCTGGGCTTCCTCCGTGAGCTGCGCAATCCGCAGACGGAGAAGTCTATTTAGGCGCTGTCTTTTCCATCGCCTCACAAGGCGGCTGCGCTTCTGCCATAGCTTTAGAAGATGGCGGTCTACCTCTGGGGCTTCCAGTGTGCGTTGTATTATTTCGGTGGCTTGCTTGTGTGCTTGTCTGATGTCTTCGCTTGAGTCCTGTATGGACTGAATTGGACCTGATGGGACGTATGCGTTGCGGAATTTGGGCCAATCGGTGATGTGGGCAGTGCCCAGATCCCTCCGGATTTTGGTAGATGATATGGAAACGCTTAGTATGCAGTGGTCACTTCCCAGGGTTTCTTCTAAATTCGTCCATGTAGCCTCAGCAACGTTCTTGATCAGGGTGAGGTCCGGGCAGGAGTCACGGGAGACGCTGTTGCCGTCCCTTGTCGGATATAGAGGGTCGGTGAGGAGTTCCAAGCCGAGGGCTTCTATTGCTCGCGCAACTGTCACTCCTCTGGCTGAGTTTGACTGGTACCCCCAGTCCCGGTGAGGCGCGTTGAAGTCCCCGACCACGACAAGCTGATTTGCTTGCGCCAGGTGGGTGGCTTCGGAAAGGAGGTTGGTGAAGTCGGCCTTTGCGGGTCGTGGCGGCTTGTACATGTTGATGACGAATGTACTCTTTCGGCCTCGTTTGTTAGGCACTATTTCTATCGCTAAGTGCTCAACTTCCGGTTCGGGTAAGGAGTGCTCGATTACAGTAATGGCGTTTGCGACGAGGATTGCTACCGACGGCATGTGGGGTTGGCGGACCGTGTAGCAGCCATCTAGCGACGGTGACCTGTCGGCTCCTACCTCTTGCAAACAGATAATGTCAGGTCTGATGAGGGTGGCGCAGAGATATTGTTTCAGCAAACCCTGTTTTCGCCTGAAGCCCCTACAGTTCCACTGCCAGATTTCTATGTGTTCGATGTTCGTGCTATGGTGTGGGGTGCCAACGGGCAAGGGACGCGAGGCCACCTGACTGCTAGGGCCCATACTGAGTTCGTGCGCGGATTTTGTCCGAACGTTCGTGCAAAATAGAGCACTACTCATGTCCTGCATGATGATTCGACGGGCGACCGGCGGCAGCACAGGGGGCACACTTAATGTTGGGGTCCCGGACGGAGCGAGGGCAAGCCGCCAAAGCATGTGACCCCGCACAACGGGTACAACACGCCTTCGAAGGGTCATTCTTGAGCTCGCACTTCTTCAAAGCGTGGCCATACTGCGCACAAAAAGTGCACAGGGGAACGTGCAGGTCCTCACGGACCTCGACGGAAGTCCAACCGATGGTTACACGACGCGCCGCACAGAGACGGGCAAAAGCGGGTGGGTCAGTTTCAATAACAGACCAGACTTACAAACAACTGCCTGTGGTCTACTTCACACCTTCAAATAAAAAGTGAGGATAAGATTTTCTTTGCATGGTGCGTTATTCACCTTTCTTTTCGGCGCAGGAAGCTAGATTTATGTGTTGTGGAATGTAAGCCGTATGATACATCGCGTATTCACAGTACATATTATGAGTAGTGTCTAGGCAGGGATAGTGAGGAGGGTCCCGTATTTTAGCGGGTTTCCTCTGCGTCGTCTTTATATGTGTATTTGTTTTTAAACCGCTAAGAAAATTATTCCTGGAAAGCGTTACCAACTATCTCAACTTGAAATTATAACATAGTCTGGTTGATATATTGCAAGTCGGTAAACAAACCAAGGGTCAAACTGTTCAGGATTGCATTTGTAATCATTTGCGGCATAGACGTGCAAAGTAGTAAAGTTCAAATAAAAATTCGTCTGCGTTGTCCGTATCAACAGTGGTCACGGCTGGAAGGCGGTTCCAATAACTGTCACGTACACAACGACAGATCTGTTTTCGCATCAATGGCTTGGCCAATATAAAACAAAAGCCTCTATTGGCAGTCTTTCTGGAAACATTCTGTGTATAGTAGCCGGGATGATAAGATATTATTCTCAATCCTGGAACTGGTGTCCTTTTTATCACCGGATCTTTATAGAATACTGACACAACCTTCCGCTTAGAGATTGATGTTTTGGTCTCAAAAGCCCAAGTGATAAAGGCAACCAGTGCAGTGGTGACTGGGTCTGTTGGAGCCGACTGAATTTCAGGATGTATTGTTTTCCTGAGACGATTGGTTTACACGACATACTGCATTTGCCACTGAAGAATACGTTCGCCGCTATAAGTCTACTGTACAAGGTACGAGATCGCGCGACAACCGCGTAAGCAGAAAATAAGCACTCTCATCGGACCAATGAGCTCTTTTGCATATGCCCGGCTAGGGACTGCAACCAGTAGGAAAAATACGCCACCTGCGTCTGTTACGTCCTTGGAAGGAAAGTAAAGCAAAGCAAATCACAGGTAAACAGTGCGGAATTTGTCTCCGCGCCCGAGGTAGGGCGTGATGTGTTGTTGAGCGCTCGTTTATTTGGTTGGCACTATGGCTTGCTCAATAAACGAAAAAAAAAAACGCAACGTTAGTAGTACCTCACCTTGAGGAGGCTTACGGAGACTACTACCGCTTTATTGTGTTTTAAATTGGTTTCTGCATCCGCTTATAGTAAATAGTTAGAAAACCTCCAATAAAAAGCAACTACGCTTGGCTTGCTAAAGAACCCCATTAACCTACGGCACAACTAATCCAATTTCTCTTCACTTCCTCGTCTTGCTGCGCAGACCAACTCGCCACTGGTTGAATGTGACTATTTTATGGAGTGAAGTTTTTCGATGTAACCGGGGCAAACTAGAACTTGTTTTTGAAAATAAGAGCTGCCATTGAGGGTATCAGCTGTCCTTCACGGAAAAGATGCGGGAGCGGTTACGGAGTGGTTACCATTAAATATGAAATGCAATACATGATAGTACATTGATATAAATTTCATATAGGCATTTAATTTCATCAAGACATACTGCAAGCGGCAAAGTGCAAGGACGAATGAAGGATAGAAGCAGAACAGAGTTACATTCCTACACCACATTGTGGCTGTAACGTAGATAGAAAAGAACTAATAAAGCCGATCATTTATACGATCAAGAGACTGAACGCAAAGCTGGCAGCATTTTCACTCAATCATCGTCTGCGGAAAACAACCGTGCCGAATAAATTGATCCTTGGAAACCACGGAGTGAAATAAAATGTGTAAAAGTGTATGGTTTTTCGAGTTCCCGGAAGGGATAAATGTGGCTTATAATTAGTTCGTTGGTAGATAATAATGACAGAAAATTCAGCCGTAGGAAATGCTACTGATTGAGACTGATAGGTGTTTTGTAAATTCCACTGTCGTGTCTTTCAATTTCGTGTGTGTTCCAGTCGCAGCCTTCACAAGGGCTGTGACTGAAGCAGGTCGGCTGTGCATCAACAAAACGAAGCGTGCAGCTTTTCAACAAAATGAGAGCACGTTCATGAGAATACGGGGGTTCTTCCAAATGCGTACACATTAGGCCTTAGGAAGGTTTCATATGCTAATATTTGGACCTGGTGCGGTATACGTTGTTTTATGGTGTTAGAAGCTATTTTTTCGTAACGAAGAAGAACATGCGTTAGATATGTGCGCATTCCGGCCTAAATTTATTTATGTATTTATACTGCAGACCATAAACAGAGCCATGTGAGAGAAGTAACACACTGTCAGATATGACAATGCAGAACCAAGTTCAAGTTCATCAAAAGATAGAGAAAGTAGCAATTGCTGATCCATTTACCACCAGAATATTTCTATCCGTGTACTTTGTGCATTGTCTTGAATCAAGAAAAAACGAGCACTGAAATAGATTAGGTATTCTTGTAACGTGCAGCAGGACTGCTTTACTCCAAGCGCCGTGGTAATTATAGCGTTTCCATCTCCTGACTGGGTGTCATTGAAGTGAGTACAGTAAGTTCAGTTCAGTCGTTCAGTCGTGTCCGACCCTTCGTTACCCTATGGACCATGTCACGCCACGCTTTCCGGTCTCTCACTATCTTCCTAACATCACATAACTTCATCTGCAGTGCCTCGAGGATGCCATCTAACCATCGCATTCGCTGCCTACCCCTTCTCCGGCGACCCTCAACCTTTTCCAACATCAAATCTTTCTCCAGTGACTCCTCTCTTCTCATCAGATGACCAAAGTAGCTTAGCTTTAACTTTAGAATTTGACTCTCCAATGAGCAGTCAGGGTTTATGGTCGACAATATCGACTGATTTGATCTTCTGGCAGTCCAAGGAACTCTCAAGAGTCTTCGCCAGCACCACAATTCAAACGCTTCAATTCTTCGGCGGTCAGCCTTTTTCACAGTCCAACTCTCGCATCCATACATCACAACTGGAAAGACCATATCACGAGTTATACGGATCTTGGTTGGCAGACTAATGTCTCTGCTCTTTACTAGGCGGTCAAGGCTAACCATTGCTCTCTTTCCCAGAAGCAGGCGTCTCCTAATTTCATGGCTGCAGTCTCCTTCCGAGGTAATATTGGAGCCCAAGAAGAGAAAATCTGTCACAGCTTCCACTTATTGTCCATTGATGCTCCAGGACTTGATAGGGCAAGACGCCATGATCTTTGTCTTTTTAATGCTCAGTTTAAGCCCAAACTTCTTCCTCCCTTCTTGTACGCGCATCAGAAGTCTCTTGAGTTCCACTTCACTTTCTGCCATTAAAGTGGTATCATCCGCATATCTAAGGTTGTTGATACGTTTTCCAGTAATCTTCACTCCAGCTGAAGACTCGTCCAGACCGGCCTTCCTCATGACGCACTCTGGTTGGTTGGTTCATAGGAAGGGAAAGGCGCAGTATCTGTCACACTTGCTCTGTGGACACCTGAACCGCGCCGTAAGGGAAGGGATGAAGGTGGGAGTGAAAGTGGATAGAGAGAAAGGGGGGCCGTAGTGGAGGGCTACGGAGTAATTTCGACCACCTGGGGATCTTTAACGTGCGCTGACATCGCACAGCACACGGACGCCACTTCGTTTCGCCTCCATCGAAACGCAGCCGCCGAGGCCGGGATTCGATCCCGGGAACTCCGGCACAGTAGTCGGGCGTCTTACCACTGCACCACCCCGGCGGGGCGATGACGCACTCTGCATATAGGTTAAATAGGCAGGGCGACAGTATGCAGCCTCGCCTCACTCCTTTCTCAATCGAAAACCAATCACTAAGACCATGCCCAGTTCTGACTGTGGCCTCTTGCCCTTCATACAGGTTCCTGAGGAGGCAGATGAGGTAAATTGGAACTCCCATCTCTTGGAGAGCTTGCCACAATCTGCTGTGATCTACGCAGTCAAACGCTTTCGCATAATCAATAAAGCAGATGTAGATGGGTTTCTTGAAGTCTTTTGCTTTTTCCATGATCCAGCGAAGGTTGCAATTTAGTCTCTAGTTCCTCTGCCCTTGCGAAACCCAGCTTGCACGTCTGGAAGCTCCCTATCCACACACTGCTGCAGCCTACCTTGGAGTATTTTCAACATCAGCTTGCTAGCATGCGAAATAAGCGCGATCGTGCGGTAGTTGGAACAATCGTTGGCACTGCCTTTCTTTGGAATGGGGATGTAAACTGACCTCCTCCAATCCTGTGGCAAGTGAGTACAGCCCTTCCCATACATGCGCATTTCCTCACGTTCATGAACACTTGCACGTTCTAATAAAGAAAGCTGCAGTTCCATCACACATGTATCTTGGTCTAAATGTGGAGGGTTTATTTTTACAGTGGAGCCCTGATAGGGAAGAATATACCTATTATATTCTGAACAAGTTTTGTAGTGCTTTCAAGGAACAATCATTTCTTGCTAATCACCTCCTGTCCTGTGTTGCATGTCTTGCAGCAAAGATTTGAGCCTTATGTACTTCGAACTAGAGAGCTAATATCTTCACAAATTTATAAATGCGTAAAGCGCAGTTCAATCTCAGAATTGCTGAACGCAGATTTTATAGAAGCAATTGTCCATTTTTTATACAAAAACTCACCGCCAATCCTCGGCCCACAATGAATGTACTAAAAGCCTTTGCCTAGTATGCTAAAGCGCAGTTGTGGGAATGCAGAATATAACCTTAATCTTTAATATGTCCGACTACGCACGAGCTAGCATATACCTCAAGAATAGAGTATTATAAAAATACTTCCACGCATAATTTTCCGTTGCACGTATTCGCTCGAGCCATAGAACTGAAAATGAAAAATTGTTTCAGTTACATAATAAGAACAAAAAAATAATTATCACTTCACAATGCGCTTACCTAGTGTATATAGCGTGCGCATAAAAAAGTTGAAATATTGACTTCATTACTTGCTTTCGAACTGTCTAGATTTTGATTTGGAACCCCCGGCACTCGTACCGCTATTTCTGCAAAATGCAAGCTTTGAGCTGCTCACCCCACCTTGCTCCTCATTCATCATGTAATGACTAATGTTATTCTCTGTCTGAGAAGAACGCCATGTTAACATCTGTGCTGGTTTTTACTGCTGACATGTCAGATGCAATGTGCTAACACTCAGAGGACCTCTTTCCACAATAAAAATAGCATTTTTGTGTCCTTTACTGCCCTAGAACGTAGCATTACTTGTATTGCGCAGGCCTGGCTTTAGAGAAAATCTATACAAGCTTATTCACTGCTCTGCAAACAAAACACGTTTTTGTAACACTGTTTGTTTGATGTTTGTTTACACCAGCGAGAATAAAAATGACAGAGAGCATTTGTTGTTCTAAAATAATTGCCTACAACCCCCACATTTCGAGGTAGACACGAAGCGAAAACTCATCCTAATTCACGTAAATGACGCGCTGGCTCAGCCAATAATAAACCATTAAACGGAACGCTGCGCTAGATGGGCTACGTGTTTCATTGCGACTTTTCACCACGTCACATGAGCCACCACTCACGAAAGCATGTGGGAAGAATCCAAATTAACGAAGGTTGTCTGCCTCTAACAGATGGGAGCAGCAGGATGTGCACCAGCCTAGAAAGCCTTGCTTCAAGCATTTTTATGCTTTCACAGTTGCACAACTAGGCACGTCCGCAGGAGTCTTTATATTTTGTTGGAATATCCCGGCTGCTTTCCCCAGCATAAGGGCTACGTTTCGCCGTGGCGGAAGCGGTTCCACCGGATTCTACTATGGCTGTTTTACTGGGGGCGTTGTGCGCTGAGTCATTGGAAACGTAGCCATACAAAAATGCACGCGTCCGCATACGTTTCTCTCCTTTCTCTGGTATAGCATTTTGTAGAGCCAGCCTGGTACGGTACGCATGCAAAAAGCTCGTCGGTTAATAGTTAAAGCTTTTACACTGTTAATAAGTGCCGAGAGTGTTTACTGCGCCCAGTATGCGACGTTTTATGCTGCTGTGCGTCATGTTCCATACAGCCCTGAGCACGGGTAAGTTTCGGTTTCTCTTTTAAATGAGAAATTGGGTACATATAATATATTGGACAATGCACATTGACATTCGAATCTCTCGCCGCGGTTGATTTCTGCTTGTTTATGCATCTGGGAAATTCAATACAATAGTAATATTAAGAAATAATTTATATGACATATACGTAAATATATATTTAGATAAAAGAACTGTTGATCTCTGCAGTTCATTGCAAAAAATGGCAGGCTGAAATATAGTTTCTTGCTCTTGCCATAATGTCAAAAAGCGCTAATTGTGAAGCACATCAGCGATATTATAATGAATGTTGACAATCAACGCCTCTGTAAGAAAGTGGCGCAGTTTAGCGTCTCAGAGCTACACATATAGATTATGAAAGGACATACGATGTGCGATAATGATTACAGTGGAGAGCTTCGGAAGTATATTGACCACCTCGGTTCTTTTATCATGCATTGGCGGGGTGAAGTAAATAGGCATTTTTCCATACAGCTTTTCGAACTCTGGCTGCTGCGGGTTCGGTGCGTGTTCTTGGCTTTAGGTTGCAAACACTATACCCACTAAGCCGGCGAGTAATACTCTCAAAAATGGCGTTTGAATAACGTATCAGGAAGGCAAAGTGCACCAACAAATTTTTGTTGCAAATACCTGATAATACGGTATAAGGCGAAGGACGTCTCCTGAAATTTTCGAAACTCTTAAGGTAACCTCATCCTCAATAAATTGTACAATTTTGGAAGGTAAAATGGAAATGTGTTTCTTTACGCTCCCGATGCCTAAGGCAGTAGTAAACCATGCGCTCTTTTTGTAAATACTCTCAGAAATTGCGCCCACAACTGGCGCTGATTGCTCCCGCAGTTGCTTGCGTACCATAGAATTTGCGCGTTCTGCGCAAAGCTGCCTGGTGTTCAGTCTTTTTGCTTTTCATTCATGTTCATTTTTGCTGTTGAATGCTGCGCAGTCATATTTTATACGTGGCTTTAAGCCTGCTGTGTAGCGTAGAAAATCACAACCGTGTTTCACCGGTGCTTGTTTTCTCCGACTGCCTGCTTATGGTTCAAGCCCATAGGACCTATTTCGATGACGCCAGAAGGGAAAGCACTTTGCGTGAGCAGCTGTTAGGGACGTGTTTCCTGTTAACGCTGCGTCAATGACCGCCTAAATGAGGGGATGAAAGAAGAATAGAAGAAAAGGAGGCGCAAAGCGAGAAAATAATAGGTTTGAGTACAAGGACGCAATGGCAAAGCGCTGCAATAGTCATACTAGAATGACGTACCAGGTTACATAATTGATTCCAGCGAGCTAACTATATGCTCCCACTGGGTACGGTTGCACGTCACCATCTATCTGCACATTCTTTGCATCTATTGCAGTCATGCCAGACGCAGGCATTATATGAAAAGATAAGCGGTTCAGCGTGACCAACTCAAGCCAGCGTTGTACGGCCTTGCATGCGTAAAGCATGCCTACCAAACACACTTCACTCCACCCCTAAACTACTACTGACTAGTGATTTCAGTTGGCTACGCGAACTCTCTCAGCCAGGGCAGATGAATCCTACACTCATAACAGGAGTAATTGCAACGCTGGTAACTAGCTCAGCTGTTTGCGTCCTAGCTGTGACTAAGCTTCTATTGCTGCAAGTGCAAATTATCGCCAAACTAGACAGCAAACGTTATAATAAAGAGTTCTCTCCGGAGGCGGTGATGGTCTAGCCATCGAGTGTCAACACCCGGTCATCTAATACTGAGAATGGGAACAACACCAGGCGTTTGACTGTACGTCCTATGTGACTGTTGCGACCAGCCAGGTTTTCACAAAATCTACAGGCCTGATTGTAAGCGACAGGCAGTCAGCAGTATGGCGACCACGCTAGCTGTGTTTAGGGCGATTATCAGCCGTCCGCTGTTGGCAACTTACCTCTATTGCCAGCTTTTTGGTAATTTTATTTAGCAATTTGAAATACGCAAGTAAAGATAATTCTGGCAACGTTAAGTGTTTTAAATCGTGTAATATGGCCATCAGTGCGCACACCAACGTTCCGACACTCTTATGCAGGAAATACCCCTGTCACACGGCCACTTTCAAATCTATTGTATCAAGAGCATTCCAGGTTGTCAGTCGGGATTATATTCAGTGAAGTTGTGTTACGCTGGGCCATGACCTCGATCATCGTCAAAGATTCTATCATCTAACACCGAGGTGGTCTGGCGTCACCATCACCACAACAATTGTACAGGCATGCAGGCCATTGGCGTAAACGATTTAACCTTAAAAATATTAAAAACAAATTTACTTTTTTGTTGCAAAATTGTCATTCACTCTTGAAAATAATGCAGTTCTTTTCAAGAGGTTTTATTGGTTTATGCACTATTCAGCATGCAAGTATTGTTTGTTTTTGTTTCGATGGCAGCAGTTGCATTGTCGTCGTTCCAACTTGCTATGAAAGTGCGTCACAGTACGAAGACTCCCGGAAACGCTTTGGTTTGCTTGTCGTGATCTACAGGGCTGGTTGGCTCTTAAAACACTAGAAAGAAAAGTTTTACGTGCCGACCTGGTTATTCACGGCTCCACATCGAATAAAGCTTATAAGCGAAACAGTGCCATAACTGGCTTTCAACCGGCGATTGAATCAAAATCCACATTGTGTGTGGGCGAGAGGTGTAAAAAGATGTGCACCTTTGCTCGCCAAGCACGAAATGGGTGAAAAGGATAAGATGTCTCGGAAAGAGGTGCAACGTGTTCGTGGACCGTTTTGATGCTTCTTTCTTCCCCTCCCCCCCCCCCCCCCCCCCCGAAAGGTTGCCGAAAGGTGGGCGAACTCGTCAAAAAGTTTGAGCTCGGCCGGTGGCGGAATGCGTGGCAGGGGAAGAAGACAATGCCTGTAATACCTTACAAAGCAAGCTATCATCGACCAAAAATATTTTCATGAGAACTCAAGAGGGAGCAGCTTTATTGCTGAGCGAGTTTCGCGTGTAGTGCTCTATATAAGAATACTTCGAGCCAAGAACATGAGCGATCTGGAGTTAGCTGCCGACGATGCACCTCGGACACCGAGTCTGTCTGCCACGTTGTCCTCAAGCTGCAATTATTCGACCCTCCGTCTCCAACCCTTTGCCGGTAGCACTGGTCTCCCACTTCAAACACCCGGCGAAGTGGGATACCATTCCGGCTACTAAGTGGCGGCTGGACAGCTGGTGGCGCACACTACAGACAATTTGAAGCCAATCAAGCAACCGGTTATAACTACGTTTTTTTTTTAGTTTTGGTAACATTTCAGTTTTTTTTTTTGCCGATTCACGTCACCCGTTATAATGAGTTTAGCAAGGACGATTATCATCATCACTAGCTCCTCGTAGGAGGACAGTCTTTTCGGAGAGTTAAGTTACATCATCGTAAGTTTCATACATTTTCGAGCGACAATACTGCTCTCATTTCATTCTCAAGCGCATTGCTACTAGTGCTTCACGTCCAAACGTGCACGCTGCCGCCATTCAAAAGGCTTCGAGATATGAACAGGGCTTCGAAATTCTCCGCTGCTTAGACAGGCTATTGACTGAATTCCCAATTGAGGCGCCCGCGTAGCAGCCGTCAGGGTCATTTAAGTCGAACAATCAGTTTGAGGGGCTTTTAAATGCCAGCGTGGCAAGGGTATAAGCTCTGAAAAACAATTTTTAGCGTACATGTCATCTATTAGAAAAGTATATAAGCATATAAGGACACTATGGTCAGTCGATATGAACGACGCACAGGTATGCGTATTCGTAACATCGACTACTCCTGGCATAACCAAGAAGTTGCGCACTAACATTTTTTATTGTGCATTGCTCATTTATATTATAAAATACTGCAGATGCATGGGGTTAATAAAACGTCATTTTTTGCCGTCGTTCATGAGCTCAACCTTGGCGAGAAATGCAACCTTTTAGAAACAACTGTTTAGCTCTATGATGCGATATGAACGTTTTTGAGTGTTTATTACGCGCTTGACGTTTAGAATTGTAAAGGACAATTAATCCTCATGCACGTAGACGAAATTATCACCTCTTTTTAAACCTTAAATATCAGATGGATCACCGGAAGCGTATTGAAGTTCTACATTAAAGTAAAATAATCAAATTAGATTGCGCGTTAGAAGGCGCGATAGCCATAAAGGTGATGTGACATATTGTGTGACAACTGACCTCCACGGCTTTTCTTTCTAGGATTGCTGCTTCTTCCGGACAAGGTGCCGTTGGTTCCAACTTGCAGAAAGGCTCTTAATTTTGTAAGCTTACTACTTACCATGCGTTTCGATATATGTCCTTCCTGTTCGTTTGTATCAGAGCCGCGGCAATAAAGGCAGCAAGCATGAGACAACCATCCTCTATGACCCATAAATATATACTTTGAATTTTCTAAACCTTACTATGAGAGTGTCACATGTAAAACAAGCGTTGCAAAACCCAACCCGAAAACGCTCTACCGCTGAAAGCGTCATTGTACATTAGCGCGTTGAAATTAAAAACGCAATTTCAGGTCAGACGCAAAAAGCACACGACCCAAAACGACCCTCTTCCGACGTTTTTCTTTCGATGGCAATAAAAGAAATATTGAACACTCTTATGTCAACTGAATTCTGAACCTCCCTGTCGGAAAAAACTACAGCAAAGTTTCTGATGTTACGACAAAATTTCTGCGCGGTTTTTGACGGGAAACCTGTTGTGACAACAGAAGATTCTGTAGTAACATCAGAAATTTCTGTAGAGACAACAGAAAAGTGCTACAGAACTACAGACAACAGAAATATACTACAGAACAACCACAGAACTACAGAAAAGTCTGATGTTTACTACAGAACTACAGGATATTTTGTCGTAAAAGCTTTTAAGGTGCAATGAGAAAAAAGTGTAAAGTGCCACCTCCATGTTTTTCATCAACCTGTGCTCTTGCTAGCAGTAACTTGTTCGTTTCGTGCGAGTTTGTCCTACTGATACAAATAAACAAGAAGCTTTAAGTACTTGCAAACAAATGAAGAACACATGTTTCCGTTGTACTGAAGTTCTGCTGAAGCTTATAACGCGACAGCAATAGTTACTCGCGCCAGAAGACACCATTTGCAGATAATTGAGAGGCTAGCTTAAAATCCCTGGACCCTGACCTGAAGCTCCGCCTTCCACCTGGCCTACCCCGACGCGAAAAAACTTTGCTCTGCCACCTGTGGGTTTGTGTAGCATTCACAAACTCGTATTCTTTTATGATAGGCATGGCAAACAGCACTACATGTACAAACTGTGGATTCGATGAGTCTACAGGCCAAATTCTTTGTGAGTGCCCGATATACAGTGAGCAAAGGAAGTGTCTGTGCCGTTCGCTGGAGCATCTAGATGGAAGCCCATTGAGTGAAACTAAGATTTTAGGTCCCTGGCCGCGGCGATAGTGTGCGGCGAAGGCCTCCGAGGCACTGCTCCGCTTTATGAGAAGCACAGGCCTAATCGAAAGACTATGAGTTTGCTATGACATGACTGTAACGTGATGTAATGTGGCGTGTCTGTTATGGGACTATTAACTTCAACTATCCCTCTCTCACAACTTTTATATCCACTCATCCACTTCCCCCAGTGCAGGGTTGCAAACCGGTTGCTTTTACTGGTTAACCTCCCTGCCTTTCCTCCTCATCTTCCTCCTCCTCCTTAATAGCTTGTCCTTTAAATTATGCTTAAGTTATCTCACACGTAATAATAACACACAAATTAAGATATCACACTATGCACAAGACCACCAGGCATATACAGATATGAAGCCCCGCTGAAACCAAACGGCATACAAGCTAGCCTAGGTATGTGACAAAAGGTGCATGATTTCCGGGTTCGATCCTCATTGCCTGCTCTATCCTCAAACAGTATACCCGAGTTGGTAGCGCCAACCAACTTGGCCATGTCATTTGGTCTAGTGACGTCACGTAGTCAGCCGGTCAATAAGAGCACGGCCAAGTATAAGAACTTGAAGTGCAGATCACGACAGCTGACAAAGGGAGACGTGATGAGACATCTGCCTCTCATTGTTTCTTCGCCGGTGTGCCGCCTTTTCGGCTTCTCATGTTACGCACCAAGTTGCCACTGATCCCGCTTTGTTACTATAAGGTACCCAAGGTAATTTGTTGGACGAGGTGGTGACGATGTTCCATATCTACAGTGCGATAAACGGGACAAGAGAAAAAAAAAACATATAACCACAAGAACAGCGCTGACTGACAACCTGACAACCTGACTGACATTGTCAGTCAGCGCTGTGTTTGTAGTTATATGTTTTTTTCTCTCTTTTCCCTTTTATCGCGTTGTAGATAAGGAACTATAATATCTCATTATTCATTGGTCATTTGAGGTTCATGTGATGATCTAACTTTGGTCACTGGTGTCCGATAACTTAACGGCAAGCTGCTTAGCCCCTTGCAAGAGACCGAAACTGAATATTGTAGGCATAACGTCAATGATGATGAGCTCCGATTCAGGTTACTTATTGTTGAAGTCCGGTCACTCTTATTTATGATTTCTCTAATAGAGAGCTTGATTCTTACGTTTGAGCGGCCGGAAGCTGACGTGACGCTCAATATTATATCAAAAGGGTAGAAAGAGAAAGATAGAAAAACCAAACAAAAAACAAGAACAGAAAGCCAGGGATGTCAACTAGACTATGCCGATCAGGCTGCCCTACACATGGGGAAGGGAAAAAAGGGAGAAGAAAGAAAGATAGAATAGGATATTATAGATATTAGTGTAGAAGTATTTTTTTAATCACACTACTGTAAGGTTCAATGAAGAAGCAAGAAAAATTCTTAAATCCCTATGTTGCTGATTTCGCAAATATCCGTTGTGTAAGATTGCAGTTTCCACCGACACGGGCATTTTGTGAGCATCTGCGTACAAACATTTACGATTTAGGCTTTCTGGACAAAACTAATCAGTTGGCTTCCTTTTTAGAATTGGAATGCTTAAATTCTAAAAAAAAATTATTTCTTGTCAATTTAAACAATAAATAAAACATTTAGGTGGATATTCCGAAATTGAAAGCCCTATTCATTCCTGATTTTCGCGCCATCATAGCAGCAATAAAAAGCCGTCATTTATTTATTCTAGGTCCAGTACTGTAACCTTAATTTTCGGTTACGAAACTCACTTTTTGTTTTTTTTCCAGATGGTTCGAGGGAAGTACGTAGCCCAATGCGTATACCTATGTGAAGGACTGCCCTATCGGTCGTCTTGGGAGTACGACGGAACACCATGTGTGGTGAGACAATGTTAAAGAATTTCCGAGTAGCTACTAGCCAAAACAAGTATTCCAAAGAAGAATACTATACTTTTATAAGATGGCAAAAATTGCTTATAAACAGTTTATTTGCGCCTAGAACTTTCAATTTGGAAATCTGTAGGTGGCAAATAAACTGATTGGCCCGACTCCTTTTGAAGCTCAAGGCAACGCTTTTGAATTTTTATTATTCTCGCTCATTTTTGCGGTTAGCATAGTGGTTACTTGTTTCAAATTGGCTCAACGAAACTTTTACGCATACTGAAAATAAGGCTATAAAGATTAATCCATGACTCAGCACAGACTATGAGTCTTCATGCAGACAAAAATGAAAATGTGCGGTAAAACAAAATACAAGAGTTTAACGCTGCTGAACCAAACATTGAGCGAAAGCACTTGCTGCGGGTGACCGAGCGTTCTTCTTCTCTTTTTCTTCTTCCTCAGCTCACATATAAATCCCCGCTTTAACCAAGCCGTAGTACGTGCCTAAGTGGCATTCACGTTACCTATGGGTAACGTGAATGCCAGGGTCCTAGCAGGCTGATTCTGACATAACCGTCCCATGTGAAACGAGAGACCCAAGTTCGCAGCTCCTGCCAACTGAGCCGCGCCTCCGACCGCGCCACACCGACCGCTTGAGTTGGTAGCCCAGCTCTCACCGTAGTTTCACGTGGGGTGTGACCTCACAGCATCACGTGGGCAAGACGTGGCTGCCGCCGCGATACGCTGAAGACTAGAAACCTAGAGTAGTATTGCTTTCGCAATAAAAAAACTGATCCGAAGGTGCATGTGGTTACTTGCATGATATTTATTTGCAGGCATATAGTACTTGCGGCACTTGAAGGCAGAAGTGTTACATTTTATGGTAGAGGTCTGAGAGAAGCAACTCTGTAGAAGGCGAGCAATAAACGGTTGAGAGAAATCCTCAGTGCGCTTCAAGATTTCTGCAAGTGGACCTATGTCCCTTAGACTTAGGCCTTTTGTCCAAACGTTGCCTACCGCACAAAAGGCCTAAATCCTCGATCATTTTGCTCAGGATTCCGATTCTGTCCAAAATATTTTGGCTGTGTGCAAAAAAATGTTTCGGTGGTTTCTAAGGATCACCAAAACGTAAAATGTATTGTCCGCGCAAAACAATGTACGGGCTGGTAATTCTTTTCTGTTACAAATTAGTCTACTTCGTCGTAATTATGAGGTTTTCTTGCTACATAGGATATTCTTCAGGAACGGCACATGAGGTACATTTTTGAATAGGTGATTGCTTTACTTGCCCGTCAGCATCAGCATCAAATCGCCTGCTGACTGCGCTCTATGCAAAGCGAAAATATTTGTAAATGGGGGCAGTGTTGATGAAGAGAAAATGCTTCCAGGTTCGCATCGCTAATTTCTGCTCATTTACTTTCAGCAAATGGTGGGCGGAGAAACCACGGAAGGTTTTTGTAAAGACGGAAAGTGCGAGCTCGTCGAGACAAAAAGATGACGTCGTTTATATCACTACGATTGCTCGTGCCAAGGAATTCTCAAGACACAAGTTTCATTTATGACTTTCTCGCAACCGGGGTACCGTACTTATGCTTCATCAGGTGAAAAAACTTCACTAGAGGAAAAGCTTCACTTAAGGCACTATAAAAGCTCCAATGCCCTCAAAATAGGTATCGCTAACAAGACTTGGAAAGTCACTATGTATCGAAGAAAAATAATGTGGTCGCGTTATATATATGTCGTCTGGTTGCAACGTATTAAAGCGAGCCTACGTTCCAAAATAAGCGTTTTGCTTGAAGGTTCATGGTTTTGCTATGCATTTAGAAGTTGATGAACACAACGTGCAGTGCACTGCACGAGAGACGACTAACACGCTGGATGATCGGCTGCACCAATAGCTACGAGCTTTCACACACTAAGTTAACAGGATGCTTTTGATTTCTTATTCGCTTCGCTCCCAAGGCTCTTTTGTCGGTTGACATTTCGTTTCGCGGTTGCTAAGCGAGTGATCCAAAGTTGTTCTATTTTATTTCAAGACCTTGAATGCTAAGCCGCTTTGCACTCCGTGAACGAGTGCCTTAGTGCTAAAAAATGGGCGTCAGTGTTACTATGCATAATTCTTCTCCTTGCTTCAATATCCTGGAGTTGGCCTTTCTCGACGCAGGCGAAACGGAGACGCGTCAATGCGCTGTACGATGTCACTACACGCTAAACAACCCCTGTGGTGTACATTAATCCACGGTCCTCCTCTATTGCATCCTTCATAGCCTGAGTTACTTTGGGACATTAAAAGCCACATCATCATCATCATCATCAGCCTGACTAAACCCACTGAAGGGCGAAGGCCTCTCTCATATTCCTCCAATTAACCCAGTCCTGTGCTAGCTGCATCCACGTGACCCCTGCGAACTTCTTATACTCATCCGCCCACCTAACTTTCTGCCGCCCCCTGCTACGCTTTCCTTCCCTTGGAATCCAGTTTGTTACCCTAAGCGACCATCGGTTATCCTCTCTTCGCACTACATGTCCTGCCTATGCCCATATCCTCTTTTTGATTTCCACTAGATTGTCAGTAACTTGAGTTCTTTCTCTGACCCACTCTGCACGCTTTCTATCTCTTAATGTCACCCCTACCATTTTTCATTCCACAGCCCTTTGTGTTGCCCTCAACTTACGTAGAACCCTCTTGGTTAGCCTCCACGTTTCAGCCCCATAGGTGAGTACAGGTACGATGCAAGTGTTGTATACTTTCTTCTTGAGCAATATCGATAAGCTGCTAGTCATAATCTGCGAGTGCTTGCCAAATGCGCTGCATTTTATTCTTGGTCTCCTTCTTATTTGCTCTTCATGGTCCGCAGCTGCAGTTACTACTTGTTCAAAGTAGACATATTCGCCAACTACTTCTAGTGCTTCACAATCTAACGTAAACTACTGTTCGTTCGCGAGGCTGTTAAACATTACCTTAGTCTTCTGCAGAAAACCATAAGCGCGAAGCAAACTACATTGCTCAGGGGAATTGGACACTGTTTGTGAACCGCATCGAAGTGGACTTGTATGTCTTACAGAAAGTGCAAGAGCAGCAAAATAATAGGTCCAGGAAAGCAAAGGTTTTATGTTTTTGACACCCCTTGTTGTGGACACCAGTTTTATAAACTACACTGGTTATTAAATAGATGTTATAAGTTATTAAGTATCATCTTCCTAACGAAGTTCACACCAGGACAAAGGCTTTCTTATATATTTTAGCATCCGCATAAAAATTACAATATTTGTAATATTACAGGATGATAATTTTCACTAGTAGTTTGCAACAATCCGAACACTTTATCTTGAAACTAAAAAAGCAACATGGCAAAGGATTAAGAAAGAGCGTATAAACCATTTAGATGTTAGGGACGCATTCAAAGGAATATGATTGGTTAGGTTACAAACAAAACGCTGCCCCTTCAAAATATATGTCAACCATTACCTGAGCAGATGTCAAGAGTACTGCTACAATTAATCTTTTGTAAAGAAATTGTGGGTTTAAGGGCGCACGCATTTGGTGGCCGTAATTATTGGGAGTGCAAGGATAGAGAAGATGAGAACAGCTTTTATTTCGTTTATGAGTATAATACAAAGTATAATGAGTATAATATAATAATACAGTTTATGAGTGAATACCAGACGCGGTCCGGTAATCAGCGATTGAATTGGAATGTCCTCTGCGTACAGGGCAAGTGCTGCTCAAAAAGAAGCGGCAATATTTTGGCAAATATCACAACAGCATTCAGAGCAGTATGGTGTAAGAATGTTAATCCCTACGTGCTTTTACAAAAAGTCCACAAGAATTCAAGATATCACTGGATCACGTGAAAGTTCGTGAAAACAAAAACTAGGACATATAAAGATACTCTGGAAGCTGAAGAATGTCTCAAACAGAACTGCGCCATCATATGGCTGAATAGTTCGACATCTTGAGTTCTGTATGACGCCTGAGTATTTTGGTCATTTTGAAGAGATGTGGTAAGCATCCAAGAGACTGCTGAGGTACCATAATGTTTTGAGGAATTCGTATCTGCAGATGTGGATCTTGTGTGCTCCCAAAGAGCTTTCAGACTGTGCAATTCTCGCGCAAGTAAATGGCACATGTGCCATAGAGGGTGACTACGAGGTCATTTCAGAGGAAAAGTGTAAGCATCTGAGGGTGACAAGCATGTAAGAGTGATTCAAAGGCATTAGAGCAACAGGAATGCTTCCAAAGTGATGTGCTTTACCTCCAGAATTCGGGAAGCAATACACTCTGCACTCACAAAAATACATACTACTAGTATGAATAACTTCTTTAAGCTTTCCTGAACAATTTCTTGTTAATGCGTGTGAATGTATTTAGAGTATTTCAGGATTAAAAATGGTGACAAGTGAACTGCTTGCATTCCATAGGTGGTTTACTCCTTACCAAAATTACTTTATATTTAAAAATATAGTCTCCGCATTTTTGCCTAAAGTGAATTCTTATTCCTATCTTACATTATATTTCTGTATTTGTGACCCCTATAGAAACATTACCAATAATAAGATAGAATAAACACATAAAAATGAAGTAAGGTTTATTTTTGTTAGGTTGAACTATGATTCAATCACAGCCCCATTAACTACAACTGATTTGCCCTCAAAGAAATCGCCTCAGCAGACGATGTTTTTAATCAAAGTAACTAAAGGACATTGTAAAACCGACCTCTGTAAAACTATCTCCTTCACAACTGGTTATGCTACTAGACAAAGGGATGATTTAACTAAAGCTCTATTCCAGCATCCTATTAACTGTTGTATGTCTTTGATTTTTGTAAGAACGGTGACTAACTGGAGTAACCTGAGTAGCGTCGAAGCTTCACAATCATCACGGGCATAATTTGCTTTCACCATTCGGCAACATTTTATGGAACGGACTTTTTTGTTTTTATGCTACAAATGGCCACTGTTTGCCATTGCATTGTCTGCTGTATTGATTTGTTCTTTCCAGCCATCTGAAATACCAAATGTGAGATTGCAGTATCTATAAATGACACAAATATCTAAGAGTGCTAAGAATAAGGAGTTTGACTGTTTAATAATTCCACGAAAAAACTCGTCCATTATATTTCATAATGTCGGTAAGACTGGAAATATTTTCACGTAGTAGGGACAATGCCATCAGCACAAAAGAGAAGATAAGGCGTAATAGCTTAAGATTAACTCTTTATTGGGCTGTGTTGCGCCCGCAAAAGAACTAAGCGATCGGCTTCAGCGGTAGCAATAGTCATGCTCGGTGATCGTCGAATAAAAAATGCCCGTTTTACTCGTCAACGCTCAATTTAAAAGTTGCGTAGAAACATCTAGATAAACAGCGAATAGTGACTAGCATAGCCGAGAACATAGCGCAGATACCAGCGCGGGGCTGGAATTCTTCGAGATACATCTCGAATCATCTGCCACAACAAGGAAAGAATAACAAAGCCGCTTCTCGCGACAACGAGCATGAAGAAACAAAGAATACAGATGTGATTCGCGCGCTAGATTCCCAATGATAAGACCGCATTCCGGCGGCTGTCGAAAAAGAACAAATAATGATTGTAATGGTTCGGGCATTATTCCTCCTTAAAAACGCATCGCCCCTATGCTCAAAAGTAAACACAGAAAGGTAAACAAAATACGAGAAATTAAAATAATTAGGGTCTTTAACGCCCGTAATAAGGCTTTAGGCGCACAGCATGAACTACTTCTGGGCATGACGGGTGCCGCTGGGATGTGGTCATGCCGTCGGAGATGACTTCATAATTAAGCTGTCCGATGAGCTAAAGGACTTTGTATGGGCCGAAGTACCGCAGCAAGAGCTTTCCAGTCAGTCCGCGACGGCTTATCGGTGTCCAAACCCAAACCTGATCTCCTAGTTTGTACTGTGCGTCTCATCATCGCAAGTTGCAACGTCGGACGTCGGTGCGTCGCTGGTCTTTGATGCGCATCCTGGCGAGAGGTCTGAATTCTTCTGCACGCTGCAGGTGACCAGTACACGTCTGAGCGCGTCTTCGTCGAGGGCGTCTTCATAAGGAGTGTTGGCCTAGTAGCAGCGTCGTCGGTAGCCCTCGTCGGCGGCAGAGGATCTTCGCTAGTTCGCCGTGTAGCAACCTCACCTCCAAAGGTTGCGGCCTTTATTTTCTCCTACGGGGCTAGAAGACCTTCCTTGGACGTAAATGTGACACGGTGACGTAAATCGGACGCTATATGGCGATGGAGAGCGGTACCGAAGGCTTGGTGAATGCCCTACGCAAGTAGTGTTCGATTTCCTCCGGTCGTTCGCCAGGGGGGGATCGTGAGATGTCAACGGCGAAACCGCGCAGGCCAATGCGTCTGTGTGGGCAGTGGCGTAGGATGTGGCCGGCCTCACAGCAGTGGAAGCAGAGTGGTCGGTTGTTAAACGTCATCCAGGCGTCACATTTCCTGAGGTTTGGAGATCGTTGGTAGGCTTTGCGGGCGGAGGCCAAGGAGCGGCGTTTAAAAGCAGCTTGTTCGCGTCGACGGAGTCTTGGAGATCTCATCGTGGCACAGGACGGCTTAATGTGACAGCGTAGTTCAGTGCAGCGGACTCTTGCGTCAGAGCCGTCGGAGCCTTTGGAGCCGTCGCTTGAGGGACGCTTAGTGCTGGTACTTCTTCGCGGACGACGTCCGCGAGCGTCGACATTTGAGGTTGTTGGTATGATGGCAACAATCGGCAAAGATCCTTTAGCGCAATCTCCCGCATGAGGTCCCGAAGGCTCTCTCCGCTCTCAGATGCGGTGATGTAGGGACTTGTGCACACCAGTTTGAGTGGTCTATCTTAGTGGCGCATTCGGGCGTCCATCGTCTTCTCGATGGTCAACGCTTCACTTTCGATTTCATCCACAGTTTTCGGCGGATTTCGGACAATTCCTGCAATAAGCATCTCTTTAGGCCTCGCATTAGCAATTTAACTTTCTCCTCCTCGGGCATGTTTGGGTTAGCACGGCGGAGGAGGTGCTTCATTTCCTCGACGTAAGTGAGGACATACTCGTAGGGAGCTGGGTTTTGGAGTGAAGCAGGAGTTCTGCTCTTTCTTTTCTTACCACGCTCGTGAACTGTTTCAAGAGTTCCTTCGTGAAGCCCTCCAACGTCATCAGCGCAGACTAGTGGTTCTCATACCATGTCTGCGCTGTTCCATCCAGAGAAAAGAATACGTTCTAGAGCTTCATGACGTCATACCGATTGTTGAATGTGGCAACTCTCACATACTGGTCCATCCACTCTTTAGGATGTTGAACCACGGTGTCGCTGAAAATGGGAAGCTGTTGGGCCTGCTGGATCATGACAGGTACCATAGACTGGGCCGTTGTCGACGTCAGGGCCTTCCTGTGTCGAACTAGGCCCGGCAGGACACTGTATTCGGGTTGGAGCTCTTGAGGTCAGCGGCTGGCTCGGTTACCTGTAGGCTGGTCCCAGAGGCAGGAACAAGGCTGAGGTCTACACTTGAAGGATAGATCGTAGCTCAAAAAACAGTACCTCCACCGGATGTCATGTAGGCTGTCATGTTAGGCTGTAAGCACAAAAAAGGAAACAAGGAGTTAAATGTATTGGGCTAACTTGCGCCCTTAAAAGAACTAAGCAATCGGCGGTGGCGATAGCAACAATCATGCTCGGTAGTAGTCGAACAAAAAATGCCCGTTTCACTCGTCAACGCTCAATTTAAAAGCGGCTTAGAACCCCGCCGGGGTGGCGCAGTGGTTACGGCGCTCGACTACTGTTCCCAAGGACGCGGGATCGAATCCCGGCCTCGGCGGCAGCTTTTCGATGGAGGCGAAAAGCAAGGCGCCCGTGTGCTGTGCGTTGTCAGTGCACGTTAAAGAACCCCAGGTGGTCGAAATTTCCGGAGTCCTCCACTACGGCGTCTCTCATAGCCTGAGTTGCTTTGGGACGTTAAACCCCACAAACCAAACCAAACCAAAAGCGGCTTAGAAATATGTATATAAAACCACGAACATATAATCATGAACATAGTACAGATATAAGCGCGGGGCTGGAAACCATCGAGATACATCTCGAAGTGTCTGCCACAACAAGGAAATGATAAAGCCACCTCTTGCGACAACAAACAGGAACCAACAAAGTATACAGAAGTGATCCTCGCGCTAGATTCACAACGGTAAGATCGCATGCCGACGGCTGTCGAAAAAGAACCATAAATATTTGAATAATGACTATCAAACAATAGGCACTATGGCGGAATTGAAGTGGTGGGAAAGTCTGGGCCCAAAAGCGGTTTAGTGGTACCGCAGCATAGTCACAGATCGGGGTCCAAAGACTGAAATTCAGAAACTATATTACTACAAATTAAAAAGTATGAATCAACATAAGAATAGATATTGTTGTAACTTTGGATGGGAATGAGGCAAGGTATTTTGTTGAAACATACTTCAAATTTTAAAAATCTTGCAACGCTCTTAATGCGGCCCCCGCGATGTTGCATCGGTCTTGGGGAGACTTTGGGGGCCTTGTTAGGCTCTAACGAAGTAGGCAATCATGGATGTAACCAAGGGAACGAAGCTGATGAAGTCAGGGAGGGGTTTCTTATCGCTGTCTGCTGTGGTGCGCCCGGGAAAGCGTGTAACAATTTAAGTCTGAAAATGTCCCTTTTGCGAAGATTTCGACATCCTTGCTGCCCGCTGCTCTTTCACCGTTTGCTAAGATTAATATCCCCCCTGAAGAAGAGGTCTTTTTGGTTTCGTCTCCTTTGGCGTGCCGGCAATGCGGTGTTTTTGCAACATTGCATTACAACGCCTCTCGGTCTTCGTTGAAGCGCTTAGCACTTTATTCCAAGATGAGCCCGCGCCAGGTTAGGAAGCTAGGCTCGGTGACACATTGCGGCAGCATAGACTCAACCACCGGCGTATTACTAGATCTTGTAAGTGTGGTCTGCTTCTAGCTCCATAGCTTTTTTCGGAATGCTTTCGCCTCTACCATAGCTAAAGGAATTCTTGCGTACCAAGCTTGATGCTTTCGAGAATATTTAGTAGCCTGCAGCACGCACCTTAAATTTCTAAGGTGCACCTGAGTTAACAGGAATGCCTGCTAAAAACGTGGTAAAAGACCTACAAATATTGTAGCACCCTTACTTCATGTACGGAGCATTTTAGTACTCTAATACCGAGATTTTACTTTCTTGTGTCCATAAATGTTTTAACCTTGTGCTTTGAAAAGCTGAAAACTTTTGAGATATTTCATGCTCATGTATAGCCTGCAACGTCCACCAATTGTGGATTGCAGTTGATTCAAATTCTGGTTGCTGATCAGAAGCATGTCTGAAGGTTGTACGGAGACTGAGTGTATGCTCTAATGCTCCTGTGTTAAGCACATTTGTTGATGCTAAATCTGTCCGGACCATTGCCTTGAAAACTGGTTTATTCTTTCAGCTGAAGAATTTACATCTGAACAGTAATCCCAGGGCTTCATGTTACACGTGTATCTGGATGCACCTGCTTTCATGTCTTTTGTATTTCAATTGCCGCCGTCATGACTTTGTATTCTGTACATGTTTCTTATCTCGAAATGTTTTATGGCACTTCAAGCCTTTTCCGTGCCTCGACTGTGATCATTGAGATGATTAGCCTGCTTAAACAAAGCTACTGTTTGTGCTGTCTGGGAAATGCATTTTTTTTTATTTTTGTGCTCTAGTGCTGTATTTGCTTGGCTGATGTAGTAAACTAAGGATGTGAAAACTATAATTGTACTCTTAGTACATTCTGTTGCGAACTGGGTACGCAACTGGGGACGACTGTCCGGTTACACCAGTTTTTCTGGACCATACCTTGTTGTGCTGAGGGACAAAGTCATGCCCAAAGTACCTGCATTCACTTCCAGCGGTATTTGAATTATAAATCTGCATGCTTGGTCTATGTTTGGAAGTGTTGCTGCCTTATTATGCCGCCACCTTTGCCAACCAATTTCATTGCGCTGGAGCAACTGCTCATAAACACGTGCCTGAACAACAGAAATTCCCGTCCTTTCAAATTTCAAAAGTTAGCACGCGCCGAAAAGTAATAACCTTCAAAAAATGAAGCTCATCAATGCCACGCGGTGGTGTAATAAAAAGCCGTGTTGTGTAAAGTAAACGTACGCGTGACGTCATTCAACGTCATGGCCCCCAAGGTTTCATTGAATGCTGGACTCCCATGAACCACCATGTTTTCAACGTATGGGCTTTTGTGGAGCCTTCGCTACCATAGTACATATACCTTTAGGCATTTTGTGTCGGTGTTGTGGGCATGAAACGTTAATTCCTAATCCCGACATTTTGCCAAATTTATTTGCCTAGCTCTCTACGAGGGTACCCCAATGTTAATAAGGGAGTACATGAGTGCGCAATAGAGGGACATAAGCGTATGTTTTTTTTTTTAAATATATGCAGAAAGGGAGACAAATATTACATCCCTAAGCAATTTTTATCATAGTAAATGCGTTGAAGACTCTTGATAACAAAGTTGAGTTTCACTCCTACTTAATTTATTTATTTGCTTATAAATACTGCAGTTCCTTACGGAGTCACGTGAACCGCTTAAGACAACTGAGTAGTGATGATCTGGAATGGAAACTTGAGTCATATCATTCAATCTCAGAGACGAAGTGAACAACAGAAAATTGGCCTTACCATGCCTGACTTCAAGCCGATTTAGCTGACTTCGAGCAAGGGCGTTAGTTATGTAATGGCTAAGTTGGATAACCATCTTATTGGAGCTTAGCATCGCTGTCATAAGAAAGCGTTATAAGAGGATGTGAGACAATTAGGCAAGTCATTATGGCAAAGTAAAATGAAAAGGGGCCCCAGCGTACATTCCTGTAGAACACCTATATTACTTCTACTTTTCACCAGGTGTCTGGAACGATAATAACCGGGTTTTGGCATATTAATTGGGAAAGCGGTGTGTTGGATAATCATGGCAGACCTTTATTCGAATTGCTTCAACTTAATGAGAACGAAGGCGTGAAAATTGAATGCAAATGCTTTATATAAAGTTATAAATTAGAGCGCTAACCCAAAATTTCACTTCTCAGGTGCATATTTAAGCTGCTGTATCAGAAAAGAACTAGTTTAGTAAAATACATCAGCGCAATTTAGATGTGATCAATGGTTATATGGTGAAATAAAACAACGACGCATGTCGCAAAAGCAATTTGTCCAAAATAGTCACACATCGCAGTTATCCATGACATTTAAACGAGGAGTTGCCATTAAGCATTAACGTCTAACTGTTAAGTCTGTTAAGGCGTTTGTTCCCTCATTCCTGGCGTAAGCAAAACGTGTCGGCATTAACTCTAACCACAAAATATCCTTCGCACTGACACTTAAACAAAAAATGGCAGATATTTATCCCTGCTCAACCTAGTTACACTAGCCGAAAAGGGTTTTGCTTGGTTTTGGTTTGGTTAGGCTTAGGTTTAGGCAAGGGCAGACATAGTATGGCCGCGATTAATATGCTGAGACTAAGGAGTCGCAAACGCCATCAAATATAAGAGGGAGCACGTGATGCTGTATCTGCCATCAGAGGTTGCCCCGCCACAGTGACTATGTGGTTAAGACGCTCGAATACTGAACCGGAGTACCCTAGTTCGAAATTTGAACCCGACCACCGGTGGCTGCGTTTCGATGGAGGCGGAATGAGTGAGATCCGTGTGCTGTGCAATGGCAGAGTACGTTAAAGATTTCCAAGTGGTCGACATTACTCCGTACCCCTACACTACGGCGCCTCTTTTTTTCTCTCTACTTTCACTGCCACCTTCCTGCCCTCCATTACGGCGCAGTTAAGGTGTTTAGAGGGAAAGTGCGGCAGAAGTTCTACCTTTGTTTCCTATAAACAAATTTACAATCTACTACAAAGATCAAAGGTCAAGTGGTGGTGCATCACAAATGGTACCATGGTTAAACTTAATAGCCACACACTGACCTCTGACTCATCGAAGGTCAAGCGGCGGGAAATGTTGATCCTGTCTGATAAATGGAGTGGTGACATTTTTGGTTCAAAAATTGGTTTCCACCATAAATTGAATCACTACATCTCCGATCCCTAGCGAGCGCGTAAACTGCTACTCTACGCCGGGCGTGGACATGCTATTTATTACACTGAAAATGTGCATTTTACAAGAACTATTTGTAGTGATTTTATAAAACGCCATAAAAGGCTACACGCCTGGCTCATGATTATCTTCCTTTCAGTAGACAAGGAGTTCTTGAGGAACAGGTCGTAGTACTCCTTGTATAGCTTAAGGATAGTAGAGATGGCAATGACGACAGAGTTAATTATAATAGTAATGATGATGAAATTAGCGACGACAATGACGCTGAAGTTAGGGATAAATATAATGATGATAGAGCGATAGCGTTCTTGATTAGAGTAACGATGATAACGACGACGCTGTTAATGAAATCTGTCCTATTAAGTGGCTTTCGCTGTTTTCGCTTTTATGCAGACTAGCGCAGACCGGTAATGCTTAGTATTTTGTGCCTGTCCAAGCGAGACTACCGGCATCTAGTTTTACAAACATCAAGTTAATCTTGTACTTTCTCCTCCGCATAGAACGTGTTTTCTGATTGCATCAATTTCCGCAGAACAGATTTCAAGAGCGCCTATGCTCAATTCAATACCTCTCCTTTCTTTGTATCCGTGCGCAAAAAGATAAACTTTTTAATAATAGGCATGTTTTATAATTGAGCTTTGTAAATGATGTAGACTCAAGCCGCCTTTTCGCGGTGATGGTTTAGTACTTCGGAAGTTGATTAGGCGTCTTAAAGTTGCTTTTTTCGCTACTGTGTTCAGTGTACGCGTTCCTTTGAAATTTTTATATTGCCGTTATGGTTTGCAGATGTTCCACCTATGCGGAGTTCACTACAGTACTTTAAATAATTTTTTGTCGCGAAGACAATACGTATTTAAAAACGCAGTAATGGTACAGCTTTCCTAAGAATACAAAGAATTCTAAGACCGCATTCTCGTTTGCGCATCCACCAGCCCCAATCCTTAACCTTTTTTCGGAGGTGTCGGCAATAGCCCGAGCATAAGTACATATTACCTGCAGATTCTAAGCACGAAATTTGTGGCAAGTTCTACGGGTGAGATGTACGAGACTACGTCATTCATATACCGAATCACACGGGCCGGCCAGTACAGAGGAACAATACGGTGGGATTCTTGAGAGAGCAATACAGAATGATCCATCGATGCAAACCGGCCTGACTAGCGGGGACGACAGGAGCGTATCCTCTATCAAGACGCCAAAACTTCGAAACGTTATTTATTTGCTTTGCATTTTGTCTGCCTTTACTAAAACAGCCTTGCAGTCGGAAAAAACTACAGAAACTTTTCTGTGGTTACGACAGAATTTATGCGCGGTTTCTGACGAGAAACATGTTATGATAACAAGATGCTCTGTATTAAGATCGGAATTTGCAGTAGTTGCAACATAAAAGTCCTACAGAAATACATACAACAGAAATATACTACTGAAAAACTGCATAACCCCTGAAAAGTACTACAGAACCACAGAAAAATCTGAAGTTTAAGACGGAACTACAGGATATTTTGTCGTATTTTTGACATGGTTGTGTAGTTCGAATACGAAACGTGCCAAAAGAAACGTTCGACAGAGCGAGAAAGTAGCCACGGAGCTGAACTGATATATTTGCTGACAGGCAGAGTCGTAAGGTAGCCCTTTTTGGGTAACATAAGCCACCGATGGCGGCCCCACTGTATGGCCCATATTCCATTATACATTGTTTCATGTTATATTATATTTCTACGCATTCGTCCCATATTGAATTTGCTAGGAACTGTTATGTGAGCAGAAACGACGTCTTAATAACTGTTTTTAAAACCTTTGGTGTATCTGTATTGAATAGAGATTGAGTTATGGAAACCTGCTCCATGCACAGGTTAGACTGCAAACGAAAGCGTGCAAAAGAGGACAACTGGGTGCATTTTTTACCTCGAAAGATGTTTCTAAACTTTCTTAATCTATAAGTCTTTTTGTAATTCTTTGTTTAAAATTTTACAGTGGGGTGCCGTTTCATTTCAGTGCAAATGAACTTTGGCATTTTCTACTTGTGCCCTCGAAGTAAACAACTTCAACGGCAATCTTAAGTTTGTACCATTTCTGGACGCACTGACGTCGACATCCGCTCTACTTTTGCTGAAGCACAAACTTTCGCGCTTGTCATTCTAACTCAATGGTCACCCAAACTGCTGCTAATATTCAGCTGTGCGATCAAACAATGCACATACTAAGGCTTTGGGATAGTAGTTGTGACGTCACCGGGCTATCAGTCCTGACGTCTTCACTTGAATGGAAGCCAGTTTCGTTTTCAGGTTCATGGACATCCGTTTCTTAAAACATTACACTAAGTATTTGGAGAACCCTTTCTTTGTATCAAAGAAACGCGATTGTAAGGAAACCTAAGGAACAAAATTCAAGGAAGCGCAAGATGGCAGTGATGCTTTTATTGCGGTGACAAAATACAGCTCGATATATTTCGAGCTAGTACAGTTTTGCGTGAAAAAAAAAAAAAAAAACATAGAAAACGCCGTGTTCGGAGATAAGGATAAACACAGTATTGCTTTCAAGCGCAGTACAAACAAGATTCGCGAACAGTATTGGCCACAAATATGTCGCGGAAACAACATCGCGACCTCGATTCGGTCGTGATATGTGCGGCCAGCACAATGGACGCGACAGCTGCAAAGCGCCAAGTTCATTTCACCCTTTGGAAGACACTGTCTGCATAGCAAGGATATCAAACGAGGAGAATCCACTCACCGGATGAAAACTCACTCGCTCCAATCGCAATCACTTTCACACTGACGCTTGGCACTGTTCTCGGCACCTTATGCATGGACAAGAACTTAACCGTGAGCAGGTGTTACCAGCCGCTTTCTGTTGAGGCCGTCGCAGCAATTTGGAAGACTTGGAACAACCAGAAACAGATCAAAATAAAGAGGTCACGACACTGCTCCCGCGTACACTTTCCGGTTTCAAGACCACTCAGTTAACTCACTACAGGTGATTACAGATCTCACCTTGGAGGAAATTGTCCCGCCGCGAAGTTCGTAATAGGTGCGAACATATTATCAACGCGTGGCTAATAATATGTTTTGTGTCGCAGCAACCGTCTTTTAAGGCTCACTTCTCACTTGGAATCTTGAGCTGCCATTTTGCACTAGCAAAAAGGAGGAGGAAGACTCATTAGAAGTCACCTAAAATTAATAAATGGCTGCAATTAAGTTTTTATGGGGGTCATTACGCCCGTAAGAAAGGCGGAGGAGAGCTAACATTATCTTGCTACTGGTACCGATCGGCGGTCTACTGTGTAGTCAATGCGGACCGGTAATCCGCACTGCGCTAAGGAAGGTGCAAAAATTGATTGCACAGAAGTCTTACGGATACTAATCTCCCATTACGCATATTTTTGTACGACGCCTTATCAATTTCAAAAATTAAGTTTTGAAATTGGACCATAAACGACTGAAGAAGGGTCTTGCACCTCCTTCGCCTGTGGCCAACAGTGCTATATGGAACGCCATTTTTTATTGGCATTTGGGAGGTCAACAAGTGCATAGATATTTCTAATAAACGTTTAGATTTTGGAATTCTTGCTATGAGCATGCTATGAGGTACGGGCATAGATATTTGTATTAAAAGTTTTGATTTTGTAATTTTTGCGATGAGCCTTCGGTAGAAAGTTTAGACTGCGAAGGAAATTGGTTTGGAGAATTTTGTTTGTTAGCAATTTTAAAACTTCAAAACAAAGTTAACCATTCATTTCAATATTCCCCTCAAAAAATAAAATCAAACACAGTTCAAATAGCTTGAACAGAAGGACAAAAAAAAAAAACAGGCTGCATGATTGAAAAAGAAGAGAGGAAAAGCTTATAGAAGAGAGGATATACATTTGACCCCCCAGACACCACGGTTGTAGTCACTGGAGTTTATTTGGTACAGCCTTATGGCTGCCCCATTCTGTGAATGGCGCCCTTTTCAGCTGCTTGCACTCAGTCTTTGCGGACTACATGCACACCACGTAGAACATCGGAGGCGCAGCTACGGGATCTACGGATCATAAGTTTACCAAATACGGGCTTTTAGCAGAACTTCAGAACTTGAATACCTCAAATGCGCATGCGCGGAGCCTTCTGCCATGCAGCGGGGCCTCCCAATTAAGCAAAATAAAGACTACAGTTTGCGACAATCCTTTTGCAGAATTATCAGCGTCTTTCTTGGGTTTTAACTTTTCTATCAGTGTTAGGAATTCGGGGAACAGGACTTTTTTTTTAACTGGGAAGAAATACTTTACAGTTATATTTCCCAGAAGTATACCGAAATATACCAAGAGTGCTGCCTAATTTAGCTGCTGCATATAATGTCTAGTAATTTCTCTTCAAGAGCTTAAAGAGTCGGCAAGCACTAGGCAGGTTGTCCGCTTTTTGAAGGCGCAAGAAATTTGTTTCAAATAAAGAAACTTATGCAAGGAAGGGGCGGTGATCTGGGTTCTATATTCACGCTGTGGAAATCGTTTGATTTGGCAAAACACATTTTCGAAGCATTTAACCAGGCATTCTGCACATGAAGCGGATTACTCTTTCAAAGAACGCTGGAGAGCTTCCCGCTGAACTATGAACCACAGCGGAGTTGCAAATCCTGGATAGCCTCTTTCTATTGATGTTAGATAGTGAAAGACCACAGCTGAATTATATATCAGTTTTTTAACTTGACTCACCTAGCATGGAGAGTGGCTTCTCACTTTCATAGCACAACATTGTACAAAGAGATATGTAAACGTTCTAGTCGGCTTGTGGGCGCGCCTTTAACAACTCTAAATTAAACTTGAATATGTAAAACGCCTGCATTCAATTTAATAATTCATATATGACGTAATATGAAGTATTGCAGCTGAGGTATATGTTCAAGTGCAAGGTACTTCAAGATTCTGAAGACATTTATATCACTGAATTGTGTACAGTACGAAGTAGCAGCTCGACACACTGGTAAAATAGCGAATATAAAGGTACCTTATCAAAATAAACAAACATGAATAAGGCGAAACCGCTTTCAAATATGAACCTTCAATTATTATATTGGGGAAACTGGACTGCTTCAGCGAGAAGAGCCCCCCTAGTTTTTTATGGAGGTGTGTACATTAAACATACAGTCAGGTCCGCAGGGCTTTGTGTCAAGCAATGGTCGTCACGTGGATGCTATGGATAAAGCCTAGACGTGTTTTTCAGCAACGTCTTAGGCTGGCAGCGCCGGAATCGAGGTTATTTTTAGAGAAATATGGTTATGCTCAGCTCGCCAATCCCATGAGGTCTTCTTCACTAAAAGTTTTAGGTAGTTGTTAAGAGTGAGCTAAGTTATGTTTTAGCTCATCTAACAGGTCAAGCTAGGAAGACCCTGTGGGGTTCAATTCTAGAAAGACAGAGTTCTTTAAAAGCTTCAATCGGCCGACAAGGTCAATAGCATGCAAAATAAACGTAGCTTTATATTATTTTAAGCAATATTTTCCTAGCCTACTGCAGCATCAACAGCGGGGTAGAAATCATCGCTATAGTCATTTTGATACTGTGCGCGAGCGTAACAAAGCCCTCCCTTAAGTACAGTGGAAGTGGCAGGTCTTTCTTTCTCGCCTGAAAGGCAGCGTTTCGGTGATGACAGGAGCTTCATGAAACGCGTCCTTATCAAGGCGGAAGCCTTTAATGCCTCATTGTTGTAAGCAGGAGTTGTCGACAGAAATGTCACGCTTTTCAATTGGTAAAAGTGGTCGCGACATCACAGTGCGCGGATTTCAAACAGGGCCAATTGTACTTTGGCAAGCAACTATGTAACCAATTAAAGGGATGATATAGTGAAGCTCCAAGCAAGTGGGACTGAGTTTAGTCAATTAGTTCATAAACCAATTAGAATAATTACCTTAATTAGGCTAAATCATATTATTAGTTTCTAAATGTGGACATAGTAGAGTGAGGGTGTCGTTACAATTGAGCGAAGTGATAGTCAAGTCTACTAATTAGCTAATTAGCATTGTAGTGCTAATTAGACAATTAGCTTAAATTTGCGTTTGCTGAACAGGAAATAAGGTTTACTGATAAGTATGCCTTGTTCTGGTAATTGACTGAAGTGCAATACAATAATTAGCTAAAAGTGTGCTTGTGCTAATTAGCACATTGGTTATAGGCAATTAACGAAAGTTTACGCTTACAGAATTGGGTCATTTGGTTGCCGGTAACTACGTCTTACTGTCGAATGGTACCCGTCTCTAATTACTCTTAGTGGAACGGAACGCGCTGTGTAGGGGTAACGTGGTGATCTCATCGGTTGGGAACGTGCCGCGCCGAACAGTTGGCTCGGTCTTGCAAAAGTAACAATGGGAGTGGTGCAATGTACGAACAAATCTGTCGCCGCCGTTGAAGTCGTCAGTTCGTATTGAACCAATCCCTAGTCAATCACAGTCTCGCAGTCAATGCCTAACAGTGCGCAAGGAAAGGCTTCCACCTTGAAGCCTTTTAGTGAGCCAAAGTGCCCCCTGAATTTTCTCTCACGTCCCAAGCTGTATGACGTGTGAGGCCGATGTAAGCGCGTATATACCCGCCTTTACTTCAAAGCTGAGAGGAAAGCGTTATAAAGCGGCTCAATCATTATTTACCGCTTTCAATTATAGTATAGTGGTAGTTTGAACTTAAGCAAGGGGAGAGGGAACACATGAATACGCATTTGAAACCAACATCCCAGTAAAAAAGTGGTACTTGTAGGTAAGGTCAAGCCGATTGCACTCCCTTGCCAAAAAAAAGAAGCTCTCGATTTCACATTGATGTTGCTTTGGCCTTATCAGCAAGGTGGTGATATTCGTAATAATGTCTTTGTATTTTTGGAATATGTGGATTAAGCATATTCGCTTTTCGCCTGATGATGCTTCTTCGCAGTAATTTAGAGAGCTCACTTCCACAGCCTGTCAGCGCTGTCTCTATATAAAACTAAAGGGGACAGGTTGCATTTTCTCTAAAGCGTTCAATTTCGTCCCATATATCCCTTATGCGTCTTTGTTACGTCAATATTGTTTTTGCACGCCAAATTGTGAATGTGATGCTTTCAGTGTTGTATAACAACACGGCGAAGAAAGTGATTAAAAGGTTGAAGAAATGAACTCTTTATGACACGAAAAGAAATATTCGAAGTGTTTGTCTAATACGTTTACTTAGAGAATGTAAAAACTTAATTTATTAACTATGAAAGTGCAATAGGAGAAACCGATCCGGATTGAAAAGTTTGGTAGCTATTTTCAGGATGTAAATAACAACTTACCCTTGTTTTTCAACATGAAATTACACATCCTGCGCCTTGGCAGCGCTCTCATATAAACAGAACGGCATATGGGCAAACATTCGCTTCTACTCAAATTAAGGGCAATGCTGCAAGCGGCGCAGAAGAAACATAGGCATGAAGTACAGATAAATGAAGGAAGCAAAGTGTTTCAGATCACCAAACGTTTTAAGTAAAAATATTTAAATAAAAGGTTAGGGTTTAAATAAACCCTAGCTGTAATCGAGAAACCTAAGATGTGCAGGAGCTGTGGAATAAAAAAAAATGGCTGATAATCCTTAAACCTATCCTGTTTATTCCAACAGTAAGGCAGCGCACCTGGAGATAGCAGACAGTGACATGAGAAGCTCTGTCCAGACAGTGCGTAGCGATAAGGTAGCCCTGGAGCGCAATGGACGCAGGATACAGCTCATAATAGTGACGACGATGAGGACTCTACCATGTTCCTTCTTTGCTTTGCATAAGAACATCAAACTTATGGCGGAAACATCCTCTAGGCGAAAAACGCTTCATGTTAGGCTTGTGATTTAAGGCGATTCTCTATTAAAGCTAGCTTATGTCGGCCTGTACATGATGCCTCAGTTACGTCGTCTGTATCAAAGGGATGATGTGCGCTTGAGATATACGGCTTGGGGAGGGGCTGCTGGCATTTGAATGCAATAATTGCTGTCACTCAATAGATTAAAGCGTAGACAAGCATTTACTCGCTGTTTTAACGCTATATCGTTAAATGCCCTTGATCGCAGAAAATCCGGCGTAGGCATTGTGCTTTTGACGCGAATATCAGAAGAAAGCAAACAAGTGATAAAAGACTTGCGAAAAGCGGCGGAGTCAAACACAGTTCCTTCCCAATGCCAGGCGAGCACGCAACCACTCCGCCATAGAACCGTATTGCTTCTCTCCAAATAAAGGTGCTCCTAATGTATGTATTGCCTTATGACTGTCTACTAATGTTTAGATGCCTCATTAGAAAGAAACTAATTACGAAAGGAAGTGTTAAGCGAATATCAAAGAACATTTTTGCTTTGCTTACCTGCGATGCTGCGCTCACTGACAAATGCCTTCGATCGTACGGTGCTGCCGCAACCGATGGCGCCAGCCGCCGCCCTATTCAATGCCTTATACATCCATCCATTTTTTTCAAAGCATTACATTTTAAACGATGTCGCATTAAACTCTTAAATGCGAATGTTAAGCGTCCTCCAGTTTGGTTTCGCTGTACCTAGCCGTATCGTTGAACAGCTTGTAGCGGTTTTGCATGTTGCTGATCTTTTACTATCACAGTACCTTGCAGTTGTTCGATGCATGTCAGTAGGGGCTTTCTGGATATGTAAAGATTGAATCATTCTGGACTAAATGTTCTCTTATGGACCATAACTGATTGAGCAATTTGAGAAAAATAATAAAGCATGTTGCATTTTAGCGTCACTGTATACATATTCATATTTCTATCTAAGAAGGCGATAACAAGGAACAATTGACTCCAAGAAAAACGAGGAGAAAAAGACGGCTATACATTATCGGGGAAAACCGAATAAACATTAAGGGGGAAAACTCAATTTTGAATATAACGTTTCTGCTAGAGGTCTTGTCTTCGCCTGGGCGATTCCTGTTGACATGAGCCCAGACGACCAATACTCTTGTCAAAACGTTTACTTTTGGACTGAGACTTTCTCCTGACTCTTTGTTCACTTTTCTGGAATAACAGTGGATTGGGTGTTTTAGGGTACTTGTCACGGCTAATGACTATTGGCTCCTATTAAACTGAGGTTACAGCGTTGTCTAGAAGCAATTCGTACGCTATATACTGAGCGGCATCGGGCGTGGCGCGTACGTGTACATTCACTATACCCTGGCACTTTCATGGGGGCATTGTCTGCAGCCCACTGAAGTCCTCATATTGAAAGGTGGTCTTAGTGATGTTTAGAAATAAAGGTGCTGTAATATTCATCAAATAATGCCAGCTTAGTACCAGCCTCAGCTGCTATTAGTGAACCAAAGAAGACAAGGATACTTATAATATTTTTCGTTCTCCAACATTTAGTAGTACAGGATAATTAGCTAAGAATTTAAATGTTTGCTTGCGTAAGAAGCTCTCAATCCAGAAGCGAAACATCATCTTCAAACATAGCTGGTGGAAGTAATCACAGCGATGCCGTTTACCTAACTTATTTATGGGGTCTAAACGGGTGCTGTTGCGCTACTCGAAGCTGCCACGTATTGCTTGCACAGCAAATACGCCAACCTTACATGGAAGAGTATTTCGAAGAAAAAATAATTTTGTCTTTAGAAATGCGTGTGAAATCGCTCTAGTTCCACCGCAACCACGTAGAAGGTTATTTGTGTGCGATATATTGATAAAGACCCCAAAACTCCAAATTTGTTCGTTATTTTGATGCGAACATTTGAATCAGTTGTGCTTAAAGACGATCATCAAGGTATGAACTCTCACTTAGTTACTCGTGCGAGTAATTTGAAAATTTTAGAATTAGTATTTACTAATAATACTTTAGCAGAAATTAAACTATAAGCAAACTGGGGTAGGAATTCTCAGTCATCCTTACTTACTTTCAGTGGGTTATTGCTGTCCTTTCCTTTTAAGCTTGGTTCCCTTTAGCAGGGCAGGGACGCTTGGTATTAGCTTAGAATGTGCTACTTTACATTTTTGAGTTCCGCCAGTGATGTTGAGGACGACTGGCATGAAAGGAATATGGCAAAGTTTTTTAACTTTTAGTGGAAAGAAGTTGTCACGAAAAGTTGAGAAAAAAAGTAATGCTCTCTATTCACCGCAAGCGAAAACATGGTAGTTGACGCACTCAATTTATACTTGCTGAGCATTTATTTAGCTTTCAGATGCGCGATAGACGAAATAATCGAAATAGCTTGATGACTGTCTGAACTTTAGCAGCCTAATACATTTACGCTGCATCCACTCGTGAATGGATGGGAACGCAAGTGAGATGACAGAGGGCAACGCCACTAAGAGATTTCAAAAGGGATCGCTAGCACGGTTTATGACCCCCGTGTAAAAAGATTTGATCATCAGCAATATACTCTAGAATTCTCATTCTGACATCACCATTACAAAATAGGAAAAATGAATTGTAATATACTCAAGTGAATTATTGCTCACCCATACTCGGACGTAGAATGTCGGCGCGAAACGCGTCCATATTCGGTCTTTGAAATAGATAACTAGTTTGCTTTATATCCTCACTATCCAGCATATAGTTACAGTGAAGAGTTTCTTTGGTACGTCTAAAATGCATAAGCGCTCAGAAGTTCACAACTATATCTTGTACGAATCAGGACGAGTTGATGTCTTTGGGTCGCAATTAGTGAGCCGGTGCCAACAAATCTCTTATCTGCATCCTGTGTCCACAGACAGCCGCATCCGGGTGTAATCTCCACTCACAAGCTCGTTAGCTTCTAAGTGGGACCCCTGTAAAAGCAAGAGGGTAGATTAGAAGAAGGTATTTGCAAGAAACAAAAAACGCCATGAAGGCTAATGCTTGTGGAATACGTTAGAGTACGTTAGCCAAATATTATCATTGAGAGAACCATGACGTGGGACACAGCCAAAAATATCTGAAGACTGTTGCATTCCTGTCTAGAAACTGTCCAGTGAGAATAACAAATATGAAAAAAGCATAAGCGACGACTGGTTTGTCGAGACGAGGTAAGACGCGACGCGGGTGGCGTTCAATAAAGGTTTATGGTAGTTCATCTAGAGGTTACGTCAAGATATGCCGGGCTGAGAGAGGTGGTTATCTCACGGCAGGTCGTCCGAGGTCTCCTTCAAGGAGACGTCAGACCTCTTGCATGGCTTCGTCCTCTGGTCTGACAGGAGCTGTAAACTCCACTGTAAACATGACGTCACCCACGTAAGCAAGGTAGCCAGCAAACCGGAGCTTGGGACTTGACTGATAACCCGACGCCAAAACAGCGATGCGTATAAAACCACGGAGCACGTCGAAGCGGACACACAGAGAAGTTGAAGAGAACATCTTAAACATACAAGTGTGAAGGAATACCACCAAAGTTGAACGATGAAAGCGGTTGCAACGTTCCTGTGTCTCAGCACCGTCATGGTGCTCATGGCGGGGCAAGTTATCGGTGAGTAACTGTCTTTATAATTTTTATTTACCAATTCATTAACTTTGCAAAAATAAAATACAAGAAAGTAAGCGTTAGTTCGCATGGCATTTCAGACGCCCACTAGCAAAATATTTCATTGGTGTCTGAAAAAACTGCGCCAGCTTTAAATACGTAATGCAGAGTATAAGCGGAGTTATGTTCAGTGTGTGGCATTTTTTATCTTCCTTTTGCGTTCCCGCTAACAAGTAGGATTTCAATAAAATTACTTTTCACGGCAGAGCACAGCTTGCTTGACATCTTTTTGAGTGAACCTCTTGTTCCAATACTGTTTCTTGCTCTGTGAATTACAGAGCATTCTAAAATGCTATGTGCAGTTCAGAAAAATATCAGGTTGATCACTCTCTACAAAGGTTCTGAGTCTTTCAATGTTTTAGCAAATAGGGGGTACACTGAAAGAAAATTATTCGGTACTTGAAGGTCATTAAAATGTACGGTCGGATGAAAATGCCAATGAAGCTTCTCGTATTAATCTCACATTGTCTTGTGTTTGCGACGAATTCTTTTTGACTTACCTTTAAAGCGAATAAGATATTTGCGTGCTGGTATTTTGAGGTGAGGCGCGCCTCACGTTCGCCCTAGTAAGCTCATGTCCTTTTGTTGAAAGCCCAATGAGTTCTGCGCACTGTAATGTGACACCATTTGTACATTTGACAGGCTCTACTATTAGCTATAACGACCGATGAATATGCTCACTTGCTTATCTAAAGCTGGAACAGTAAGTAGAATGTCACGAAAATGTTGCTGCCTGCAATAAGCTGAAATAACATGTTTGAAGCATTGGGAAAAAGTTCTAATTCCTTTTCCGTTTAGCATTGTTTTCACTTTTTTTTGTGTGAATTCAGCCCTTCCATTGACTGCGGCATCATCCTCCTTGTTACTACCGAAATGCCCGGAAGCTACCAACTACGGATTTGTAAGTAAACTGAACATGCCTGAGGACGATCACAGAAGTGGCAGCAGATAATAAGTCATAAAAGAGTGATAATCATATATAGCCCTAGCTAACACGTATGAAGTCAGATAAGTGTAAAAAAAAACGGATGAATATTTTGCTGCATTTTACAATTGCAAAATTAACAACTGATGAATGTTGAAAAATTTAATTCAGAACTGTGCACATTTTTATCTTCACATCCTCTACAAACCTATTCACAAGAGTACTTGGTCTCTATAAATATATAGCGCATCATACTTTTATTCTCTGCTCTAAGCTGAATAGGTCTAATTGTCAAGAGAACGTGAATACAGAGCCCTTAGAGGAGCTTCAATATGAGGCTAAGGCATGATGAACGTGCGAAGAAACGAACACATTTCGGCTGAATCACCATGTAATCAAAAGCAGTTCGACTGCGCACCTTTATTTAACAAGTCTTATATTTATGATAGTCATCAAAGCTGACTGAACTGAATACTAGTATTTGGGAATTCTATAGCGAGGCATCCTGTCAATGATTTGTTGGCGCTTTGTAAAATTGGAAAGGGCTTCACCGCGCATGTACCCAGTAAACGCATGAGGCTATATGGCTTGTCAAATAAGCTCTATAAAAATTTTTATCCTTTTTGTTTCAGTTGATATTTGCACGTTTGAGAAACCCTTGCAAATATCTTTGCCAAGGATATCCAATACGATTTGAAGCGGAAGACAACGGAACTCCATGCCAGGTAATACCAGCATCTAATAAAATGATCGAGGTTACTAACAACGTTTTAGGTCTCTGGCCTACATTTCGGCGGATACTCTTTGAGAATGTATACATTTTAGCAAATTATTGGGCAAAAAATTCTAGACTTCAGAGTTTTCCTTTTGTCATCTTAGATCCTTTCACTGTTCACTATTCATTGAATCAATAAGCGCAAAACCGATTTTTCGCGTTAAAGTATTTCCACTGAAATGCCGCTTAATCCTTTCTCGGCTAGATGATAGCATTTAATCTTATTCTTTCCCTGATAAAGTGTTACGCTTGTAAAGAAAATGTCATTCCTCATTCCTCAAGCATAAATTCACCCAACAGAATACTTTTGCATATGAAATTATTACGCATTATGTAACGCGCAAGCATCCGAAGTATTTAGTCTGATTGTGTATTCGCAGCTTACTTGACAATACATGACCTTCTGTCACTGTTTTGTATAACATTATCAAAAACAGTATAGGGAGAAAAATTGAGGATTGGACTGACGCGTCGGTTCTTCGCCGGACTGTAATTAAGCAGAGAGGTGGCAGTAAAATGCTTCACAAAGTTATGGGCGTTTATTTAAAAATACGCGTAGCTTGTACAAATAAAATAAAGACGCCCCGATTAGCGCCTCCAACCCTTTGGGCTGTAGCGACTAGCCTTTGATGACCTTCCGTATTTTTCATCCTTTCAACAGACTAAAAAGGTCCTCCTGGGCGAGTGCTTGAATGGCAAGTGTGTGGCCACTTTGCCACCTCCACCACCCGCTCCTGCCCCGGCACCTGCTCCAGCACCTGCGCCAGCTCCTGCCCCAGCACCTGCTCCTGCTCCTGCCCCGGCTCCTGCCCCGGCTCCTGCCCCAGCACCTGCTCCTGCCCCAGCGCCAGCACCAGTACCAGCTCCGGCCCCTGCTCCTGCTCCAGCGCCTGCTCCTGAAACTGAGCCTGAGCCGGCGCCTGTACAGCCCGCCGGGGAATTAGCGCCCGTTGAACAAGCTGCTCAGGAGCCCGCTCCTGCTGAAGAAGCTGCAGCAGCGCCGGCAGAGGTCCAGCCAGCTGCTGAACCCACTTCCCCGGTAGAGGAGCCTGTCCAGGAAGAGGCTGAGGAAGCGGCCGCTGAACCGGCTGCGGAACAGCCAGCTGAAGAGCCCGCTTCAGAAGAAGCCGCGGCCGAGGAGCCTACTGCTGAAGAACCCACAGCTGAAGAGCCGGCAGCCGAAGAAACTGCTGCAGAAGAGCCTGCAGCTGAAGAGCCCGCCGCAGAAGAGCCCGCTGCAGAAGAACCTGCAGCTCAAGAGCCCGCCGCAGAAGAAGCCGCTGCCGAAGAACCTGCAGCTCAAGAGCCCGCCGTAGAAGAAGCCGCTGCAGAAGAGCCCGCTGCGGAAGAGCCCGCTGCAGAAGAGCCCGCTGCAGAAGAGCCAGCTGCTGAAGAGGCTGCTCAGGCAGCAGAGGCGCAAGCCGAGGAGCGATCTGAAGGAGGCGAAGAGGCACCGCAATCCGATGAGCCCGTTGAGGCTCAAGAGGAGCCAGCAGCAAACGTCAATGCTGCGGAGGCAGCTGCTGGGGAACCAGAAGTCAATGACGAAGAACCGGCGGCAGAGGAAGAAGCTGCGGCTGCAGCGGCGGAAGAATCTGCGTAACACTGTGAACGCCCGAATTCTAGTAAATTCATAAAACACACGGGTGTAAGGGTGTAAAGATTACAGACCAATGAACGAAGAATGAAATATGCACTCCTGAACATTCGAATAGATTTCTTTAAGCTGCTAAAATTCTGCTAATACGAAAATAAAGGAGCAAATTCGCAAGAACCAGCTCAATCAGAGTGCGCTTATTGGTATTGAAATTTCCCTCTTTTCACAATTATGCTCCTGCGATGTAAGCCTACGCGAAACAATAAGAGAGCTGTCTTTTCCTTTTTAAATACCTTCCCAACCAATATGTTTTTTGGAGCTTGTGGTGTGCTTTGAATGTAGCGCAATATCTGACGGCCAGTTCGGAAACAATGTATTGATAGTCGAATGGTTCTGGGAATCCCTCAAGGTGGAGTAGGTTTGTAATAATGGAGTAATTACTAAATGATATCCACCGCAGAAGTGGAGACATAAGGCTACAAAAGAAAGCTGTAGCATTCTCAGAAACATCGTATTAAAAAAAATTCGTTCTAATTCGGGGTTAGCTTTTCTTTTGTAGCCATATGGCTTCATTTGGATTTATTTAATTACTTCTTTATGAATGTGTAGTTAGTGCACTTTCAGTGTTTTTGTGTTCGAAAATTCTAGGACGTTTTTCTGAATTAATACACTTTTTTGAAGTCGATGTTTTCGGTTTGTTGCATGGCGCAAAATCTAAAACGCATGATTATTGGTGACAAATATTTTCAAAGTACACAAGGTTGTAGCAGCAAAAAGGCCGACTTTTATTGACCTTGGGGCGAACGATATTTCTAGTTGATTTTATTTTATACGTGCATACTTAGACTCTCACTGGCCATGCCACCGCGTTTCTTTGCAACCACAACACAAGATTATAAGGATCACTAAGCCTTAGCGCCTTACACAGGGAAACCTAAAGTGCCCAAAGACGCTTCGGCTCACAGAGGCTATTTATATGTATGCTGCTTAGGAAACAAATGAGCGTACAGGCAGCAACTCTGAAACTGTAAGACACTAGCTCCTTCATATCGCACTGGCCCTGCACTACGAGTTCATATATCTGTTCATGTCTGCTGAATTTATCTGGCAGCTCTCCTCGCAGCTAGGTCCCGTATTACAATTTGCGCCCATAAGGCGAGGTGTCGCTTAGAAACTAAACCTTTCCGATAGAAAAGAAGACTTGCGGAGAAGGTTTGTGACAAAGATTTCCCCAATTTTTCACTGATACAGCAACGGCTATGCTACCGGGCGTATTTCAGTCGTGGCCGGTGCGGCTGAGCCTCGAGCGTTCACCTCCGACCCCCCCACCGCCTGCACTCCTTCTAAGAGCCCCTTGGCCCGTTTCTTTGTTCTGATGGGGAGGAGGTGGAAAGGTGCTATCAACAATGCATCCTGGGTTACTATGAACTATAGTTCCTACTATGAACACACCAAAAACTAGTTTTATCTTAACCAGTTCCGTAATTTTTTTTTTTACTGGGGGTGTTTATTGGTGTTTTTTGGTTAAAACAGGAAAGTGCAGGCATATATACAGCCCACAGAGTTCAGTTTTGATCAGATCAAAAATAAACTTTAACAAGAGTTTTCACATCATGTGTTTAATTCGCTTTCAGTGCATATAAATTCTCACGAGGCACCAAATTCATGCTCTGTTCTATAGCTATTGAAAACGTTAATACTCCACCGCCCGCCTATATAAATATTAGGCAGTACATAAGATTGTGGCTTCTATTGATCTCGCCAATCGCCTATATAGCGTAAATTACGCTAGACAAAAGAAAATAGGCTAGCAGTATCCAGCACTTAATTTTGTTTTCTACGGCATTACTTCTTCAAGAATTCCCTGTCTTTGTGTCATGCCAAAATGAAGATCTCTAATTCTGGGCAGCATCTTGACTTCCTAGAGATAGAAACACTTTTAGTGCAGCCGAAAGTTTGATACAAGGAATTCAAATTTTGATTGATTGAATTCAGTTATAACAGTGAGGTTGGCATGATGGCTTGTAACTCGGGGAAGCTTTAGAGATGAAAATTTCACATGTAACGGTTGGGGTCGGCGGTTTATTACAAAAGACTGCGTCCCATTTTGGCCAAAAATGTGCCAACCAAGGGCAAATCTTCATTTATTTGTATCATCGCGGTCAGTACCCAGCGGCTCTGGATATCGGAGCACGTGCTACCAGCTTATGAGGCCACAATAAAATGTTATAGTGTAATAAGATGTATCATCTGAGCAGGCGACTGCGTCGAGCAATTGGGGGCAGGACGTTCAGTTTTCTTGCGTAGTTGGAGAAAAAGGCGGATGGTAGGCTGTGACAGGCAGGATGGCGTTCTTCTCACCTAAAATGAGATCACTGAAGAAAACACTATTGAATACTTTATTCCCAACAATGAGCTAGGAGATAGACATAGTAAAAAAGATTACACATATGTGAGTCTGATATAGCCAGTGAAACCAAGGTAGATTTCAACAAAAATGTAAGTGCACTGGAGCACTGACTGAAAACCAGTAGGAAAAAGGATATAGAACGGCGAAGTCCCACCCCACAAATGACCATTAATCGCTGGATAAGTCGATAACATTGAAGCTGGGGTGGAATTGTAAGGCAACTACTTGGTAAATTTGCAATCAGGAATACCGCAGCGCCGTACAGAACACCATATATCTTTTTCGCTTGAAATGTATTGACACAAGCAATAACTGGAAACAAGGCAATCATTTTCGTATATAACGAGAAGGCATGTAAACAATACAAACAAAGAGGCTAAGTAACTACAGAACACCTTGAAGTAGTTTCAACTTGAAAGGCAGACACGTCCCACGCCCCAGATGTATCGCATGTTGAGAAAAGTTGATGCAATGGCAAAATTACACGAATGCGTCTATCGGGCAGTTTTTTTGTCTTAGGAAGGTATATAATATAAAGAGGGTGGTTAGGAAGACCCTACTCTATCGACCTACTCCCTTTTGAGCGGGCCTGGGGAGGCTTCCTTATCTCCAGTGGCAATTACTGGAGTGGCTACAAAAGAAAACCAATATTAAATACAGCATAAAAATAAATATAAAGCTGATCAATCAAGAAATGTTCAAAATACAGAAATTAAAATCTCTTAGCAAAAGCAGTGTCCAAAATTCGAAGCATAAGCGAGTCATATATTGGTTGCCATAACAAAGTACGTCATACATTATGACCAAAATATTTCACAAGCCTTGAAACCTAAAAAAGAAACAAAAGGAAAGAACAAAGCGGAAATAAAAAATATTGGAGCAATCAGCACCATTAATTCGGGCCCTGAAGGCTTTATGTGACAAGAAGAATTCATGACCAGACCGTGAATATTTAAATTCTTTAAGTGTAGAAAATTAAATTTCTCTGGACAGCAACTGACGCCTCTCTGACATATGTGCTATCTCACTTGTCTATCAAAAAAGTATGGAGAAATTCGCTCTCTTCATGATCGCGATTTATGGCTACGATCCAAAACCAGCCTCACTTCAGTCACTGCTTCAAACTTTCATTCCGTAGAATGAGTTGGCAAATTCGACTGCTTTCCATTTTGTAACAATATCTAAATATATTTGCCTTCCATTCATGCTCTCTCATTGCTCCGTTCCTGTGAGTCATGCACCAACGTGCACCACAATCATCTATTCTTAGCAGTTTATTTTAAACCTCGCAATAACAGCGCAGATCACTGCTGCTCTTTTGGACAGTAGAGTGGTTTGGTCTATGGGGTATAACTTCTAAAACGACTGAGGCTATAAGAGACGCTGTAGTAGAGAGCTCCGGTAATTTTCACCATCTCAGGCTCTTTCAAGTGAATTGATATAAGACTGCACACGGGACCTGGATTTCCGCCTCCACCTAAAGCGGGTGCCGTGGCCGGGATTTGATCCGGCATCCTTGAGCACAGCAGTCGAGTGCCTTAAGGACTGCACCACCGTGGCGAGATGGTAGCAGCGTGATGTGAATTGACATGTAATCAAAACACTACACGATTGTTTAATCTACACGGCGCATATGAATTAAAATAATTTTCGCTTCCTCATAAAGTCAAGAATGAGAGGTCCTTGTTTCGCGTTGTCTCTTCGTGATAATGCAACTCCCTCTCCTAGAACTGTAGCTAGGGATTAAAAAACCATCTATTGAATCCTTCGCGTCAAGCATGATGGCGCCGGCCAGAGAAGCGATGGCTTTTCTCTTATGGCTTCTATCATTGTCTCACAATCATTTCACCCTTGCTTCCTCCTGACCATGCAGGACTCTGTCAATATGTTCATGCCCTAAAAATAATGCACTGAATCCGGAAAGGAAAGAGCTGGACTTCCAAATCGTTACGCCGATGGCCTGCATGGAAATCTTCCGCTCCAGACATCCGTAACATCGATTGTTGACAAGAACGCAAGGCAGTTTTTCTCTCAACTGCGTGGAAATCGGCAGTTAGGTGACGAGGCTTGTAAACTTTATCAACAAGCGCGTGGTTGGAATGCTGTGGTAGTACGCCAGAAGGCGGCGAGGCGATCGCCAAGGCCAAAAGGCGCTTTTTATGCAGCTGTTCCATGGCGTGTCAATAATAAGTTCGCACCTCCCTTTTTTGTTGTCTCCTATTACCTCTATGTCTCTGCAGAGATCGAAGCCGATACGCCGGCCGAGAACAATCGAGCATCGGAACAGAAACAACTAAGTTTTCCCAAAGACGCAGGCAAACCACAGTACACTAATATTCTTACCATTTTTGTGTGCCATCTATGTTCAAGACAACTGAGCCTTTGCTAGACTACCATCCTGGAGCCATCACGCACAGTTTCAAGATGAGCAGTGCATTGTTAGAGCAATCTAGGAGGGAGTGAAACAGGTCGACCATGATTCAAGGGAGACAGATTGACTGAAAAGTATTACTGTGCTATCAAAGGTACCTCGCCGCTTTGAGCACATCCTGCCCAGAAGAGTCGAATATTAGGCTACAGAACCCGGGTGTCTCTTTCGGACAACAATATCGTTATTCTTCTAACCGAAAGGAGTAATGCGACAGCTGTCCTTGACCGCGAGGACAATGGATGTTCGCAAGAGTCACGAGGAGTACAGAGTCAAGAAAGACCTTATGCGGAAGACTCGGAAGAGGCCAAACAAGGCTGTGTCGCTCGATTTCAAAATGCTTGAAATTTGCAGACCTGTCTACTAGAGAGTTGCTTGCACGAATTTTTCGGAATCTAGGCCCTCCACAAAGTTTAGAAACCTGGTGTGCATCCCTGATCAATCGTAGATATTTCATCGTCCTTTATCAGAGTCTTGCCGAGCTACCTACCTCCATTGACTGGCATTGTCCAAGCATGTGCATGTAGGGACAAAAGTCTCTGGACCACACGTCTGGCAATTTTAGATTAGAACCAGGATTTAAATAAATTATCATCTTATTTCTCTATATGAAAAAACAAAATTTTAACTTTCACCTCTAAAACTATGGTCCGAGACTGCTGGAGGGTACGAAATTATGCGTCTTGGTGGCAGTTTGCGTGGTCCACAGAATTTTGTCCCCCACAGTACGTAACTCAGGACACTTGGTTGAACTTCTGTTGCAAGAGAGGATGCCCTCAAATGAGGTGTAAGACTTTTGATGTCAGCTTTCTTGCCAGTATGCCAGTGCCTCTGGTTGTGAAAGCAGCCAGCACGGAAGTTTAGGCGGATGATCGACCTAATGGAAAGGCCTCCCTTAAATAGATGAGTTATGCACATTCCCGGTGGTTTGTCTAGGTGGCGCATAATTCTTTTTTATAGGGTAACTTTTCGGCAAAATAAACGACACAGAAAAAGCAGTGGCATTCTAGGTCATGGATGCGACTCTGGCGATGGATTCGAGCGGTCAGTGCTTCACAAATTGGCTCAAAATATTCCTTCTGCAAGTGGTGCTGAACCACAGCGGCCAGTCGACCGAGGCTGTGGTTCAGCACCAAGGACCGAATGACCGACTAAAACGAAGTAACCAAGGCATTCCGCCTAGCTCGCAGAGTTCTTCCACCCCCTTGCTCGGGGCTCAGTCGAGAGCAAGCAGTTTTATTCAGACAGCTACAGACGGGCTCACTCCCCAGCCCGCCGCTGATGCACAGAATGTATCCCGAGACGCACCCGACAGACAAATGCAGAGTCTGCCGAACGCAGACGGCCGGCATCACACACATTCTGTGGAATTGCAACAAGTACCAGGAAGAAGCTATGTCTGGGAGGATCCCACCGCGACTGGAAGCAGCCGCAGGGAGTGAGTGAGTGAGTGAACTTTATTAACTGCTCGGGGATCTTTTTCTTCGCCTCTTCAGCCGAGGCTGACGAGCGGTTGGCGCCTCCAGACCAGGGCGCCACTAGCTTTTGCCAGTTTGCGAGCTCTTGTGACCACGTAGAGTTGAGCCTCCGGGTCAGAGCTGGCCAGCAAAGCCTCCCACTGCCTTTCATTTGGGTTTTTAATTGTCGCAGCCGCAGGGAGCGACAATCACAGGGAACAACTCTGGGCCGTCCAGCCGGTCATCAAGGCGCTAGCCCGGCAGGGAACCAGCGAGCCGGCAACGCCGAGCGGGGACCCAGGCCGCGCGGCCGGTGCCCAGAGGACGATGTAGGCCCCGTCCGGAGCGCGCGCGTTCTACTGCAGGCCCCAAATAAACTTTTTAACAATCCAATCTACAAGTGGTTAATATTCTGTCAACACGAAAAGGTCTGCGGTGAGAGAAAGGCTGGCGCTCCTAAATTGTATTTGAATTGCCGTCAACGTTGCTCGCAAGTAGAAGACAGATAACGCTTTCTCTATCCTCGATGTTTTAGTAAGGCCAAAATGACCCAAATATTCATTTCCTCTTTGCCCGAAACATGTCCAAATTGGACACAGCCTAAATTCTACTTCACGGCGATGTAGAAACCATAAAGCAACAGCGGTCTCCACTGTTATGTAGAGAGTTAATAAAATAATGCTTAGACGTAAAGTGCAGGTACAACAAAAATATCTTAGCTTATCTCCGCCGCCATGATTAACGACTAAACATATGACGGGTATTGTAGGCCTTGTATGCTTGAAAGTGACATAATGCGGGCCGCGTGGATAAATCAATGACGAGAAAGAGAGAGAGAGTGAATAATGATAAGGAAACGTGCTACTGGTTATTTACTCTCTTCCTCTACGATTTAACTCCTCTCTAAAGGGGGGCCTGAATAAGAATTTGACAAGTTGAAGTAAACCTCGCTATATGCAGGCTATTTTTCAATGAATACGGTGATTTCATTATCACAACACTACCGCGATGTGGCTGGCAGCCGAAAATTCGCTGACGAATGCCAATCATCGTTTTTTTTCATACTTGATACAAGCCTTCCATGCTACCACTGTCGTCGGAAGAAACCTGTTCCCGAAAACTCCGCGGCCAACAAAGCGCCTTCCTGCAGGCGTCGCGGAGTGTGCAGGGGCGCTCCGAGAAAGGCAGTGCCCCTCAGAATTGACGCGCTGACGCAGACAGGCATTGAGGTACTGATCGCCACAAAAGACTCAACAGGCTTGCCTGACAGTGCCTGGTTTGATGAGTCGAAATCTCAGGACTGCAGTTGTTCGCGGAACCTGCTCGCAAAAAGCGTCCACGGAAGGTGTCTCAGTAACTTGATACTAAAGGCGAAAACGCTGTGGTGTGGTAGTGGAAAAGTATGAAGGTAATGAGGTGTGTGGTGAATAACAAATATAAAGTTTCTGACCTCCTCGATTCATATGACACAGTCCCATGCCAACAATGACTTGCAAAAAATGATGAGATCATTAGTGTTATGATACATAATAGTAATGAGTTCTAAACATAATGGAGAAGTGTGTACGAAGTAAAAATTGGTCATATTGCCAGTTCATAACGACAGTTTCATGGCAAATGACTTACGCAACCTGATTACGTCATTCGTCATGACAAATTTATATGACACAGATGATTTCTAAAAATATGGGAGTTGTTTGTCCTAACTAGTAATTGATGACTTCATAAGTTTATATGAAACAGTTTGATGACAACGATGGCTTAAAAGGTGATGACGTTATTAGTGTCATGACAGTCAGTGGTAAGGTCCGAAAATAGCGCAAAGGTATGTCGTATATAAAAAGACAGTGACGTCATCATGTAACGTTGCAAAGTCACATGGACAGGATGCCATCCAGGAAGTCATGTCTTCAAGTCATATGACCATGAAGAGTTGCAAAAAGTAATGGCGTCGTTAAGTCACATGACTGAAAAAATAAGAATGAAAGGGAGCGCAAATATTAAAAAGCGTGAAAAAGCGCCTAGACGCACAAAAGAAGTGTCTATGTGTGCTAAGAAATATTTCATGTCGGAATAGCAGCAGCATAGCTCAGGCTTTCGCATTTCTCCAGTGCGCGCTCTGCAGTGCCCTCATGTATTGTTTCTTTTTTTCGCTGCTAAATCGGAAGTCACCGGCGGGGTAAACTTAGGAAAAGGCGTAGGCGTGCGGCGGCTACTGATTGCCGTATCAAAAGGCTCTACTCTGAATGACCTCAGCTTGACAACGGCAAGGAATCAGTTTTGGGGGCACGTGATATGTTGTCCTTTCTGCTTTTTGTTTCACGCATGCTGCCGAAGCTACAAGCGGAAGGGCAAGAGGGCCTATTGGTTTTGATGAACTCTAATTTTCCATCTTTGCCATTAATTTGAGGATTTTTATTTATATGGGCTTCGGGGAGGGATGTTAGTACTGGAAAACTTTAATTGGTAGTTGCTACCAGCAAGGAACCAACCTCTTGACGATTGGTATAATTTGAAATCATTTGAATGTGGTCTACACCTCGAGGCTTTAAAACTAGGTCAGGAAGTCCAGTCACTTGTTTTACCTATGGTAGGATGCAATGCATCTTTTCCTATGCCGAGTAGCGGCATGCCTTGTTACTTCCTTGTATTAGTGCGAGAGAACTCATCCGCAAACTGTCACCGACCAATACAAACAACTTTTCCTCTCATTGGCTACGCTATTTCGTGACGTTGCAACCATGAAGCCTCGCGTGGGCAACTTAAGCTGTCTGGTATAGTGGTCCAAACGCGCGATTCTCCGCGAAGGGTCTTTCAAGTTTACCAGCCAACACAGAAATTGATTGAACTTATCAATGAACATTGCCTAACTATTACCTCTTTCAGTGCTTTTACAATAATCAAAGCCGTTATAGCGGATTGGAACCGGTCGGATTTGAACCCGTGTACTCGGGTTGAGTTGGCGGGCGTCGTTACCACGGCAGGTGTCTTATTTCGCGCCATGAGCATGGTGAAGCACGTTGCTCCGAAATCAACTCTTTTATTCTTTTGTGATAGGTATGACAAATAGCCCTGCATATGCAACCTGCGGGTGCGACGAGACTATAGGCCACATTCTTTGAGAGTGTCCCATATACAGTGAAGAAAGACAATGTCTCTGCCCTGAGCTGGAGCGTCTAAATGGATGTATATACACAGAGTGAAATCAAGGTTCTAGGTCTCTGGGCGTGGCGATCGTCGGCGGTGAAGGCCTCCCAGGAACTGTTCCGCTTCATGAAAACCACGGGCCTGATCGATAGGCTGCGCTTTTGTTGTTATGTGACGTGATATGACTATGACGTGATGTGATAAGACGTGATGTGGCTTCGATGGAACTATACTGGCTTCACTCATGCCTCTCTTACCCCCCACTTTTATGTCCACTCACACCCTTCCCTCAGTGCAGGGTAGCAAACGGTTTACTTTTTACCTGTTAACGTTCATGCTTTTCCTCTCCTCATCTTCCTCCTCCTCCTCCGAAATCAAGCACACCGTTGCACCACAATCACGGAGACCTCAGTTAAACATCGCCAGTATGAGATGGCGGCTCCGGTATGGCGCCAGGTGTAGAGCTGAAACTTCAGCTGTCCGTTATTTCGCACGTTATTTTGCTTTTACAGATAACCGCTGCCAACGTTTTATTTTAATTCCCTCTCTTTGCTGTAAAAATGTAAGCAAGTGCCTAATCTCTCTATTATGCAAATATCTGTTATTAAAAATTTAGGTCGTAATCTCTCACTTCTTGCATCGTGCTGCGAAGCCTTGTACTCTTCAGAAATAGATATAGGAAACTTTAAAACATCTTTTCTCGTTAGCAGCTCGTATCTTATTCAAATACGTGACTATGTGTGAGTAATTTTCCTGAAACCAATTTTCTGATTGCTCACAACATATACACTGTCTAACATCTCGTTACCTATGTTCCTTCCGGTAAAGTACAGACATAGAAGAAGTCCATATCAAAACGTCCATGCTTTTCAAAAAAAGATCTCACAATCTCGCTGTGTTTTCAGCTTTTCATAGCTGCAATGACTTTCTTTTTCATAACTCTAGTGCAGCAAAAGTATCATATAAATATCAAGAGCATTTTTCTGCACCAGAAAATGATGATCTTGAGAATTTTGCTCCTGAACACCACAATTCGCTGTGTCTCAGTGATATTCGTGAAGCGGCTGCACGCCCTTCAGAATCAACTGTGATGCATTCCCTTGGGAAGCCAGTGGGAAAGATAGAGCAGCTTCATTTTAAAAATCTGTGCAACGAAATAAGTGTAGTCGAGGAAAATCAAGTCATTGCAGAATACATCCCGGTATGGCTTGACAGTATTTTATTGTGTTTTTACTAATGTCTTATGGCACGTATGCCCTGACTGAGTCCTTCTATACTGCGAAGATCTCGCCGCCATAACTGTGTTCGATGTCGTCGATTGATGAGTTTCGATTGCACGTTTAGGGGCCAGTTGTTTCGATATTTCAGTGAGCATTTTTTTACAGCAGAAGACGAAGCGACGAAAGGAACTGTATTTACGCCTAAATCACGCCGGCAGAAAATTTGGAGAGCGCTGTGCAAGTGAGTGATTATGTAAGCAAAGAAACGACGCAAGATGTGTGTTCTGGGTCATTATGCGAGTCACTGGTGAAGACAAAAGAGTCACTTTCCATGCAGGTAAAACACGTGAGGTGTAAAGACGTTATAATTGGGTGAAACAGCCCACAGCTGCCAGCGCCTGTCCTCCTGCTTAGACTGGCCTCAATCACGTGACACTATGGAATATTCGAACACGTGTTTATTGACATATGTTTGTCATAGGAACTATGTCTAGTATACACAATTTAGCGCATATTTCATGTGAACATTCAGGCCGGTTGTGAACCGTTGGATATAATATTTCTGAACCGCCCGAGGAAATTCCGAAGCGTTCATGAAGGGGCTCGGTTTTGTTTTCTTACGCTCAAGAAGAGGGCTGTGTCGGGCTGGTTGGTTCATGTTGAATGGAAGGAAAGAACAGCTGAAACGGACGGGACGTGTAGGAAGGCGAAAACCGACACATGAGCTGACTAACAACCAAACGGTTTATTGCGGCACAAGGAGCAATATATAGCAGACAGCCAAAGTGCATAAGAAAAATCAATTTAAATTGATTTTTGCGACACAATCATGGCCCTGATATCACATAACAATGATCAAAACCGTCCGCGATTGAGATACGTGAGCTCTTGTGGGAATAGAACAACGGACGGTTGGCTGACACACGTGTCGCCAAGATCGTGAATGTGAAAAGCCTCAGATATGAGGCCTGAGGTCAAATATTCATATTTGGCGATAATTGTGGTTTGGTTCAGAAACGCCTCACAGTCCTTGCAAGCGATGGAATGGGTGACTATGTTATTTCGGCATGACTGGTTTCTATGTCTTTGGCGTGTTCGCGCCGTCTATCATTAACACACCGTCCAGTTTCACCGATGTAAAATCGGCCGCATGAGAGTGGAATCTTGTAAACAACACCGCAACAACAGTTCGCAAATTTATTTCAGTGTTTATTTTGACAAGCCTCCTTTCTACTTTTTCGGTTGACTTTCTTGCACAACCCTCCTAACTTATTCCTGAAGGAAAAAAGAAGCTTCACGCCGGCTTTGCTGACAGTCTTTTTCAGGTTGTGCGAAACTTTATGCACATACGGTATGCACGCCATGTTCTTATGATTTGATTCGCGTGAAAAGTTCTGAATTCTCCTTTCAGATAGTATTGACTCGGCTACGCTTGAAATGATCTTAGTCGGGTAGCCTGCAGTGGTGAGCCTAGTGATCTGTGAGTCAAAGCTGGCCTGAGTTTTGTGTATGCATGACCTATTCAAGGCTGCTTTCAAGCAGCGGAAAACCCGCTAGTCGCTTCAAGCACTCACAATAATGTTTGTTTTCTAATAACACGAGGAAAATTATTTTCGAACATCGAACGACGTTTGTTTTACAACTGAGCAAAAGAGGCTCACTAGTCGGAGGGCATCGAAGCGCGCTGCGCGCCACTCCGCAACCGCGACGTATCTGCTAGTTGACCTCACGGGATCTTTGAACACCCGGAACCTTTACATCCGCCTTGGAACCTTCAGCACACAACGATACAACTGGGGAAACCAAAGGCACAAGCAGTAGATTGCGCTGATACGCGGTCACTAAAGGGCAGATGGAGTGAAGGAAGCGTGCGTAACGCGCGGCAGGCATTTTCGGCCGGCCGGCATTCCGAGTTTGACGTCACATTCGCGTGTTCCCAAATTTCGGTGCTTTGCCCCCGCCACTCCTGGCAGCAACTAGGGCGTGACCGTGGCGCGTGTTTAACAAGCGATTTGGATTTATTTTCTTTGACTGAATTCATAAAAATTTGAGACATTTATTTAAAAAAAAAACCTTCTTCCCAACCACCGCATTTTATGCAGTTTGAAATATGTTTCAGATTTTCTTTATTGCGGTTTATTATGCTGCTCAGACATAATGAAAGAATAGACCTCGTTTTTCTAACAGTGTATATCTTACGGCGTAGGTTTACAGATGTTTAATGAAAGTCCACGAAATACAAAAAAAAATTATTCCGGGCGACTGCGAGTTAACGCCACAGACATCCACAGCTGACAAATAGAATGAAAAAAGCTTTCGCGCTGACAGTCGCGAAATAAATGTCTGACACCCTTGTTAGCATAGACCTGTTAGTGCGGCAGCGAATTCTGCCAGGACATGGAAATTCGGAACAATGATCGGTGATCTATATAATGCAGAAAAAAATTGACATTTCAGGCGAGAATCTTATTGTTCTGCCATCTGGATAGCACAGAAGACGACGGGGAAAGCGCTCAAATCGCGCAATTCAAGGCTGACTATACTTTATTTATTTTTATTATTGTGCAGCCGCCCAAAACAAGCGGCGGTTCTTCAGTCATGTACAGTCAGTGCGCATGTTTTGTATGCTGAAAATGTGGTTCAGAGTGCTCCATTATTATAGGGTGCGAATGTAGCCACGCGGTATTGTATCACATTTTGCAGCCATTATTTGCATGCCAGAAAAATTGGACACGTAGCTTGTACCGGGTGGTCCAGCCTTAGGGTGAACACGTGAACGCGTGGCCGCACCTTCGCAGCGCCACTCTATACCTGGTTGCACATGAAAGCAAAAATGACAGCGCCTAATTATGCACTATATCTAAACAAGCAAGAGTTCTTCAAAAATGTCTTCTGGCACTCCTTCTGTTCTAAGAGCGAGCTCTTCCAGATCTCTCGGTTCCTGCATGCACGATTGAATTCTGCGTGCGTGTTGGACGTGACCACGTTTCAATGAGAGTGACCGCAATATTATCAGGAAAGCTCCTCCCCCAAAAGTAAATGGCTTGTCCTCCAGAGCACACACAAAACGAGGTCATTTTAGCAGATCTGAAAATTTGTTTCAGTTCTGTTCTCTGCTTCGAGTCGTCGCGTAGTCCCGGCGGAGGCCACGTTTAAGGAGGAGGAGGAGGAGAAGAAGAAGAAGAAGCGTGATAGAGGAATAATATAGCGGCCAAAAGAAGCTTCCGCCGTTGCTATCGAAATTCAACTAGGGAAATTCAACTACAATTTTTTTTACTTCCGATTTAATGGAATTTAAAGGAGGAGTATTGTTCTGTATCTCGCGAAAAAGCTAACATGGAAGCTTTTATATTGTATGAAGAGCCGCGAAAATTCTACGAGGACAAGTTCATACCTAATTCCTTTCTTATGTCGTTATGTAATAAATATGAGACGTTAATGTGTAGTTTTGTGACACAATAACCATCCACACGAGTGCCATATTTACTCGGTTCTAACCATTGCCTTTTTTAATGATCGTCATGCAGAAAGTGATTGAGAGGGGTGCTGAGATTTGAAAAACCTAATTTACCGAATTTCTCCCACCCCCCGCCTGTAATCGCGGCGATATCTCGACGAGACTGGAGCAAGAAATAACACTTTATTTGCCAAAAAACGTGCCAGAGATAGCTTGAAATTGAAGCTGTGGCAGCCCTATTCAAAATGATTTATACTTCCGTTGGGCCTGTCAAACAGCTGACCCGAAACAAAACAATGCGCTCTCGCAATGCCTGGGAAACCTGTCCAGATTCGCCGAACGGCTTTCAACTCCAAATTTAGGAGACAACACGCTGATAGTGTTATCGTGATCGCTTTCGGCTTACTGGGCCGCCAGTCATATAGTGCCGGAACGCAGCAGCCACAAGGAGCCGTAGATTTCGCCGCGGACGCCGCGCCCTTAGGAACTTCAAACGGCTCCGGCTTGACACTGAGTGAGCAACTGCAGAGGAGATTTGTCTACGCTCTCTTCGTCACAAAAAAGCTGTGGTTTGATTCAGGTTAAATTTTTTTTCGAAAAACTTTTCTTTTTCGGAGTTAGGAGTGGGTGCATAGCATCAGGTTGTGCATAGATTCGCGAAAATATGATAATATCGATCGATCTTTCGCCGCAGCCACCATGAACGAGCCCCCGCCCATTCCTTTTGCGCTAGTCACCTCTCTCGCAAGCTCATCCTTTGGTATTGCGTCGAGTTTGAGTGGCGCACCAAGCAGTGAGGTCTCGGCTATTTCCGAAAACACAGCAAGGAGAATACTTGAACACAAAAGAGATAATTTGTTTCTTCAGGATTTACGAGTCGCCCCTGCGTCGGCGTCATCTACCCTTGCCAGTACTCAAATGGTCTACGCATTCAAGGAATGAGGGCACTAGCGGCGCCTACGTGATTATATCTCTACGACAAACAAGACGCATGGCGCGATTAATCTTTTCACTATAATGAGCTTTTATCATGTCATCCTGAGCCAGTGATAAAGCAAATTTTGAGGTAAAACAGCGTCCGTGTGGCACGTTGCAATATATTCTATGCAAAAATGGTTAATGCTTGCAAGACTTTACACTTTCCGATCGTGTTGAGTGTACGACACGGGGGATGAACTGTCTGGCGGAGGAGGGAAATCCTTTTAACTTGACGTTTATGCGCACCGCTTGTCAACGCACCTGTGCGTCCGCAAACGTCGCTGCCACACGCTAGCCCCTTGCAAGTATCACTAAGCGTGGAAGTCCGTTCCTCTTGTGGCAATGCTCGTTTTGGAGCCGTACATTGGTGGCTTCGCGTTCTGTCTCAAGTGTGGCCAAGTTTTTCAGTAGTCGACGCTTGTTCTCAGGCACACGAGCTTTGCTGCGGACTGGGAGCCTGTTTGACCTCCCGTCTTAGCCGTCGAAATCACAAATATGGACGCGTGAAGGGCACTTGGGTTATGTTTTAGCAGTGTTTAGAAAGAGCTTTTTACAAAGGAGAAATATGGGAGAGGCCTGCGTCCTGAAGCATAGTCAGGTTTATGATGATGATGACGATGATTATGATGATGATGATGAGAAAGAGCTCACAACAGTTGAAGATGGGCGGAATATAGCAAATTATCTGTTTAAAAAGGGGGCCCTTGAATGCGTCCATGCTTACGCTTTTTTTTGAGGGTTAAAGGTTTCTGCACACAGCTCAAGCACGCGGCGTCCAGTCTTCTCTCGCCCTTCGCGCATGACACGAAAGGCCCGTGTCGGCCTTCTCGACCCTTTTTCACATTGCCCTTGCGCGATGTTGTTATCAGGCGTATTATAGCCCGCTGGAAAAGTAAAGTGCTCTTGAAGTCAGCTCTACTGAGGGTGTTGCGTCAGGCTGCTAGGCGGTTCGGTTCCGCCGTTAGATCTGCGCGTACTCAGCAGACAGTTTTTTTTTTTTGTTTTATCTTGCAAACGGCAAGAAAAACAAAACAAGACGTACGCTTGCCATTTCCCGGAAAGAAAGATGGTTCTTTGTGTGTTCGCGCTCGTATTCTTACGCGCTATCATAAAATGTTGCAAGGTTTGCTGTAAAACCGGATAATTTAGATGGGAAGTCATCACGTGAAAAATGTAGGGCCAAGTGGCATGAGGCTATATAAAGGGTCAACGTAGCTCCCGCAACAGAAGCTACGATATTCAGTAGAAAGTTTTTAAGCGCTGAAACCTTTACGAAAGTACCCTAAGAAGATGAGAGTGGGCGTCCTTTTCCTGTATGTTGGGGCTGTTTGCCTAGGCATAATAGGAAGAGCCACCGGTAAGTCCAAATCCTGTTTAAGGCACATAAGGAAGGCATGTAACGTTGCCTTCTCTCAGGTTATACGAAACGTGTTAGACGCTTTGTTAAGGGGAGACTTTCTATTACTGCAACTAATTTCAAGCTAGGGCGTTTCGTGTTTTTGAACGGTCAAGGTCCCATATCTAGCAAAAAAAGATTACCTTTGCGATGCGTCAAATTATTAGGTTTATTAAGTTTGCGTGAAATTCTGCAATTTACAGCTAAATTCGAGTCTTCTCTGTTCCTAACAATAGGAGAAGTTGAAATTACAGTAAACATTATTGTTACTGGCGGTCTTCTTCTTTTCTGCCAGAAGAAATATTTCCATAATTGCTCGATTACTCTAGAAAATATGTGGCCAGCTTAGGAAATATGATGCGTAAAAGTTTAGCTGTCTGGGTACTCGCATATTTTCCTGCTCAGGATAAGTGGTTGGGTCAGACGGTCGGTCCCACTGGCACTGAGAAAAAATAAACTATAGCCGCCACTGGATGTTGATCCTCTGGTTAGCGTACGAGAGGAGCATTTTTTTAAAGCAATGGGGTGCTATTGTCGTAAATGATTACACAGTCATAAATAAATGACACTCTATGGCTGTGCGCGCACGTAATATTTATCTATTCCCTTTCGTATGCAATAAATACAAAGCCTAGCGCTATCGTAGTTCCACTTTAAAGTGTTCTGCAGTCACAGAATGTTATAGCACAGTGCCGCTGAGGCGCCACATCTACTCCGTTCTTTGCATGAAACCTAGCATTGAAGTCATAGCCTTGATACAAAATCAAAATGAAACGCCACATGCCAGGGCATATATTGCGTCCTTAAACAAGTTAGCTAAATTGGTTACAACTTTTTAAGCGTGTACTGTTGTGGCTACCCAGGCAACTTACATATAGTTGATGAAATACTAACCTGTATATTGTTATCCTTGCGAAGCTGCATATTTTATGCGTCGTCAACAACAGAGCCAGGGAGTTTGAAATGCCTTGCAAGTAAACCGAAGAAAAGCTGCTGTATTGTTTCTGTATTGATTCCGGAGCGCATGTATGTAAAGAAAAGAAACCTTTTGTTTCGCGTTGTTTTTTTTTGTTTTTTTGAGCAGTTGGATGATATGTTTTGTATTTCTCGGGCTTTCTATAAAGCTTGGAAAAAATATACACGTGAGTCTTTCTTTATCTAAACTAAATAGAAGGGGGGTTTCAGAAGACGCTCTCCAACTTTACAAAACCATTTTTTGTCTAAAGGAAATAGTTTGTCATTTAGAAAAAGTATCTTAAATACTGATTAGTTAAGTGCAAATTATAATATTGCCTGTGGTACGTCAGATGACTGGAAGTTGTATAGAAGGGGTTTCCCTGATCTGTCTTAATGTTTTATTTTTTTAATACTTGGCTAAAGTTAGCTTGGACACCCTGTGTGTACAAATGAGGGCACTAGAGGCATAACAGGAACTATAAGTCACTAAGACGTGTGTATTTGAAGTAGATAAATGATTTATAAATGTCTGGTTTTACTTGTATTATATACACGTGTCTTTTAGCATTCGTTTCTGTCTGCGTACATATGAACGCAATTGGTGTAGCTGAAATGTAACAAATTACGCGCGTATAGGTCTGGGTGTGCTGGTTTTGCTTTGCGGTTGTCCGAGCGATCAGTGACGTAGTGACTTTTTGGCGTGGCTGACGAAATCAAATCGACTGTTTGGTATATATATATATATATAAATCAAATCGACTGTTTGGTATATATATATATATATATATATATATATATATATATATATATATATATATATATATATATATATATATATATATATATATATATATATATATATATATATATATATATATATATATATATATATATATATATATATATATATCACAAGTCCCGACAAGCGTTTTCTGATTTTATTTTATATACAAAGCTTCATTACACCATGCGTTCCATGTGCTAATATTTTTCGAAGGCGTTCCGGCTGACCCGTCGCCTTCTGGCGCTGTTCCCCCGAAGTGCACGCGGGCCTTCGAACTTGGAGTTGTAAGTGGAACGTCCCGAATTTTTAAATTTGCTCTTGGAGCCTCAATCGGCTATGGATGCAGCATGTGCTTGGGCATGGCGTTCGGTATTTCCGAGGCTTAACTCATACTTTATGGGAAAAGCAGTGTCATGTATTGCTAGCAGAGGCCAAGAAAAAAATTAGACACACAATTGCTACCGACTGCTTCTGTAGCAGACTGCTCCAAGCAGTTTCTTTCGCTCATATAGCTGAAGCTTGGACGCTTAGCCATTTACTTCCGAAATCAGATTATTCAGTTCTTACTGAGACCCTAATAAGTGTTTGTAGCAAAAATATAATAAGATAACATAGTGTTAAACCAATTTTCAGAGCGACAAATGCTTTTCTTGCTACTGAACGAGCATCAGTTAACATGCAACAGGCGTTTAGTTTGGGCTAAGTGGTATCAATTTGTTGAAAACATAACGAAAATTAAAACAAGGACCCCATACAAGTAGACATGATGGCGCTAACTTGCAACTTTATTTAGAAAAAATAGCATCACATTGAATATATATAGGAGCCATTGTCACTATCAGTCCGTAAGCAGGCGCACAGCAGAGCAGAATGAAAAGACACTGGGGGGGAAAAAGAAAATAAAAGATGAAAGTAAAGTATAAATGCAGTGTTCTTTAATTGCGAAGTTTCTGAGAAAGCTGTATAAGTTTACTGTGTAGCCGTATGGGTGCGTTTTGGTGGACGTCACTGGGTAATTATTCCCTTATTTGCAAAAAGTTGTTTCCGTGAATCTCGGCTGAATGTTTGGTAGAGGGCAAAACTTATTGCATTCGACATGTTCAGTTTATTTTCCTTTTATCGAATGAGGTACATGCCTGTAAAAAGGAGGAAAGAAAATGTTCAGTCATTGTATAAAAAAAATCGCTAATTTCACGCTCACTTCCAAACTTTTCAAGGAGAGTGTTACAACACAGAGAAAAATTCTAGTACGATTGTTAAATACAAAAATGTCAAGAAACCATTGTTTATCGCCAAGAATTACAAAAACCAAATACGGCAATGTATTGGCAGATTATACCATTTCAGTGAGAATAAGGACATTTTTCATTCCTAATTCCATTCCTAATTCATAGGGCTGCTGTAGTACAAAATTGACCTTGATTTCTTTTGTAACAAAAACTTTTCAAGAGAGATTTACGGAGTGTCTGCCATGTGCGTTTTACTTCGCTTACAAGTGCATGTTCTCTCTTTCAGTTCACATGGAAGCGACTCTTCCAACCATGCGTTTACCGTTGCTCGGGATTCCCCATTTCCTTTGAGAACGAAGACGACGGAACAGCATGCCAGGTAACTACAAAATCCGATTCTTTACGGCAAGTGATGCCCGTGGAATGAACACTTTTGCAAATAGTTCAATCAGGCTCCTAAATTATGGACCATTGAGAGTTGTAACACCTTTGTTGCTACTGCAAATTTCTAAACACGTTGTTATGATGCGGCAAGCCGATGAAGAAAGACGACAGAACACGACTGATGGCGATGGTAGATGACGTTTAATGAAAATGTTGGCGAGCCTAGCGCGAGCGCTCCTGCCCGCGCCACTGACCATTTCTTCTCCCTTGCCAGTCCGTAACATGACCCGGGACCACCGAGCGATGGTGGAAGTTTACCGATCTTCATAATTCCATGGCATAATGATGGGCGTGTCTGGATACTTGAAGAAGAGGAAGAAGGACGAATATAATGGCTTGCCGGCACGATGATTCCCGATGAACCTTCGCCCAGGACACTCTCGGGCCACACGTTGCCAAGACTCGATGGCGGAGGCCAAGGCACGCACAGCATGGCATAGGCAGGGGAGGACGTCTTCCTGTGTAGCCGTGTCTTGGGTCATGGGGTCTTTGGTCGGCACATCGGGTCAGTGCGGTCACATATGGTCGTTCGGGTCTCTTCTTGTGTCGTGTGGTCATGTGTGCCGTCTCGGGTCAGTCTGTCCTTTGTCGAATCTTATGGTCGGGGCCGGGAGACGGACCGGAGGAACGGCAAGGTTTTGCTGGGTCTGGCAGGCTGGGGAACAGCCATGCGATGCCTTCTAACCTCAGTCGACGGCGCAAGAAGTCGCAAGGTGCCAAAGCTCTGGACCAGGATGAGGGGATAAAGATGAAGTACCCTGCACCTCAAACCAAATGTTACGATGTGGCAAGCCGATGAAGAAAGGCGACAGAAATGACCAAAGGCAATGGTAGATGATGTTTAATGAAAATGTTAGCGGGCCTAGCGCGAGCGGTCCTGCCCGCGCCACTGCCCGCTTCTTCCTTGCTCGTCCGTAACAATATATTACAACTGCAGTATATTGCGCCGTTAAGAGCAAGCGGCGGTGCATTTATTAAATAAATCAGGGAAGAAGTCATAAGCAGAGAAGTGTAGGGGGGCTTCTACATCTGATTAAATTGAATACAAAATGTTTAAAGAAACACAACAACAATACACTCGGGATAAACAAAGCTCTAAGAACACGAAACACACAAAGAAGGGAGAATCATTTACGTTTACTCTACATCGAAGTTAAGAGCAGATTACACTGTATTCAAATGTGAGTGTGCCTATATCCAGAATTTTAACTATATTTGAAAACACATTTGCGTATTTTTAAAAAGCTTGAGACGTTTAAATATAGTGTAAAGTCAATCCGTGTAATTTGGTGTACGAATTTATTTTGCAAATGAAGGCAAATTTTTAAGTACACATTTGAAATGAAAGCAGCTTTGACCATTTAGATAGAGGCTAAGTTATTACTGAGTCACGATACCAGAATATAGGATCAAGAACTTAGATGCTTCCTTCTAGTTGGGTTGAGTGAAATATAAAAAAACTGATTTTGACTCCCATTCACAGAAATGATACACACCAATACAATGGCCGATATTGAACTAATAAACAGGTTGTGAGTTCCAATACGAAATTGCTGTCTATTCTAAATGCAATGCGAGTTACTATATCAAGGCCAGACGAAATGAAGTGGGCCTGAGGTTGTTATGTGGTATGTGGTCGCCCTTCTGGCCGCACACTACGTCACCCCGTCCCCCCACAGGGAAACGAAGCTCACTACCACTTTGCCAGCTATCGTTTCAACTTTGCTTCACTGCGAGATAGCGATGGTATACGTGCGCTTTTTTTTTTTTTTGAAGAAAGGCGGTCGGTGTTTACATGACAGGTCTGTCGTAAAAGGCCGCTAATCGTGTGAAGTTTTAAGCAGTAAGCTGTGGCCCTAAGACAGGCTTACCAAAGGTGTCTGGACTAAATCTGGCAAGGTGGTTTTTTCTGTGCCTCTAGCAAGTTATGGTACCTTGCGCCCGATTGACTGCGGTCGTCAGGAACCGGAAATGATGAGCGAAATCATTGTGGGATCAAAGTTTTGGTCCCCTTCTGCGCCTCCGCCTTAGCACTGCGTTCTGCGTCACTGGCCCGTTGCTACCATTTAAAGCGTAATCGGCGTAGGATAACAAGTTCAGTAGCATACAGACCTCGCTGGTGGCTCCCGGAAGTTCTGTCCCGATTTGTCAGACGCCATATAAATGCTAACCTGCTTAAAAACAAATTAACAAAAACTAAACCGCCGCAGGTTTACTTTTAAGAGTATGACCTCGATTGAGATTGGTGATGTTGGCAAAACATATTAAATTCGGTTTAACACGCATTGATTCGATCATGTAGCCATTTATTAGGTACATTCAACCGCCTCTTTCTCTGCGATTTTATTTCCACACTAGTTAACCAACGTAAGCAAATAGTGCTGTGGTCACTGAAGTAGTTGGCAATGAAGCAAGTTTTGTTCATGTTCGCTTGAAAAGCAAATGTGGAGAAAGGCAAAGTTAAACGTAGCATCTTTCGAGTCCCGAAGCCCGCTGCTCAGTTTCGGCTTCTCGACGGGCACGCTTGATTTCTAGAACCACTCGCATAGAGTTCTCATGAAGCATCCATTCCACAGGATCATCATTATATTGAACCCAACCTTAAGTTTTGTTGTGCTACTGAAGCGCGCGCTCGTCTTCTAGCAGCGAAATTCTGCGGTGCTCACCGGGCGCGAAGCCGCTGCTGCCCCTTGACCGACCATGCAACACGAGATCAGCAGTCGGAGTAATTGGTCAAAGTGGTGCGAGCGTCGTGTTCAGCCTCCAGGCGCAGAGCATGATTGTCTATTCACGTTTTGCGCGAGCAGATGAAGGTGGCTCTCTGCGTCAGCTCTTTTCAGAGGTATCTGGGCAATTTTGGTTGCATCGTGAGCCGATTGAGCAGCATCCTCAGCTAAGTCGTTGCCAAGAATTCCACTATGGCCTGGTAGCTACTGGAAAATGATTTCGTGACCCTCTTGTAATGCCTGATAGTGCAGATGTTGTACCACCGGTGCAAGTTGCTCATTGTCGCCATTGCTCAAGACAGATTGCAGACATTGTAGCACAGCTTTAGAATCAAAACCACAGCAGATCATTTTCGAGGTATTTGTTCGGAGATATATTTTGCAGCTGCTATAAGTGCGGCCAGTTTTGCTCGAGTACAGGTAGTCTTATGCGAAATTAGGTAATACATTCTTGCCTGAAGGCACATTAAAATTAGCAGAGTTTCGTGTACGTGGTAAAACGGATGTGGTTCTTTCCTTCGACGCCTTTAGTGGTGAATCTAGGCTGCACAGCGAACAGAAAGTACATATTTATTACTTACGAGAGCCTGTCAAAAGCATCAAAAGCTTTCAGCTGTGGGCTTGGAAAAATATGTGAAGAAATTTAAGATAAAGATGTACGCGCACCGCAAGCTGTCCGGATGTAAACGTATTCTAAGAAATCAACAACAGTTAAATGCACTGCAAAAGACATCACTACTGAAAAATATGCTGCAGCTTGCGTCGAAAAGAAAAGATCGCTGGCACAAAGTTTCCTTTAAGCGACTTTAATACATCTGCGCCGCGGTTGTTTTCGAAGCAGCTGTGCTTAAAATTCGCTTGCACACAAAATGAACAGCAAAATTAGGCGACCAAGGTTATAGGGTTTAACGTCCCTAAACATTTCAGTATGAGCGACACCGCAGACACCGTATTGGAGGGCTCTGGAAAATTGGACCAAATTGGGTTCAATAACGTGTACTGACAAGCACAGGACACGGTAGCTTTGCATTTCGCCTCCTACCACTGCACCACCGCGACGGGGTATTAGGAGTCGAGTAATCAGTATCAAAAGAATTAAATTGCCTAATCTGATATTACATTTTTTTTTCTTTTCACAAGACCACAGCGCATTCGAGCGATTTAGAAGCGTTTAACTTTTTGCTGTTCCATTTAGTCGGCTTTCAGACGCGAAGTTACTAATAAATTGGTATAGTGAAGTAGGTCGCCAAGACATACGAACCCAGCAGGTCGACAGTATTTTGACCTTGCATACGTACGAAACCGGTGAAGACGCAGTATGGGCAAAATAAATCATTAAAGATAATTTTTTCGTTGGAAGTACAAAAGCATACACACTGCGACGGCGTTTAACTATTAAGGATTGTGGCATTAAAAACCTTCGCTGCTGATTCTCCTTTCTAATTCGAGCCGCCGTTTGTTTGCACAGTCATTTTAAGTCATACTAGCGTTTCTGAGTAACTATATTCATTTGTTATTTTCGTTGCGCGTTAAATTTGCTTCGTTATTTTAAGGCAATGTATTTTTTCTCCGTCATTTGTTCAATTTCATATCTACTTTATTCAATAACATAGGCATTTGCAGTTTTAAACAAGGTTACCATCAGCAGAGGACAAGAGCCTACACGTTCCTGCGCCTCCGCAACGCACGCTTTTCTTTCAGGTGTTCCGTTCAGATCAAGTTGCCTTATTCCTTGCAACTTAGTCACTTTACACTAAATATCAGATCCGTGCCTGCAGCTTCGCGTCTTGAAGTGTATGTTGGCTAAGTATTTTAACTACAGTACACGATTTTGTGATGCATTCTGGCATAAATGACCGTACCAAATATGTGCGGAATGGAAATAAATGGGAGATTGCTAACGTGGATTTTGGGATACACGTTTGGCATTAATATGCAACTGTTCATGTAACTATACTGAAGAAAAGCAAAGAGACAAAACCAGCAATATTGTACTCGCACTGCATATGGGTGAACTGCTGGTCGATTGCCACCTTTGCCGTTTCGTATTTTTACTTCTCAGGAGCCTTCTTTTTGGATATCTAGGAAATGCAAACTTCCTGTAGCCATTTCGAAAAGACTGCGTGCACTCGTGCACGTAGGAATTCAAACACGATATATATGGACAGGAAACAGGGTGCCGCACGTGCAACTGACACAGGCGATACACGGAGACGGCTACAATATGGCGCGAGCCTCGCGCAGGTGGCACTGCTCTTTTCTAATGATGCTATTTCAAAGGAACATCCTTTCAATGGAAGGAAGCGGGCGCATCACTCGGCTCGCTCTTACAGCACCGTCTATTGCATAGAAATCAGAATATTTTGTTACAACCGGGGCTCAATTCTTAGGTTTCGAGGAGCAAAGGTAGTCGCTGCAAATACGTCCGAGAAGCTGAGTTCTAACTCTACTAGTTTTCTGTGCTCCACATTGCACGAAATCGCCTTTTACCATTGCGGTCCTCGGCGCCAGGCGGGTGGGCCACAATTTTGACAGCAGTGTGACAGAGTGGCGCAATCTTGCCATCCATCCGTCTGGTATTAGATAGCGGATCGATTGCATAGGGCCTAACTGCTGGACCGCCAGCCGCGCACGCGCGAGGGTTAATCAATTTGGTGGCGCGCTGTCGTTGGATGAGTGCTATCGGTGGCTTTTCTTGGCGGTAATGGGCAGAAAGTGATCACGTGGTCGAACGCCATCTCGAACTATTCTGATGGTCGTACAAGAATTGTCCTGAAATAAAACATCGGTTGAGAATTATCTGGTGCCCTGGCTAAGTTCAGCCAACCTTTAACGACCACTCGCCCGCGCACACACACGCACCCATACAGAACCGAAGCCCTTTCAAGAAACGCTTCATATTGATCACTTAGTTTAATTTGCAGTTGATTCGTTCGGAACCCGGATATTGTCAAGAACATAGTGAGCTGAGCTGATACACCCTGCAAGATAAAGGGTGACCCAGCTAAACGTAACTAAGGTTTTAATGTCTTTAACGCTCATAATGAAACTAGCTAAACCCTGTCATCGTCTGGTTCAGTACTCATAAGTTAATGAGAGAGTTAGTTTTTAAAGGTATAATTAGCTAGCTTTTTAGTTTTTGGGTTGAGTGAGAGAAAGGTTGTCAGTTTGAGAGTTGCATACTTCGAAATACGACTACTGAATAATTTTCTATCGCTAGCGATAAAAATACTGCTGACTAAGCTAGGTGAACCTGAACCGGTCTTGGTTTTAGTCGGGCTTGGGCACGCTGTATTACCGATGCCGTCAAAGGTCTTTGTAGTTACATTTGGTCGGGATACCTTGTGTGTATCTGCACCGGGCGCCCCAGCAATCGCGTACAAAGGGCTGAATATTAAATATTTGTAATAGCAAAAAAAAAAAAAAAACCATACCACTACCAGTCGTCTTGCGAACCACAGGCATTTTCTTACTTTTCCACTAATTATTTCTTGACTCCCTTTCTTGAATGTTCCTGGGATGCTAGGTTTATAATCTTAAATTATTCTCATGTGATCAAAGCCAGCGAATAGAAGACCAAACTGCGTTGAAGTCTCTAAGCGCAAGAGAAGGCAAAGCAAGAATAGAGAAATTGGCAGAGGAAAATTGTCAGCGCTACGGCAGCCTGCGTCTGCCCCCTACAGTAAACCCACTACAGGATGTTTGAGCTGCCTCTCCTCGCAATGCTGTCAAAAGCAATCTCTTGCCACCGCTTATCTTGGTGTTCGCGTAAAAGAAGATCCTTTCAGAGAAGGGTCATTAGAGATACTGCCCACTACGCTATTTGGTTGTAAACTGAAATTGCCCTGTAATTACAGTGAGTACACGTGCTCCTAAATTGGTCTGATGTCATTGTAGCATTTGTCTACAGATGCTTCGTTTCTGATAGTTTTCCTGCCCTCTGGTGAACATTAGCGAACTCGAACCCGCATCTACGACTTGTGCTATGCGGGTTGTGAGGAAGTCATCGAGAAATCACATGTCGGTGAATTGTCTTTTTTTATTGATTAATTATGGGCACGAGTGATTCAGTGCAACGTATTTTCTTTGAAAGAAGGAGTTCGATAAGAGTTTATTAAGCCGCGCGGTGCACCCTCCGCCATTGCGACGCAATAAAGCTATGGTAGAATATACATCGCAGACTGTGAAAGCGACTTAAAATGATCGTTTGGATAGGTTTTTCATCATATTTTATTTTAATTATATCAGCACTCCAGTATCTTCAAGCATTAGCTAAACATCAAAGTTCATTCACATTATAAGGCAAAAAATGTGCTTATCAAACGGACCATCGACTAGTGCTAGGAACTGAAACATAAAAATAAAGTGCGTGCATAATCTTTTTTTTTTTTTGTTGCCGCAAGCCCCCTTTTTTTTATTCTTGCCAGAGTTAGTAACCTGCGTCTCATGTGTATAGAATTTCAAACGCAACGTTTTATAAGTGGTACGCACTAATGTGAACGTTTTCCTTGAAGAATTAACTTTGGATATTCCGAATGTGTAATAGGATCTGGGGAGGGGGGAGGGCGGGGTAAAAGAATGTACCACCACTTACCGCTCCTGGTGCACAGTGTTAAATTATACCTCCCTCGTTGGTTCTGCCTCTTCAATGACTCCTCCTTCAACCACTTGTTCTCTTCATGCTGAGCAGTGTTCTCACTTTCTTCAACACAGCAGTTTTATTGTTGTGTGAAAACGGGTGTGCGGCACATCCCTTCGTTGTTTGCTGTCGGCGCTGCATTTATGATAAATCAAGCAATTATTAAAAAGAAGTGCACCCACCGTCCTTGCAGGATCAAAATGAAAAGATTTGCGAATAATTGCAAACATGATGCCATGCTGAGTTTTCGCTCCGATTTCTGGATGAGGTATACACTATAAAAATATCAAATGCTTTCATGGCATCGCAAAAGAAGACTGAATTAATGTCAACCAACATGCAGTGATATTGCGAAACATGGGCACTTTGTGCATCGCCACAATCAAAAGGCGACTGGGCTGGCACCGCCGTGTTCAATCCTGCGGCTCTCGCGATAAGCAATCGTGCTCCGTAACCAAGGTGCCTTTAGGAATTGCTGTATGACGCCCGTTAGCCTATATTTCACGGATGCGGAGAAGCTTTCAAAATTTGTAGAATGTCGATATACTTGTGAGAGCAGAAAATAGAAATGAAGATGTCCGATATTAACACATATAAGTGTATTGACATTTTATTTTACAGAATATCACACGGCAACAGCAGTTTATCCCGGCTGCGCATAATAGTTTACCTGGGCGCTCGCCATCAAACAACCGATGCGGTACTGGTCGATTGAAGAGCATCTTCCGCACTCACACTTCGTGAAAAGAATACACATTGTACGTACACGCACACTACGCGACGAAAAAAAAAAAAGAGTGTGTGATAACAGCAATCAAGCTGGCAGATGGTTCACGATGCATACGCAGTGAATACTAAAAGGGAAATAGAGGAAGACAGCATCAAAAAAAAGAAATTCCATCGCACCATCTCCTCTGAAAATAAGCAAATATACTGCAACCTAACATTTCAGTTTAGCTTACGTCAAATTGTTCTACAAGAGTTTTTAGGCGCTATTTCTCCAGCATACAGCCATCGTTAGTGCTCCGTGTACACGCATATGTTCTAGTTCGTTTGTTCGTAATTACCTAAAGCCTCCACAGTTCATGAAAGTGAGGCGTTTGATGATATAGTAGAGCGCTTGCGCTTCAGTGTACCTTACGGTATGTATGAATTATCACTCCTTTTTAAATGCTAGCTGTGCAGTTAACGATGTTTTATTCTTTTTGACCTTCGACGAAGTGCAAAAAAAGTTTTAGAAAAGTAACCACCGTTAGAACATCCAGCGAGCCCGCAAAGAAACGTGCGGCCCCATCTATGTCATGGTACTCCGTTAGATAGGTGTGCCTAGCAGTATAGATTTTAAACTGTCCGGTTTCCTTCTTATGAGGATTAACGTCTGTTTTTCCTTGTTTTTTTATTGTAGTGAACCGTACAGGCGCACAAACTACTCGCATACTTATTGTGCAAATTCGGTGCCAATGAATGGAGTCTCAGCAATGATCTCCCATAGACACAAGCTTTTGGTACTTTGTTCTGGATATATTACCATTTCAACGTTAGGTATGCTTGGTCAAGCACTGTTAAATTTGTGTTATTTTAAAGCAACAAATCTTATGTATTTCGCACATTACTGAAGCTTCTTTTCGTTTCGGTATGTTGGTGAAATATTTATTTAAGGTACATTTGCCGTTAAAAAGAAACTAGTGGCTGATGTGACATATTTGCTGACGTAAAACGCACCATCATCACTTATTGTCAACACCTGCACTGTCCTCTTTCTAGGTACCTGGCCGTGCTAAAGGTTTCTGCTTGGATGGCAAATGTATTTCTCCCAGCGAAGAACCAACACCCGAAGCGGCCACCATCACTACTGCGGTTCCGACTGCGGAAGAATCCTCCGTAGAACCGGTTAAGGAATCTGAAGGCAGCAGTCCAGATGCAGAAACTGAAGCCCTTGTGAAACCTGCTACACAAACGTTGTCAACTCATATTTCAGAGGAAGAGACCGGTGTTGAAGACGACGAGTCAGAGAACGGAGCCGTGACTGGCTCTGAATATAGTGTCAGCACTTACGATGGTAGTGAAGTTGTCAGTGAAGAAAACAAAACACCTGGCAGTGAAGACTACAAGGCCACTGAAGGAAAGCAAGCTGAAGCGTCGCAAAGCGAATCGGCAACTGGCTCTGGAGATGCCCTCGACACTGATGAAGGTTTGCCAGTCAGTGAAGATAGCAAAGCGTCTGCCGTGGAAGACTCGCAAGGCGCAGAAGAGCAGCAAGCCATAGAGTCAGATGACAATGATGCCGCGAATGGCTCTGGTGATGCTTCCGACGCTGACGAAGAAGGTTCAGAGGTCAATGAAGACAGCACAGTGCCAACTTCGGAGGACTACAAAACAGTCAAAGAGCAGCAAACCAAACCTGACACAGTTGCAGAGGTCAAACACATTGAGGATGATGAGCCAGCTGAACCCACGCAAGAAAATGATGAAGAAGAGTAGCACTCAAGCACATAGACAGAACATCTTTTCAAATTTTTTTCAAATTCTTTTTACACGTAATAAATCATTGGCCTTGACAACAATGTCGTACGTCCAAATGTATCTGCCGTCCACCAGTGGCACCGAGTATAATTATGAGCTTCCGAAAGGGCATGTTTGTTACTTCCGTGGCCCTGGGGCATCTTGCGGCGAAATGTTCAATAAAAAGAGCAAAACCAAACACATTATTCGTGGTGCTCACGAACCAAGCTGAACTCGCAGTAATAAAATCATTTCATTAACATGATGCCTGCCTAGGCTCAGCTTTTCGTTGGAGGCGGAAGAAAAAGCGAAAAAGTGCTGTGCGACGTGAGCGCACGTTAATGGCACCCAGGTGGTCGAAATTTCTCGAGCCTTTCACTACGGCGTCTCCATAGCCTGAGTGGATTTGCGACGTTAAACCCCACGAAGCATCCAAGTCATTAACATTATTACCATCATACATTCAAACTGACAGTGCTGACGCGAAGGCAAGTTTCCCAATCATCGTTCCACTAGCGCTACTGATCAACTCTGGATTACAGAATAACAAACTACAAAAGTGGAACCGCACTCATTGGTAGTCTGTCATTAGGTCCTCCTGTGTTCCCAAGTTGAGCATTTCAAACAGTAATAGCATAAAGCGATTCTGTTTTTGTAAAGAAAATCGAGTGCGAGTTAGAATTGCTTAAACTTAGAAGACTTACTGAGGTTTAAGCCTCGGTAAACCAAGAGTAGTATGAAAGCGATAAGATGGTTAGCCTTGACAGCCTAGTAAAGAGCAGAGACATTAGTCTGCCAACCAATATCCGTATAACTCGTGCTATGGTCTTTTCAGTTGTGATGTATGGATGCGAGAGTTGAACTGTGAATAAGGCTGACCGCCGAAGAATTGACATGTTTGAATTGTGGTGCTGGCGAAGACTCTTGAGAGTTCCTTGGACTGCCAGAAGATCAAATCAGTCGATATTGTCGACCATAAACCCTGACTGCTCATTGGAGGGTCAAATTCTAAAGTTAAAGCTCAGCTACTATGGTCATCTGATGAGAAGAGAGGAGTCGCTGGAGAAAAATTTGATGTTGGGAAAGGTTGAGGGTCGCCGGAGAAGGGGTAGGCAGCGAAAGCTATGGTTAGATGGCATCCTCGAGGCGCTGCAGATGAAGTTATGTGATGTTAGGAAGATAGTGAAAGACCGGAAAGCGTGGCGTGACATGCTCCATAGGATCAAGAATGGTCGCACACGACTGAACAACTGAACTGAACTGGTCTGCTTTTACAGTGAGTTTCACAAGCTTTCAACAGCGCTCAGCCTCCAGTCTCGCAACTCAGTCTTCTGATGCTTAACCAGCTCGTACCATCTTCTGCTTTTAATGTTTTCTCTTCAGTTTCTGTAGTCGCTTGAACACTGCTTGGAGATGCTTGGACTTCCCTTGACTGTTTATTATTTGCAGACTGGCGCAGAGTTTGACGCTTTTAAACGTCTGCTCTTCATAGCATAAAATTGGGGGTAAGGAAATCGTAGCAGGAAAATTTAGATAAGAAAATGGCGACATTCTGAGTCACATAAAGGCGCGTTAGTAGTGCAGTACGAGCAACTGGTGTTCGAGAAACAGTAGGCCAGATGGCCGTTCACAGAGATAACTGTTGTGACTTCAGCCTGTTGTCCATCCCTCTAGCCACTTTGGTGGGTGGACAAGAGCTGGTGTCACATTATATATGGCTACCCGCCCGGTGGCTGGTGTAACAGTATCTGTTGCAGATTCGAGCTTGCAGGAGTAAGCGGAAGGAGTAGGAGGACGCCGATGTTTGGATTGGGGGCGCATGAAGGTCAGATTTTCATATTGTTAGCGGAAGGCTATCTTGAGGATTAAAGGCAGTCAGAGGTGTTCTAGTCTCTGCCCTCTTTTTTTAGTGATATCTATGGCAACTAGAGAAGCTGCTTGTGTCACAGGTGCTTTGGTAATGGCTGGCGCCACAGCTGCTGCACCAAGTATGCATAGAGGCAGCATACAATCAAACTTGGCGAGGTGGATGGCTGGATATTTCTTTCGTACAAGAATTTAGGCGCATTTTTAAAATCCTTTGTTTCAGTCAAAAGGAATCATCGGCGATATTAAATCTTGCCGTCTTCCATTTTCTTCACATGTCCGAAAGAGGATGCGAGGAATTAGTTGGCAGTTTAAATACAATCAGTGTGCACCTTCAGAAAACTAGTGTCTTTCTTCGATTTCCTAGAATTATCAAATAGATTTTGTTCGCACAATTCATCATCGTAATATGTGATTGATATAACAAAATACTAACATAACCATACTCGTCAGACTCTCCGATTCGAACTGTGCACCAATGCGATCGCTTTATAGACTATGCTTTGTTGTGCTTAAAGGTAAAGTTAATAAGCTAACCAAAAATTTATAGAACTAATTGCGAAGACTGTCTAATTAGAAAAGCTGCTTTCTATCGCATTTGAGTCGCAAAGGTTGTCAGTGTAGATATGGACGAGCACGTCAAAGAGAAGCAAGGAACCGAGAAAAGGACCACATTTTATTTGGCGCCAGGAGTATACGTGGAGTGTGTCATATAACATCATTAAATAGAATGAATCTCTAGCCCTCTGTGCCGCTGGCGATGAGAAAAAATTTAAAGGCAGGAGCGTATGCGCAATATTAGCTACCAGTTAATTTTTCTGGCGGCTTTGTCTAAAAATGCATCGCTGCATCACAATTGTAAACGAGCAGTCCGACAACTGCACGCCTTAAAATCTTCCTCTGAAAGCGCCTCCTTTCACCCCCTTGTACCTGTTGTGACAAATAGCCCGCACAATGAGCCAATAATTTTATTCACGTAAATTTGTAATATATCATATTATACCAAAACCCGTTCAACATATGCATAAAGCCCTGTTTTAACTAATTCGTACAAACTTGACTGCGTTGACATGAGGCTGAGTGTCTTGCTCGGAAGCCTGGATTGTGTTCTGGTCTTGACAGCTGAAAACAAAATTCTACATTGGCGCAGCCTACGAGCACGGTAACGTCTTCTGGTCTCGTGCCTTCAAACAACCTGAGTACCTGTGACGTTGGGTGTTGTTCACGTGACGTTGGGTGGTGTTGGGTGCAGCCAGACATGCTTGTGACTTTTCGCTCGCGGCATCAACGCTGCTGCCAGAAATGCCAGCAACGTCAAGCCCAGGCTTCTGAATATTGGGAATTTTCTGTTATTGCGTTACCACTGCTTCCCCGGCGTGCGCGTGATTCCACGATATAACGTTAGCTGGCTCCGTTCCCAGCAGCCGTCAGGGCTGCAGGAGATGGACTAGACCCGGGTGTCCGTGCATTCCAAGTTCGATGCCCTACTCGTAGTCCACGTGGGTAGGTACATAGGACTTGGTTAAATCCGCAGAAAAGTTTCATGCTGTTGACCATTATGTATCGGTCCATGATTGCAGTCACGTAGTAGCCAAAATGCCGTTGATGACAAATGAGGAGGCTTTAACGTCACTGGAATAAACTTTTTTATTGGAATTATACTTGCGCCTGATAAAGAACTAAGAAATCTGTGGCGGCGACAGCACATCAGCACAAGCGGCAAAAGAAACATCTAGATAAAAGCCGTAGGCTGTTACTAGCATAAACTGAAACAATGTTGAAACGCACGCGAGTGAATGGAATCTTCTAGGTACATCTCGGTGCATCTTGAGCGAAAAAGAAAAGGACAAGGCTGCGCCTTGCGACAATGAGCATGAACAAACAAAAATGTAGACTCGATTCGTGCGCTATAATCACAGTGGTGCGACCTTATGCCGGACGCTATCGAAAAAGAACAAATGAACACTTAAATGGTTCGTCACTTTAATATCTCCTTAAAAATATCGCTTCGATGTTTCAAAATAAATACGTACGAATCACATAAACGTTAGGAATTAAAAATGAAGAGCCCTTAAGGCGCGTAACATGGCATAATGTGTATAACTTTCACAATTTCTAGGTGCACGTGGTGCCCCTGAGATGCTGTCACACCGTCGGGATTGACCTTAGTCCAGTTGTCCGACTCGGTGAAGCACTTTGTCTGGAAAGAAGTATCTACGTAAAAGCTTTTCAGTGAATCCGCTGCGGTGAATCGGCGTACAAACCCAGACTTGATCTCCCGGCATGTACTCAGCATCGCGTCGTCGTAAGTTGTAAAGCCTGGCGTCGGCGGAATGCTGATCTTTAAAGCGTATTCGAACGAGTCTTAGGATTTTACCTGCACGTTTTTTTTTTTTTTTCATCTGTGACGTGTGGTAGCATTGCGTCAAGCGTCGTTGTGGGCTGTATGCAATACACAAGTAGAAAGGAGCTTGACCAGGTTGTCTGTTGGACGGCGGTGTTATATTCTAAAATGATGCAGGGTAGAATGGTGTCCCCTGTATTGTATTTGGTGTCGACGTATGTAAATGGCGATCATGTCCGCGAAGGTTTTGTTGAGGCGTTCTATAAGCCTATCGATCTGGGCACGGTACGCTGTTGTACGTCGCTGGCTTGCATGACTGTAAGTGAACATGGCTTGCGTCAGCGCCCCCGTAAGTGGTGTTCTCTCCGTGATGAGCAGTTCTGGGGCACCGTGTCGAAATAGAATTTGTTCGATAAAATGATTGGCGGCTTCTGCCGTGGTATCATAAGGCAGGGCTTTCTCTTCGGCGTAGCGGGTATGTCAGTGCCATGATGACCTACTTGTTATCCATAGATAAATTCGTAAAAAGCCAAGCAGATTCTTTCCCAGTTCGTTGCAATGGTTTGGTTGAGGGCGGTATGGGGTTTAGTAGCCCAGCTGGTCTGATCTGGGGCGTCTTGCATTGCTGGTACTGATGGCATGTTTTCACCTAATGGGCAACGTCGGCAAGTAACTGCGACCACTAATACCCCTTGCATCCGCTGCAAAGTCCGCGCTACCCCGATGTGGCCGGTCTCGCTCATCGTCGGAATGCCTGCACAATTTGTTTTTAAATTCCTTAGGCACGACAAGATGTATGTCGTCCTATCATTGGCGAAGTTATTCACGAGGACATAGTTGCGCAACGCTAGCGATGACAACTGACATCTGACACCGCATTCATCATCATCATAATCATCATCAGCCTGACTATACCCACTGCAGGGCGAAGGCCTCTCCTATATTTCTCCAATGAACTCGGTTCTGTGCTAGCTGCATCCACTTGACCCCTGCGAACTTCTTAACCTCATCCGCCCACCTAACTTTCTGCCGCCCCTTGCTGTTCTTTCCTTCCCTTGGAATCCAGTTTGTCACCCTATGCGACCATCGGTTACCCTCTCTTCGCACTACATGTCCTGCCCATGCCCATTCTTCTTCTTGATGTCCACTACAATGTCGGTAACTTGAGTTATATCTCTGACCCACTCTGCACGCTTCCTATCTCTTTATGTTACCCCTACCATTTTTTGTTCCATAGCCCTGTGGGTTCTCCTCAACGTAAGTAGAACTCTCTTGGTTAGCCTCCACGTTACAGCCCCATAGGTGAGTACAGGTAAGATGCAACTGTTGTATATTTTCCTCTTGAGTGATACTGGAAAGTATCGCATTAGGAAAACCAAAATTTTCTTCTAAGTTGTCAGCCAGGTCTTCCAACTGAAGAAACGAGCGCTGCTGTTGAGGACCCTGCTGGTGCTTGCGGGTCCCAAGAAGGCATCGTCATGGTCGTCTTTTGCGGGACGCGTTCACAGGGGCCTGGGACAAGCAGTCCGTGTCGGAATGCTGGCGACTAGACTTGCAGAACACTGTGGTCAACTTCTAGGAGCCGTAAGATACATCGAGAAAGGAGGTTTGAGGGTCTTTCAAATTGGCGAGCCAGCAGATTGCATGATGACCGCTTACTGTCTTGATAATGGGCCGTATAGGTACGGATGGAACTTCGATGTAGCCCAGATGATGACTAAGCACTCCTTCTTGGTCGTCAAATAATTGGGTTCGGGATTTGAGAGCGCACGGCTAGCATACGTGGTAACGTTTTCCTTTGGGTCAGTTCTCCCAAAGGCAGTGGTGTTCGTGTCGGTGTGAACTTATGTCTCGACACTTTCACCCAAGTGCCCGATGACAGGAGGGGAATGTAAGCGGCGTGTAAGTTCGTCGAAAGCTTCCGGTTGCAGTGCTTCCTATTGAAACGGAACTTGTTCATTTGTAAGCTTCGTCAAATGTTCGCCTAGGCGCGAAACGTCCTTGACAAATAGTCGGTAATACCCATACCATCCGAGGAATCGGCATACAGCTTACTTGTGACTTGGCTGCGAAAACTGTGTGATCGCAGATGTTTTCTGTGGGTGGGGGCAAAAGCCTTCCTTGCTGACAATATGACCCAGAAACATGTCCTCGCTGCGAAGTGACACTTCTCTGCTTTCAACGTTAGACCTGATAACTTGATTGCGCCAAACGCTGTTGGAAGTCTTCGCGGCTGGTATTCAAAGTTGAAAGAGAAAACAATAGAAGAGAAATTCGCCATTTAAAGCCAGCCAGTAAAATATCCATTACTCACTGGAAAGTCGCTGGTGTGGAGCACATGACGAATGGAATTACTTTGAAATCAAAAAGGCCCTCTGGCGTGTCGAAGGCGGCCTTCTTTCCGTCTCCTTTCATTGACCTCAATGTCCCAGTACCCGCTTTCAGGTCTATCGACACTAAGTATCTTACGTTGCAAAGCAGATCCAGTGCGTCATCAAGTCGGGAAGGGGGTAGACATCCGTTTTAGTTATAATACTCAAGCGGCTGTAATCAATGCAAAACGACGTCTTCCATCTTTCTTCTACCCCAGGACGACGGGTGCTGCCCACTGGCTCTTAGTTCGCTGGATGACGTTATTACGAAGCACTGTATTGACTTGCTCGCGTATGGGTTAGCTTTCTCTCGGCGATACACGAGAGGGTCTTTGGCGGAGAGGTCGTGCGTGTTCGTCCATGATAATGCGTTGCTTTGCCGACGAAGTTTGTCGCACCTTCGACGCTGACGAAACGCACTCGCTGTAGTTTTAACATATCAAATCTGGTTTTGTCTGCACCCAGGTAGGGCTCGGTAGACGTTTGTTACCTCGTGTGGGTGTAATATCTGCGACTCGTCAAGGAGGGAGAAGACGCGTCGAGGAAAGCGATCGACGTGCCCTTGTTAAGGAGCCGGTATTCTTAGTGAAGGTTATCACCAGCACTTGAGCTTGTCTCCGCCGGCAATTGGTGATGCCTCTTGCGATGCCTGGACCTCATTAAAAGAGCAACTGGTTGATTTCTTCGATGATGTCTTTGGTGGTTTCGATGTCAGCACTATTCACGCACACCTCGACGCTTGATCAAGGCGGCACGGTCATTTTTTCGTGAAGGGTGCTTACACAACAGGTTGCGTTGAAGTCGTCATGGTAGGTATGGTGTTGTACTTCGATAGCTTGACGAGCTTTGATGGAAGGTCACTGATCCCGCGATGTTCACTGAGAAATTCCATAGCCAGGGTAATGTTTCGCGAGCAGTTCTGTAGTACCATGAAGCTCGTTGGATAAATACGCCCAATCACTGTCACTCATGCGGTGCATCGCCCGGACGACGTAATAAGGTTACCACGAGTGGTGCGAGTCAGTGGGCCATCCAAAGAGGTCGTTAGTTCCTTTAGCTGGGCTGCAAACACTGCACTGCTGACATAACATTCGGCTTTGGTGTCTACTAAGGAGGTAACCGCGCGACCGTCGACAGCAACTTCCAGGTCACTTGTTCGTGTCCTCGAATCGCATATTGGCTTCACTGGAGATTTAGATCTCCACTTCGCCGTGTCCCGAAGTCGTGGCTATGGCACGCTGTTGTGACGTCGCTGGGCAGCGGTGACACGAAAATCTGGGCGCGTGATCGTCGAGGTCGTCTTCAAAAGCAGCGTCGGCGTAAAAGCGGCGTCATAGTCTCTCGTCATTGGCGGTGGAGGATCTTCGCTTTTTTGCTCTTCAAGCAACCTAACCTCCTAAGATTGCTCTCTTTCGTTTACCATCCAGGGCATAGGAGACCTTCGTCGCTCGTAGTTGTGGCCGGGCAACGCAAATCACGAGAGATGCGGCGGTGGAGAGCAGCGTAGGCGGCTTGACGACGCGTACTCTGACCTGCTTACGTAGACGTCAATTTCCTGTAGTTAATCGCTAGGACGGGGTCGTGGGCTTCTGTGGCCATCCGCGCAGGCCGATGTGTCTGTAAAGGCAGTGGCATAGAATATGACCGGCCTCACCGCAGTGCACGCATACATGGCAGTTGTCTTTGCGCCACCCTTCCTCAGGCTTGAAGGTCGTTCGGGCAATTGGCGGGCATGGGCCAAGTGGCGGCTTTCCGGTGCAGTTTTTTCGCGTCAAGGGGGTCTTTGAGGGTTGAGTAGGGGTGCAGGATGGAGTAATTGAGCAGCGTAGTTCATAGCTGCTGCTTCTTGAGTTGGAGCTGCCGGAGCCATCGCTTGACGAACTACGAATGCTTGTTGGACTTCCTCACGAAATCGGCAGTGAGCGACGCTACTTCTGTCTGCGTTGGCGATGGGAGGAGTCGGCGCAGTGCTTCTAGAACTACCTCACGTATAACCTCACGGAGCCTAACTCTACTTGTAGCTTATGCGTCGCAGTTGTTTGCAGAGAACACTTCATGAGGCCGGTTGTACTGCCGAGTCCGGGCATATATGACCCGCTTTATTGAGGATGCTTATCGACGATTATTATTAGGCGACGATTTAAGGTGCATTTCTCACGAAGCAAGCGAAAAGGAATTCTTTATTTTTTCGTATTAAAAATCAACTTTCTTTTCCTCAGTCATTGTAGGTTGTGCGCGATGAAACAGGAGCTCCATTTCTTCTGCGCAAACGAGTACAGACTCAACAGGGAGCTGGATTCTTGATTGAGGAGTGACTAGGCTTAGTTGTTTCTAATGGTACTTAAAAATACATTCCGTAAGTAAATATTGAAAGTGGCCCAATCCACCAATAAAGCCTCGCGCTTCTCAAACCAGATTCGGGCGGATCACCGCAGAGCAAAGTACTCTTGCCCGAGCTTTGTGTCTTCATCCCAGGCGTTGTACTTTTACAGACGTTCGAACAGGTCGAGCTAGTCTTCCATATCCTCATCCGGTTGTCCTTGGAAGCAGGGGGCTTACGGGGCTGGACGAAAACCAACGACTTTTTCTGTTCAACGGGTGCCATCTTCTGGCGTACGTCATGGTGGCAAGATTCAGCACCTCCACCAAGTGTCACATTCTGGTGACAATGCCGTTGACGACATATGAGGAGGCTTTAAACTTCACTGGAATAAACTCTTTATTGGGCTGACCTGCGCCTTCCTAAGAACTACGCAATCGGTGGCGGCGATAGCAGCAAGCGTGCTTGGCGGGCTTCTATCTACGAATGCGCGTCGCACCCGCTAACGCTTACTTTAAAGGCGTCGAAGAAACATCTAGAGAAAAGCCGCAAGCAAGCTGTGACTAGCATAACCTGGAATATTGTATGAAGAAGCACTGAACAGGGTAAATGGGGTACGCCTCAGTTCGCAGGTCTTCATAGTGTGTAAGCCATATTCTTTATCTAGTTCTACCTTGATCCTGGAATATTGTAGAAACAAATACGAGTGGCTGGAATCTTCGAGATACATCTCGGAGCATCTTAGGCAGCAGAGAAAATTATAAGGCTGCGTCTGGCGACAACAGCATGAAAAAAACAAATACAGAATCGATTCTTGCCTTGGAATCACAGTGGATAGGCCAGCGGCTGTCGAAAAAGAACAAAAATATTTGAATGGTTCGCTGCAGGATGTTTATGAGCGTGTGTTAGATAAACGAGGCTGAAATGAATAGGCAAGGGTGTAGCCTAGTTGCAAAATACATGGAATCAAATGATGGCATACTAGAAAAGCCACATGGGGGGGAGGGGGGGGGGGCGTTAACGCAGTACCGTTATGCAGGCGAAGGTTAAGTGTACTCCAAATTTATCTCCGTTTATAATATCTGTGAATTTGCAATAATATATCATCTGAAAGCTGGTACGTTTTCCATCTATATATCTGATTATATATATATTCTCCAGCAAAATAGTCTACATCTTTTCTCTTCTCTGTAGCTCTCCGATGTGATTTTTCCTTCGTAGTTTGGTGCGTTCACCCTTTAACCTTGGCTGATGTTCATCTTGATTATTCTGCCCTTTTATTTAAATCGTTTGTCATAATATATCGTGCCCTATGCCAAAATGCTTAAAATATAACTAGTAATCGATTTCTAGCCTTGGTACAGGCCCTTCTAAGCCCACGCCTACCCTGCCGTTAGCAGAAGATCATGATGCGTAATGTACTCCTTTCAGCTACCTCAAGTAACAAATTCCCCTGCTATCATTACAAATTGTGTTGCAGAGAAATCTTAGAAGTTACACTCACAACAGTATACACAAAGAATGCCATTAAGCACTATCTATCGTTAGGCTAAGTTGAGTAATTCGTCAGCCGTTGTCGACAATATAAATTAAACGTATTGCACTGATCAAATTTTGTCAAAATGGCGCTTATCTTACGATGGTAGTTTGCATGAAAACGTGCACATAAGCCTTCGCAGATGGCTAAGTAGGTTTTTCAGGACAGTGGCGACAATAAAACATAATGTTGGTTAGAGCACGAGCGTGATAAATTGCGCGAGCAGAACTTAGTGGTGTTCGCTCATTCCGAAAATTCCGAGTAGTGCGCTGCGATGCTAGGGCGCACGAAACTCATACAGTTTGTAATTAGACGAAATAAAAAAAACTCGCTCTCACCATCGTGTTCGCGTTCTCTAAGTCTTTGTGGCAGGCAACCAATCAAAAGAATAATACGCGGATATAAAAACACGTTCCATTTGCAGACAAAGCTGTTTGTCCGAAAGAATTGGAACTCATTGTTAGCCCACCGCACTCAACGTCTGTGCTAGGAGCAGTGCAGTGGATAACAAATTTTGGTCTCGGATGGCGCATTTAGAGGTGAAAAGAAAATATACTTCTCATAAGTAAAAAAAACAAGAGCGTGCGTAAAGCGAGTTAGAGAAAAGAACTGCGGGGACCCTAACCATATGCGTTGTTATGTTTTATATTCTCGTCGTACTAAGTTGCCGTTGATCGCGCTTTACACCGAGTGTTTCCACAGACAAATACTAGACAGGCTATTCGGATATAACAAAGGAGCGTGGGCTTTGGTTGCTTATTTTGGTTTATACCATTCTCGCTTTCAAGTAAAAATAGTACACCGAATTGATGGATGGATGTGAACTGAAGCGCACAGTTAGAAAAGTACCTATTTTGAAATCGCTCATCATCATTGGTTTGAAGGATTGTCAGAGCAGTACAGTTATCAGTAACTTTCAGCAAACCACTGCACGCCACTAAGTTTGAAACAAAATCCCCAAGGTTGTCTCCTAGAAAAGCACACAGTACCTGCGTCACACACCAGAAAATGGCCATAACAAACCTGCAAAAGCTTCTATTACATAACAATAAGGCTTCTACTACAGTAAAATGTTTATGTTGCTGAAGCAGATTTTAGATACTAAGAGCAAAGGACAACAATTGACACTATGACCTTTACACCACATAGGTACCAGTGGAATTTATGAGCAAAGGGTTTCCAAGAATGCAAGAAGAAACATGGCGAAAGTAATAAGTGATATACAGGAAATTAAGGTGGAACAAAAACGTCTGAAGAACAACATCAGAAACCTTGCCGAAGACTTCAACGAAATATAGTCGAAATGACGGAACTTCACTGTTTCGCAAAAGGAATATTGAAGATTAAAGCGCCCCCGGTACAGCTAACAAGTCGCTAACAGCCATGACTTCCGATGTCCGCCCCAAAGCTTGCAGCGGCAGTAGTGAAGGCCGGTATAGGTATACCACAGCCGGGCAACAAAAGAATAATAATCAGCTCAATACGATAAGTTCGCGTTGGCTGAATCACCGACAAACCTATACACATCCCACATTAGGTTGTGTATCTACATCACACCTATATTGCTTCTGAAGAAGCACAGGACGCGTTCGGTATGTGTAAAATGTTTATGGATCGTGGCTGGAGAGGAAAAGGGATGGAAGTGCTATGGTTAATAGCTGCAAAAAAAAAAAAAAAAGCATTGCAGTCGGATGTATGCATAGATTGTCGGATCTTAGAAGAAAACAGGTTACTGATAAAGAAACTGAATTTTTGTCGACGATTATCTAGGCAATACAGTCAAGCCGTTTCCATACGCTGAATACACACGAAGGTTTGCATGCTGCAATGTACATACTGTGAAAAACTTTTAGTATTATATGTCAAAATACCCACGAAACGGGTTTCATTGCCTTATTATAGAGACTATACAGTTAAAACTTAGCAATGTCTTGGCTAGTTCTTTCACAGTACGGCATTTAAATATACTGCCCCAAACCATTGAAATCTTTGTCCAGAATTAACTAAAAAGGTTATGATTATAGATAATGCTGCAGAAAGGGGTCCCAAAGTTCGGAACTGTTATGTCATATCAATACAAAAAAATGAGCAATTAAAACAAGAAGCAGCATTGCATATAATCAAAACTTTGTTAGCGAAAATTAAAAAAAATAAAACATTATTAAGTTCAGACAATATAAACATTAAACGTGAAATTTTGATTTCAGACCAAACCGGATAGATATAAGGTAAATCAAAACGCCTTCAAGAAAAAAACAATGAACGAGCTGAGTTTTGGCTTGAAGGAGTATCGATACATACATTTATGCTTCGGGATTTTTGCTTTAAACGATCGATGTTCCAAAACAGGGGTACTGCGGCCCAAGCTTACCAACACGCCTCAATTAGGTAATTATCAGGGCATTTATCAGGACCGGTTCCGGTTTCGAGCCCTCCGAGCACGAACGCACGATGACGTCAAAGATGCCATGATGGATGGTTGGATGGAATAATGTTCCTCTACTTTGAAACGGGGGGGGGGGGGGGGGTAGAAGTTGCTGTCATGCTCGTTTTTTTTATCTTAATTATTGTTTTAGATCGGTTTACGGAGACGAAGGCCCTTGCGCGCGGTGCTGCGACCGAAGTCGCTGAGTTCTTTATGCAAGACATCATTCTCCGACATGACGCCCCGTCGACCATCATCACTGACCAGGCAAAGGCATTCACCGCTTAGCTCTTACGGGGTATCCTGACTCTGAGTTATACTGAACATCGAAGAACTACCGTCTACCGCACGCAAACGAACGGACTAACAGAACGCCTCAATAAGACCATGGCAGACATAATTTCAATTTACGTCGATGTTGAGCACAAGACGAGGGACAAATACTGCCTTACATATATCACCTTCGCTTACACTACCGCGAGGCAGGAAACAACACGTTTTACCCCGTTTCGTCTAGTGCATGGTAAAGGGGTGTGCATCATGTTAGACGCCATGCTACCATGTAGTGACGAAGACATCACCTTCGACACTGGTCAATGCGTGGAACAAGCAGAACAAGCGCGCCAGCCGCTTGCACATCAAGGAACAACTAGCTACCGATGCCCGACATTACAAACTTCGCCACATGGAGTGCACTACGAACCGGGTGACCAGGTGTGTGTGTGGACACCTGTGCGTCGCAATGGCCTATGTAAAAAGGTCCTGCATTAGTTGTTTGGCCCGTACAAAGTCATCCGCCACCTAAAAAATGTTAACTACGAAGTTGTGCCTGACGGAACTATGACAGTGGCTCATCGACGTCAGCGGCCCGAAGTCGTGCACGTGGTGAGGCTCAAGCCTTACATTTCGCGGGACTGAGCTTCTTAGTGCTGTGCATGGAGGAAGGAAAGAACTTAAGAGAGGCCCTGACGTCATTTTTTTGAAGCCGGCGCGGCCGCGCCGCGACCGGACGCTGCAACGTCTCTCCTCCTCCTCTACCATCCGCATTCTCTTTCTCCGCGACGCTCACGTACCTAGGGCCCTTAGCAACGCTGTTGCTAGTGGCGCGACTTTTCATAGCAACAGCGTCGCCGCTGCTAATGGCCCCACTTGGCTAACCCTAAAATTTGACGTCACTTCCGCCACACTTGCTCCAAAGCATTGGGAATGGCAAGGGCCTCTCCTAAGTTGTTTCCTTCCTCCATGGTGCTGTGCTTTGTGTAGTGATCCTTTGTGCCGTGATTGTGTGGTTTGTCTTTGCTTTGTTTTTATATACATAACTCTTTTCGCATCGAGGCGATGCTTACTTTTTAAGGGGGGGGGGGGATGTCACAAGCGAGGCACCTCGCGGTCTCGTCACTGGGCCGCAACGACAACGAAGTTGGCGCATGGAAAATGTTCGCGGCAGACCTTGTTCGAAGAACGCTGCGTGAAAGCTTGGAGAATGTTTCGAGGCTCTACCTCCAGTTGCTCTGCATCCGCTCGTCTAAGGCACTTGAGGTTGTTACAATATATTATTATTCAATCTATTAAATTTTTGTTTCTACAATACGGACATTATGTTACATTTCTGCTTTTAAGCCACCAATCTTCCAATCGTTTTTTGCTAGCTTCCCCCGCAGGTTCATTTACGTGGTCACTGGAATCTTTAAACCCCAGGGCCTCAGGAAGAGCGACTGCACATGCATCAACTTCCGGATGAATACCATCATATTCGAGTATAAGATGGTTAATTGTTTCTGTGGATTTACCAAGTACTGCACGCGTGCCATCTTCATGATTAAAATTCTTTTTGTAGCAGCGTATTCTAAGGCAATCTGATCTAGCTTCGAAACGTAAGGCACTGTCTCTTGAGGTATCAAAGAAACCTTCCTTCCTGATCTGCCTTTTTAACTTTCGGTTTGAGCGTACACTCTGTTTCCTTTCCATCGAATTTCTCTGTTTTGTACATTCTGTGTTTTTCACTTGTTGTTTAAAGCTCTTTGCGAGTGCGCCACACGAGCGCCTCCCGCTTTCAAGACTGGGGTCCGTACACATACAATCTCGTACGCATACGGGTAGCGTTTTTCGTCTGCTTGCGATCGCACGTGCAAAAAAATATGGTCATTGAGCAGTGTTGAAGCTTGGCATATTTAGTTCTCCGATGTTTCTTCGCCCGAAGGCACGAATGTATTAGCATTGCCGAGTACTTTGATTACGACCCGCTCGCCATCGACTAAGTGAAAAAGCAGGAACCAACAGCAGCCACGAACGCTTGGCGGCTGGCGTGCAGGAAATATATGCTGGTTAGACAAGTTGAACAAAGGTACTGATTACTCTAAAGATGCTGCTATCTCCCCTCGGTTTGCAGGCGCTGGAAGCTCCAAAGTGGCGTCCGAAAAAAAAAAAGAATTGTTTTAGCAGTAAAAGAAAACAGCATAGTCCTATCAGACGTCAGCCACCGTGATCTGCTACCATGCTGTCCATGCTCATGTCTGCGATGCGCTGATTGGTCCCGACGCGAAAGGCCTTAGTGGCGTAGTCCAAGCATGTGGCGCCATCTGGCGCTGTCAATGCGATCTGGGCATGCAATGCTCTTGCCGCCGAAATTGGCTTCGATAGCCACCTCTATCGGTAATCAATCGAGAATCAATGTTTATTGACGTGCGTAACACTCCGTACAAATGGCCATGAATAACAAATAAATTCGGGGATTGAACAATACTTAGGGGCTGGTAGAGTGATTACAGCGATACAAGTTAACCTTTTTTTAGATGCACTTTGCTGCTGATGCCCGGTGTGACTCGCCTGGCGTCTGCTGGCTCAGCTGCTGAAGGCATCTTGCGAAGAAATACTGTATTTGTAATTCGATAGGCGTGAAAGTGAAACATTTTTACAGTGTTAGCCCATTTTGAAGTGCCGTCCACTGCCGCTTCGATGTGAAACCAGCTTTTGGGCAGTGCAGAAATTCCGCCCCTACCTCTATAGCCGCTAATTCACGGTTGTTAGCGATCACCACGCTCTGTGTTGGCTATGTACTCTCAAACATTTGACTGGACACCTGAGCCGTTGCATTCTGCGTCTGCAGAAATACACCTTTTATGCCACCTACAAATCGGGTCTTAAACATCAAGAGGCCGATGCTCTTTCCTGTAGCCCGCTTCCATAGTCCCCGGGTACTGTCCTTCGATACTTCCTGTTTGCACCCTCGACGCCCCAGTCTCGTCAAGGGCTCCAGACATTACCGGTGGACCTTATGCCTCCGAACCGGATCGCAAAGCCCTTGTTTACCATCAGCGAGCTCATACATACTGTCGTTCTCTAACGACCGTATTATCGGTGCTTCTCAGCCTCTTACTGCTAGGTTGCGCAGGTAAGTTCAACATTTGTGACTTTAGTAATAATGTCTGTGCTCCGACATAAATTACCGAAATGTACTCGACATGACTTCATATCGAGTTACTCAATTTTGCACCACCGTGCAATCTTTGTAACATCAGACACATCTGGAGCAGACCACGTCGCATTTCAATTTTTATAGCTGGAAGGGGACAACCGTAGGAGACTAAAAATATGCGTTGATTTGGAGAAAAACGGTGTACAATCAATACACAATTATGCGGTATCTAAGAAACTTTTAAGATATTGACCACCAGGGTAGTAGATCTGGTGCCAGAACACACTCCTAAATTTACTAGGCGCTACGCCCCCCCCCCCCCCCAACGTTTGGGCCTTTTGTCGGCCATGCTATCCTTCACGCACTGGATCGATATATTGAAACGCAAAAGCAGAAATAAGACTGGTCAGAGGGGGTTGGGGAGAGTGGGGTTGTTTAAAAAATAGCCACTGCTTTAAAAACTAGATGGCGCCACAGGAGGGCGCTACGCTTCCACAGGCGCTTGGTTTCCGCTCTTCGAGTGAGAGCTGCACAACGGATGCAGCAAACCAGGCGGCTGTTTCAGCAATGAAGCGCCGATTGACTGAGTGGTGGACGCTGGTACGACACTAGAACTGTTTTTAGGGATACTGTATCGTCGATATTGTGCGTATATTCGCTTCGCGTTTGATAGTGTTACTGTATATGTATGTAGTGTATGTATTTGTCTCTAAACAGCCAGGGTGCCCTTGGTAGGCGCTCGACCGTTACAAAGGGAAGAATACATCATTATCATCATCATCATCATCATCATCGCTTCGTCTCGTTTAATAAAGCGTTGAGATGTACAAAGCTAGTAACAACGCTCCCGTTCAGCGCCTAACATATGTCAAAATACCTCCGTCCCTTTAGTAAAAATTGAGATCGACATAAGATTCTAAGCCGCTTTAGATGTGTTGATTTTGACATATATGGTGAAGTTTACTAGACTGGTATGCCGTTTCAATACACTTCCAATCTCGTATTCACTTTGTGTTTATGTGGGCCCTTTAGAATGTTGGTGCTTTAGAAATGAGCTCAAAGTGACTATGAAATTGACACTGCAAAATTTCTTCCAGACATAAGATAACACAACACATAGTACCGGCGACTCCAACTGATCGAGATGCCACAAGCTTCTCCAAAATGGTTAGCGAGCAAGCTGCCTCATGTACTTCTTTGATCAAGAGCAATAGTTCTGATAATCTAACGGAATTTTACGCCTCATGTGGGGCGAGAAATGCACCAATTTGAATTGTTGTGACACGACGCAGGCGCTACTCAATGGGCGGCTGGTAGTGAATACATCTTTACTGTGGAATGTTAACCGGCACTGAAGCACAAACTCCACTTGTAGAGAACGTATACTAGGCTTCAATACTCTGTAGGACAGATAGGAGCACTCTGGCGCTTCGAAGTGTTATTCAGAGATAAAAGTTACGGAAAACGTTCTCCTCATAAGCTCGGTGACCTGTTTCTCACACCACTCATGCGTTCGCACGCGTACGTGAGGCTTCAAGTATCATAGCGGACGATAGTACCGCATAGCTGCACTACTCTTCTATAGTAATTTTCTTGAATAGTTTCACAGAGTATAGGTACGCGAGCGGCTCGATTCTGCCAGTCCACGGGAGCGTGAGATAAATGAAAAGAGGCTTCTTCCTATGATTCCTGCTTAGCTGAGCTATGCAAGGAATTCCTCTCAGAAGACAATGCAACTCGCGATGGCTTGAGTTCTCTCAACCTATTGAATACGATGAAAACGTTAAGCACTCCGTTGCATGAATGTTCAAGGCGGGGACGAGTTGCTCAGGAAACATATCGAATGGAGGCATGCGAATGCTGCCTACTCCCGTGTGCTTCCGATGACCTTCTAACACCTTCGAGGTGAAGGTGGAACTTAACTTCAACCACATTGGTATACCCATGTTCCAACCAGAGGTTAAGTTCGGTTTGGTTTGGTTTGTGGGGTTTAACGTCCCAAAGCAACTCAGGCTATGAGAGACGCCGTAGTGGAGGACTCCGGAAATTTCGACCACCTGGGGTTCTTTAACGTGCACTGACAACGCACAGCACACGGGCGCCTTGCTTTTCGCCTGCATCGAAAAGCTGCCGCCGAGGCCGGGATTCGATCCCGCGTCCTTGGGAACAGTAGTAGAGCGCCGTAACCACTGCGCCACCCCGGCGGGGTAGAGGTTAAGTTCAAGGCAAAAGTACAACTAACTTTGGAATTAGCTTAATGCATAATCAACCTTGACTGTGCACCGCTGTAGAGGACACGAATGGGATTTCTTAGAACTATATTTACTCGTCACACCTGGTCATGTCGGGACTCTGCCCGTCTCTTTACTAGCGGCATCTGCTCTGGGAAGCCTTCAATTCTATAACATCGCTCGAAAGAAGTAGTCGGTATTTAACCATTGTGGCTATATTCTATTACTGAGATGAAGTTCTTTACCAGGCAAGGAACAGATGTTAGTGCGCGTCCGATTTCTTCGCAACTGCCTCTTACAAGAAATCAATTAGTAATTTATAAATGTTCCTGCCAGGGCAAGAGTACTACGGGGTCGCAAACATGGCTGGTCATTTAAATAGAGTTCAGGCACTGAGAAAACGACATTATCCAGTAGCGTTGTATACCCAGCGTGTTTGTCACCACCGGACTTTTGCGCTGTTTTATCCGCACATTTTAAACATCAGTAAGGTCATTGGGGCAATCGGAAAATAGTGCATTTATGTCTTGAAATTTGCTTGAAGAACATCTCTATTTAAAACAGCCCTCGCCGACTAACACACTGCGCACGCCTTTTGCGAGACTTGGCTGTGGAGCAGAACGAAGTTAGTGAGATGTTTGTAGAAGCCTTCGAAACCTTCAAAAGACGAAAAGACAGAAACAGCCATGAAAGCACAACAGCTCTCGATGCCCCTTTCTCTCCCTTACTTGTTATAAAAATCACTATACGGGCAAGAACTTAGTCCCGGTCGCTTTCTATTACAAAATATTTCAAAGCAGCTTCAGTGCCCAGCAGTCGATTCGGTCCATGCAAGTGCCATTATCGATGAAGTTGACGCGGGTGTCACCCGGCTGCTGGAAACGGGTTACCCGACAGATCTTAAAACAGTCGAGCAGCTCTGGATGCAAGTAGATATATTGCTTTAAATGCCACGTATTATTTCACGTGAAAGGCACTCTTCAGAATCATTCCACTGTCCCCTGTGGAGGAGTACAGTAGGCTGTTTGTATTGCTTCCCTTCCTCGACCACTTCCAGGTGCAACTTTTCGAATTGTTCCAAAACCAAAGGGCACCATAGAGTTTCTTTCTGCTCTGCTGCAAATATCCAGTCCTAGCAAAATTAGCCACGATGTAGGGTAGTAGATTTCTTTTAATGAGCTGGCTGGCGAAGTTCTTGTCTGGAAGCAAAAATAGAAGGACAGCGATTCTCAACCCAGCGCCGTGGAACTCATAGCTTCCTTTTGCTTGAAGGCAAGCTTCATTACCAAATATACCGTTTGCTGCAGATTCTGGCCACTTTGCCCGTCAGTTCCGCCTGAGTGGAACGTTCATTTACAGCGCTTCGAAGGCGCAAGTCTTATATCTCAGAGCTACAACCTCGCAAGAGCGGTTGCTGAGGTGTACACTTGTTAACATTCGCCTGGATGTTGTCACTCCTGGAATTATTATTTCGCATGTTTCAGTCAACCGCCGGCAGCTTCGGCTGAATGTGCAGTATGAGATTAGGCGGAGAGACTCTCTTCCTGCTTTTCGCGCTTAAGAATGCGGAGGGGAACAGATGACTTTACATAACGTTCACCTGGTAAAATTCCCATGAGTTTTAGGTACTGACGCGGCCATATTTTATTAGCGCTTTTTTCTTCCTTCCTCGAGAATTCCATGTTAAATTTCACAGGAGCCCTTGTTTTTCTCTTCAAGTAATTATTCAGGAATGAACTTCTGCATATGCATTGTATATTGGTATTTTTCGTTTTCTCTTACTTCTTTTTGTCACAAAAGAAATTATTATGCAGCATTTTCTTGCACTATTTTCTGCTCTGGTAATTTTAATGTCGATGGTACAATAAAAAAAATCTAAGCCCTTCGATTTATTACAGACTAGAACTAAGACATCGTTGGGCGCAGGGTTCTCTTTATTTTTTTTTTACCGGCCTATAACACGTCCTTAAAGATATTTTCGACTCGCTGCTGAATCATGTAATAGATATTGGTGGGCATTGCCGACGACTTCTTAGAAGAACTAAAGGTGTAAGCGACTGCGCTGTTGCGACAAAAATAATATCGATATAAGCATGAAGTATGTGAGGGACAGTCTGCTAAAGATGAGAGAAGCACGAGACTACGGTCAGAGCAGAACAAAATAACACAGGTTAAGTATGGCATTTTTGATGATTATTTTCAAATGAGGAAAGATGAAGCCATTTGCTCAGGTCCAAAAGGTTGTACTGGAGCGAGCAAATAAAAGCATCTGCCTTTATAGTTTCAGTTAGCTCTGTAGCACCAAAAAGTAAATAAGCGGACCTACTGTGAACGACTGGGTATATCCTGATTAGGCCCATTTCGGCGATTAAGATCTCTTACTTGTTCAATGTACGAACACTTTTTCAAGAATGTGGTCATTTGTTTCTGAAGTGTGAGCTTACGAAAGGCCTTCTCTGCATGGTAATTGTAAATCCATTTTTAATCTTATAGGAATTGCAAAGATATAAAGCGATCAGTCCATTTGGGTCAAGTAAGGTATCCTAGAGAAGATTACCGGTTCCACGAACTTTAGGAAAGCATTTCTTTCCCGTATATATATATTGACATATAAAACTTTGCACTTTGGTTTATCAACAGAAAGGATGAAATTCACTGAAATATGGACGGCAGCCATTATCCATTCTTGGGTGGGCTAATGCTCTCTTCAAGAGAATATTTGTTCTTGGAATCACTCAGCGTCTTGCATAAAATAATGTTCTGTATGCCTCATCCCATACTTTTAGAAATATACATAGACTACCAACGCTGTGCTTTTCGTAACTGGCATGGTTTGTGAAATTCTCAACGATAAGAACAATTTCCTGCTGCGCATTCCAGAAAATAGAAAACACCTTCGATAAATATTATTTCGATCTCTCATGCACTTTCGGTAGTTATCTCAGCAGGTGCCGCCTGTCGAAACATGAAATACATCTTTACTATGCAGAGTAATCCCCTGGCAATCTGCTACGAGTCACGCTCGTCTAAACTCCCACCTCGAATTTTGCGTAAACCGGCTCCAGCTTGTCGTGTCTATTAAGTCACTGTGTGCCTTTTTTTTTAAGCTGAACAAAGCTCGTCCGGCGCATTCTTGAATTTTCCCTAGAATTTTGTTTTGTGAGTTGAGCAATTGTACATTTTTTTTCTGGTGCTTTAGATACAGCATACTACAATTTTCTGGAATAGAATATAAAAACACACATAAACAAGCAGTATAAGATAAACATCCTGTTACATATCTAGGAACCATATATTCTGCTAAAATCTTCCGTTAACTCACTCAATACAAAACTGACAATAGCAAGAGCGATTGATTGATTGATTGAAAACATCTTTATTTATTCAGTATTCTCAGCACATGTGGGTGGGCCGCCTAGTCCGGTAGTCCATTGGCTGCTGCTGCTGCGCTGGCCCTCCCCACCAGCCAGTGCTGACGGTCAGGATCATCGCTGAGCAGAATAGCCTCCCACTGCTCCTCCGAGGAGTTGGAAATGGGGTCAACTAAGGGATTAAATTGGCATGCCCACACCATATGGTAGAGGTTAGCTACCTCTCCACAGTGTGGGCACTGCGGAGAGTATAGTGTAGGGTACCACAGGTGTAATTTAGCTGGTGTTGGGTATGTGTTGGTTTGTAGTCTCCTAAGGATGTTCTCTTCTAACTTATTGAGGGATTTGTGTGGTGTTGGGTACTCCTTTCTGGCTGTTCTGTATGGCGCGAGATTGTCAGCATACACTGCTAAACCTATCAGGTCACGGCACCCTTTATGGTCATCAGGGGGAGACGCCCGGTATAGAAGAGCTCGGGCATGCCTGTGAGCGGCTTCGTTTCCTCCTGGTAGTTCCAGGTGACCGGGAAACCAGATGATTGATGCTTGGTTGGGTGGGTGCTTAGTTAGCAATGACAACCCTGACTTATGAATTAATCCGTAATTGAAGTTGCGACAGGCGTTTTGAGAATCAGTGAGCACAACGGCGTTGGGGTTAGATGCTACAGCTAATGCAATAGCTGCCTCCTCTGCGTGAGTGGGGTTAGATGTTTTCACCGAGGCGCAGTTCACCATCGACCCCGCAGGCGTTGAGACTACGATGGTCATGACTCCATTGTGTGGTCCTGCTGCGTCCACGTAAAGGGTGTTAGTCTGCTTGTCCCATTTCTTCTGCAGGGCTTCCCCTCTTGCTATCCTCCTCTCGATGTTATATGCGGGATGCATATTCCGCGGAATGGGGTACACGTTGATGCGTCTTCTCACATCGCGTGGGACCTCTTCCCTTTGGTCAATTGTATAGGGCTGATTAACATGGGTCTTCTCGAGCAGTTCTCTGCCGGGTGTTGTAAGTGCGAGCCTATTGAGTTGTGAGAGCCATTGTGCTTCCCACATCTCTTCGAGGGTATTATGTACTCCTAGAGCCATGAGCTTGGCCGTTGGCGTGGAGTTCGGTAGCCCCAGGGCCGTCTTGTAGGCTTTCCTGATGAGTGTCTCCAACTTTTCAATTTCCGACCTGGGGAGGTTAAGGAATGCCGTCCCGTACATTATCCGCGAGATCACGAAAGCTTGCACCAAGCGAATGGTGTCCCTTTCCTTCATGCCATGGTGTTTATTTCGGATACGATGTATCATCCGGAGGATTTGCTCGGTGGATGTTGTAAGCTTCTTCATTGTGGTGGTGTTCTGTCGCCCCTGCGGGATATACTGCCCTAGGATCTTGATCTCCGTGGGTTTCTGTACTGGGTGGCTCTCTATATACACCGAGATGTTCTGTGCTAGGGGTGTCCTCGGGTTCTTCAGAATTAGCAACTCGGACTTTTCCGGCGCACACTGGAGGCCTCTCTCCCTGGCGTACCGGGCCACCGTGTCCGCTGCTGCTTGAAGACGCTCCTCGATCTCGGCGTCACTCCCCGAGTTGCACCAGACAGTGATATCATCCGCATACAATGTGTGTTTGATGCCGGGAATTTCGGAAAGAAGGCCTGGTAGATCTTTCATAGCTAAGTTGAACAAGAGGGGTGACAGTACCGCCCCTTGCGGAGTTCCCCTCGGGCCTAGAGTGATGAGATCTGATTTTATTCCACCGAAGTTTATAGTGGCTTGCCTGGCTGATAAGAAGTTTTTGATATAGTTGTAGGTTCTTGCGCCACAGTTGGTATCGGCGAGGCTTTGCAGGATATTTTTATGTAGAACGTTATCGAACGCTCCTTTCAAATCAAGTGCCAGGATGGCCCTTGTCTGTGACTTGGGAGGTGTCTCAAGGAGGTCTTTGTACAAGTACAACAGGGCGTCCTGTGTTGATAGGTGTGGGCGAAAGCCGAATTGAGTGTTAGGTAGGAGGTTGTTATCTTCTAAGTATCTACTCAGTCTCGTGTTGATGACCCTCTCTATGAGTTTCCCCAAACACGTGGTCAGCGATATCGGTCTTAGATTATCCAGTTTAAGGGGTTTGTTCGGTTTCGGAATGAACCGAACCTCGGCTGTCTTCCAGGATATTGGTAACGTTCCTGTAGCCCAATGCGGATCGTTGAAGCATTCCACCAGCGAGGTGATGGTGTCATCACTGAGGTTAAATAAGAGCTTCGCTGTTATCTGATCTGGACCTGGAGCTGCATTTTTTCTCATGGCCGCGATTTCTGCTTTTATTTCTTCTTTCGTGAGTGGGATGTCCAGCTCGGGATTCGGCAGCCCAGAATACTCCGGCTGTTCCACGACTTGGTCAGTGCACAGATACCTGGTCTTGAGCTTTTCCATCAACTCTGTGTCCGTACCCGGGGTGGCGTGTACGATCTTCGTGAGCCTGTCTTTAGTGGCCGACTTGCTGCTGCTGGGGTCGATTAGGACACGTAGGAGCTTCCAAGTCTTTGACACCCCTAGCTTCCCCTGAATACCATCACAGAGCGAATTCCAGTTCTGTCTGGCTAAGGATATGACATAGGATTCTGCCTTTTTGTTTATCTCCTCTATTTTTTTCTTGAGTTTGCGGTTAAGCCGCTGTCTGCGCCATCTCTTTGTCAATGAGTGCCTCGCTTCCCATAAATGTAGAAGGTGCGTATCGACCGCTGGGCAGTCCTCTGTCGTGCAGACCTCTTTTGTAAAGGCTCTCAAAGTGTGCACCTCATCTTTAACCCATTCCTCTAGGTCGGTAATAGGGTTTGCTGGAGATGTCTGGGCCTTTCTCCACCTGTCCCAGTTCGTAACTCTTGCGATACCTATTTTGCGCTTGCACGCATTTGTGCTTATCTCCAGAGAGAGTATGAAGTGATCGCTTCCCAGGTGCTGTTCGGTATTCTTCCAAGTGGCGCTTTGTATGTTCTTGGTGAACGTCAGGTCAGGACACGTATCTCTACTGACACTGTTTCCCAGCCTCGTAGGGTAAGTGGGATCGGTGAGGGTCGATAACCCTTCTTGCGTCACTACTTCTTCCAGTTTTCTGCCTTTTGGTGTCGCTGCCGGGTAGCCCCATGAAGGGTGTGGTGCGTTGAAGTCGCCCCCAATCACGCAGGGGGAATGGCCCACTGAGGTCAGAAATTTCTTTATGAGGGAACCCAATTTTGCGTGCCTGTCTTTAGGAGGGCTGTATACATTCAATACGTGCGTGCTTGCCGCTCCTCTTTGGAGAGGAAGAATAGTTATATAGCAGTGCGCAATATCCGGCTCGAAAGGGTCGTGCAATATGGCAGTGTATAATTTGTGCACTAACGTGGCAGTTAACTGGTCGTGCTGGTAGGTGACATAGTCTTGGAGTTTAATAGGTATTAGGTGGGGTTCTTGAATTAGGATAGCTGCCGGTGGGTCAGACTCCTGAGATATAAGTAGATTTAGAGCAGCCTGCTTTTTCCTGTATCCCCGGCAGTTCCACTGCCAGATCTTTACTCTAGGTTTGGCTGGCATGTTGAATCCGTATCGGATGGCTCGTCCACTTGCATTGTACGAGCGAATTTCGACTTATGTCTTTTATACGCATGTTCCTTCCGAAGTGCAGAAATTGCCGTCTCCGTGTATCGTCGGTTGTTTGCAATCTGCTCTCGAATTTCTTGGAATTGGGCGTTCACGTAAATTGGAAAAGCTTGAAACTCCTCCTTGAAGGACCTCAGTTCTTGGATAATTTGTTGATAGACCTCGCCTAAGGCGGGCTGGGAGCTAGGTACTACCTGCTGTTTTTGGTTTTGAGGAGTCGGCTGAGTTACCGGGGTTATTGCGCTAGTAGTAGCTCGCTTAAGCTCTTGGTTTTGGATTGTTAAAGCACTGACTTGTTTTTTCAGACTTTCTATCTCTTTTTTGAGTGCTGCCAACTCCGTGTTATTCTGAGGGGAGGACGAGGGGAGGGGAGGCCACTCTGCAAAGCTCACCTTCGAATCTGAAAGCTGACCCGAGGACGTCTTCTTCGGCACCCCGGTGGTCTTGATGAGGTTCTCTTTCCCTTGTTCTTTACCCGCCTCCACGTGACTAGCGTTCTGGGTGGAGCCTGTTGCCCGGCGTCTTGAGCTGGAACGGCCGCGGGAGGCGGAACGAGAGCGGGAGACTGATGACGACGCTCCTCTGTGTCGCTGTGCAGGCTGCTTCTTCTGCCTTGGCCTGCTCCTATCTTCTTCATCTTCAAGTTTCGTTGTTGATGCCGCGTTTGATGACGCGGCACTAGCGTTCTTGTTCAGCGGTCTCTGGAATTTCTCCTTGCAGTCTCTTGCATAAGTCTTGTGCGGGCCCTTGCACAGCGCGCAAACGGGTGTGCACTCGTGCGTCTCATCTGGACTCGGCGTTCCACAGGTTTGGCAAGCAGCCCCCTTGGGTTTCGGGCAGACATCTGCTCGGTGACCTGGCGTTCCACAGTTGATACAAGCCGCCCTTGTTTTCCGGTAGATGTAGCAGCGGCGCTCTGACCACCCGTAGTTGACCGTGAAGGGAACCTTCTGCCCGGCGAAGACGATGACTGCCGACGTAGTCTTGCCCAGTCGGCGCGCTCCCAGGATGGAATGGCTGGGTGAGGACACGTCTTGGAAGATAGAGTCATCACTCACTTCAGGCTTGATATTATGTATGACACCCCTGCAGACATCATCTGGCAAGGCAACATAAGCGGTGACCGTTATACTCTTGCCGTCGAGGTGCAGACAATTAAGCTTGGCGAGGCGGAACGCGTCTTCCTCACAGTGAGTACACACCATTATAATGTTCTGCTGGCTAACAACGCGCAGCGTTGGCTTTTCTTGTAGAGGGGTGTTGAGGGCTGCTTGGATCCCTAATTCGAGATCGTAGGAGCGTGGAGCCACAGATTGCAGATCCACCGTGGTTTTAGGTCGGATGATGACTTTGTATGGAAAATTCCTGAGACTCGGTAGACGCGGAGGTCTCGGTGCAGGAGGCTCTCGGTGTTCTTTGTTCCCCTGCTCTTTCTTGGGAGGCGTGGATTTAGCTTGCGCCGCTCTGTCGTTGCGCCGGGACCATATGTTCCAGCCATGGCTGTTGTCTTCCTTCGGGAGATCCTGCGGGGGCATCAGCTGCTGCTGGGATGTTGGTACAAGAGTGAAGTCCATCTCCGTCGGGTCGTAGCCTCTTAGAGAATCCATCGTGGTCATGGTAGTCATCAATGAAGCGGGAGCACTCGCTGGCGAGCGTCGTTAGACCCGCGTTGCGCGAACGCTATGCCGCGCATCCGCGGGCGCACCGGCGTCTCCGCGGCGGTAAGGCACCCCAACCCCTTGGCCGTTAGGGTTAGCGCTCTTCACGGGGTAGCGAGAAGGCAGACAGCCGAAAATGTGGCACTCACAGGCTCACTGGTGGTATCAGGCGATGTCAGGTGTTGAAGGCAACCCGTGGATGCTAAATATATGGTGATCCAGTATTCTAATCCGCCGCAATCGAAGATTGTCAGCGGAGCCCATGAATCGCACGTAGGCTCCCAGTGGTGGAGGAACGCGCTCTCAGCAAGAGCGAAGTTCAAAGAGCAGGTCATGCACTTCAGGGTGATGCTGCCCAACAGAAAACTTGCTGATGAACTACAGTAATTAGGCAAATGAATACAAAATAGCCCCATTTCTGCCAAAGTTCCATTTCGGCACACAAGCTGTCGTGCTAGCCATAATATTTACGAGATGTATGAATAAAGCAGTCGCCTTTAGAGGCAGAGAAACAAACCCTTCACGTCAGAATCAAATTTTCCAGATAACATGGAGCCCCGGAAGAAATAGTGGATACAATAAATACAGCATAGATCTCGAACGTCCGTTACTCAGATTACTTTGTTTGCAAGAAACAACATACTAAAGGGCGCATTCACTGCATTTTATTAACTTCTGAGTCAGCGTGGGTGGAGTATATTCAAAGGAAGTGTCATATGCCCGCCTCCAAGATATAAAAAATACAATTGTTCATGAAATGCTGGAGAATGAAAAACTTTAACAGGAGATTTCAAACCGGTTCTGATACTTCCCCCGAATAAAAGATTGGTAAAAGAGATTGGTTTGGTTTATGGGACCTAACTTCCTAAAGCTGATCAGGCTGTGAGAGATGCCGTAGTGGAGGGCCCCGAAAATTTTTACCATTTGGAGTTCATTAACATGTACTGAAATATCACACCACATGGGCGCCTTCCTTTTAGCTCTATCAAAAAGAAGGCCGCCACGGCCGGGATTCGGTGAAAGGGTATAAGGCACAATTTTTCCGTCCAGCGCATCATATAATGTGGTCTTCCAGGCCCTGAGCAGTGATAAATTATTCTATTTCATTAATTCCTACCGATACTTCGGAAGTCACATTTCAGCATATTCATTCTCTAAATGAATAAATGTAATATGCTTCCTCTTGGCTGTGTGCATTGACTTTTAATTTCATGAAAACCATTTTCTGACGCACTTGTGCTAATCATTTGAAAATTTTGATGATCGTACCGGTTCGCCTAGGTGTGCTAGTGCCTTTGACACGGCCTTTTCACCTCGCGAAGTTTTTGCACTAGGAGATGGGCCCATAGTGTGGCAAAGGGTTTACCGTCTATAGATGCTACAGGTTTGAGAAAGGGAAGATGCCGTATATGTCTCACTTCTCGGTGGCCACGTTCCCCTGCAATTAATGACACACAACTGGAGGAAGGTATGTGTTCGTTTCGAATCTCTATCTCAAATCAGAGTCTAATTTGACCGACAGATAAATGCTAAATGAGAGGCGAAATCTTAATGACACCACCATAAATGCTGCTTGAAGGAGTTTGCGCCGTAAGTGTAATACGAAATCACCTACTGATTTCTCATGAACACATTTTTCGAAACTATGTTTCGGCGACAGCTTTTCTTCAGAACCAGCTCAATACTTCAGGAGCAAAGCTGTTTATCTTCAGCAACTGAGGTATTAATATAGCACAGTGTAATGTGAGAGAGCAGTCACAGGATAAATTGAAAAACGAAAGAGAAAATTAGCTACAGCTGTTCAAACCAATCATGAGAGAATAAAAGTGACGAATACATGAAGATCAATTTAATGAAGAAATTTTGTGTCGCGTTTGCTTCGGATGCGCAGACGCAACACAGAGTTATTCTGAGAACACACGACAACCAGTCTGTGATGGGTGTGATTATGTGCTTACAGTATACCACATTTTATTATCGTCGACAGAAGCGAACATGTAAGTTCAAATACTCCACACTATTTTACAACAAAGACACCCTCTTGCTTGTCAACTTACTCCTAGGAGTCATAGGAACAGACAATTTACTTTCTGAATTACAACAGTTTTACTTTCCTATTTGAAGCATGGATATAGGATGAAGCAAGGATATAGCAAGGTATACTTTCCTATATGAAGCAAGCTACCAATTATTGGGAAGTATTCCGTGACAGCGCCAGCGAATGCCACCATAGGTTGGAGTCTCGTAAAGTGACACCCTACTATTGGCGCTTCTCCGCCGCACCGGCTAGTTTAAAAACTGGCCCTCATGCTAGGTCCTCTTCTACGGGGTAAACGGTTCAAACAGTTCCTTACACAGACCTGTGGAGGAGAGTGACAAAACAGGGTTTCATATGTCTAAGAGATTGGGGACCCATGGCTCTGTATCGGTTTCGGCTAGTAGCGTGCAAAATTTGAGCTGTACTGTGACAATACATTTCCCCACTGAAACTAAAATCAACAGACATATAATTTTTTCTAATTTCTCTCTCAGCATGAGAATGAGTTTTCAGTTGGTTATGTAACAGAAAGAAAGGAGAAGGCTTTATTTGAACAACACCATCTGTTTTATTATATCAACAGATATGCAAAGCACTCAGTCATAGAAAGTACGCTCAACAACTCCAGGGACTAATTATTAGAGTTGCAGCGTTTTGTCTTTTTTTATTTTAGTTTGTATCGGCAATATATCAAATCATATTAGAAACCACCCTCTTTCAGAATTAAACAAGTGCTGCTTAATCGAGCACTTGATGCTCAGTTCATTTTGATTGTTTTGTATATTCGTTCCAAACAATTCGGTACAGACACTTAGACAGCTTACATGTGAGAATGTGAAAGCCGCTACGTTGATCTAGATTAGGTTGTTTAAATTCTGAGTCCAGATAGGTAGCATGATGGCTATGAGACGTCACTGCCATTTGCACTTACGACTATGCGTAATGCGTGTATAACAATTACGTTACTTTGTAACGTAGCTTGCTAGGCAATGCTACTGCCGATCAGTCTATGCATGGCTTTGTCATCTATATATAAAATACCAACTTCTAGAGGCATCCTTATGTTGAAGACCGTGATGCATGCCGCTCAACTTTGCAGAATAAAAAGGCAGAAAGTTGCCAACGATAAAAAACTCTGCTTTAATCAAGCCGCACAAACATCCCAGGCGGCACAAATCATCGGTCCAATTTTGAAAGTGTGTTGGAAGTGCACTGGTAATACGTAAGGCCGGGCGTTGCCAACAAAGTAGCAATACTGGCCCAGATATTTTGCACTGCGTGAGGTGCATAAGTGGCCTGTAGAGTGGCGTATGTTACTAAGAACCCGAATATCTAGGACAGTACATTTCCGATACGTACCCACGGTCAAAGGTGGGAGACCCACGGCCCCCAGGTGGGGGACCCACCTGGGTGCCACGCCAGGCCGACATGCCTTAATTATTACTCTTTGGCATTAAAAGTTGCTTCTCTCTCTCTCTGCAGATTGATCCATGATGTATGATTTTTTGACGTCACCAAAACCACCAACCATTCACTGTCCACGGTACCACATGCTGATTATCAAATGCCAGATGCGTGCCCTTGAATTTCGACCAACGAAGTTCGTAGCCGATGCCACCGGCTGTGGGGCTAGAAAGATATATATTATTTTTTCGTTAATAATAATACGTGTCTTGATGCACAGGAATCATATTTCTAGAACTGGAAGCGATGCTCAGCCATTTGCAGCAATTGTAAATGTTTGATGCCATTGCGTTGAGTATCTGAAAATTTCTTCACCGACAATAAAATTTATTCCGCAGTTATTTTCGTCTTGTTATGTGAATCCCTCCTGTGTGAGCCGCCTACTACACGCAAAAACAATAGGGTCTATGTACGACTCCCCCGTGAGTAAATAGTAGATCGTTTTATTTTGTTTATCAGTGGCCAAAATGCTTCAATGAAAAATATTCGATCATTGAGAGTCCGCTATTTGTTTGTTTCTGCGTGTAGCAGACAATGTCTGTCCTCTTAGGATCGCTGTAAATACTTAGGCCCCAGGTTGACTCTCCGCCTCAAAGTGACGTGCGGAGAACATGTTTCTGTGCCAATGCCGTCACAGCCCTGCTGTTTGACGATGTTAACGTAGCGACCTGTCCTGAAAAGATATTTCAAGGTGACCCTTTCTTACCCTCGTGGCAAACCCTATTGTGCACACAGCGCAGCCTTCATATCACGTCATTGCTCCGTTAAGAGGTTGGCTCGCCGACATCCACTCAGAACATTGAAGACAATAGAAGTGCATCCAAGACCTAGGTAACAAAAATTTCTTATATTCGTTTGAAATATTTTATGTTATAAGTGCGCTTCTCATGCTGGATTTCCTGCTTTCTTTGTTTTATGGGAATTGCTACATGGGATAGACAATGCAGTCCAAAAATGGCCTAAGAAGACAAGGCCAGCGCTTACATTGCTTTTGTGCGGATCAGTGAGCCATAAGTTCTCGTGCTCTCATATTCGAGCAGTAAACGGATACGCCCGCAGTACAGGAGGGTCATGGCTGCCGCAAGAGGTTGCCTTCCGCTACTGGCTACGTTAGGTAAGTTTCAGTAAAAATTTCACTGTAGCCCTCCTCTCGTAGCCAGTACCCAAAACAAAGTTTTGTTAGTCGCTCTTACATCCTTATGACTTGATAGCGAGGAGAAGCTAGGCCTAAACCTTTTAGCCTAATGGCCTTGATGTATAGAAATTCCTGCCTATAGATAAAAAAAGCTTGCATCACCGTTCATGCGAGTTGCTTACACACTTCAGCCACCATAGCCGCTCTAGCGTCATCAACCACAAGTGTTTCATCTTAAATATAGTAAACATTAACGCTCTCTTATAGTGACAAATGCCCAAATAATAAATGTAGTGGATGTCAGTAGAAACCTTTCTTACAGAAAAGCACACAAACGTCAAATGTGCCCAAAGGAGGGATGTTATTTTCTTGTATTTTCAAAGTATAGAGCAACATGACGACAAATTTATTTCGCGCTTAACAGGCAAAACTGATAAACGCAATCTACTTCCCGATACGCGTGTAGAAATTTGGCATATTCTAGTAGCTCTTACCACTTGCTCGCTGTATCGAGCGAACAACTAGAGGTGAAATTAGAATTTTGTGTATTAAATTGAACAAGAAAGTTCGCTTCAAGCACACAGGGGCGCCATATAGAGTCATTTCGTTGCTGCTGGACTGCATCTGTTTGGAACGTCTGGAGTGAATACAGTCGAACGCTTCTACAACGAACGCCTCTACAGCGAAATCACCTGTATAACGAAGGATTTCGTTTGTCCCGGCCGAATTTCTATCTAACGAAGCGATCTAGCCCCCCCCCCTGACGGCTGATTTGGTACTTTACAACGAAAACACGCAACGGCACCGGCATTGCCCTGCGCAGCCGCGACAAAGCCGCGGTGTACACGGGGAGCACCGCTAGACATGGCAAAAAATGCGCAGCGGCCGGGCGGCGAACATTTGGACGAGCAGCACTGGCGTTGCATCCGGCAAAAAAGCAAAACTTGGCACAGCGATCTCCGCGCTCTCGCTCGGGGATGGCGCTAAGTATATAAAGAGTTCCAATGAGGTGTGGGAAACTAAGCTGTAGCCGCGCAAACAACCACTGGCGAACTTTATGAACAATAACCGCAAACACGCCGACGAAGCCGTCGCCTGCAGCGGGCCGTTTTGCACCGATCGACGAAATGAGGTCATCTTCAGCGAGCGCTTCCCGACGCGTTCCTTCTCCCTGCATTTGAGCGTGTGCATGCGTTTGAAACCGAGCTGAGCACACGTGGTTTTAGCCATTTTGTCTTCGTTGATCGGCGCGTTTAAAGCCGCGTTTGCTTCAACGTCTCTGATTGCCGCTATGAATCCAAGCAGTTCTGGAACATCGAAACGCCGACAGTTCTCCCTTGACGGGAAGTTGCAAATTGTGAGTGCTGTCGCGGGTGGCCATAAAAAGAAAGACGTTGCAGACGAATATGGAATCAGTGCGTCGACGCTGTCAACATTCCTGAAAGACAAGGACAGAATACAAGTGGCACAAACGTGAGGCAGACCCATCACGGAAGCGGATTCGAGTCGCCACTTTCCATGATGTTGACGTCGCCGTTTACACGTGGTTCGCAGACGTACGCCCAAAAAGGGTTCCTGTCAGCGGGCCTTTGCTCTGCGAGAAAGCGAAGGAGTTTGCTACAGCGTACGGTGTTAAAGAGACGTTTAAGGCAACGTTTAAGGCAACGCTTAAGGCAACGGAGACGTGAAGAGAAGTTTAAGGCTGCGGAGTTTCAAACACCGCCATGGCATCGTATTCAAAACTGCGGTTGCGCATTCCATCGGACGTAGTGTCCTGAAGAAAAGTACCGACATTTTTCGTTAAGTATCTCTTGAATTCAAGGTAAATAAAGGTTTTATTTTGCTGAGCATGCTTAGTCTTGATCTATTGCGCGCGATACGGTGCGTGACCTTTACCATGAAGTGACCTGTATAACGACGAAATTTGGAGGTCCGAGCGCTTCGTTATAAAGGCGTTCAACTGTATACTACTTTTATGATGATGCCGATCCTCGTAGAGACAGGTATTAGCATTCATATTAATATAAGGCTGCTACGTCATCTCTTTCAATTATTTACAGCTACTTTGATTCTTTAAAACTGCTTGTTTCGATTTTAAAATGGTTTCAAGACGGAAAATCACGCAACCAAATATGCTGTCATATTTGTAGCGGCGCTACATCAGCATCACAGCTACAGGCAGGACCTGTCGTTCATATTTGTGGTAGGTGCCAGCGGGGTTTGCTTAGCTTATTTATTCACTTCATTCTACTTAACGCTATTTTACTGTTCTCAAAATGTGAACAAAATTTGTTCTTCTATTTATGACATGTTCTGCACACGACTTAGGCGGCGCGGCAGTCGTTCTGTTGTTAGAGCTGATTACTAATTCTATGACGTGTGCATTACAACAGTGTTTGTAGACGTGGTCTGGCACTTGGAGAACAAGACAACCGTATGCGAAAATTAAGTTTCGACTTGCTCTGTCATGTTTTACAGCTCCGAAGCCGGGTTTTTGTTTATTTGGCAATGGAGATTTCGAATGACGCAAAAAAATTATTTTCGTAGATGGTCCCTTTAAAAATCAATTTTTTTTATTTGTTTCTAAGGTAGACTGGCTCAAACATTTATGAAGTTTATATGCGCATATCAGGAAACAAATGTTTCTAATTGTCTGTCTGCGGCTGCTGCTTAGCAGCTATAGTATATCTGCATTTTGTTCGCGCTTCGGCAAAGTCATGTGCGCGCGCCATGTTCTGGTTCTCACCATGTCCTCAAGGTGTGGACACAAGCTTTGGAGAGAAATACATGAATTAACAAAATTTTGACATAACTGCAATCGGTTGTAGTGTCGAAATGCGAAAGCATGTACGGCTACAATCATTTTGTACGAGTAGGTCTCTTGTTTGCCTCTAATTCTCCCTCTTTATCCCTCTCTGTCCCTCTTCATCTTGTCACGTCCTCTTCGCTATCTAGTAGCGCGACTTTGAAATGGTTTGCAAGTCATCTGGTCGCTTAGCTGTGGAATTTGAAATTCACATGCCCATTTATGACTTCGCTACATATCGCCAAGATACATTTTAAGGCGAAAGCCTATACGCTATCATTGTTGTCAGCAGGAGCTGTCGGCCGAGGGCGTCATGTTTTCGAAAGTGAGAGTTAAACATAAATTAATAAACCTTGCCTCTACCGGGAATCAAACTTCTATCCCTTGGATCCCCAGCTAAGCGCTCTACCAACTGCGCCACGCCCCGGACTTTTTTTTTTCAACATGGTATTTATTACTTGCATTTACATAGAGAAGAGAGCTATACATATTATTTACTAAGTAATTAGCCTATAGCTGAACAAATTCAATTCAAACATAGAACACCACACAACTAAATTATGCCCCGCTGAGAGGGTGAGTGGTTAGAACGCTCTACTACTGTTCCCATGGATGCTGGATCGAATCTTGACCTAGGCTGCCGCTTTTAGATGGAGGAGAAACACAAGCCACCAGTGTGCTGTGCGATGTCAGTACACGTTAACGAACTACTGGTGGACGAAAATTCTGGAGTCCTCCACATTGGCGTTTCTCATAGCTTGAGTCGCTTAGGAACCTTAAACCTAACAAACAAAACCAAACCGCAACTAAATACGTATTAACACAACACTAAACAGTCGCTAAGAAAACACGTCAATTCCATCATTAATATACAACACCACAAAACTAAGAGAAATGTTACCACAACCGCACTAAAAGGACGGCAAAGAAAGGCACCCGCGTAACAATATCAATAAAGGGAGCCACTCCGGTTGACAGTCACTATTATCATTAGTGTCACTCAGCTGGTGCACCGCCTGGCTGAAATGAGCCCTAGGGGAAACTAGACTCTGATCATTCCGGTCCAATATCCGCGCTTTCCACAAGCTGTGCAGTCCAAGGAGGAAAATCATGTCAAATGGTTCATGGTCATGTTGGGTGGCCTTTAGATACCACACACTGTAAGAATTCAACACAAATCTTTCGTCAGTGTTCCTTATAGACCGTCCCAATATAATATCTCTGCAGGCGATAAAACAATAATCGGTGGTTTCAGGTGTGTCACATAGCCGACAATTAACAAAAGCAAGAAAAATATTTTTTTTTTCAACAGGTTGAACATGGGCATGAAGTTTAAAGAAAAATGTTTTAGTACAAGGCCAAATTGGCATTTTAAGTACTCTTCTCAACACATCATTCCCCATAAAGTTTGAATAGAGAGAACAATATAATGGAGGTGGGAATGGCATAGATCTCAATTCTTTGTATGCATGTTCCTTGAAACCGAGAATCAGTACTCATAAAAAAGCGAACTGCCAGAAAACGCACACTCTTAAAATTCCGTCATAAAACCAAATAAGGGTCGATCGGTAAATTTGGAAGAGAAGACTAAGTGGGAAAAGGTCCACCAAGTTAGTTTGCAGGGATGCTGGGATGATTGGATGGGTGGTGGTGGTGGTGGTGGTAAGAACATTTATTAGCTATACAAGGGCCAGGAGGTATGTTTGGATTAGCCCTAAGGGACCGGTCCTTACAAGCACTAGGTAGAGGTCCCTGGTTTGGGACACCAGTGGTGGTTATCCCCGCCCGGGCGCGCCCGACTAAGACTTGTTGGGCCTGTAAGTCGTGGCAGCCGAGCAGGATCGCCTCCCAGTCCTCCCGGGTTAGGTTGGGGAGGGGGGAATAACCGGGTTGGAGGGGCAGGCACACACCATGTGATAGATGTCAGAAGACACCGCTCCACATGTGGGCAGCAGCCAATAATGAAGGGGTCAAAATGTTTTAGGGCCGCTGGCACAGCAATATATTGGTGAAAAGGCGGAGAAGGAGCCGCTCATCCGCCTTTTTGAGGCTTTCACATGGGCTGGGCTAAAGGTTGTTATTGCGACTGAAGGAAAAAGGAAAAGAAAATACACGGGCCTGCTACTGGATCTGTAGCTGAGCCACCTCCGCGGCCTCGTGAGGACAGAACAGAAAATAGAGAAGAAAGAAAAAGAAAAAGGAGAGAAAGACGCGCGCCACAACAGCCGTCATCCACCAGTGAAACGGTAGCGGGAGCAGCCACGCCACAAGCGGCAGTGACCTACATGTCCCAGCCCCGCAGGGCCAGGAGCAGCTACCATCCAGAATGCTATTACGAAAGAAGAAGAAACAAGAAACTATCTTTCTCACACATAGAGATGCGTTGTTGTTGTTCTCCTCTAATGTGATGGCACATACCCACACAGGGGGATCGGCCAAGAATTGGGGTGCAGAGATATTAGATTTTGAGATGTATAACTACATCGGAAAAAGAAAAATAATAAATGCTAGGGAATAGAAAAGGAAACGTTAAATTTGAACCGCCAGCAGAAACAGGCCTGAGAACGTTAACGCGGCGCATCGGCTAAAAACTGAGGGCCATATGAATGTCGCAAACTTTCGGTGAAATCTTCGGATGTTAATGCCTCGCGCAACGAAATACCTGCTAAACATAATAAATTTTAGTCGCAAGAAACTCGCGGTACTCCACTATCATCCTCAAGATAGACAAGGATAATTATGAAGAGGGTTTCACGATCTGGGCCAGGGCGCCCCGGATCGTGAACCGCTCTTCATAATTCCCCTTGTGTACCTCGAGGATGATAGCAAGCCCACGAGTGACAGATACTGCGCCTTTCCTTTCCTGTAAACAAATTATAAAACGCCGGCGAACTAAGATGCGCTTATTGAAATGCTGGTTTTCTTCGACAAGGGGTGCGCGACGTACTGTCACGAAAGGTGCTGAGGTCACCTGGCGATTCACGCATATACGAAGCTGACCCCGCCGGGGGTCCGATCCAGGCGTCCGTGCGGCGCCTTTCATTTGCTGCTTCCTCGAACGCCGAACCACACAGCAAACAAAAGAAGACCCAGATGTCTAGGAGGCATTAGTACAGCAGGCATCAGCAGTGCTCGAAATTGATTTACTGGATAGAATAGGCGCAGTACCGGGCACAATTCTCCGCGGACACATATACCACGCCATAAAGGAAGGGAGAAAGGTAGGAGTGAAAGGAGAGACGGAGATAGAAGTGCCGTATTGGAGGGCTATGATCCACCACGCTGTAATGGATTTCGACTGATCACACTTTAGGGGTCTAAAGTGCCCTCTACAATTTTTTAAGAAAGCGTACATTCACCAGACGCACATTAATTGAGTTTGAAACGTCGATGCATCACGGTGGAGCAGCTGTGTTCCCGTCTCACGCACCGATGGCGCAGTTTTGATTTCCTCTCAGAGCCCAATCTTCTTTTCATATTTTATTTTATAATCTGTTCGTGAACCACGCTGCGTGATGTCAATATCGTACCAAATCTGGTGAGCACATTTTGTGGAGTGACTTACGGTGACGGGTATTGCGTTTGACCCGCCATATAACGCTTTTGTATTAGAAAACGTAAACCTGCCCTATATCAAAGAAGTGGCGGCCACTTTGATGCTGGTAGGTGCAGTATAGATGTATTCCCTGTAAATGCATTCGGGAAGTAACCTATATACCTAATACGCGGCCACCGACTGGCTTTGAAATTAGCAGGCAGCGTTATAATCACACGTTACAATACCTTGCGCTACTGAAGCTTATTTCGCTACTTGCGTCAGTAACCGTCGGGGATGCCATTGACGCAGGTAAGAATTTCCGGCATAGACTGAGATCATATTTGCCGAAAATAGCTCATAAACCATGCTCGCAATTGCGCTTGCCGTCCACCGTTCTCTCTTAAGCTTAACTGAAAATGTTCATAGAGGTATCCGCAAGAACAAAGCCTATATATGCTTTTCGCTTTAACGCTACCCTGGTGCACGCACGCAACAAGTAATGGAGTTTTCTGAAGTCAATCAAACTGTGTGCATCGAAACATTCCACTGTCTCATACCAAGCGGCGTACCGGTTCATCATTTGGCTCAATGGTTAAGACGCTTGGTCAGTGAATCACAGTACCCGAGATCGAGCATGACCGTGACAACTGTTCATCGATGCAGACGGAAAGCAAAGAGGACAGCGTGCTCTTAGATGCCCGTACCTGTTAAACATCGCCAGATGGCAGAAATGCATGCCTTTCGTCCACAACGGCACCTATTTCTGACTTGTTTAACTACAACCTTCCTTGATCTCCTTAAAAAATGGCTCAAGTGTCCAAAATGAAGCTGCGGCTACCTTCCCTTGTAAACCAAATTTATTAAAGGTACTTAGAATGTCCGGGTTCGATCCCGACCGCCGGCTACTGCGTTTCGACTGTAGGAACAACAGCAACAACATCGCGCAGAACATTGCGACTACAGGAAGGGCTGCTCTTGGCCCCGATGGGGCTGGGACAAGTAGGTTACCGCCGCTTGCGGCGTCGGCTAGCCTGCCACTGATTTTTTTATCTGTTGTAGGCCGTCATTGCACCCGCCACCGCTCCGGTGGTGGTGGACGACGCTGTTGTTGCGGCGCGCGTCTTTCTCTTCATATTCTTTTTTCATTCTTGTCTATTTTGTTGTCTATTTTGTCTTCTGTCCGCACGAGGCAGTGGAGGTGGCTCAGCTACAGAGCCAGTAGCAGCCCCGTGCATTTTAGTTTCTTTCTTCCTACAGCCACAACAACAACAACAACTGTAGGAAGAAGGAAAAGAAAATGCACGGGCCAGCTACTGGCTCTGTAGCTGAGCCACCTCCGCTGCTTCATGCGGACAGAACAGAAAATAGAGGATAAACAAAAAAAAGAGGGAAAGAAAGACGCGCGCCGCAACAGCCGTCGTCCACCACCTAAGCGGTGGCGGGTGCAATGACGGCTTACAACAGATTAAATTTCGATGCTTTGATGCCTATGCTGTTTGCTTTGATAATGTAGCACACAGGAAAGGTAGCTGTAATTCATCAGTTTGGTGTTTGCTGATATATATATACATATATATATATATATATATATATATATATATATATATATATATATATATATATATATATATATATATATATATATATATATATGAGAATGCTCCGGCTGCTACAAAGCTTGTAGCGGCAGTGTAAATATTTATATATATATATAGTTACACTGCCGCTGAAAATCTTTGTAGCAGCCGCTCCGGCTGCTCCGGCTGCTACAAAGCTACAAAGTGTGAATATATATATATATTGTAAAGAAGACAAAGAACGGAAAATGCTGCGGCATCGCCATCACCATCGCTTGGCTCCGGCGCCCATCTCTCGTGCTGAAGCTGTGCCCTGCGGCTGGCAATTCGACCCTGCTCTGCCCGAATTACTGGCAGCGCTAGACGTTCAAACGAACTATTAAATCCACATCGCACTTGGTGGAGGTCAATCTGAGGTTCCCTGTACTCATCTCGCCCTGGAACTTCGCAGCAGAACGTTGACTACACCAATGACGGAGCCGACTTCATTGCACCTACCTCCGCCCGTCACCTGCACAGGTGCGATTCGTCAACGGGACCCCGCTACCTTCAGTGGAAGCAGCGATGACGACGTCGACGATTGGCTGACCACTTACGAACGGGTCAGCCATCACAATAACTGGGACGACAACCGTAAGCTCACCAATGTCATCTTTTACTTGAGCGACGTCGCTAATCTGTGGTTTAGAAACCACGAGTCTGACTTTACTACCTGGGCGAGTTTCAAGACGAAATTTTCTGATGTCTTTGGCCGCCCCGCCGTCCGAAAACTCCGCGCGGAACAGCGTCTTCGGTCGCGACTGCAGCTACCCGGTGAAACGTTCACCAGTTACATTGAGGACATTGTTGATATGTGTCGTCGCGTTGACCCGACCATGACCGAGGCCGTTAAGATACGTCATGTCCTCATAGGAATTGATGACGGCGCTTTCAACATGCTCGTCGCCAAAGGCCCCACGACGGTCAAGGAAATCTACGACCTATGTCAAAGCTACGACGAACTCCGCAAGGAGCGTGTTTTGATTCGCCAGCCTCAAGCATCACTTGCTGGACTAGCCGCGGAGAGTGCCTTCGAAGGGGAAAGATCGAAGGGGAGTGCCTTGGCCGCATCGAGCCCGTGGACCTTCTGTTCGCCTTTGATGATGTGTCATTCCCTGTTTGCCAAGTTGACGCCTTGACCCCAACTCGTGTGGCTTCCGATCCGCTACAGCGGGACCTTTTTGACCATTCTGTGGACAGCGCTCTAGAGCCGCGCCACCGCGAGCAACTTCTTGACCTTCTACACCAATTCCGCTCCTCCTTCGACATCCCGCAATCTTCCTTGGGCCGCACGACGACCATTTCCCACCTCATCGACACTGGCGCTCATCCACCTCTCCATCAGCGGCCGTATCGTGTGTCGCCGACTGAGCGCCGTGTTATTGCCCAACAAGTCGATGACATGCTCCAACGCGGAATAATTAGAGAATCCTGTAGCCCATGGTCGTCTCCTGTGGTCCTAGTTAAAAAGAAGGATGGCTCCATACGATTTTGTGTTGATTATCGCCGTCTCAACAAAATCACTCGTCGTGATGTGTACCCCCTCCCACGAATCGACGATGCCCTAGACTGCTTGCAAGGCGCAGAATTCTTTTCCTCACTCGATTTACGCTCCGGGTATTGGCAGGTGCCCATGGCAGAGGCGGATCGTCCTAAGACCGCCTTTATTACTCCAGACGGACTATACGAATTTAATGTTATGCCATTCGGACTCTGTAACGCCCCAGCCACATTTGAAAGAATGATGGACACTGTACTGCGCGGCCTGAAATGGAACATCTGTTTATGCTACCTTGATGATATCGTCGTCTTTTCAACCGACTTCCCGACCCACCTGACTCGACTTCGCCAGGTCTTCACCTGCCTAACCCGCGCCGGTCTTCAACTGAACCTCAAAAAGTGCCGCTTTGGTGCCCGCCAGCTCACAATACTCGGACATGTTGTGTGTAAAGATGGAGTTCTGCCTGATCCTGAGAAGCTGCGCGCCGTCGCTGACTTTCCGAAACCGACCACTTTGAAACAACTGCGAAGCTTCGTGGGCCTCTGCTCGTACTTTCGTCGTTTTGTTCGGAATTTCGCAACCATCATAGCCCCCCTTACACAGCTCTTGAAAGGCACCCCTAACCTCTCCTCTTGGTCGCCAGCCTGCGATGATGCATTCGCGACACTGCGCAATGTTCTAACGTCACCGCCAATCCTTCGCCATTACGACCCTACTGCACCTACAGAACTTCACACCGATGCCAGTGGTGTCGGCCTCGGCGCCGTCCTCGCCCAGCGCAAGCCTGGCTTCTCCGAATACGTTGTCGCCTACGCCAGCCGTGCTCTCACCAAAGCCGAGTCCAACTACTCCGTTACCGAAAAGGAGTGCTTAGCAATCGTGTGGGCTGTAACGAAGTTCCGCCCTTACTTATACGGCCACTTCTTCGAGGTAGTTACAGATCATCACGCTCTCTGCTGGCTCGCGTCTCTCAAGGATCCGTCTGGCCGTCTCGGGCGCTGGGCTCTCAGGCTTCAGGAATACGACATCCGTGTAGTGTACCGCTCTGGCCGCAAGCACTCTGACGCCGACGCTCTTTCTCGGTCACCGGTGTGCTCGCCTAACTCATCGTCCCCTCCTCAAACACTCTTGTCAGCACTCACCATTGAGGATATGCCTTTCGAGCAACGACAAGATCCTTGGGTTTCTAACCTGCTAGATATCCTTGGCACTACTTCCGCGGCTACGCATCCTCGGGCACTCCGCCGACAGGCCTCCCATTTCGCCATTCGGGAAGGCCTTCTCTACCGAAGGAACTACAACTCAGACGGCAGAACGTGGCTTCTTGTCATTCCGCGCCACCTCCGCTCCGAGGTTTGTGCCCACCATCATAGTGACCCGCAAAGCGCTCATGCCGGCGTCCTCAAAACATATGATCGAATTCGTCAAAGGTACTACTGGCGGGGAATGTACAATTTCGTACGTCGCTACATTCGCTCTTGTACCGCCTGTCAACAACGCAAGATTTCTCGCCACCCTGCTGGCCCTCTTCAGCCTTTACCGTGTCCAGCTCGCCCGTTTGATCGCGTGGGAATCGACCTCTATGGTCCGCTACCTTGCAGTGCCGCTGGTAATCGATGGGTCATCGTCGCCGTCGACCACCTGACCCGTTACGCCGAGACTGCTGCACTTCCCGCGGCGACAGCTCGAGAGGTAGCCCATTTTCTTCTGCACCACTTCATTCTTCGACACGGCGCCCCCCGCGAGCTACTGAGTGATAGAGGTCGTGTCTTTCTTTCCGAAGTAGTCCAAGAGCTCCTGTCGTCTTGTAAATCGATACATCGAGCTACAACTGCGTACCACCCGCAAACAAATGGCCTCACGGAGCGCTTCAACCGTACGCTTGGGGACATGCTCGCAATGTATGTTACATCTGAATCTGGAAGCTCGAACTGGGACCAAGTACTGCCATTCGTAACGTTCGCGTACAACACTGCCACCCAAGCAACAACTGGTTTTTCGCCCTTCTTCCTCTTATACGGCCGTGAACCATCATGTACTCTGGACACAATTTTGCCATACCATCCAGATGCCTCTGAGTACAGTGCTTTGTCAGACATTGTACAGACGGCCGAGGAATGCCGTCAGCTAGCTCGCACGTTTACCTCCAACACTCAAGGCTATCGCAAAGATCAGCATGATACCGATACTCCTGCTCCCACGTTCCAGGCCGACAGCTTCGTTTGGCTATGCGTTCCTGCCACCAACAAACTAGACACCAAATACCACGGACCTTATCGCGTCTTGGAACGCACATCCCCTGTGAACTACGTCATCGAGCCAGTCACCCCTTCTTCCGACCACCGCCGTCGCGGCCGCGAGATTGTCCACGTTAGCCGCCTCAAGCCATATTACAACCCTCTGGTCGTCTCTTCTCCCTGAGTCGCCAGGATGGCGACTTCTTCACGTGGGGGAAATGTAAAGAAGACAAAGAACGGAAAATGCTGCGGCATCGCCATCACCATCGCTTGGCTCCGGCGCCCATCTCTCGTGCTGAAGCTGTGCCCTGCGGCTGGCAATTCGACCCTGCTCTGCCCGAATTACTGGCAGCGCTAGACGTTCAAACGAACTATTAAATCCACATCGCACTATATATATATATATATATATATATATATATATATATAGAGAGAGAGAGAGAGAGAGAGAGAGAGTTACACTGCCGCTGAAAATCTTTGTAGCAGCCGCTCCGGCTGCTCCGGCTGCTACAAAGCTACAAAGTGTGAATATATATATATATATATATATAGAGAGAGAGAGAGAGAGAGAGAGAGAGAGTTACACTGCCGCTGAAAATCTTTGTAGCAGCCGGAGCATTCTCATACAATACGAGCGACAATGGTCAAGTTTTGCGAATAAACGTCTTTGCAACAAAATGTTTATTCGAATAATCTCTACTCAGTGTTGACAAAGAAGTGGAATATTTGGCTTCTCATACGGAAGGCGATGATAACATTTGATAACTGAAGCAGTAACGTAACTGGCGGTACCTGTTATATGTGGGAGCGCTTGCGACTCCATTCTACTTCAGGTGCCCTATTTCACATATTCAGCTTGGCGGTATTTTCCACTGTAGTAATATCCACATTTCCAGTCTAATTAGGTCATGTAGTCCTTTCGCACTGTCGATGGCCGCCATCCATTGGAAATGTAGGATGTGTCACGGTGAATTCCGATTTCATGATAACACAGAGCTTCAGAGTGGGAACCAACCAACCGCCTTGACTGAAAGACAAAAGAGAATACATTAAATTTCAATTGTTGAACGTGCTATATATATAGATGTCATTTCAGGGCATGAAGTAAACATTTCAGCTATTGTTAAGCTAAATGTGTCATTTTTAAGGGGTATATGACAGTTGGCAAGTCGCAATGGATGCTAAAATCAAACGTCAAAACGGAAAGAACGGGTAGATTTCGACACTGAAGTCGGGCTGCCCAAATATAGAAAATTACTCTCGTCGCCGCCCTACTCACCTTTCATTTTTGTACGACCATGGTGTGAAATTAAGGAAGGCACGAGAGAGCAAGCCCTGACAGCCTAAATTCTTTGCCTGCCACGATTATTTCCGCTGTATCACTGGAACGTCAGCGCGCGCAGACTAACAATATGGACGTATACGTAGAGATGAAGCGTGCAGCTATACAGAACTATGAAATCATTTTGTGAAGTTTTTTACTTCGACACGTTAACTAGGACATGATTTGGCTCATATCGATAGCATGGTGCGAAATTAAGATTTTACTTGCTTTGCCCGAATAATCTAATTATAACCAGTAATCTTTCTTTTTCAGCGGTTCTCTTATCCTGCAGCTTAAAGGTGCAAGCATTTCATTGCAGAAGAGTTAGAGGCTTTCCTACTGTAAGTGCGTCGTTACCGTCCCAATATTTTCCCTTCTTTCTCTTAATGCACAAACATTTTCTCTTAATGCACAAAAATAATTTATATATTCGTATTTGCCCTTGCTCTCAAATATCATTTATGTGAGATGCCCTTCTATTTCAGAAATCTTATAGTCGTTGAGGTAAGCGTGTTCAGAGATCAGTGAATTGTAATTAACTTCGGTTGCATTCATTTATATATATATTAACACATTTGGCTCTTATGAGAGCGCTAACATTAAGTAGGCTAGGGCTTTGAAAGATATTAGGAATAAATAAGATTCGTTTTTTTTTTTTTTTACTTCTGGCTGAGACTTAGTGGCTGTTCTAAGCGAAGGTAACGTTCTTTAAATGCTCGCGAGGTGCGAAATGTATTGACAGGATGTCAGATTTAACAATCAGTTCCCTGTAATGCGTCAGTTTGTGTTTGACAATATTTCCACAAATTCTTATACTCATCTGCGGGAGTGGTATGCGGTTCTTCTTTGCGGGAGTACGTGCTGCCTCCAAAGATATGCGCAAAAGTCAGCGGTTCCCAGTGGTACCAAGAAAAATATTTTTTAAGCTGCATTTACTTGAATGGTGAAGTCATAACTCCAGCGTTCGCTATTTCTTTTTTTCTTTTTTTCAGCCACCATGCCGCTACTACTGCAGCTACTTCACTGGCGACGGCTTTCGCTTGGCGATGGCGCTGGAAAGGGACGGAACGCCTTGTGGGGTAGGAATGCAGAATTTGCCTTTGAAAACATTCTAGTGCTTTGGGCACTGACTAACTTATTTCGCAAACCTCTGCTCCTCCATACAATACCACCGTATAGCATCCTAGCGCGCAAAAAAGACATATAAACCGAATTCCGCTTTTGTTTCATTTACTCACTGCGGAATTTTATGAACTGTATAGAAGTGTACTTCGTTATATACTAATTTCCTCCTACGTATCCTTTGCTAGAAACTACATGTAACTCTTTCTGCGGTGTGTGTTAAGAAACCATGAACATATTTTTTTTTTGGGGGGGGGTGCAAGTAACCCCAAAGTGTTTGTTTAGGGATTTATTCACAAGAAGAGCCCAGCAAAAGTAGAGTGTTCACGGCGCAATCACAAAATATTGTGCTATTTTTAACAACATGGTAATAACTTGTGTCGATCAAGTGCGTCCACATGCTTAACGCAGTTGAACTTCAAATTTAAATGAAGCACAAATGAGCCACTTCGAGGAATTTAGCTTTTTTTTTCTAATAAATAAAGAGACAGCGAAAGCTGCAATGGAAAGTGCAAAAGAGGATAACCGATGGTCGCTTAGGGTTACAAACTGGATTCCAAGGGAAGTAATCGCTTATTCTTGTTAAAAACAAAGAAAAATAACACAGAGATTTCTCGGACGACAACAGAAATAACACTCACAATGCCGTATTGCTATATAATACGCCCATCAAAAGGCCCTGGTGACCAACCATGGATCCGTAATTTCATTAGTGCCAAAAATGAGCTGCATCTTAAACTGCCCGTCACAGAGTTTAATTACAAGATTATTTTGCCCAAATTAACGACAGTAACGCACTCAATTTATGGAAGCGTTTTTGTCGATTGGGTCAACCTTAGATAGAGTGGTAATAATGATGTCGCAGTTTCTGAACAATTAACTCCCTTCTAATTCTAATATTTACTTCCATTAAGTTTACTCTGCCGATATTTTGGTAATTGTAACTTCTGCATGCCAATCGCATTAATTCAGTCCTCAATATGTCGATGTAAACTACAGGTGGGGTGAATATATTATAATTAGATGATAAAAACTTATGGTCTTGGCAACATAGCAGCTGTATTTATAGATTCTTACTATCATAAGTTAGTTTAAAGAAATCCCTGAGAACAGCACACTTGCTCGTTTCGTCATGGAAACTTGCAAATGTTTTCCTTGTTTTTAAATCTGGTGGTTGCACAATTGTATCTATCTATACGCCCATTTCGTCAACTGCGCATTTGTGAAAAATGTTGGAGCGCGTTTTCTAGAAACAACGAATGAAATTTGCGAAACTAATAACGTAATACCTGCTTTCAGGGTCGCGTTTGGTCGTGGTTTCAGGCTACAAAACAATAACAGATTGCGTACATGACAAGACATCTGCAGTTCCCTCGATACAGAGGACCATTGTGTTCTTAGTACAGATTATTGATCCGGCGTTTCGCGCTTCAGCTAAAGTAGGTTTCTATAGTCATTCTGCTTTTATATTGAACCATTAAATTACAAATTATTCATGTTAACCTGAATTCTTCAGCTGATTATTGCATGTGTTACAAGATCTTTCCAGCCTAATATAAACTTTTATAATAGCGCCTGTGTTATTTTCATAACACCATGCTCTTCCTTCTCCACGTAATCATATAATACGCTGAACAGACACATCATTTGCTAGGGCAGAAATATCGGTATTTTGTTAAAGAACATGTCCGGGTGATAACGGGTGAATGCTGTCAATAATGAGACCCTTAAATGACTCAGATATTTACATCACACCTTTATGCTCTTCCTTAAGAAACAACGATCTCCAGCAACAACGGCGTTAACAGCGACCGGCTCCCTTACTTCACGACCTGCTTAGTATGATGCCTCCAAGACAGCGCGTGGCGGCGGAAATATCGCAGAACTCCTCGAGAGGGACGGCGTCCCTCAACAGATTGGCCAAAAATTAGTGTAATCTCGGCAACGTCACAATCCGCTCAAGTTTAGCGGAGCTTAAGCACACGTGGTTTTCAAGCACATTTTGTGTGCATGAATTTGAAGCATGCTGTTCTCAGGGACCGGTTTCTGTATACAGGGGAAGGTACAAGCGCGAGCCGCCAGATAACAGGTCTGTGTCATTGCCACGTGAGCACGTGAGCTTCCACTGCACGGCCACAAAATCCCGTCGGCTTTAGGCTCAGGATAAGCTGGTAGTCTGGGATACATCTCTCCCATTAGACACCTCCCCGAAGTCACTTCTGCAGTGCATGTACCAACACATTTGTGAGGTGTCGGGCGACTTGGAAATAATAGGAGGCCTGATTATTGAAGCAGACTGTACGCATATCCTGATTTTGTGTTCCGAACCACACGTTGCGGATGATTTCCTCCCGCAAGTGATCCTTTGTGTTTCAGAAAATAAGAGCGATCCTTGGATCAAAAGATTCTTTGCATCACGGGCTTTCAACTTTTCATAAAAAACAATAATATTCGAGAAAAAAATGCCAATTATCCTAAGCACTCAAGTCCTGAAACCATGATACCTGAAAACTTGCTTAATGAAATTTATTCTAAAGTGGACCAGTCATTCTAGTCCGCACTATAATTATAGGAAGCTCAGCCAGCAATTCGTTAGTGCTTGCGAGTGGGCTAGTTGGCTATACGACTCCGACGACCTCTGGCGCTGCAGGGTTATACAAATAACAGGCAGTTGGTAGCGAGTGCATCATCTGTGTGAACGTCTTGATTTAATTCTCTTGTGTGTGTTTTGTGTTTGTGTATAACCAAACATCGCCACAGGTCGTCGAAGCAGCAACTCATAACCCATTTTTTGGAGTCTTCTTCATTTCCGCTTCATCCTGTTCAGTTGCTTTAGTAGGTATTAATTCATGTGTGGAAACATCAGTAGTGTCTGTACACCGAGCATCGTTGTGGACATTTTATGCAATAACATTCACGGCTGCACAGTCGTAAAAGTCGCCATAGCGCTGAACTGAGAAGCACACATCGGAAGGAACGCCAAATTGAGTAAAACAAGTTTGTCGCCATGGGAATGTGATTCACTGCCTCTGCATGAGATACTCAGAAAGCTTCTCAGAGTATCTAATGAACTAGTTGTGAATATACTACATATAACGTGTGTTTTGAATGTGAAGGGTGTTGGAGTAGTAGAAGTTTTAAATTTTATTTACGTAAACGGAGGAAATAAAAAAAGTCGCGGAATGAAAAAGCCGGGCTAGAGGCTCACCACGTCTTCTTTAAAGGAGAAGCGTAAGTGTCGTCCCTTTCCTACTAGGCTCAAGTGAGGTGCCTTTTTTGGACGCCTAGAATGTCTTTAAAAAGTTCCTTCGGAGACTTTCTTCCAGACGGGAAGCTCAAACAGTCAAATTCTCGCATGGTAGAGGATTTCGGCATCATAGTGGGCCCTGGTACCTCTACCATAGTGATTACGTTCGCAGCTAGAGGGCCGTCAGTAAAATCTTCATCCAGTCATGTATTACCTTATGCAGATTTTATTTGCGTACCATAAAATTAATAGAAGTAAAGGAATGAAAATTCATTTTTTCTACGCGATGTTTAAAAGGAACGGAAACCAACCGCAGTTTTTATAGAAGGAAATTTTCGGTTAAAATACCAATTGCCTCAATGCATTGGCATCTCTGCCAGTATACGAACCTGGTTTTGCAGATTTATGTTTTCAAGAACACCTATCCTTTTTCTTCGACTGTTGCAGATACCTAGAGCCCTGAGGTCTAACTTCAGCTTCTCCTGAGACATCTTATAGTTGCGCTAAAAAACGACGCACACAAGACAGGGTACAGGACGAGCGCAAACTGCCAACTGCCAAACTCCCCACCCCGGTGGGCTGAGAGCGATTAGGCTATGAACACCTGAGTGGCCGAGGGTTTATATACGTTCCCCTTTTTCCTTCCAATAAACAGTTGGCAGTTTGCGCTCGTCCTGTATCCTGTCTTGTGTGTGCCGTTTTTCGCGCAACTATAAGATGTCTGACGTACTGCACCAACTAGGCTGACAACACATCTTACTTCGCTTCCCTATCTTCAGTCTCTGAAGTTCCACTGGCCGTGTCTTTTTGAACTATATTTTTTTTCTTTGTTAACATGAAACAACGAGCCCAAGCATCTACCCTTCTGAAACTTTTACTAGCGTTGCTACGAATTCATAGCTTTGTTTCTTTCTTTATTTCCTTCTTTCTTTCTTTCTTTCTTTCTTTCTTTCTTTCTTTCTTTCTTTCTTTCTTTCTTTCTTTCTTTCTTTCTTTCTTTCTTTCTTTCTTTCTTTCTTTCTTTCTTTCTTTCTTTCTTTCTTTCTTTCTTTCTTTCTTTCTCTCTTTCTTTCTTTCTTTTTTTCTTTACTGAAAACCTTGCACAGTTGCAAAGGGCCAAGCAGGGTGGGTTACATGGCAAACAAAACATAATAACAAACTTAATAAACATCAATCTGTGGTGAAAGGCAACAGGGAAGTATTCCGCTGATTCTAAATAGAGAACGAATAGAGATCATAGGCTCAAGCCCTGATTTGCGGAGCGCGCATTATACAGATTTCTGCTTTCCAGTTTAGAACGCGAACGCAAAATTTATGGGAGAGCAAACGAAGACAAAGCTGGTCGGGGATTAAAGATGTATAGCACACAAGAAGTCGGCTGACTGGGACTCATTCCATGTGAAGCGTCAACGTTTCAGAGGGATTTGGCCTTCAGAGACACGTAAACATATTTGTGGTAGCCGCAGGCTTTCTCATGTCTGCCGATAATGTAGCTTGAGATGCTGGTCGCGTAATTCTGATGCATGAGACCCTTGGAAACCGATTCCATTTGTGGTGCTCGGCTTGCACAGCAGAAGGCAGCAGTGATTATCAGTCGCTATTACTGATGGTCCTCGTAACCAGAAAAATAATTCCTGAAGTTTTGCATACGCATGTTTCTATTTGCCGCGTCCCCTAGCCATACCTCCCTACGTTTCGCTATGTTTTAAAAACCCTCCGCCTTTTGATTGTGGTTTCATACGCTCAGAATTTGTGCCAGGGTGTTTTGGTTAACCCGCAGCGAGACGCGACATCATAGGCGCATTATGAAATTAAAAACTGCATTCAAAGCTTATGGTTCCATTTATTCCGTGGGCGATAAGCCTTCTTTTAAATCGCATTTGGCCCAGCCTCTTGACAGCAGTGCCACCGCAGCTTGCACACGTCTCAGATCGGTTTTTCTCCATATAGATTGAACGTTTGGTTAGATATTAGAAGTGGTACTTCTGCGAAAAAAAAAAAACACTATTATACCGAACTTCTGCGTGGTTTAGAGGTTTCCGCTGAACGACCAAGGTACGCGCGTTGGTCAGCAGGAGGCCTCTGTTTATGAGATGTAGCCTTTTATGGTCTTTTACATTATTAATTTTTTTTTCGGTTTTTCAGCGGAACAGACCTGGAATTTGCCGCTCGGGACTGTGTTTCCCTCTTATCAACCAGCAGCACGTCCAGTCTCAACAGTTACCCCCTTTCTCCCAGAGACCACTTCGTATCAGAAAGCGTGACACCAGCAGCGTGACGAATGCAGGTAACAAATAGACACTGTTATTCAAGAGCATGCAAGATTACAATCTCCCTGCCCCGTAGAGTATTCCCTTGGGACTATAAGCGATAATCTGCCCTACTTGTCACTACTAAATACGAATGAGAAAGCTGAACACGTTACGATAGTACGTTCATGAATCCAGAGGTTGTTGTATCTGCTAGTTTAGGCTAATAAAAAACAAGAGAAATAAAGATCTTCGGTAATCAGATTTTGCCGAATGCTATATGGCTTCTAATTATAAGGTTCCAAGAAACAAACTCTCGTAAGTCAGTTCTATAGCTCAGCTGGGGTATTCGAAAGTTTCAGAATTTACTTGTGCAAATTTCTAAACCACACGTTCGCATCAGAACACGAACATAGAATTTTATCAGGCATTTCGACACTTTATTATCACCTCTGACAGGAAGGCCATGCTTCGGAGGCAGTGCACGTTGCAATGAGTTTGTAGGGTGTAGAATTACTGCACTGTAATCTACGGGGCTTTTTAGTTTCTGCAAATTTCTTTGCACATGTAACGTGCCTTCTTCAGAAAGTAATGAAATCTTGATTATTTTAATAATTATTGTATCTTAATAGAACTTTAGCATGCAGTTGCTTTTCTCCAAGAATGCAAAAATTTAGAGTGGAAATTTGTGTCTTAATATAGACTACATGTCTTGCGCTCCTGCAAGGTAAATAAATATTGAAGTTATAAAGCCAAGCAGCCAAATTGTGCACACCTCATTCATGCACTGAGGAAATATTTGTCTTCAATTCATTGCTTGCTTATTTTATTTCGGATGCAGGTGGAGGTGAAGTTACTACCGCATTCACAAAAACACTAAACCCCACAAAGACAGTTGGATCCAACAGCAAAGGTATTAAAGGGGCTGTAAAGGGCATCACCAATTCTAACAAGAAGAAGAAAGTCAGAACTAGGAAAGGATTCGACGCTGACATCGATATATTTTCAACTCCTAACGTTGCCAAGACTACCAGCCTCTTCTCGAATATTGCTGAAAAGCAGAAAGGTTCGCAGGGTCTTCAAGACGCTGATCTTAACATCAAGGGCAACGGACGTGGAAGTAGCATTTCCTCTTTGGATCTTACCACCAAGACAACAACCCCACTTCAAGGTACCGGTACTTCCATTGAGCAGGGAGGGTTGACTGGTGGATTTACAGGTTCCATTAATACTGGCCTTACAGGTTTGGGTGGCATAACATTAGCACAGACTCCGGGAGGGACTGGCACTCCCAGCGCTATCCAGGGCGGTGGAACAAGTACGATTCTCGGTGGGGGCATAGGCTCTGGTGGAAAGATCCCATCCTCCGAAACGGGTAGCCCGAACTTAGCCGGAACCCCGTCTCTTTCACCGGAGAAAACACCCGGAACTACAAATTTGGCCTCAACCACAAGGCCAGAACATGGCCCGTCACCCTCTGTTGTTGGAAGAACCGGACAAGGCTCTCCTGGTGGCGTGACTGGTAGTGGCGTAGAGGTCGAAGTTCCAGGATACACCACAGGCCTAGGGCGGAATTGGAAATGGGTACTTGGTCGAAAGGTTGGATTTCTGCCTCCAAACGTGCAAGCTCTAGATCCCGAAATCCTTTATTATAAGCTTGGTTACCAGCAGCCGACGCTTCCACGATTACCGGAACCTATACAATCTCTTCTCAATAGGCTCCCTGTTCGGCCGGTGGGTAGTGACTTAATTGGCTATCCTGGTTTACGAAGCATCCTCTCTAATATCCTAGAATTACGACGGAGACTGGGTGGTCAGCCAGGTCTAAGGAGCCTTCTGCTGAGAAGCAGGCTTTCGTATCCAAATACGCGTGCAAGCCTACTCCGATCACTTCTCACTGGCGACAGCTCATCACGATTGAGGATGTCTCCTCTGGACCGTCTTCTCTTATCGAGTAGTTCACCATTAGGCAGTGCCTTGCTCTCCCCACAAGGTGGAAGCCCCTATGAAACTCCGTTCAGTAGTAGCCCATATGGGGGTTACTTCGGCGGATTTTTCAGCAGCCCCTTCGGTAGCCCCTATGGTGGACCTTCCGGTAGTCCTTGGTCCGCGTTTCCCGGTAGCCCTTTGTCTGGTAGCCCATGGCCGGTTTACCCTGGTGGACCAGCAGCTCCATTTGGTGGCTTCCCATTCTATCCTCTATTTCCTTTTAGCTCATACCCTTTTACAAGGAGCCCCTTTTACTCAGGCTATCCTAGGTTTGATGGCACCAGCACAAGAACAGTGAGTAGTAGGTCTGGCGTTCGTTACACATTATCACCTGATGGCAAGCTAGCTCCCACATTTGAACCAAGTACACCTCTTAGTGTTACCCTTACAGAAGGACAACCCTCATATTCCAAGTCCACAACAGTTCATAGCGTAACTAGCACACGTCCAGCGGGCATTCGTTATGTTCCATTAGCAGATGGAACTCTTGCACCTGTTAGTGATACCACCGGCACTCTGCCACTTCACAGTATAACATACCCTGGCACTAATCGGGCTGCAGAAGTCATTCCGGACCTTATCCGATCTGTCACCAGCAAGACAAAAAGCCTTCAAGGGCATTCACGGGAGTACACGCTTACTCCAGATGGACATCTTATACCGACGAGTGATAGTGAAGGATTTGGACCGTTGTCTACACTATTAAGTGACTCGAATAGCCCACTTTATCGCCTCCTGCATGGGCCATATGGAGCAGATCCACGTTTGAAAAGGTATCTAAAATCTATGGTTCGAAGAGGCTTAAGAAACAATCCTTATCGCTTGCTCCGACTTCTAGGTGTTAGGCCTGGTTCTAGTGCTTACGACTCTATTTTAGTTAAGTCACTTCTAGGTGGTGAACCTGGAGGGGCTCTTGGTTGGTCAGGAAGAGGTACGGAGCCACTTGGCCCTGGGGAAGACGAAATTACCGGTCTGACTTCTTTGCTGGGTGATGGAACCGTGGATCCGAACAGTGTGACAGCTAGATATATAGCAGCACTGGCTAGAATTGACCCATCGTTAAGCGAACCTTTGGGAGCTAGCCGCGGAAGTCCGTTGGGCTCAACATCTAAGGTCGTCGAACTTCTTCGTCGCCTTCGCCAACCATATGACACCAATGGAAATGATCCACTAGCCCAGCTCCTATACGGGTCAGATCAGCCACTGAACAGGGGAGGGTTGCGTTCTACTAGTGATATTTCTCGCACATCAAATACAATTGACACAGTTCTTGGTCTTTCCAGAAGCCGACCCGAGCCTCAGGGAACAGAAAACTTGAGAAAAGAAATTACCAAAGCCTTGATGACTGCCGCCGAGTCCCAAAAAGCACCTAGAGGAAGCATATCAACAGTAACTGGTCCAAGCCAGACCACTCAGCAGACAGGGTCGCATGTCGTTTCAAGCACGTATCACGCAACGAACGTACAATCTACGTCCCCTGTTACGTCATCACCTGTGATACCATTAGTAGGAACTACTGGGCAGCAGTTCCAGCCAGTTTTATCGCAGGGAGTTTTGGGGGTAAAAAGCGCGTCAAGTGTGACAAGTGGTACAACACTTCCTGCGTATGGCACACCCGGCATCAGTCAGCTATTTCCTTCCAGCAGTTCTGGGGTGTATATAAACGGTCGCGTCGTGCCTACAACAGGTGGTGTGATGGGAAGCACGCTTTCTCACCCGGGTACAACTTCATTAGTTAACGGAGGCTACATGTCATATTCCGGAATGCCGACAAACGGATTGTTAGCAGCTACAAGTACACATCCTTATGTGCTTGCAGCGTCACCGTTAGGCGGGCACCCTCATTACGTTGTTGAAGGTCATGAAGCGCCTGGAACCCGCTGGCAACTAAAAGTCTGGCGTCATCACCCTGGTGTCTCCGCATTAATACCAGGGATGATCGGCGCCGGAACGAGCCCTCTCAGTGGCATCCTTTCGCAGGCGACACAAGGCGTAACGCATGTCCTGCCGCTCAGTTCGCAGCCCAGTCATTTCGGGTTCACTTCGTACCACGCTAGCTCCCCAGGACTAGGGCTTCTTGGTACTTCGCCACTGAGTGGAATGCCTACAGTAGGTGCAAGTGTGTCGCACTACATCGTTCATGCCCCTGATGGGAGCGTAGTTGTCTCTCGTCAGCCAGGCACTTTGGGATCGGCGGCCTTTGTTACCCCACTGTCAGTCACCCAGGCACAGGGTACTGTTGTTCCTGGACTGACTAACGTCGCTGGCAGTGCTGTCAACGTGCCAGGAACGACTCTCCTGACGACTCCTCTGCAGACATCCCTTGGTGGAGGATCTCCAACGGGTAGCGTTACCGCCACAAGCAGTTACCAGCAGTATTCTGCCCTGCAGAATGGGGGCGCAGGACTGTCTTCTGGACTGGGAGGTGGGGCGTCAAGCCTTTCAGATTCAGTTGGCTCCAGCGGTAGTTCGGGTAATTACGGATCATCGTTCTCCAGTGGTAGTTCTGGGAGTGGCGGCTTATCATCAGACAGCTTGCGTTCCCAGTCTACGCTTAAGTGAATATCCTTTATATGAATAAAATTCACCGAGTTGTTTTCTTACGGATGCCTTCGACGCAGTAAAGATATGCCCCGTGTATTCGTCATCATCGTTCTTTTGTTCATGATACGGAAACTCTCTATCGCAACCATGTCTTGGAAGCACGAACGGATAAAAAAGTTTACTCTGTATTTCCTTCAAGAACAAATGTCCGCTGGTTGACAAGGAAAATAAAGTTATGCTTGGACGACCTGTTAAATGTTTTTTTTTGTTTTCTAGTAGAATTTGTGTGACAGCTCTCATTGCCAAACGAATGAATTTAAAATGCAGGTGCCGAATCTCAATTGAATATTGATATTTTTTTAATTCTATATCTGTGATTTTCTGATCAGCTTAAACTGATCAGGCACCAAGAACGCTTACTCTTTACAAAAGTTTCTCATGAATCTTCTGAATTCTGCTGTGCTTGGTTCGGATATGAAAACTGAAACTAAAAACCTTGAACATACGGAGAAGTTGAATTGTGGTAGAGCATCCGCCTCGCATTCTGGAGGTACGGGGTTCGATCCCCAGTGCCGCCGGGTACCCACCGGTTACAAATGGGTACAAGATTTCCCCCAGCCAGGTGCTCGGCTCTTCTGAGGTTAAATGCTTGGGAAAATGTGCCATGAACCAAAATGTTGGTTCCTATGCATAGGGTTCATACGTCTGTCTTGATGCACAGGAATTTAGAGTTCGTGGAAAAATGGTTTCATTTGGTTTTCAATTTAACATCCCAAAGCGGCTAAGGCTATGAGAGCCGCCGTAGAGTAGGGCTTCGGAAATTTGAACTACCTGGGTTTCTTTAACGTGCTCTGACCACGCTCAGCAAACGGTCGTCTAGCTTTCCGCCTTCAGCGAAAAGGTGCTGCCGAGGCCGGGATTTGCTCCAATCCTTGGCCAGAGTAATCTAGCGCCTTACCACTGTATCACCCCGGCGGGGTCGTGGAGCAATGTTTAGAGAATTACGGTGACGGGCAGAAGTCCAATACAAATAAGAAACATGTGTTAGTTTTATAGTTGTTGACGCGGAATAAAACGAATGTACAAAAGAACAGAAGGACGGACTACAAGGTACAGGTAATCAAGGTTAGTGGCATATACACACAATGTACAAAGGTTTGTTACAGGAAAATTACGAGGCATGATTTCGCACATCTATCCGCTCGCGCATACGCTCAGTCACACACTGCTCACTTCGCCCGTTTCCCGCACCACTCTCTCCGCACAAAGACGGTGCTCTCCTCTTCGTCAAAGTTGACAGTCTCCCACTTGAAAGAAACACAAACGCGCCTCAAAAACACAAAAACACACAGACAGCAGGGACTCACACGTGCAAATGTCCTCTTCCAAGAAACGTCAGGGTGGGAGCCGTCCCCAGTACGAGCTGTTGTGCCGGTGGGGTTATCACACAGTAGCCCACCGTCAACAGGGTTGTGCCAGTGGATCCCGCAACTGCCACCAATGTTGTGCCGGTGGGGTTATCACACAGTAGCCCACCGTCAACAGTGTTGTGCCAAGGAGTTGGTAACGCAGCGCTCGTCACCCGTTTCGTGAACGAGGGCTGTCAGCTCCCTGGGCGGTAGCGATGAATCCGAGTCGGCGTTGGCGAGATGAAGAAAAATCTTTATACACTATTTACAGGTATTTAAACAAGGATTTCGGCTCTGGGGCCGAAAGCTAACATAGCCATACGCGACTGTTCTCGCGCAGCGACGGCCGGGGAGATTCCGCCGCGTCCGCACTGTCAGGGGGCGAACTGCTCCCGATGGACGCTCGTGACGAACTCACACTCGGAGTCTCGAACGCAAGCACTTGAGACTCCGTCGCCGAGAACCGTTGACACTCAAAATGGTCCAATCCGACGGCAGCACTTTCGCAGGGCCAATAAGAGAGCTTGCTGCGCTCTCGCTTCAAATATGCCGCGGGGCGAGAAGGGGTTCACCGTCAGGGCCACGGCGCCGTGCTGTCTGGACGCTCAGCTCATGTTGAAACACGTCGCTTCTCTCCCTTTGGCACGGCTCGCCTCCTGTGCACTGGTGCAGTGCAGAGAAGTATCCGTATTTTGTGAAGGAGGCGTTAGCCGAAGAAGTTTGGCGTCCGGCTGAATTTCTGGGCGGCTTTGGCCGGGCACAACAGCACCCCCGCCATCAGACAATGCGCCGGGAAGACGAGCTGCTCGCATGGGGCTCGGATGACGGGCGCGCTTGTTCGCCAGGTTCCTCCAAGCTCACGTCCAGTGTCCGGGCGCCAGGTAGCCTCACGTGCCTCGTGTTCCACTCGCCAGGTCAGGATCTCTGCCGACAGCCTTGTTGCCGGGGCACGCCGATCAACTTCGCTCGGGTCGCTCCGATGCCCTTGCCACTCACCACTGGTAACGGTAGACTGTTCTGCGGCTTGCGAAACCGACCGACAACAGACAACACCCAACACAAGCAAGTATACCCTCGGTCACCCGTCAAACACCAGACGGAGGCAAAATTTCAAATTCAGTTAGCTAAATTGTTGTCCCATTTTCGCTCCCACTACAACAAGAGACAAGTGTATAGGATGCAGTACACAAGGTTCAAACAACAATTTTGCAAATTAATGATACATTAAATAGCAAGGAAAGTAATAATCAGTAATGGTCAAGATGTCTCCTTGAAATAACTTGGGCCGTAAAGCACAACTGAGGAAGTAAGGAGGTCATTCAATTTTGCCCCGATCTGCCTAGAGCATTACCGTTAGCGACGAAATGCTCGTTGAAGGTAGCTATGTCCCGAATGCATGACTCAAAGCATCCGAGTTCGCACTGTGATGCTCTCTTCCGCAAGCGGCAGAACGCGTAGCAGTATTCGGGCGGTTTGGCTCTCCTCCCTCCGCTACAGCTTCGGCTGTCCATTTCTCTGCGAGACCTTTCTCTCCACTTTGTGCGTGAAAGAACAGAGGAGCACAAGTTACTCGCTTTGTGGAACGATCTGTCTCGCTCCTTACGCTTTGCGCACCAATCGCGCATTTTCTCAGCACGGGTGCATTTGTGTCGCTGGGATCGCCGCTTCTTTTCCTTTCGCGATCGTTTGCGTTTTCTCACCTTTCGATGAGAACATTCTTTCATGCACCTGCCTTTCCGCTCTTTTCGGCGGCAGCACTTGAATTTTTGCTTTCTAATTTTTTTTGTGCCAGCTCTTTCAAGCTGCCGGCAACCGGAACTAGTATGGCGCCGACATCGTCGGAGTGCGTTGCCGCGCCTACATCGCGGCCAGCAGCGCGTGACACTGCCAGTCCCGTCCGAACAAGGACAAGGCTCGCTCACGCCAGCCCCTGAGCTAGGCATATCGTCTGCAGGCTCGCAACTCAAGTTACACTGATCCGCCGGTGTGCCGCATCGCTCAGCGCTAACCGGCGCACGATCATGTTCGTCCGACAGCTGCGGCGCTTCGGATCGCGTGAGGTCCATGCTCGCATGAGGGTTGTTATCGCCAACACAATTGAGCACGTCAGGACAGGAAGATTCATGGCTCCTATCTAGTCGCTCACTGTCGACTTCACAGGTGTGATTCTCGACAGCGTCTGCGTCATGGGTTTGCCTTAGCTGTTCAACACTCGTGAGCTGCGCATTTTCTATGAGCACCACTTCGTTTTTCCGCGAGTGATGGTCTACGACAACGCTGATTTCGGAAACAGCAATTTTGTAATTTTCTAGCTGGTTTTCATCTCCGTCGCGCTCTACACAAGCTTCTGCTTCTGACTCGAGAGGCGGTTCAGTTACTACCAGTTCCCTAGCAAAAAAACTGATACAAATTTCTACAAGTCTCTTAGGAATATGTATAAGTCCTGTAGGTCCTTCTATGAGTCTGGTAGATATCCCTACCTGACCCATAGAACTTTTTACTAGACTTGTATACGGCATATAGATATCAATGTGTCACCTATGGGTCCTTCTACAAGTCTGGTACATATTCCTACCTGACCCATAAACCTCTTTACAAAACTGATAGGCAGCACATAGATCTCATTGTGTGCCCTAATACAAACCTGAAATGATGATGTATCAGTATTTTACAGCCAAATAGAGTTCACCACACAGCGCACATAAATCTAATTGAAGCAATAATAAAGCCATAGTAGAGATAGCATGAACTTATATGGCACCTCCACACCTGATGACAACAACCCCCAATAGGCTGCCTGCCATGTGTACAGATTATTAAACACAGTTGCATATTCAATGCAATAATAGAATATAAAATGAAATGAACTCAGACTAAACTGTGATACTATGATAATCTTTTTTTCATTCGTTGAAATACAGGCTAGTTTGTTGTTATTGATGAATTTTTTTTTTCAGTTGATATGCATAACCTTAAATGCATTTTAATTCAATGCACATGTCTTTTGAAGTGCAGCACCAATATCTATTTTGTGAAAATGTAATATGAAATTTGAATAAATAAAGCACCAGTACAGTTTCATGACAGGCGTGCCCCACTTTATTGCATTATATGCCATTTACACGAGAGAGACTACAGCAACTAATGCGTATCTAAACAGAAATATTGCTTTGAAATATATTTACAAAGGCAGGAGAACGGTGGGTGATTACCTCCTTGTGAATACTATTCACATACTTCAGTCTAGCTCTCATATGTCAGCCTGAGTGTGAATACCATAAATTCAAGTCTTACAACATGACTATATATACTTTCAACGCCTATAAGTAAACAACCAGATTTAAGCAAATTTAGATAGACACATGAATGAGAGTACTTTAGACCACCAACAGTGAAGTCATTAATAAGGAGCCAGCTTATCATCTAAAAAAGGACCAGTGTGAACATGATTTTCAGTTGTATAAAATGCCAAAACTAATTTGCAGATGTCGCTATCATATTCAAAATTGAGATCATGGCACTTTGTACACACTGCGGCTTTTCCTTCATCCAGGAACTATTGTGATAAATGACAAAGCATTATTGAGTGAATGAACTTGAAAAACGGCAATTTATCATGGAATATCGACAAGAAGCAAAAAGTATGCATGCAGTATTATTACTATAAGACACGTTAAAACATGAAAACACAGCATTATTTAGACAACAGTTAATATAACTTGCAGAGCTTGCTCATGCAAGCAAGCATATGCATTTGTACAATCCTATACTCACGGAAAGAACTGCCAAACATAAGGCACACATATTGTAAGAACAGAAGAGATAATTCTTCCAATGCGAGCTCTTAGTCTGACCACTACATGTCGCAATGGGAAAGAGAAAATTAATTTGAACCGCCTTCTACATACCACAGCAACCAAAACTATCAGCATGAGGGCCATATACAGGGTTTGGAGTCGTTGATACAAACTCAAAAACACTGATAGATGTAAATCAAATTCATTTTTGGAAATTCGGTTTTGTCCAAACAGTCATTGTCTTGGTTGTGCCACCACAGCTACTTGGCAAATTTGAAACAGCTATAATAACTCAAAGGAAAACAGCAAAGCAAACAGGCTTGAGGCAAGGTGTAACAGTGATGTCATTCTGTCAAAAACAACTGTGCTTTTCAGATATCATTCAGCTGCCTAGCATGACTGCATATATATTGAAGAGCTTTGCGTCATCATGATCTGCTATTGAAGTGCTGTTGATTCGATCACTGTCATCACCAAATGAGGGCAGTTGCATATGGTTCTGCACTGCTTGTAGGGCACTGACCCAAACCATGCATAATTGCCACCAAAAATTGTCATTTTTTGGCTACTGTGACTGTTGGCAGCTACATTACTGCTGTCAAAATGCATACTATGCAGTTCCCCACCCATTCCGTCAAATGAGCGTAAAATTGATTATGTGACAATGGTGTATTTACAAAAACCTTATATTTGCAATCTCTCAGCTGAAATGTATTCTGAAACAGTATATGCCACATTTTTAAATGTATAACCAGAAAAGTACAAATATTATTTGTACGCATACAGTTCCAAGCCAAGACTTCCGGTATCATGGCTGAATACTGTTCACCAGACTGTTTTGAGCATGAGAGTTAGTCTTTTTCATAGAGGTTTGGAATCGTTGAAACAAAAATAATGTGGTCTATTTCCATAAACACACACAGGCGCATAACTTCACTGGGTTTTATGTAAACTAACGGCTCTTCTCTTTTGACACAAATCAAAAGGTGCTTTGCATAGAGCCTTTCGACAAGTAGTACCTGGCACTGCAAAATTATGCAAGAATTTTCGCCACTAAGAATTCTATGAATTAGAAAAAAAGAGCCAGAAAAGCTGATAAATGCACTGTTGTTAGTCTTTATAGGCCTGGTATACTGAGCAGAGTGAAATGTTTGCTGACTGATGACCACTCGGTTATATTCAATAACACTTGAGTCACAGCCAAGCTTATCAGCAATAGCCTGCTTTTCACTTGAATCCAAGTTTAAGCATGGCTTTCCAGTGCCTAGCAAAACCGTTTGCTGACTGGTTCTTTTCCTCTGTACACCCAGAAAATTTACTGCTCCTGGTGAAAGATTTAAAGTTGCTTTCGCTGTCTGTAACTTTCGAGCAAGTATGTAACGTTCTAATATTTGCAGAGGAACACCATTAGCTCCGCTCACCAGTTTAACAAGAAGTCCATTTCCACCTTTAAATACAAATGAAGAATGTGACCAAAGAGGTCCTAGTTTAGCCACACTCTTTGGCAGATGCAGAAGTTGGTGTACATTGTAGGTCATTGCAGACAATCCATACAATGACTGTGTTTGCACAACAAACTCTGACAGAAGATCTGATGACCTGAGAATATCCTCTGATGATATGGTGTCCTGTAGAAGTATGTAGATTCCCTCTACAAGCAAACTGAAATGTTTTATGTAAATATCTGGCAAAGAGCCACGAAGACACGGTAGTGAATAATGAAGAACCCACCACTTCCATTCGCTGGCTTTCCAGATAGCGAAGTCAGATAATCTTCGAGGTGTACGTGTGAATCAATTTGGGGGCTTAATTGCCAATAACCTCCTGTTTAAAGAGTTCACTGTTTCTCGTGCACCAATGTAATATTCAGCACCTCTCGATTGTAGCCACAAGGAACAAAATTGCTTAGCCACACCTTCAAGAACCACATGCATATAGTCTGGGCTTGTTCCCCAAACTAAATCGTAACCAGGCAGCTTCGATAGCACTGTTCTGCCCTTCATACCATTCACAACAACATTTGTATGTTGTGCTTTTTTCCCATCTGCCTTCATGCTGTTGGAAGTCCTTTCCATGGCAGCTCCTCCATGATCAGGAAGGATATACCTCAGGGTCCCTGAAAGAATCAACAAGAAATAACACCAAAACATTACTGGCCCTAACACCATTCGTGCTTTTAAGGTTAGCATCACACTTTATGGAATTTTACGAGTCATTTCAAAGTTGGGATATTAAAACTCACCATGAGCAAATTTTCCACGCAGCAGGCAGATACTACAACCATAATGTCCATTGAAGTTCTTCATGTGAAGCACCATTGCCCGGGCAGGTGTATCCACACAGACACCTGCCACCTTTAGTGCAGACTTATTGTTTTGCCACTGTGCTTCCATACAAGAAAAGTTGCACTCATGAGTTCATTTAGGAATGTTCCTAGAAACATTTGCATGTCAGGATGGCCTCTGCCAAACCACAAGCCACCCAAGAGCACATTGGACCATTTCATGAAAATAAGCAGTTCGTTCACTATCAGTTGGATTGGCCATAAAGAATCTTTGCTGCAGTTGAACACCCCTGCACCATCCGTGTTCAGTGTGAGCGTGATGTCACACCAGCTGGAATTCTCTCTGACCTTTCTGACAAGTGAACCATCACTAATATCCTTAATACCCTCAGACATGTCCCTGTTCTTCAGAGTTTGATACAAAGCTTCTGCCACCGCATTATCTTGTAGAAGTTCTTGAAGTTGGAGTTTGATATCCAACGTAGAAAAAAAGTTTCTATGTTTGAAGTTGGATATGGGTATGATGCTGCCGCATTTTCTGCAGGATACATGCTGTTTGGCTGGCTTACCGGCATAAGTCATACAGGAAGGACAAAAAAAATGATGGTGCACTGTCTCTGTTATTGAACTTGCCCACAGTTTTCGGAGTGCATATTGTGAGCTTGGAATGACGGGGCTGCCAAGCAAGAAGTTGACCAGTCTGGCAAGGCCTTCAATTTGTACCCAGTTCAAACCTGACACGATACTGTAGCTCAGAATTCCCAGCAACGCGTCTTCAACTGTAACTGTAGAATTTGGGAGTGTCCTCTTTGACGCCTCTTGCCAACCATCGAACAACGTGTTGTCCTCTGTGGAAGTGCCACTAGCTGAGCTGTCGCTGTCGCTGTCAGCGTTCGGGTTGGATGAAATGTCGCTTTCAACAGTGAGCCAGTCAGCATCTGACAAAAAAAGCATCTTAACGTGTGCCCAATAACAGTTAACATACGTGCTAATTGCCACCACACTAAAACCTAGAACAAAAAAAAAGTGTGTTACATTTGCCCCATGCTTCGTGGAAACAAATTTGCCTAGGAAGGGAGCCGGGCCTTTTAAAATGTCCCGACACCAAATTTTACTAGTTACACAAGTACTAACTTCCACAGCGATGAGAGTTCAACTTAATCTTGAAGTTAATAGCCGGTGTGAACAGACGACATAAAATGGAAACGCGGGCAGGCATTAAATTTTGAGAGAATGTTTAAGGCTTGACTGCAGGAATTTGCAGATGGTTTAAATATTTCAACTCTCATCCTTTTTTATTGGAATATTGCCAGGGCAAATTAAACAGACTGATATCTTTTTTCGTGAGCGAACAGGTCATATATAAATTATGACCAGCCTACTTACCATCATTCATTGTGGCAGGCGTGCAGTCATCGCTGTCCTCCGCGGGTTCTAGGAAGATCTCAGATGAGTCTTGCTCCTGCTGGGTTATCGTAGCCTCAGATGCACTATTTACATCCGCGTCTAGTTGGGACAACCGAGATTTCTTCCGCCATTTTGTCGTCCTTGGAATGCCACACAGTGCGTCCGGCTCAAGGTACAACTTTCTCTTCTTCGGGCGGTTCACAGAGGTGACGTCTATTGCACTTGCTTGTGAAGTAGAAGCCATTATACCACGCTAATTCGACTGCGGACAGCAACAGGAGTGGAAACAGAAGCATCCGGCTTTGTTTCGGTTAACTGCGGCGCTCAAGCCCCTCTTGAGAAAATTTTCGGCTGTGCGCGTTGAACATGCTGTCATATCATGTCATGCGAGCAGGCACTGATGCGAGTGACTCCGGGACCTTTCGCACAATTGCGATATGAACACCATGAAGTTTCTTCACACTGCTGAGAAAAGCTGGGAGGTGATCGTTTAAAAACTACAGTGATGCTGCACAAGAATTTACCAACATGTAACAATGGTCAAATTGTGTGTACATCAATGTTAATTGCTACCTAACTGAACGCTTTGCCTTTTCACAGTAATGTCGTAATTCAATAAAAAAAATCTAACCTCAGTAAACCCTTTGTTGCTTTGGCGGGGCGAAGCGAGGTATTTCAGCACGAAGAGAGACTACAGAACATGCTGTTCTACTTAAAGTTCAATGCTCCAACCACGGCAATATGGCGGAATGGCTTTCAAGCACGCACGGTGCTTTTGAGCAGGCACTTGTATTCCCGCCTGTTCCCGTCTCGACTCTCGACGACTGCTTTATGGCGATTGGGCTGCATTTTGGGATGCTGAAAGCTCTGGTAGAAGCAACAGTGAAAACAATTAGAAAGCAATGACTTACGTCGTGCAATAAAAATTCCTTGAAGAATAATAGACTGTATGGATGCTTATGTAATTCGGCTAGGACACTTGCGAAACCAGTCAGAAATCCAAATAAACAAGCAAACGATTTTCGTACATCGTTTTTCTTACAAATTTTTAGAATGCTTTTAATTATTTAATTTCTTCTTAACTTAATTTAGGGTTTTACAAAGTACTAGCATGGCGGAAGTAGGTGCTAGCCATTGTTGGTTCTAGCCGAAGCCGCTCATTTTAGCGCGCCAACATTCTAGTCATTGTTCTAACTGCGCGCCACATGGGCGCTATTCTAGCTGCGCGCCACATCGAAACAAAGGGTTTAGACGGGAGCGCCGTGGATGGGAGGCATGTAATTAGGACAAAGCATGTATGCTTATGTCAAGTTTGTTGATGACAAGGAGAGGCACATTGTGCCCGTTGAAGATATTCTGAACTTTCACCCTGACGGCTCTTCGAAGTTTGTGCGTGGGAAAGTGTACAGTGTGAAGTGGTCTGACAAAGTGCAAGACGGATATTTTGGTGCACAGATATTGGAAGTATTCGGTAAGTTTCTTTGTACTCTATGGTGCGCTAGGCCAGACAGCAAACGTTTATGGCATTTACCAGCCGACGTATTTTGAATGTCTTAAACCAAACTATGTATAATGCATGCTGTTGTTTACGTTATTGTGATTCAATTTTATACACTCGGTGTAACACGTTTTTTACTGCGAATGTTATACATTTTTAATTTTTTATCTTCAAGTATTATTGTTCGCGGGAAACGAACGTAGGGCTGTTAGTGCCCTACAGTAGTGCGAAAGCCGCGGGTCACGTACAATATTCCATTGAGAAGGGATAGTGATCGGGAGGGCAGTTTTACTGAGGCTTGCACCTTATAGCTAAAAAGCTAACGGCTCTCTGAAAATTTCCAGAAACTCGCGAAGAAGCGGAGTTAAAAGTGCAGCGCAAGCGGTTCTCAGTACCACCGATCATGGACTCGGGGTCAAGCAGGGACGAAATGGCAAGTAATGACTGCACTGTGCCTTGGCGGCCAATTAATATACAACCTCTGCAACAGGTGCAGGACAGTCCGAAAGTGCGTACACCTTCTGCAAAACGAATGAAGCAACATCAACGCAGACTGCTGGAAAGTGACAGCAGCTCGAGTGACGAGCTAGTGGCTCGTTCGGAAGTTAAAACTCTTCGAGAAAAAAACAAGGCACTTTTGCAAGAAAATCGGACATTGAAAAAAGAAAATGGCCTACTTAGGGAGCTGAACATTCGATTGCAAAAAATTTTGACAGGTAAGTTATATATATGCTGTTTTTCATCCCATATATTTCGGGGCTGCCAGGAAGTTTAGCTCATGCGAATGAAAAGCGGAAAGCATTAATTCGAATTGTTGGGCTGCATTTGGAACCTTTACTAAAATCTCAAGCGTAGCACTGTGGCATTTCTTTCAGGCACCTAATAAGAAGCCTTAGTGTAATAAGCTTGTTTCATTGTGAGCCTGGATGTAAACTGCGATATTGCAGGTGTCGCTGTGTTTTAAACTTTCCTTCCTTCTCATGAGGGGTTTTATAAGCTAGCACATTTAAAATTGTTTAGTTATGTGTAGTGTATTGGACTGGTATGAAAATTAGGGGGATGGTCAAGCTTAGCTTATGAGTAGACATGATATGCCTTCAGAGGGACACAACACTAACCAAAATGTGTAATGAGATTAAGGTGCAAACAAAATAATCTTGCCTCATGTATTATAGATTGAGCACTGCAATATCGAAGAAACGAGAATCTATAATTTTATTTTGGCACTGAAAATCTCATAAAAAGGACTCAAGTGAACTTTTTTTTTCGCAGACTTGTCATAAGGCATACTATAGAAAATCATGTAAAGTGTTCTCTTCCAGAAACCAGAGAAGGCTCTTGCAACATGTAATTATCACTGTAGTACCCCACATGGCCACATGTCAGCAAAGTGTCGCTGATTTTCTTAACTGCATAATCCTTCAAGAGTGCATGCCTTGTTTTATTCTATTTTACGCTCTCTCCGGTGCACCCGTAGATAAAAAAAAAACTTCTTCTGCATAGTATGTGATGTGCTTTTAGTGCTTGCCAAAAGATGGTGCTGCAGTGTTTTGAATTCCTTGGTTGAACCAGTGACCACGGCCCAGTAAAACATTCGTCGATGAGGCTTGCATTCCTGTGCTATAACAGCCTTGGGTGTGGAAACTAAGACGGATGCCACTATGCACTAAATAAATGTCTAATTAGTGTCTGTGGATGAGATTTATATTAGCTTTTAGTACATTACTTCTAATGACATGAAATTGTTGAGGTCGCTCGCTGCTCATGGTTTCCATCATCAGTCTACGTAAAATTGGGCAGATACACTGATCAAATTTTTTCACTGCTTTTCTAACAAAACCCCTACGGACTCGACCACTCAAGTCGCGAAGCGTTTTAGTGAGACAAAAAAAAAAACTGGATGCTCAAAGTGCAGTGTTCCTCAGCTCTGCCTGGAAATTCAGAGAATTTTTAAAATATTCTTTAAGTTGGTTTTAGGGGAAGGAAGGTGCAGCATCTGTCTCAATTCACAGCGGATATCTAAGCCTACAATTAACAGAATATAATTCGAGGTACACATATCATTGGGTTGAATCCCTGTTGCAAAACTAGACTCCAACTTTACTAGGAGATGGATGCTAAATAGGAAGTGAAATGGTATGACATCACCTTAAACTTTGCACCAATAACGGGGGTCTAATAATTTTTATATGAAATCACGTGCATATATTTTCTGTCACATTTGGAACGATGCCAGGTTTTCCCCCACAATTCTACGGTACCGGAACGGCTTTTTTTGCATGAGCCCAGCACGCTCTCGTGCAAAATATGCACCTAATAAAATTTTCATGTGCGTTTTAAGGATGATGTAATGCATTGTATGGCACTTTCACAGTTAAGTATAAACTGCAGACAGTTGACACACACGTCAGCATAGCATTATGCATGGAAAACTGGGCAAGAGTGCATGCATAGCACAATATTGCTCTGAGTGTTATGATGCAGTCTGGTGTCATGCAACGATAAGGACATTTATTAAGACACTTAGGAAATAACGGTAGGTGTATTGAGCTGTGAAGACCTTTCATGACGTACGCTTGTTATGCTTGAGGCACTGGCTTTGCTAAAGGAGAGAAATCTCCCTTGAGAGCTTACATGAGTTTAGACACATAATACATAAAAATTGTCCATTACTTTGATGTTTAATACCAAACGTAGATGCAACATCTCTTTTTTGTGTGACTATTTTGCTCTCAGATAGCCACCCAACGTCCCACCCACCGTCAGATTGTGTGCCACTGCATGTGGAAGAAAGAAGGAGTCCTGCACTTGGAAAGGTACTAGGCAACTCACGTTTGGGTTTCTTACTGTTTTTTATGGGTTGGGTTGTTCATACCTATAGCTTTTGGAGATAACTTGTTCATTGCATTTTTCTTATTGGTTAAAACTGCATTGTTTATTCATCAAAAGGTATTTCGATTCAGTAATGTTTTGCATGAAAATCAGCCACAGGTAACAGTCATTATTTGGCTACTTCTATGGTCAGTGGACCTTCACTATGTTTTTTTTCTTAGTGTCTCAGAGGCATGACAGCCTGCAGCCAAAGGGATTTGCACAGCAAATCAAGCAAGTGAACCCCGAGGATGCCAGTAGCGTGTGCTCCGACAGACGTGGTGATTTGCATTTTTGAAATTGGTGCATGTTACTTTAATGGTTTTGAGTCATGCAGATCGTCAAAGCACCATGCTGCTAATTCATTTCCCTCCAATCTGATTTTTTTTTCACCTGTTAGAGCTACCACCTTCGCCAAGTGTTGAAGTCGCAGTTACACAAAGCCAGAGAAACAGCGAGGACAACAAACGAATACTTTTTCAAGAAAGTGAAGGCCAGGTAACCATCACTGTTGCATTTTACTTGTGTCAAGCCTTGTGTCAGCAATTTGTATTCCTAAGTTGGCTGCAACTTTTTCCAGGTCTACATAAGCCAGCATGTAAGCTTGCCGACTTCAGACATCAATGAAATAATGAGATCAAGAAACGATTCCACATTTGTGAGAGATGCCGCTACACGAATCTTCTCAACAGCTGGCCTTATCAATAGGAGCGTGACTGGGAAACCATCTAACAGCACGAAAACACCACCGAAGCCTCCTTTGAATAAACAGAAACTGAATGCACTAAAAGGTATAAGCAATTTTACTGCACTTACTTGATCATTTTATTAGACAAAGTAAATGAAATGTCAATGGCAATTTAAACTACCAAAGTAATACATAGGTCCTTTACTGTATTAGTGGCGCCTTCCAGCATGTGCAGATGTCTTCATAAAAGTGCTGTAGCTAGGCTGACATCATGGAAAGGTGGGTTGCTTATTAGCCACATCAAACTCTTAATTACAAAATAGGCTTTGTGTCCTTTTGCACATATAATTGTTATTTAGCTGAGGGATGCTAATAAGACTGAATGTAGCACCTTTCATTGGAGGCACTGTGGTTTTCTGTAAATGCTCAGTATTTTTTGCTGAACTACAGACAAGTGCATCGTTTTGTCACATCATCTGCTCTCCAACATTTGAAACTGTTTGGAAGTGCACCGAGTCATTCATGCCTGCCAGTTTGATTTGGTTTGGTTTATGACCCAAAGCAACTCAGCCTATGAGAGGTGCCATAGTGGAGGGCTCTGGAAATTTTGACCACCTAGGGTTCTTTAATGTGCACTGACATCACACAGCACACGGATGCCTTTTCTTTCGCCTCCACCACTAAGTGGCCGCTGTGCTGGGATTCGATCCCTCATGCTTGGGCACAGAAGTCGAGCATCCCTAAGCACTGCGCCACCACAGTGGGGCTCATGCCTGCTACTGAATACAAGGATACGCAACTTATTGCTCTTGGTTGGTTTATGGGGTTTAATGTCCCAGAGCAACTCAGGCTATGAGAGACGTAACTTTTACTGTTGTATGTGCTTGAGTATGCCACAGATTTTGTTGTATTCAATACTGACACATTTATTTGCAAAGTAAAATATATAAGAAATGACCTGAAAAAAATGCAAGAATATACAGCGCAGTCTTTTTAACATTCTTTCAGGCCTGTTGTTTTCCTCTGTAGCATTGTTACATATGACTGCAGCACAGCCCAGAAATAACATTCACTTGCATCATGAAAAATTATACCTGTAACTGTACTGCTTTCCTGCCCAGGTTTTTTTCATCATTTTGTTACGTCGGGGTTATCAGATGAAGACGCAAAAAAGCGGCTAAAGATGTTTGGTCACCACCTTGCTTCGAAACTTTCAGACGTTTCTGCTGCAAAGCCCCTTATCACAGACAAGCAGTGAGAGACATCCACCTATGTTGTGTTTATTTTGGTTATTTTTAATGGTTTCAAAAGTTCCTTGAACCTTTTAGTTCTTGGCTGTGACTGCAATATTTTGCTGTTTTTTCATTCCTGTGTGTGCCTCATAAGAAGTCTGCACAGCAGCACAGTGCAGCGTAAGGTACTAGTCAGTGGCTATTTCGTTTGCTTTTTGGTTTGTCTTAAAGAAAAAAAATGAAAACATGATTTTTTTTTGTCGCTCTACCTATGGTGTGGTTAATGTTCATCACTTTCAGCGATTACCTGAACATTTTTTTTGTGCTCAACCATGTGATGTGGTTGATGTTAATTACTATTAGCTACTTTCTCATGGCAATTGTTTTATTGCTTGTGGGTCTAGGTTGCGATTTTCATTATTGAAATAAAAGATATTTTTGCTGCCCACTTGATATCGCGTTATGTGTTTACTTGTGAATTTCTAGTCACTGGCTCCTTGAATATTAGTTTTTTGGTTTCTGCCAGATAGGAGAGACAACCTTTGCATATTTTATGTTACTTCACGTGTGGTGTGAAAGCCTTAATTGCATTTAGTTATTTTCCTGTAGCGGATTTTTTGGCCGCCTGCAAGCCAAAGCAAGTGTGAGTGGGCTGTGGGTTTCTTTGCTTTTATACTAGTCTCTGGCTCCTCGCCTTTTAGTTTTTTGGTTCCTGCCAGATAGGGGAGCCAATTTTTGCATATCTTTTATATGCAACTTTACCCATGGTGTGATAGCTTTTTTTTACATTATTTATTTTCCTATATAGCTGATTTTATGGCCGCCTGCAAGCCAAAGCAAGTGCGAGTGGGCTGTGGGTTTCATTGCTTTTATTGTAGTCTTTGGCTCCTTGCCTTTTAGTTTTTTGGTTCCTGCCAGATAGGGGAGCCAATTTATGCATATCTTTTATATGTCACTTTACCCATGGTGAGATAGATTTTTTTTTCATTTAGTTATTTTCCTATAGTGGATTTTTTTACCGCCTGCAAGCCAAAGCAGGTATGGGTTCCATTGCTCTTATTCTAGACACTGACTCCTTTTGTTTTAGTTTTTTGGTTTTTGCTAAGTAGGGGAGGCAATTTTTGCATATTTTTTATGTCCCTACACCTATGGTATGATAGCTTTAATTGCAGTTATTTATTTTTCTATGGTAGATTTTTCGGCCACCTTCAAGCCAAAGCAATGCCGAGTCGCCTGAGGGTTTCATTGCTTTTAATGTAAAAACCTGTTGTTAAATGTGATAAAGAAGCCTTTTAGTGTTGTTTTATATATGTATATATATATGTGTGTGTGTTTAGATTTGTTTAACTTTTCCTTCACAAATTGTGAGCTTTGCCATTTGAAATATATGTATTGCTTTTTGTGATAATATACATTTTTCACTTGTTTCCGAAAGCTTGTTTCTTGTCATTGCATTACAACTATACAACACATAGAAACTGATAAACCATAGAACTTATATACCAATACAAATACACTATTACCGTAATAGAAAAAATAGCACTGATAGGTGACAATAGAACTAAAAGAAATTTTATGAGTGTATTAGTTGTATCGTTTCATAATGCAATAGACAAAACTGGTAGGTTGTTCATCAGTTCATTGTATCAGAATTTTTTCTAGGGTTCCCCATACTCATTTGATGGAATTGTATCTCCTACAGCTACTTAGGTCGGCGTGCAGTTCACCTCGCTGGACAGCGTCACTTCGGACTTCTCGCCGATTAAGCCTGTGCTAACCGTCTCAGCTGGTGGCTCGACCAAGGTAACACAATACACTTCTGTTCGAGGCTCGGTCGGCTCGCTACTGCGGTCACGTTGCTCGGCCGCTTCCCCAAGCTGTTTCTTACACTCCGGTGCAAGTTCGATTTGCTCCGGAACTTCCGCATTGTTTAGCCATTCGCTTACAGCGGCTTTCAACTGATACGCCAAATCAAAGTACGACTTGTAACAATGTTTCTTGCTCTCATATCTTTTTCAAAGATCATGAGGCGTTATCTGATATCGTATCAGCAATGACTCTTTTAGTTCATCGTAATTTTTCAAGCGGTCGCCAACCAATCGCTTGATTTCTTCCGACGCTTCAGCGGAGAGAAGAGCTGCCAACTTCTGAGCCCAACTATCTCGCTCGAAACGTTTACTTCTGCAGACATTCTCGAAGTCTGCCAAATACACTGCCATATCCTCGGCGATGAGGAACGGTGGTGGACAGTCTCGCGGTATTGATCCGTTACAATGAATGGCATTAAAAGCTTTAATCTTTTCCACGCTCATTCTATGGGCTGAAATCTCCAGCTGCATCAGTTTCCTTACGCGGGCGTCCTCTTTCTCGTGACGTTCCCTACGTTCACGATCCTCTTTCTCGAGACGTTCATCGCGCTTTTGGCGTTCTAGCTTTTCACGCTCCTCGCGCTTTTGGAGTTCTAGCCTTTTGGCTTCCTCCTTCCCTTTTCTCTCTTGAATATCATCCCAGGCCTCTGCGGCTTCCTCAAGCGTCACGTCTTCTGCCTGCATGATCTCAAGAATTTCCTTTTTTTCTTTTTGTTGAGCCCAAATTGATGCCCAACTCCTCACAAATTTGGAGAAGTTCTCTGACCTTGTAACTCTCCATCTTTACACCGGCCTCTTGTTGTTTGCCTTTTTAGAATAGTGCACTATACGTTCGCTATCTCGCTCCTAGCAAGAGATGCGCAAGCCTTTCTCACACTGATTCCCCTCTTCGCATCCCTTGGTTTTCAAAACACTTCCTGTAGGCTTGAAACACGCAAGGTTAACACAATGCTACGCTCAGCCTTTCTCTAAGCTACCCTGTGTGTTAGAGAAGTCTGGCGTTTGAGGAAAACTTCAGGTACTCACCGCGCCGAGGTGCCTGACACCGGTCAATCCCACCGCTGCCACCAATGTTGTGCCGGTGGGGTTATCACACAGTAGCCCACCGTCAACAGGGTTGTGCCAAGGAGTTGGTAACGCAGCGCTCGTCACCCGTTTCGTGAACGAGGGCTGTGAGCTCCCTGGGCGGTAGCGCTGAATCCGAGTCGGCGTTGGCGAGATGAAGAAAAATCTTTATACACTATTTACAGGTATTTAAACAAGGATTTCGGCTCTGGGGCCGAAAGCTAACATAGCCATACGCGACTGTTCTCGCGCAGCGACGGCCGGGGAGATTCCGCCGCGTCCGCACTGTCAGGGAGCGAACTGCTCCCGATGGACGCTCGTGACGGACTCACACTCGGAGTCTCGAACGCAAGCACTTGAGACTCCGTCGCCGAGAACCGTTGACACTCAAAATGGTCCAATCCGACGGCAGCACTTTCGCAGGGCCAATGGGAGAGCTTGCTGCGCTCTCGCTTCAAATATGCCGCGGGGCGAGAAGAGGTTCACCGTCAGGGCCACGGCGCCGTGCTGTCTGGACGCTCAGCTCATGTTGAAACACGTCGCTTTTCTCCCTTTGGCACGGCTCGCCTCCTGTGCACTGGTGCTGTGCATAGAAGTATCAGTATTTTGTGAAGGAGGCGTTAGCCGAAGAAGTTTGACGTCCGGCTGAATTTCTGGGCTGCTTTGGCCGCGCACAACAGAGCCAAGGTCTCTTCCTCGGAATTGGCAACAATACGCGGGCCTCTCGCGCACACGGACTCTCACACACAGAAGACCCTCGCCCGTAAAATAAGAGGAATGGTCATTACAAAAGTGAACACACAGACTCAAACGGACGCCCGCAACACTTGCTTACTATCGGGCATCTTGACTTGTTTGACGTCCTCGTTAAACTGGAGAGAAACAAAAAGGAAAAATGAAAAACAAAAACAAGTGCGAACGATAAAAAATTCACATAATGCTAAGTACGCAAATGGGAACAGCTAACACACTTCTTATGAACATCGTGTCGTGTAAACGGCACAGAATCAGATGCATACGACACACAATGATACGCACTGGTTAAGATCGTTATGCGATATCGTTCGGAAAAAGGTTTCTCGTGTTTCATCAGCTAGGGTGAAACCTTTCAGGAGGTCGTCGCGTTCGCTGCGGTCGGGCACTCATCGAAGCTTGCCCTGGGGCTCCGCACTGATTTTCTTCGTCGTCATCTTCCTCAGAAGTAGAGTCGTCATCTCCGTGGTGCAGTCCGTCATAGGCTCCCTTCAGCTGCAATGCGTGCGCTGTCGTCGCAAACCGTTTTGTGCCTTGTTTAGCGAAATAAGCTTCTCGATAGGTGTCCGTTCGATAGGTGTCCAAGGCCTTCGTTACAACAAGCGGACCCCGGTATCTTGCTTGTATTTTTGTTGGCTTTTGCATTTTCTAAGGCGCTCTCATGAAAACTACCTCTCCCACATCGTACAGCATTGCGGGAAAGTGACGACGATTGTAAGCCTGCTTGCTTTACTCCTGCTCCTTGATAATATGAGCTCTAGCTTCACCTAGAAGTTCGTTTTGGTCTTCACGTGCGTCTGTGGTTGAATTAAGCTGATGCAACGCTGCGGCGTAAAAATCTGACTTGTAGCCGTGCTCGAATGACTTGTAGCTCGAATGGCGTTTTGCCCGTGGAGAACCTCTTCGCTTGTGTTAGCCGTTCATCTCAGTCTCGATGGTCACGATCTCTAATCAGTCTGGTGATCACAGGCAAAACAGTGCGGTTAACTGTCTCTATCTGACCTTTTGCCTGATGATGGCGTGTGGAGTTTAGGAGGGTGTATTATTGTCCGCTCATTGCAGAAGCTCTGAAATTCCTTGGATGTGAAACACCTCCCACGGTCTGTTATCACAGTCGCCGGATGCCCGCTCTCATAGACGAGTTCTTTGAAAGCGCGAAGAACATGCCTCACCGACGTGCCTCGTGTGGCAAATAACCTAACAAACTTGGTGAGATTGTCGACGACAAGCAGTAAAAAATGGTTCTTCTTGCTTATCACAAAAGGACCCGTATGGTCCATATGCAATATCTCGAATGGTCGTTTTCCTGGCGGGATAGGGAAAAGCAGGCCGCGTCTCTTTCCACCCGGTACTTTGTTGTATATACACTCAAAGTATTGAGCGATATGTCTTCGCACATATCTGCGCACCCTAGAGAACCAAAACTTTTCCTTAATCTTTGCAACCATCATATCAGTTGAAAAATGTCCCTGCCGGTAGTGGCGTTTCACAATAACCGCTTTCCTCGTCGAACTTGGCATGACGAGCCTACCAACTCTACTCTCCTGGTCGAATCTCACAAGTGTAGCGTTGTCTAGTGCGTAACCGTCCACTCTTCCAGTCTCTTCCTTCGTGCGTTCCTGCTTCCGCTCTTCTAAAATTTTGATTATTTCCCTCAACTCCATATCACCTCTCTGGATAGTCAGTACCTGGTCGTCAAAGGTCCCAACCGCTTGTCATATATCGCTCCCAAGGTATAGTCGGAAGGTTCCAAGGGTTCGGCTGAGGGAATCCACATGTGTCATCTGCACCCCTAGTCGGCGTTTCACAGAGAAATAAAATTCCTGAATTAGGCCTTACCAGTGAGTGATTTGAGGCTTTTGCGTGCGCTGTGCGTTCAGGTACACGAGAGCCTTGCAATTAGTCACGGCGGTAAAATGTATTTCCAGCAACAATGACCGCAGTCTATCCACCGTGCAAACAATTGCCATCAGTTCGAGATTTGATGAATGGTAACTACTTCAGCCTTAGTAGTTTTTTTCTCACGCAGTTCACGAGGCGCCATTTGTCCTCACTTTCCTTCCGCTGTAAGAGCATGGCTGTCAAACCCTTTGAGCTGGCATCCGTGTGGAGCTCTGCCTCTGGCTTTGGGTCTTACAGAACAAGCACTGGGTTTTTTAGCGCTTACAAACACTCTTCTTGTTCTCGGCCTCACACGAATTCTGTGTGCTTCTTTGCTAGCCGCGTCAGGGGTTCCGCGATCAGTGCGTACTTATGAATAAATCTTCTAAAGAAGCCGGTCAGTCCTAAGAAGCTTCTCAGATGAACATTTTTCGGAACGGAGAAACTCTGAAATTACGCATGCCTTGTGGTCTCCGGGGTGAACATCTCCTCCTCTCAGGCGGAAGCCCAAGAAATCCACTCTTCCTTCCAAATGCACACTTCGCTAGGCGCGGGGTCAAGTTCTCGCCTTTATGGGCCTCGAGAATACACTTCAATCTGGCAATCAGCTCATTCCAGTTCTCGGCAGGAATTAAAACATCGTCGAGGTCAAACATTGCAATGTTGCCTTTGAGTGTACCCAACTCTATTCATGAGACGTTGGAAAACAGCCAGCGTGTTGGTAACCCCGAACATGATGCGCTCAAACCGTCCTGTCTCATCGGGAGTTATGAAGGTAGTTTTCGCTTCGGCGCCTTCCGAAAGTGGCATCTGCCAGTACTCATGCGAGAGGTGCAACGCAGCGTAAAGTCTGGCCCCAGACAGTTTCTCCAGCTGGTTGTCTATACTTTTTCTCTTTTTTCTTGTATGCAAACTTGCCATTAGGAATATTATATAAACTCATGTAAATGGTTTTCCGTGAGGAACCGGAGCAGGCTCCCGCTCTTAGCATTTTCGGTGAGATATTTAGAAAAGTCCTCTTCCCTTGTTGTGGTTAGACCCACTTCGCGCAGAATCTGTGTCCTTGATTCCCTTGTCCCTGCACAAGTCCATAGCAGGTGGCGAACATCCACTTCTGCAGCTGGTGTGGAACACTTTGGGCATGTGGTTGGTCCAATATCAGCTTGCGATTCCCATCGGCATTTTACCGACGGGGCAAGGGCCGCCCCAGCTCTTATCCTTCTAAGGGAAACCTCCTCCAATCTCGTTAAGTTACGAGGGAGTGGGAATGTACACGGGGGAATGAGGGCACGTGTACTTTTCCTTAAAGAGGATGCTAAAATGGAAACAGCGGAGCGGGCATCGAAAGGGAGCCTGGTGGGGGGCGCATTAGTGTGTGGAACTTCGTGTGTGAGGTGGTCAACTTTTCTCTGCTCAGCGTTCTCAGCATTGTCTTGTGTCCAATGTATCTGGATGCTTATCTTTGTTTTTTTATTGAGTGCGCGGATTTCCTGGGTAACACATAGCGTCTTCGTCACTTTCTTCAGTTGTTTTATGGCGGCTAAGGAGTCTGTATAGATGTGGGCTTCTGTTATCGAATATATTTTATTTGTGGCCTCCATAGCATCGCGGATTGCATAGAGTTCCATCACAAGCGGGTCCGGGTATTCTAAAAGATATTCTTTATGTACCTTTAGTTCGCTGTGTGTTGGACTAGTAGCTGCTGTTCTACCGCCATTTTCTATAATTGATGCGTCCGTATATGCAATTAAGGTACCTGGAAGTGCATCAACCAGAGGTCGAGATGCCAGCTTTTCTTTGCGACGAAGCCGAGTGGTCTTGTTTGTCGTGATAGTAGTGAATTCCCACGGAGGGGGGTCAGCCATTGGTGGTGTTCGAACTGCCACTTCGTTGTACAAGGATGCTATGGGCGTAACGTACTTTCGCTTCATATCCGTTGTTGCCTCTCGTTGTTCAATTAATTCTGTCAATGTATTTATTTGTGCAAACTCTTGGAGAATAAGGATAGGGGTAAGTTTTGGTAAGGCCGTGATAGTGCGCATTGCGTTTCTATTTATTGTTTCCAATTTCGCCCATTGCCGCCTCGTGACTCTTTGGAATTGGGCCTGGTATAGTATCCTCGGCTGTAACACTGATTGTACAAGACGTCTTGCCATGTCCGCTCGAGCTCCTCCTCCCCTAGACGAAATGCGTTTTATCAAGTTTAAGGAAGTCGCAGCTACTTTTTCACTTTATAAAGCCATTGTGTTCCTTTTCCGGATTTATGAATTTCTAGGCCAAGAACTCTCAACTCGTCCACCTCTTCCAATGCCTGATTTCCAATCTTTCGGGAGACTTTGCGTTGCCAATTGTTTTCTTCCATTCTTGTTGGCAACATGAATGTAACTGGACTTTTGAGGTGATAATTCTAGGCCTGCACTTTGCACGTACTCATCTATGGTATTTAAAGCCTCTTGCAGATGCCGATTCTGTCTCTCAATTTTTTTATGAACAGACCAAATCGTGACATCATCTGCGTATATCATGAACCCCACTTCTGGTATTTTAGCTAATTTCCACGCCAATGGGATCAGTGCGATATTAAATAATAAAGGTGCTAACACTGACCCTTATGGCACGCCTCTGTTCGAGTTGTAATTGCCAATTTGTTTTCCGTTTATCCGGATAGAAAACGTCCTGTCCTTAAGCAGATTATGTACTGCTTTTATGACCTGCAAGGGAATGCCCATACATTCCATGTTGCTAAGAATCTTGGCATGTAACACGTTGTCGTATGCCTTCGCCATGTCGGTAGCCACTACAGTGCGCACTAGGTGGCTATAAGGCGACACGTGTATGACCTCTTCAGCGAGCACAGCCAGTCCATTTTCTGTCCCAAGGTTTGTTCGGAACCCAATTTGTCGAGCATGATATTTTTTATTACTTTCCAACCATCATGACAGGCGGGTGGCTATCATCTTTTTATAGATTTTGCAAATTGTGGGTGTTAGCGAGATAGGCCGCAAAGATTCTAGATTTGTGGGAGGTTTCCCAGTCTTTGGTATTGTTACCACCACCGAGTGTTTCCAGCCGACTGGAATGTCTCCTCCTTGCCATACCTTATTTACCACATCCAACAAGCCGTCAACTGCGGCTCCTTCTAAATTCTTGAATACTTCATAAGGAATATCGTCATGTCCAGGCGCAGTTTTACCATTCGCTTCTTCTATAGCAGCCAATAACTCCAATTTGGTAAATGGTAATGTTATTCCTGTTTTATCAACCGCATCCACTGTCGGTGCAGGCGCCGGATAATGTGCGCGGTTCGGGAAGAAAAGGGCAGCAGCCTGATCTGCAAACTCCTCTGGTGTAAGCTGTAATGCGAGTCCAATACTTTCTGCATGATCTCTAACCTGCCACCTCTTTTCCATGCCATGGAAAGTCCTCCAGAGGGCCTTGTTAGTCGTTCCTGAGCCCAAACGACTGCACCACTCATCCCATCTCCTATGAGCCAGCTGTTTTTCATATCGGCGTGCCTGTGCCGTCACTCTGTTTACCTCAATTCTTCTTTGCGCGTCTTCAGGATGGCGACCAGCCTGTATCTCGGCCCGCTTTCGGCGTGCCAAAAGTTTTAGTAGGTGCAGGTCGGGAGTTGGCTGATCTTAGTTCACTGTAGTTGTAATGGTGTGATCCTTGAGTACCGTTTGAAGGGTGGTAACGGAAGTATTCGGGCTAACTGAATGCGTTCGAGTATCCTGCCGTACACCATCCCAATGTGTAACAGACGCTTTCTTTCGAATTTTCTTCATATGTCCCAAATTAAGACCAATACTAATGGGGACATGGTCACTACCCCACGCATCTAATTCCGCCTGCCATTGTGGTGCACCAGAGCCCTTCCACCACGTCAAGTCTGGTGAGCGTGTTTGTGTTGCAGGTAGTGTTGCGACTCCTGGATGATTTAGCAGTGTGAATTCCATTTCTGTGAAGGCAGTATGAACTTGATCACCCCTTTTAGAATCATAATCATATCCCCATACGGTGTGCGGAGCGTTAAAATCTCCACCGATTAGTATCGCAATTCCAGGGTATGAATGGCGAATATGCTTAACCCATCCAAGATTAAGTACTGTGTTTCTCGGCCGAGCGTACACGGACACTAATATAAGGGGCGTTTTGTTCGGACGCGTGAGTACAGCAACTACTTCCTGCTGAGTGTTGCACCACTTGCTCAAGTCAAGTGGCGTTTGGGGAATGTTGGCCCTAATATAAACGGCAGCTTTTCCTGGTGTTTCGGCCTCTGCTCTTGCTCGTTTATCAGGGATAGAAGGACACTGGTACCCTATATATCCTGTTATTGAATATAACCTATTGTGCTCCTGTATCAAGAACGCCCATGAATGTAGCTTGCCGTACAATAATTTTGTGTTTATTTCCCCAACTTTATTACAGAGCCCTCTGCAGTTCCATTGTGTAATCTGTTGCCACTTGTTTCGGCTACTTCTATCCATGATGTAAGCTGCTCTGAATGAGGTGTGTCAGTTGCGTGTGTCCAGTACCGCCTTCCAAATAGGTATGTTATCGGTAGGTTTACAATTCGGAGCATCCACTAACCTTGCTGTCGTACTGCCTGCAAGCGTTTTTTTCGGTTTTTCTGAGCTCTCCTTTCGTCGTTGGGCTATATTGTCTATACTTGGTAGAGGGTTTTTTCTTGATCGCCTGCGCGTTTAGTTTCCGGTAGTCGACGACGAGTCGTTTTTCACCGTCCGTTTTTCTTCACCAGGGTCACCGGGGTCGCGTAGGGAGAGGGGGCATCACTCACAGTGCCCTTCTGCTTCCATTCTTCAACGAGTTCTCTCATCGTCTCTCTCTCTGCTAAGTTCGTCTTGCAGGGACGCACTGCCCCAGGCGAACTTCCGTGGGCCTCCTGGATGTCATTTTCAAGCAGATTTGTGCACCCAGCTCTTCGGGGCTAATCGCAAAGCAGTCTCCGTGTTCATTTAGCAGCTTCACTAGTTCCGACTTCTGTTTGACAGTGACACAATTACCGATATAAACTTCACGCTTCAGGATTGGCCACCTCTCTGAGGTCGTGCGCACTTCCTCTATGTCTTACCGCTCAATGATTCGTACATATCGCTCGATTCAACTTTTTTTTTTAACACCGAAGCGTGGCCTTGTGGTAGAGCATCCGCCTCGTGTTCGGGAGGTACCAGGTTCGATCCCTCGTGCCGCCGGGTACCCACCGGGTGTTCAATGGGTACAAGCTTTCCCCCGGTCTGGTGCTCGGGTCTTTGGGGTGAAATGTTTGGGAAAGGGGTCATAGGTCCCAAATAGTTGCTCCGATGTGGCAGTGATTAGTTAAGTCCGCCTTGTGCGGCAAAAGCCCATTATGTGGCCCTTTTTTTTTTCTTCAACCAACAGTTCGGTTCATGGCCCCTTTTTCCAAGAGTTTCACCCCAGAAGAGCCGAGCACCAGGCCGAGGGAACTCCTGTGCCCATTGGAAACCGGTGGGTACCCGGCGGCACTGGGGATTAAACCCCGTACCTCCCGAATGCGAGGCGGATCCTTTAAAGTCGCTTTCTGTTGTGAGAGTGACCTAGTCCATTAATTAACCATCTAGCTGGGTGTCTTCGGATTTCACGACCGACAGCTGCTCTCTCGGCGCTGCCGGTCGTGCACATTCACCAGGTGGGTGAATGTGCATTGTTTTTTCGGCCAAAAGCGGAAGCAACCATCCGCACTCCCATAGGTGACATGCGGAAGTTCCGTGAATGTTCTTCCTATTATCACGTCAATTGAGAGTGTCTTGCCCGCAACAACAAGAACGGGGACAGTCCTCGCCACTACGCCATCTGCTTCTAGGTTTGCCTTGCTGGTACCAATGGTGCGTGCAGTGGGTGAGTTTCCATTACCAAATCTAAAAAACGGTTTGCTTTCCGCCCTAAGTTCCGCGCCACAACGGGAAGCAGCGAAAGCGCGCATTATGCAGCTTGAGCTTCCGGTGTCCAATCCCGATTAATTTAATTTACCGTCGATGGTCACGTAGGCTAGCAAAAAACCTTGCCATGCCGCACTGTCGTCAACCACGCCAATTTGTTGCCCGCAGTGCCTTAGGGTGTGTCCAATCAGTCCACAGCGTAAGCATGTCGGTTTTGGGTGATATCTGGAAATGTGTCCAAATGCACCGCAGTTATAGCATTAGGGCTCCCCTTGTCGCTTCGTAAAGGTGGTCTTGTGTCACGCATCATAGGCCTTGTCGAAAATTCTTGGTCTTCCTGCCTTGCAATGCGCTTCGGATACGTGTAGCCTGCCTCGAACCATCTCTCGTGTACGTGTCGCTTCTGTCTCTGTTTTTTCGCTCTTTCATAATCCTGAATGCCATGAACGAGGTCGTCCTCATCTTCATGCGTGCGTCCCATCAATAATGAGCACCGCTGGCTCGACCTCAGACCTATCAACACCTGCCTACTCACAAGTTCATTATAGTCCACGTGAGCCTCTGAGCACAAACGTACTTTGGCGTGAAATTGCAAGCTGCACCTTTCATTTCTCTATTGAACGCGCTCCTTTATTCACTTGTACCGATATGCCGTGCTCGACTGGATAATGAATGTTCAGCGGAAAAGATCTTCGAAATCTTCTAATGACTTCATGCTTGCATGACGGCATCTGATACCAATACAAAGCCGGTCCAAAGAGCTACGATTTAGAGATTTCGAGAGTAAATTACGGAGGCCAATTGTGTAGAGTCGCTGCCCTCTTTAGAATTTTGAGCCAATCACTTGCTGGTTCTGAACCGCCGTCTGCGGGAAAGTCCTTGATCGATTTGTTGCTGTCGGGCATTATCTGAAATATCGAGTCATGCGACCTGATACCGGTGAACACCTCCCGCAATGCACTCCCTCACCACAACAGGAGTTGGCCACCCTGGTGCAGTAATTGGCCGCAACCTCTCATGATAAACTCCGTAAAACCCCGGCCCTCAGTCACAAGCGGCTGCAGAACAACTGACCGCGGCGGCGGTCAGACCTGTGATGCAGCAGGGGATGCTAAGAATTTCTGGCCCCGCTGGACAGGCCGCCATTGGAAACTGACCCAGGAAACGTTTACCGCTAGAACCCTAGCTAGTGAAGCTAGTTTAGCAGTGCTGTTAGAGGAGCTAGAGGGTATGAAATGTGATGTCATAGGGCTTAGTGAGGTTAGGAGGCCGAATGAGGCATATACTGTACTAAAGGATGCGCATGTACTGTGTCATCGAGGTTTATCGGAGAGGCGACAACTAGGAGTAGTTTTCCTTGTCAATAAGTATATAGCGGGTAATATAGATGAATTCAATCGTATTAATGAGAGGGTGGCAGGCATTGTAATTAGGCTTAATAAGTGGAATAAACTGAAAGTTGTACAGGCCTATGCACCTACATGTAGATATGATGACCAGGCGGATGAAAGCTTCTACGAAGATGGAGAATCGGTAATGCGAAAAGCAAAGACGCAGTATATGAGCGACTTCAATGCCAAGGTAGGGAAAAAGCAGGCAGGAGACCAGGCAGTACGTGACTATGGCATTGGTTCTAGGAATAGCAGGGGGGAGTTATTAGTTGAATTTCCAGAACGCAATAGCTTAAGAATCATGAATACCTTCTTCAGCAAACGGAAGAACCGAAAATGGACATGTAAAAGTCCTAACGGGGAGGCTAAAAATAAAATTGACTTCACAATGTGTTCAACCCCAGCCATTATGCAAGATGTAGAGTAATCGGGAAAGTGCGATGCAGTGACCACACGATGGTGAGGTCCCGAATTAGCCTGAATCTGAAGAAGGAACGCAACAGATTAGTAAGAAAGAAACCCATCAACGAATTAGCGGTGAGGGGGAGGGCAGAAGGGTTCAAGATCAAGTTACAGAATAGATATTCAGCTCTAACCGAGGATGGCGACATTACCCTAGAAGCAATACACAATAATTTCAGAGATATCATTACTGAGTGCGTGGTAGAACTAGGCGGTAGGAGAGTTAGAGAGGATACCTGTAAGCTGTCTAAGGAGAAGAAAGATTTGATTAAGAAACGCCAGAGTATGAAAAGTTCTTATCCAACAGACCAGATCGAATTGGCCGAGATGTCAAAGCTAATCAATAAGCGCGAGGTGGCCGATATAAGGAAGTATAACATGGAGATAACTGAGCATGCTGTAAAGAACGGGGGAAGCCTTAAAGCGGTAATGAAGTAAATGGGCATAAGCAAAAACCAGATGTATGCGATAAGAGACAAGGCGGGCAACGTCATAGCGAATAAGGACAAGATAGTCAAAGTAGCCGAGGAGGTCTATACAGATCTCTACAGTAGCCAAGTAGTCAGGACCGTAATGAGATTGGCGGTAGGAAAAAACAGTGAGACGTTCCACCCGTGACGAAGGACGAGGTCAAGAAAGTATTAGAAACTATGAAAAGAGGGAAATCAGCTGGAGATGATAACTACAGATTTGCTGAAGGACGGGTGGGATATCGTGCTAGAAAACTGGCCACTCTGTATACACAGTGCCTGGTGTCATCGGCGGTACCGGAACCGTGGAAGAAGGCAAACATTATCCTCATTCATAAGAAAGGAAACTCTATGGACCTTAAAAATTACAGACCAATCAGCTTACTGTCTGTTACGTATAAGGTATTTTAATGTAATCGCCTATAGAATCAGGACAACCTTAGACTGCAATCAAGCAAAGGATCAAGCAGGGTTTCGGAAACGGTACTCTACTATCGATCATATCCATACCATCAATTAGATGATAGAAAATGCTCGAAATATAACCAGCCCTTATACATAGCATTCATTGATTACGAAAAAGCATTTGACTCAGTTGAAACCTCGGCGGTGATGCAGGCATTGCGAAATCAGAGGGTAGACGAGCCGTGCCTTAAAGTGCTGGAAGATATATATATTGGCTGCACAGCAACCATAGTTCTGCATAAAGAAAGTAACAAAATTTCCATAAAGAAAGGCGTTAGGCAAGGAGGCACAATCTCCCTAGTACTATTCACAGCTTGCTTAGAGGAAGTATTCAGAGACTTGGAATGGGAGCAGTGAGGGATAAGGGTAGATGGAGAATACCTCAGTAATCTGCGATTTTCTGATGACATTGCCTTACTAAGAAACTCGGCGGATGAACTGCAATTAATGATTGATGACCTAGACAGGAAGGTAGGCTTGAAAATCAATATGCAGAAGACTAAGGTAATGTTCAACAGCCTCGGGTAAGAACAGCATTGTAATTAGGTAGCGAAGTACTGGAAGTAGTAGTCGAATATATCTATTTATGACATGTAGTAACCGCAGATCCAGACCATGAAAAGGAAATAACAAGATGAATAAGATTGGGGTGGAGCGCATTTGACAAGCACTCGCAGATTATGACTAGCAGCTTACCAGTATCACTCAAGAGGAAAGTATAAAAAAGAAGAACCGAAGGCGTACCCTATTTACCCTTGTTCGGTTCTTCTTTTTTATACCGTGCAAACCATCTTCTTCCTTTCGTTCTACCTGAATCCTCAAGAGGAAAGTATACAACAGTTGCATCTTACCTGTACTCAGCTATGGGACTGAAATGTGGAGGCTAACCAAGTGAGTTCTACTTAAGTTGAGAACAACCGAGACGGCTATGGAACGAAAAATAGTAGGGGTAACATTAAGAGATAGGAAGCGTGCCGAGTGGGTCAGAGAAATAACTGAGATTACCGACATTCTAGTGGAAATTAGGCAGAACAAATAGGCATGGGCAGGACATGTAGTGCGAAGAGAGGATAACTGATGGTCGCTTAGGGTAACAAACTGGATTCCAAGAGAAGGAAAGCGTAGCAGGGGGCGGCAGAAAGTTAGATGGGCGGATGAGGTTGAGGTTCGCAGGGGTCAAGTGGATGCAGCTAGCACAGAACCGGGTTAAGTGGAGAAATATGAGAGAGGCCTTCGCCCTGCAGTGGGTATAGTCAGGCTGATACTGATGATGATGATGAATTTTTCATTCTTCTCACTGACCATTTTTAGCAAATTCCCCATATTAGGTGTGCTCTCCCCTTCAGCTATAGCTTGCTTTAACTTATAGCTCAGCAATTATCTATTTTCATCGATTGACCTCTCAAAACACTTATTGCTAACACGAACAAAATGATGCGCTGCAGCGCGAAGAGAATGCAGCAGAGCACATTCTACATAATGATGCATTACCTAAAACACACCTGAAAGAATACTATCCTATAAACAAAACAGTCGGCAGCTAAAACAAAATTAGGTGCAGTGAAACGTCTACACAGCTATGCTAAGAACATAAATTTTGTTAATCGGTTGAAATTGTTCAAATTTGCGTCGGATCGGATCAGTATACTCAGGGTAAATTGCTCAGTTCGCTCATTCACGTATTGTTTTTCTGCCGCTAGTCGATTGGGGGGCGCACGTTTGGCGCCCATGTATGCTTATATTTTTGTTTTTCGAACAGTTGCACTTTTCCCCAGCGCCAGGACTGCATTGAACATCGGTATGCATTTTCTGATCGTTATGATTACTGATCGCCCCACCGCGCTGGCTTAGCCATGCTATTTCGTGTAGATTGGCGAGTAGTCCATTTTTTGGGACAGCTTTTAATGAAAAGCATAGGTAAACTAAACAGAGAAGAGCCGTGGTATGCTGGTATTATGTTTAAAAGGCGTTGATCTATTGAAGATTTTTTTTTCCCTGCATTTAGGGCTCTTGGCTTAATAACGCCCGAAGTCCAGCTGTTCCACATATCATCACACTGCTTTTGCAGCAGTAATCATTTACCATCGAAGAGTTGCTGTCTGAGTTTGAGGCAGACGACACAACATTTTGGTGCCACATAGCCTGTAAACAACTGTGGGAGCCTTGCCCTGAAACGTGATGTCTGTAAAGAAACATTACCTTGATAGCTATGGCATGTTGGCTTTGTTTTGCATTCATATTTTGGCTTTATATGCTCTGCTGATTTTAAGCTCACTCTACCGTTATTTTTTTAGACTGCCAAGGGAAGAAATGCAACGAACTTATGAAAGCAAAGGTCGAAAACTTGTTCGGTATTGCTATATAATTTTGTTCTGGCTTTTTAGCTCAAGACGCACTTGTTTGGGAATCTTTCTCATAGTATGCAGAAAATAATATCTTCCGTGGCATCATTACCAGTGCTTTCTAAAGCTGGTGCTATATATCGCTGCTTTATTTCAACAGTACGTGACTATTTCAAGTTCAGGCAAGATTTAGTGCACCAATGGTGTAATAGTATAATGAGAGATATAGTTTATTGAAATTACGAAGTAGTTGTCATTCTAGTAACATTCGGCTTGGCATGTGCAGGGGGTTTAAACGATAAAATATTTAGCGGACTTGTTTATGAAGTTCTTTACAAGAAATAGCATCAAGCGTTTATTCAGGTTGCAGAGAAGAAAGCCATTCAGTATTGCTCAGGCTATTTACCATATGCTCTCCCTTCAGTACAGCTACCTGCACTGTGTGTATTTGTTCATACTGACATGCAGTTACTGATTGCTTGTACATTGCTGGTTGGTTACACCAGCTTTAGTCGTGTAGATGTAATATTACTTTGACGTATAACTAGACTATTTACCTTGCTCAAAGCAACAATATATCGTTTTCTCTCCCCAAGCTTTTCAGATTTGCCATCAGTTTCCCAACTCACTTTATTCGCAGCTGCTATAAATTTATTGTTTAACCCTAGAGCAATACTGAAAGGCGAACATCATGAAGTACTCTTTCAAATTTTGTCCTTTTTAGAGAAACGTTTGTTTGTTTTTGCATATGCTTTTGTGTTTGGCAAACATCAGTAGGCTTGCTTACAGTGCAGGTGGGGTGGGCTGCAAAACAAAGGGAAATATTAATAGAGCTGCTCATTTAGGGGTGCGTTGCTTGTGCTTTTATTGATCTTATATGTGTATAGCTTTGTCTTAGCACGTGCCATGGCTTTCCCCATAATGGGTGGCAGTGATCTTGCTGCCCACCTCTCAGGTGGACTGCCCAATTCCAACTACCTGCCTACAACAAACCCACCTCCTGGGCTTCAAATTGTGATATTCAGGGACAATTTTCTATGTCTAATGTGACCAGTGACACCATTTAAGATACGCAGTGTGCATCTCTGGTCCATTAGTGTCATCTCGGGTTGCTTTCCTCTGTTATATTACCTACTAATATTTCTTTATGTGCATCCAGATTTTACCTCTTCCCAAGCAAATAAGACATATAAAATTTTGCCCAACTCCAGCAGTGACTGAATACTAGGCCAAAACCAAAAACCATGCAAGACTAATTTTGTGCCTTAAAAAAAGCAGAAATGATCACCCGATTTTTTTTCAATTGCCATGTCTGGCCAAATGATGTTTTAGTGAACTGCCACATGACCAAGCCAATTGCAATTGTAAGTGCATTGAGGAGTCATGCGTTGGACTTGGAGCACGCATGTGGATCTTGTGCTGCTTAGCTGCTTAACTCCAAATATTCTCCTCTGTCAGAAAAAATTGTCAATTTTTTGAAAAAACAATTTTTCAGACTTTTTTAGGTTTTGAAATAAATTCACAAAATATCAACAATATATAGATATCGAAATATAAAATGTATGGGAAACACCTTTTCACCTCAAGATTCAACTTGTGTTTGAAGCAGCTTGTGATTGGGGGAAAATGAAAAATCTCCGTTATGCTAGACGTATCTTTTTTGTTATTCGCCAGTCACATCAAGCATTGTATTTTATGATGTGCTTAAGCGAAGAAAATAACTTTTCGCCTCAAATATTCAGGTACCACAAATTGTTTTCAAGAAATCAGAGGTGCCCGAGCACCACACCTTGTACCTTGATATGGAATGACCCATGTATGCCTACCTGAGAGTAATCTTGCACAGGGAAGATTTCCGATGGTATGGCTATATGATTAGCTGTTATGAAAATTGAATAGTGGCATATAAGGAGGTACAGGATCATTGTAATCAGATCTAGCATAAAGTCCTGCCTATATGAAGTAAATTTCTAGTACGTGCTCAATTGCTCATTGCAGGCTGAACAAGCAGCACCGAATGAATACTATCGCTTCGTAAATCGCAAGTAAGGCAATTGCTTTAAGTAGAACGCAGCGTGCGAAAAAGCTGTGAAGACTGAAAGGCTGGAACTTAAAATGGTATGGCTGTTGTATATTAAACAGGTCTGTGTCATACATCACTGATCTTGAGAATATAATATCTGCAATGTACACATCTCCTTAGTTTTTGTGTGAATGAAGCCTGCAGATTAAATATAGTTTGACTGATGCTGGCAGGGCAATATTTTTATTCTGGGCGCAGTAATGTTTGTGCGCCTGTAAGTGGTGTACCGTAAAAAATGTTCTTTGATGTGGTCTTTATTATCAACCGGTTTTGCATGCTTAGTTATCCATGTCGTTCATAGCAGAATTTTCTTTAAAGTGATAAGTTCTGGAGCCTAAACTCTCATATATTCAGGAACTAATTTTATATCAACACTAAGCATCCACCTGAAGTTATTGGTTTGCCGAAATCAAATTTTTACTCCCAAATATCCTTCTTTGTATGGGAGGGCATACTACCTTGCATGTATTTTTATCATCCCTACAGTATAAGACGCGGCATATCTCTGCATGTCTAGAGACGTACGGCAAAACGCTTTAGATGAAGAGCGTGTGGCCATAGGCCTTCAATATATACTTTGTGTTAGATCATATAGAGCACCCGGACTTCAAATATGTGTTTGGATAAACACTGAGAAGCTGAGCTTGGATCATGTGGTGATATATGCTTGTTTTATGTGCAGATGTCTTTTATAAGATCCATGAGCCAATATCCTTAACACACTCTTCCTGAGGTTGTGCTTCCTGCAGGGTGTCCAGCTTACTGCCTGGGCAGTGCACTTCCTCCGGCGCCTCAACCTCATCTCTTGGTCCATGAACCCTTCACTGCTAACCCCATGCTCAACACAGTCGATTCGATTTTCCATCCAAGTTGGACCCTCCTCTAGAATGCACCTATGCCCAGCCTCCAGTTCCGTCAACACCTCTCCCACTACAAGGCTATATGCTTCAAACCCGCTACACATGCGCAACCCTTCCATCATGACCAAATGCACACTGCGCCACATCACCTTCCTCCTGCACTACCTGGTCATGTGCTGATTAGTGCCCTGTTCCAAATCCACTGCCTTTTGGACCTCTTATGTCCTTGTGGCATGTATACTCTACGTCATCCTTGTGTAGAGCACTCGATTGGCGCACTCCCCTGCATACAAATCGTTACCTCGTCGCAGTTCCTACTTTTTACAAGCAATTCTTGTAAGGAAGTAGATTCCCATAGAACTGTGAAGAAGATGAGCATGATCACTTTGTCCGTAAATTGTGGGCTGATTTTTAATTTCAGTTTTTATTGCGTAAGCACTGTCCGAGCGCTCTACAGAAGAGTGACGTCGAATATACATGTATATGAGCTCTCAATAAAATGGTTCTGGAAAATGTTTTGTCTGCCTCATTTAGTTGCATGGTTTTCATGCCTCATAAGGTAGATTACACGGAAGATATTATTGGGAAATGACTGCATGAGAGTGAGAAACCCACAATTATCAGACTAGCAGTTATTCAAAGCAAATGGCAGCAGTCTCTAAAGGGCAAGTGTGAAGTAAAATTGCATGGCTAAAGGTGTCTTAATAGTGGCAGTACCACGTGTGTCAATTAATCCTCGTTGCATAGTAATAAACACCAATATGTGAAATTACCGGTATGGCCTGTTTATCGCATATGTTGGCTGTGCCAAGACTGGATCAATGTTGGCATGAACGCTGGACCAACATATGAAATGTAATTTATCGAAGCCCAGTGGCATGCCAATGTTGGTCCCATGTTTGGCCGCCATTGGTCCGGGGCTGGTGTGCTGCCTGGGCTGCAGGATGGCTGGCATGTCACGTGGGCTCCAGTGTCTGCAGGTCGGTACGCAGCGGGGCCCGGTAGAAAACTGCCGCCAGGTGTCCGTAGATGTGACGCCGCTGTCTGGAAGGCAGATGCAAATAGCACAAGAGAGCCGAGCCGAGCCAGATGCTGGTATGGCTTAACACTGGGGATTGCGGGGAGTGGATCCCGTGTCCACAAGGCCCGGGAGGCCGGCTGAAAGCTGCAGGCCAAAATTCTGGAATGGCGCATAAGGCGGCACGGTTTTGCCTTTACGCGATGGTAGAAGCATCCAGTGTGATTGCTGACTGGTCTCCGTACGGCTGCCCTGGGATGATGTGCTGAACAGGATAAATGCTGCTCCGCCAAACAGGCGGCAGCGAGACGATGTGGAGAGGCCAGTAAGCCGGGATGGCTCGGTGAAACTGCATAACTACAGGAACTCTCTCCGCATGCGTTTATTGTAAGTCACGAGAGATGGCACCAGCATCCGTGCGGGCCTCCGTACAAACCTCGCCAGCAAAACGTGACATGCGGCTTTGCAAACTCAAAGTTCAAGTTGAACGAGACTGCTCAGTTCGTGCGAGGATAATAAAAAAACAAGAGGACAGCAACGTGCTCGCGCTTTACACCACGGTCCTGGTGGTCGTTTCTTCTGGCGTGGTGCAGGCAGCCACGAAAGGCTTAGAACTAACCAGCACTATGTTGAATACCGCCTTCAATACAACCCGGACAAGGGTTAAGCGCACACATCTGAGAGAAGATATCGGCGCGGTGAGATCGTCCTACTCCGCGCACCGCATGAGGCAGATTTGTGGTCTGCGGCCACGGTCCCGGACGGTGCCCGAACACCCGGCGCCGAGCTGCAAAACCAACAAGCCCGTTTTTGCACCCATGGCCCCAGGCGACTCGGCTCCCAGAGCCTGGGAATCTCAGAGTCGCAAAAGAGACAGAAGAGGAAATATCTACAGGAAAATTCGGACCACTCACGCGACTTCCGTAAACCCTCTCTTCAGACCGACACCTTCACGGGCGCTAGGCACCGCGCTTCCCACGAATTGGACCATGTTGTCTTAAACCTGAAGCAAGTTTTCCTAAGGGTACCAAAAAATTAGCTGATGCTTAGCTTTAGTTAAGCCCGGTAGGTTGCGAAAGCAATAATAGCATGGTTACGCTGTAGTTCAGCTCTTAGTGTAACCAAATGTGGCGTACCATGTTGACCGCATGATTAACACAGGACGCACATTGGAGTATACTATTGTTTAGCTTTATTCTTTCTACCTATGAAGACACTTCGGTGATCACGGAAGTAGTGAGACTTTGTCTCCACACGAGTAATCACATAGCCATCTGTTTCCCCATTGAGTCATTGTCTTCGGTTTCAAATCACTCATCTGCAAGAAATACTGGAATTCGACAGCTCGGATGAATGCAGGGTCTCTTCTGGGGTCTTTTTTGAAATCTCCAGTACTTATGGCCAGTTGATTGTCTGTTCGTTTGGGCATTCCTCGTTCGATGACGTCAAGAGGTGCTTCAAGACCAGCTTGGGGAGAAATATACAGTCCCATTACAATCACTTTTGAGCCAGAAAGCTTCATACGCACTGCTTGCCCAAACTCAGTTGGCCCAGGCGGTGTTACCACAGCCACGTAACGAGTCTGCGTAACATAAACTGCGACACCAGCGTTCACTATCCGACCTTTGATGCCATATTGCCGTTCTTCCAGTTCATTAGCTACCTGATTTGCACAAATAATTGCGTGAAACAGTATTCGTTCAGCCACTGGATTCAAATGCGGTAGGCCCTCGGACACAGGTGAGCAACGATACCCGTTTAACACACTGTAGAGGGGGACCTTCTGGTCTTTAAGGCTCGCTCGACACGTTCTACACATCATTATAGTATCCTCGTCTCATTCTGGATAAGCTAGGTGAAGAGTAGGATACATAAGCTCGCTTACCGGAGTCAAGCAGTCTTTATGCCATAGGCGACCACACACAAGTACACACTTGCGAAGGGGTTACTCGTGAATTGTCTATGAAATTCACGCCTAGCCGAATCAAATTCACCAACTCTTCTCACGTACTCTGAACATGGTTGCTCTTTCAAGTCATCCGCTGACACAGTGAAACCAGCCTTCACAAGTGACGCTTCCCGTCTCTTTTTCAAACGTACAGCTTGTTCTTGCGACGTCTTTTCTGCACGCCATTTCCTCCGGGTATCGTTATACTGTAGTTGTCGAGCCAGCATGACCAACATGCTCCTTTTCAAGCCGTCGTTGTCGTTCTTCTTCTGTTTCTTGAACGCTTCGTTGCCGTCTAGTTGCGTTCCTACGTTCGTGACTGCTGAGAGAACACGTCGACAAAGAATCTTAACTGTTCAAAGCGTCCATTACATTAATTTCGGAGTCGTCACCGGTTGAGGAAGATTCAAGAGTAGCGCTCCGCGCTCATCTAGCTGCATCTTGAGCGACCTGTCGAGCGAGACGCTGCTCCCGGTTTTCATCTGTCTAAGGAGCACGCTGTCGTTTCCTGGCTTCATCAAGACGGCGTGACTTTTCTTTCTGTTTATCAGGACGCATAGCGACTGCCCCAGTTGAGCAAGTGAGAGCTTTTATATATCCATCATTTTCCTCCTCCTTCCCTCAACTGCAAGAGAAGAAATGACAGCAGCGCCTCCACTCGGTAGCAGCGCGGCTCCAGCTGCAGCGCGCCGTGCCTACTGACCGCCGCCACCTGACGACTCGACTTGGTAGCCCATCTATGGCAGCTGGTATAACGTCACATCTGGGGTCATTAAAGTTCAAACGTGCCTACCAACCGTACCTACACGAAGGGCAGAAAATGGGAGTAGTATTGGTGTCCTAATACATGCGCTGAGCATGTAGAAAAGTTCAAACATGCTGCAGCGGAAGTCACGCTATACACAAGAAAGCATGTCGCAGGGCCTAGCGATCAAAATTTACTCTAGGACTAGCACTTGTCATCCGACTCACCAGCAAGGCTACATGCAAATCCTTGCCTATGCTAGGGTAGGGATAAACTCCTACGCTGGGCAGGGCGACAAGGCGGGAAAAGTCCAGCGAGGCTTTCGCCTTGCCGGCGACTGCGGAGTCGCGCGAGGATGCGTCCGCTCGCACGGAGTTCTCGATGTCGAATAGAGCTTGGCTGTCCCGCGTGCACAGTGGCAAGACCAGTGGTGGCGCTTGTGCTGGCACTATCTCTCAATGGTTAAACGTCTGCCATCGACACTGGCGTCATCTTGTGGTAGTTAGAGTAGCTACCGCGTGAGGGAGAGCCGACTTCGAGGAGAACGAGGAGAAATCGTTCCCCACAAGCTGTATGGAACATGCACTGCCTAGCTGGTGCTGCAATCGTCCTGTAGCATGCCTCAAAATCCTGCTGTTAGCAGCTTGGTTGTCGATAGACGACCGAGCATGCGCAGCAGCCTTATAGATAAGTGTGTGACAAATAACGCCCTTTTGCAGGTACTCTCGATGTAGCCCATTTATCTGACATACGCCATGCAAAGCTGAGACACAGCGTGCAATCTGATCCCTGTAAGCTCATGCTGGTGACGTGAAAACATATCGTATTAGCCACTTCCAATGCAGCCGCACAAGGTGCCGACAACCGTCAAGTTTGAAGCGTTCGGGCATAAGAAAGCTAGAAGCAAACCCACCACCCTACTGCCTCAGTAGGAGTCAATGTCGGTTCTCCTGTAGCCCGTTTCATCGGCACCACGTGGCTTCACTATTTGTATAAAGCAAGCATCGACACCTCCCAGCAGTACATGGCCACGGCTACGAGTCAGTATGCACATCATTGACATATTTATGCTGTTACAGCAGGTTAGTAACCAAACAAAATTAACATTGTACATCACTTGATCGCTACTGTCAAGCTTATCGCAGTTTCGTGTGCCATTTAGGGCTTCTTTTTTTTGCTTGTCTCTTGATTGCATGTCGTAGTAGCTTCTGTGCTCTAAGATGTCAGATGATGTAGCCAAAGCCAGGGAAGAAATGAAAGCTGATCTAGCAAAGATGAAAGATGAAATAAAATTTGAACTCAAAACTTTTTGTGAATCTCTACGAAGCCGCTCAAAAGTATTTGCTCTTCTCGCTAGGATATGTGTTACGGTGCGGAGATTGTCACAGCAGACTCATTGCAGGCTGCCTATGCTCGATGGCTATTTTTATTCGCTAGAACTAGTATAGGTTACCTTGTTAACCCTTCTCAAAGTTTTTGTAATTTTGTTTTGCACGAAATAGATATGTTTTTATTAAATTCTAACCAGAATTTTTATATCTGCATTACTGTAATTCTTTACATTATCGCTTGCGCCATGGAATATTTTCTGCAGGATAACTAGACTAGAACGAACAAGCGTTATACTCAAGGCTGTAAACAAAAGTGGTGCCTCAGTGCGATGCAAGGCAGAGCAATCTTCATCGTCAGAGCTGCAAGTTAACTATAAATGAAAGCCGCTTTCGCCGTTTACTTTTTTACAGCATCATGAGCTATGAAGTAAGGAATTTAGAAAGTTTGGTGAAATCGTAGGGAAGCGTTGGGCACCTAGCTGACATCGCCGCCGCAATGATCGAGCAACAAGTTTCCGTGGGGATATATGGCTTTGCCCAACTACCGCAAAACGAATTGCCGACAGCTGGTAGCGGGCGATATAGATGTGCATGTTTCAGTTCGTGTTTACGCGGTGTAATATGATCGCCAAAACCGCGCCAGCTAACTAATCCGCCCTTAACAAGTACAAGCGCTTTCCCTATATATTGAAGCGCACGCGCAATCAGCGGTGGAGAAATGTAAACATTGAATGAAAACAAAAAGCGCCCGGACAAGACGACGTCGAGCTCTCTACCGGCTTCAAAAATGTGACTTCACGGCCTCTCCCCTAATTTTTCCTTGCTCTACGACCCTGCGCCTTTTCAAGGATTTGTGGGGAGGCGGATATGTGCGCCTTTCCAGCCTGAAATAGTTGGCGATATCATGAATAGTAATTAACCCGTTATTCGTGATATTCGGGTCGGAGGGCGCGCCACTGCCCGGTCGATAAAACCCCTCCTAAATCCGTAGGTGCTTGTCCCGATGTACACAGGCCAGTACAATGCAAACTGCAATAAATGCGGCGAAAGAGCGACATACGACCACATTCTCTGGAACTGCGCAAATAATCCGCCACAGGCGGAATTATTACAGCTCCCTTCTTTCGAGCAGTGGGAAGCTGTGCTGGTCAGCTCGGACCCGAAGATCCAACTACGGATCATCGAGCGGGCTAATGAGGTCGCCGCCAGCCATGGACTAGCGACCATCTAGTTCGTCTCTCCTTAGACCTGCTAGAGCGACGAAATAAAGATTTTGCAAACCAATTGCTCCATGATCCAGTTTCACGAACTGGTCGCGCCATCTGGAGTCTAAATTACGTAGTATCAAAGCGTTCGCGGGCGTTGGCCTTCCATTGCTGCCGTTGTATGGCGTAGGTATATTGTTAAGGGGCTTTAGAGGTATCCAGGCCACCTGCATGTGGTGAAGCCGGGCAAAGTGTAGCGAAGCCAGGAGGTTGCGCAACCTGTAAGCTTCCTAGGATTATCGTTTGGTCCTAAAAGCGGTTTCCCATAATGCAACGGCTAGCGGTACGCCCGTTTCTATAATTAACTGCATGATGGCGTCGTAGGTGTCGAGTAGTCAATTATCACCAAAGTTGATACGTGAGCGCAGGTACTCCTGCGTCCACGATAAAGTCGCTGGAACTGGGAAAGCACCGTATCCGTTTTATCTTCGCCCCCACGCCAAGCCGGGCCTACGATTGGCTCCCCGTGGTAGCGTGGTCACGCGTCACCATAAATGTTGCGTCACCAATCCGCGCGCCAGTCTTGCAGTACGGAGATAGCTAGCACGAACGCACCCTCTCGCTCTTAGCCTTTTGCAAAACCAAGAAAGGGGACTGCAAATGCATAAGCATGCCCGGTTTCTTCGTTTTAGGGTTCACCAATCGCCAGGAATCCGGAAAGATCCTTGTTACCATTCCGAGCGGTATGAATGACAGCGGAGGACCCGCTATTTCGGCTACACAGGATAAAGCGGGATAAATTTCCACCCACGAGCTACACAAGGCTCTGCGAGTGACGTCTTTGATTAAAGATTGTGCTTCATAGTCCTCTGCTTATAAAGAAGCCAATGTTGTAAGGTCAAGGTGATAGAAATCCGAAGGAGCTATGTGGTCGTAATCATTGAATATAATGCATACCGCCTCTTAAAATATAACATTCGATGGTAACGTGTCTTGATTGGAAAGCACACTTATACAGGAAGGATGCCAAGGCGATTTTTGAAATTACATCGGATATTTCAAGATATTGTGTTGTGCTTTCCCGTCGTTGAACTGTGGCTGGTTCTTGCTTTTTGATGCTTTGTTTTCTTTTGCGAAAATCTTCGTTGTTGTCCATGTACGACGCCGCTGAGCACTCGATGTGTGTCATTCTTTCATATTCGCTTAAAGCGGAGCTTTATACGGGGGTTGGTTGGTAGCTTACGCTTTCGCGTCATACAATTAAAGTTGAAGCTTAAGCGTCTCCCAGAATTTTTACAATATTAGGTTATTATCATAAATATCATAAGCTTTTAAGAACGGTGCCAAGGCAAGGGGATGGTGGTTGCTCCTGGCCCTACGGGGCTGTGACTGGTAGGTCGTTGTTGTTATTGTGGATGTAGGAAGAAGGAAAAGGAAATGCACGGGTCTGCTACTGGCTCTGTAGCTGCGCCACCTCCGCTGCTTCGTGCGAACAGAAAAGAAAACAGGGTAGAAAGAAAAAAATTGGCTGCGGTTTAGCAATTGGTTAAGCCTGGTGATTGCGAAGCAATACGGGGTACTACTGTTGTACCTCTTGTGGTGATGCTTGGCTTTGCTACATTCACCATGGTGATGCTCCGGTTATGTTTGCTGTTATGGCAATGGTGACGCTTGACCGTACTATGTTTAGCTATGGTTTTACATAGCTAAACACACACAGACAAAATCACAATGCACACATGTTTCTCGTTTCATCTTTTATTCAAACCTATAAATACACTCCAGTGGTCCGTAAAGAAATGGCTTTTTTCTGTACATCACTAATTACGTATTCTTCCGAAGGTAGAATACTTCAAACGCATCGGATTTCAACATCGGGGTAGTGCTCATTTTTTTTGCAGCCTACCTAAGCGCTTTGACTGTAGGCGGCATCTCATGGCTTGACGAGACGAGCGGAGTCAGGGCGTAACTGCCACCGCGCAAGGCGACGGTGAGCCGCCGCTCTTACACAGATGGTATGACGTCACGCAGCGCGCAGCGCCACTGGTGAGAGGAGCAGAATTCAGGCGGTAACTCCCATCGCGCAAGGCGACGGCGCGAGTGTAGTATATTCTAGGCACTATAGCGCGAGTTGAGCCAACACCGTTGAGCCCCGCTCTTACACAGATGGTATGACGTCACGCAGCGCGCAGAGCCACTAGTGAGTGAGCGGCCGCGCGTTCGATGAGCTCCGTCGAACGCAGCCGTTCAAGTCCAAGTTTCGACCTACGGCGTGCATTATACCGCTGGATTCGACTACAAACGTGAAGTGGAGTCCGAGGAGACCGCAAGTTCGGAGGTAGGCACACTAATTTGCCTATTTTTCGGCGGCCCACGCGGGACCGCTAGGCCTACCCATAGGCCTAGCAGAAGAAAGACGCTCTCGGCGGCGGGAGCCACAGAAGAGCATGAGCAACGCAATGGAGCTGGTGGAGGGAGAGACTATCGACCCCGCGGAGCTAACTAAGGGTACTTGGTTTATTACGAAAAAGAAAGGCCGCGTAGTGCCCCTCGAAGAGGAAACGCGAACCGCGACCAAAGATGAAGAGCGGCGGACTACAGGTCACAAGGCCGCCATCGGAAGAAAGCTAGCGGCAAAATCGGTAGAGAAGCAGTCCGTGCAGATACCGAAGGACGCCGAAAAAATAATAATACGCCCCCGGGGCGGAGTCAGCCGTCTAATAGAAGGTGGAATGATTGAACTGGCTGAATCGATCGCCCGCGCCGCCGGCATCGAGCTCAAGGACGCCGAGAACGACATCTTCTCGGCAAATATAAAGCAACAGTCCATACTAATCGCCACTACTAGCGAAGAGCGTGGAAGAAGGTACGCGGCTTTGCGCGCAGTTCTTTGCGGCAGCGAAAATATAGAAGTAAAGGCCTATCCCGCTATGCCTGAAGATTGCGGCAAGGGAGTCGTGCACGACGTCCCCCTACGCTATTCCAACGAAGAGCTATTGGAGCGAATACGCAGGAGAAAGGAGAACCCTTCAGTGCTCGGTGTTCGCAGACTGGGAGCAACCTCCAAGACAATACTAATCCTCTTCGAAGATCAGAAGGTACCGCGCTGGGTGTACCTATCTCCTTTCGCGCAAAGATGCGTCTTGTACAAGAAGAAATATGAAGTTTGCCACGCGTGCGGGCGCATGGGACACCGAGACGACATCTGTCCGGATCCGACGAATAAAAAGTGCCGCGGATGCGGCATGGAAAATACGAAAGAAGGTCATCTGTGCGAACCGAGGTGCCAGCTATGCGGAAAGAATCACCTCCTCGGCGATAAGCGATGCCGGGAGATATATAGAACCCCATACATCACCAAAAAAAGACGTTGGGAGAAAAAACTGGGTCAGCAGGAACAACTGAAAATGGCTGATGCAACGCAAAACTGCGAGCGAGCGGGACGCTCAAGAACCAGAAATGGTGAAGAGGACCCCCGGCTACTAAGAAGGAGATCGAGATCAAACAGCAAGGACTGCCAGCACTTCTCAGCCGAAGAGGGGGACTTCCCAAGGCTGGAGGAAGGAGCCGCCGCCAACTCTACGCGACGCCGCTCGAGCTCAGGTACCAGGGACCGTTCCAGCTCTGGACGAAGGCGCTCCAGTTCGAGGACCTTGGCCGACTCATCCACTGCCAGCAGCTCTGGGTGCTTTACACGGGACCCCAAGACGTCGTGGGGACCACCTGCACGCAGACGCAGTCCGAGCGAAGATCGAAAAACGGTAAGCTTCACGGTTAGCAGTTCCCAGGTAAATAGGGAGGCAGACGAGAGAACTAAAAAACTAGAAAAAGAGAATCGAGAGCTCAAGAGCATGCTCAGCATGCTCACTACAGAGATTCAAAGTTTAAGAATGGAAAAGAGTACCCCCCCTCCTCCACCGAGGAACCAACTGGTACCCCAAAAACAGGTACAGAAACAGATGCCCTCTTCCCCGCCTACAAAGGTCGTAGTCGCGCGCCCTGAGCAGAGAGATAATGAAGAGGAAAAAATGATTACTGAAACAATCAGACCACCCCCGCAAAAACGTAAAGGGAACGGACGGATCCGCTGGTGGCATTAGAAAGGAGACTGGACGCTAAATACGAAGCAAGATTTGAAAGAATCGAGACCCCCCTCACCCAATTAATGGGTGCGGTAAATCAAATGCAGACGCAATTCACCGCGATGCAGAACGCCTTCACCGAGAGGCTAACTACATTAGAAAAGACTGTGACCCCAATTCAACAAAATGGACAGGCGCAGTAAAAATGAAGACTCACTGGTGTGGCAGTGGAACTGCCGCGGCTTCCAACGAAAGCGAGCGCTCTTGCAACAGCACTTAGAGCAGAGCGCAGAAAAACCTTTAGCTATAGCCCTTCAGGAAACAGGAAAAGGTCTACCAAAATTATCGGGATATCAGGCGTTCCACGGTGATCGGGGAGAAAAATCCCGCGTCTCCACGCTAGTTAAAAGACACATAGCGGTAGTCGAGCATGAGGTCAACTCACGAGACATCGAAGCTGTATTAATAGAACTTATCACTGGTCGCAAGGACGAGGCTAGTCTCTTCATCTTAAATGTGTACAGCACCCCCCAGCAGAGAAAGATACGTTTCCGCGCCCTCTTCCGCAAAGCGATCAAAACAGCAGGAAGCAATACTCTTATAATACTAGGAGACTTCAATGCCGCCCACCAAGAATGGGGCTAGTATAGACACGACCCCAAGGGTAGGCAACTGTGGGAGGACATACATGAGCTCGGCCTCACCCTGCTGACGGACCCTAGCTGTCCGTCCAGGATGGGAAACAGCGTCTGTGCAGACACCACCCCGGACCTTACCTTAGGAAAAAACACGGGAGACGCAGTCTGGAAAAACACAGCTCAAAATTTTGGCAGCGACCACTTTGTTCTGGCTCTCACCCTCAGCAAGGGCGTCAAAACGCGTCGCCTCAAAAAACCCAAAATCACCGATTGGGACAGGTTTAGGCAAATCAGAGAAAACTGCGAATCGGGAGATGAAATCCAAAACATAGAGCAATGGGCAGAGACGCTTAAGAAACAAGTAGAGAAAGCAACCACGACCCTACGGGAGGACGATGCGCCGGTGACGGTTGACAGCAAACTCCTTCATATGTGGGAAGCAAAATGCGGCATGGAGAGGCGTCTCCGGTCGCAAAGATGGAACAGGAACCTTAGGCGAAGGATAGCAAGATATAACAAAGAGATTGAAGATTACGCAGTAAAACTTTGCGAACAAAACTGGTGTAGTAGGTGTGACGAGATGGAAGGGAACATGAGCCTTGCTAATACGTGGAGCCTACTCAGACACCTACTTGATCCTGACAATTCGAAAACTCAATCGGGCATAAGACTGACGAAAGCCAGACACGCGTTCGAGGGCACGGACGGGGAACTCATGGCGAAACTAATTAACATGTACGTAGGCGACACGCAAACCTTACCCCTGCCGGATTACGAAGGACCCTTAAACGAGGCCCTAGACGCGCCGATCACGGAGGCGGAGGTTCGCGCCGAAATATTAGGCCTAAAAACAAAATCGGCTCCCGGCCCAGACGGAATCACAAACAAGGTTCTCCGAAATTTGGACGATAATTCCATCCGCGCGCTCACCAAGTACATGAGAATCGTATGGGACAGAGGCAGCCTCCCACAACAGTGGAAGACGGCAAACGTAACTTTGATACCGAAGCCAGGCAAACCCCCTAAACTAGAGAACTTACGACCAATCTCTCTAACATCCTGTATAGGGAAATTGATGGAGCGGGTAGTCCAAACGCGACTAACGCGTTTCATGGAGCTTAACGACCTGTGGCCACACGAAATGGTTGGGTTCCGGCCCGGCCTGTGCACACAGGACGTAATGCTCCGCTTGAGACACGATATCATAGAAAGCGAAACCAGGGACGCGAGGGTACTACTAGGTCTAGACCTGACAAAGGCGTTCGATAATGTAAAACACGCGGCAATTCTTTCTGGTCTCCAAGAATTGGGGGTCGGAAAGAAAACGTATGACTACGTAAAGACTTCCTGTCGGGTAGAACGATAAAGATAAAGTTTCAGGACATTGAATCCTCCACCGTCAAACTAGGAAGCAGGGGTACGCCACAGGGTTCGGTGCTGTCCCCGTTCCTCTTTAATGTTGCCATGCGAAACCTCCCGGCAGAACTGAGGAAAGTGGAAAACTTGAAATTCAGTATGTACGCGGACGACGTCAACCTGTGGGCTACCCAGGGGAGTGACGCGAGCATCGAGGAGCGCTTGCAAGCGGCGGCGGACACCGTCGTATCCTACGCGGCCGAAAGGGGCCTCTCGTGCTCTCCACAAAAATCGGAACTGTTTATCTACAACCCGAAGGCGCTCAGGTGTAAACGCCAGATAAACATCAGCGTAACAGTAGACGGCCAAATAGTGCCAAAAGTCGAACAAATTAGGATCTTGGGGCTGTTTCTACAAGCAGATGGGTACAACGATACAACGGTAAAGAAACTGAACGCGTACGCCACGCAAGTCACGGGTCTGTTCAGGAGAATCGCACTAAAGGGTCGGGGCCTTAAGGAACGAAGCCTCCTGAAACTAATGCAGGCTTACATCACTAGCCGCATATGTTACGCCACACCATTCCTAAACATTAGATCAGACGAAAGACAGAGAATAGACGCACTCATCAGACGATGCGCGAAGAGGGCTCTGGGACTACCCATCTCGACCTCGACTGAACGCCTCCTCGAAATGGGGGTGCACAACAATTGGACGGAACTAGCGGAGGCTGTGCGCATGGCGCAACTAGAAAGATTAAGCAGAACCACCACGGGCAGAACCATCCTCGGCTGGGTGGGACTGCAGTCAGATAGAGGAACAAGCCACAAAGTAGACATTCCACGAGAGTGTCGCGAATATATAATAGTGCCCCCCCTACCTAAAAACATGCACCCTACGTACAACAAGGAGAGGAGACAAAAGAGGGCCGAGACGCTCGCAAAGAAAGCGGGGAAAATGAAGCCGGGGGAGGTCGCCTACGTGGACGCGGCTAGCGGGAAGTCGGGGGCGGCGGTGGCTGTGGTCGTCAACGGCCGCGGCGTGCCCGCCGCCGCCGCGTCCGTTAGAAGCCGAAATGTAGACACGGCTGAAGAAGTTGCAATAGCGCTCGCTTGCGTTGGAACGGAAGCCAGCATAGTTATTAGTGACAGAAAAACAGCTGTCTGGAACTTTGGAAAAGGGAGGGTCTCGACGGAGGCCGCCAAAATTTTAGAGAAAAGAAAACTTGAAAGAAAGATTCGAATTATTTGGACCCCCGCGCACGAGTACGTCCCCGGCAACGAGGCGGCGCACGAGCTAGCCCGAGCTCTCTACTTCCGGGCAGCCGTAGAGCCGCCTGATTGCGATGGGATGGACGCGAGGCTGCAAACTTATAAGGAAATTTTAGAACACTACAGACTTAGCAGAAGGTCCCTGCCACCACCGGACCGAACGCTAACTAACAAGGAGGCCGTCGCTTGGCGGCGCCTGCAAGCTGGGAATTTCCCAAGTCCCGTCTGGCTTTTCCACACGCAAGTGGAGGAAAAGGCGGACGATAGATGCGAAACCTGCGGAGAAAGGGGTACTCTTGATCACATAATCTGGCAATGCCTTGATTCCCCTGGCGCCAAGGAAAACATAAACAGTAGAGAAGCCTGGGAACTGCTACTGCGGAGCGACTCCCCCGCCAACCAGCAGCGAGCTGTCCGCCTGGCGGCTGAAGCCGCGAAGAAACACTGTTTTTTCGCCTGTCTTTAGTCGCGGAGGCCCCGGCCTCCGTCCCATAGGCCTGCGTGCCGGGGGCGGGGAGTAGGGGGCCTCCTACATCGGTGGAAAAATAAAGTTAGTAACAACAACAACAGAGCCACTAGTGAGAGAAACGGAGTCGGGCCGTAACTGCCACCGCGCAAGGCGACAGCGCGAGCTGAGCCCCAAATGTTACACAGATGGTATGACGTCACACAGCCAGGTCACGCTTAAGGTCAAGCGTGGCTGCCACCGCCGTGCCTTTTGAAGGGCTGAGGTGGTAGCTAAACTGATTTAACTGATTTATTTATAGGAAGAGAAAGGCGCTATAACTGTCTCACTCACACATCGCACAGAACACGGACGCCTCGTCGTTTCGCCTCCATAGAAACGCAGCCGCCGAGGTCGGGTTCGAACCCGGGCACTCCGGCACAGTAGTCGGGCGTCTTACCATCCCTGCAGGGCGTGGTAGCTAAACAAAAAAAAATAATTTATTTATAGGAAGGGAAAGGCGCGGTAACTGTCTCACTTAATTAATAATAATTGGTTCACTGGAAGGGAAAGGCGCTGTAACTGTCTCCATCGAAACGCAGCCGCCGAGGTCGGGTCCGAACCCGGGAATTCCGGACAGTAGTCGGGTGTCTTACCACTGTGCCACCCCGGCGGGGCAACTGTCTCACTTGATTTATTTAACTGATTTATTTATAAGAAGGGAAAGGCGCGGTAACTGTCTCACTTGATTTCTGTGGACACCGCAACCACGCCGTAAGGGAAGGGAGGAAGATGTGAATGAAAGTGGAAAGAGAGAAAGAGGAGCCGTAGTGGAGGGCTACGGAGTAATTTCGACCACCTGGGGATCTTTAACGTGCGCTGACATCGCACAGCACACGAGGCCTCTTCGTTTCGCCTCCATCGAAACGCAGCCGCCGAGGTCGGGTTCGAACCTGGGTACTCCGGCACAGTAGTCGGGCGTCTTACCAACTGTCTCACTTGTTTATTGCTTCGCATTAAAAGAAGAGGGAGAGAAAGCCGCGCGCAGCAACAGCCGTCGTCCACCACCTAAGCGGTGGTGGGTGCAATGACGGCCCTTAACAGATAAACATTCGGTGACTTGCTAGCCCGTGCCGCAAGCGGCGTTGACCTACCAGTTCAGCGCCGTAGGGTCAGGAAAAGCCACCCTTCACCACATCCCCTCTCCCGCCCTGGGTTTCGCAACGTTGGCGTTGTTCCTCGTAACCAGCTCCACTTTCACTCCCACGTTTCTTCCTTCCTTTATGGCGTTATTATCTTCCTCTCTTCCCTTACGGCGCGGTTGCGGTGTCCACAAAAAAAAAACAAGCGAGACAGTTACCACGCCTTTCCATTCGTATAAATAAATCAGTTTTATAAATAAATCAGGTGCCCACAGAAACAGGTGGGACAGATACTGCACCTGAATACTGAATATGCGTCCGCTGCTATACCTTCTGCATGCTTCTTGCGAGTCCGTAATTATTTGTGTAGTAGCCTCCTCCCCCTGCTGGGTGATTGCCGCTTCCTCATCCTCGAGAGTGCTGTGGCTCTCGATCGAGGCGCAGATTACTATTTCCTTATGCTCGTTATCAACCACGCTGGCTAACGCTCGGCATTGTTTTTTGTATGTGGTTGCGTCGACGTACAACATGTTTTTTTTCCCTGCGAAGCTTCCCTGCGATCTTGCCTCCCTTCTAGCCTTGTGTATATTCGGATGCATGTTTTTCGGAATCAAGTTGACCTTAATGATCTCTCATAACTCCTTCGGTATACTATGCTCCCCGTGCTATTTATTTCTGTGCAAACATCTCTCATGCCCCGTATATTCGGCGTGTTCCTTCCCGTTTTCGTCTGTATGAGTTTTTTTTTTCTTTGCGTTAAGGTGGGGCCTCGATGGGCTCTTGCACAGTGTTGTTTCCAGGATTTCCTCCAGTTGTTCCTTTTCCTGTTCGAGCGCAATTCGGTAGGGGACACAATATAAAATGCGACTTACAACGAGGGCCTGTACCAGCCTGAATGTGTCCTCCTCGTGCATTCCTCGTCTTTTGTTGAAGATTCTTGTGATCATTCGCGTGATCTGCTCTGTGGTATTTGCTAGCTGCCTGATTTTTTTATCTATAGAGCAGTTGCTTTGTATCCGCATGCCGAGGAATTTGATGATTTGCGACACTTCCGGGAACTTCTTCTTCCCTATGTAGACTTCTATGAAGTTGTGCAGATCGTACCCTCTTCTGTGGACTCCTAGCACCTCAGATTTCTCCGGAGATCATTCAAGTCCGCAATGTCGGGAGTATGCGTTGACAGTATCTGCTTCCTCTGCAGACAGTCTTGTTTTTCTCCTAAGGATCCCCTGGTCACCCAGATCGTGATGTCATCAGCGTAGATAGCTTGCCTGGGTCTTTCAATTTTTTCGAGTTTCTTTGCTAAGCCGATCATAACAATGTTAAAGAGCATAGGGGATATCACTGAGCCTTGCGGTGTTCCCTTTTTGGAGGTCGGGAAGGTGTCTGTCCTGATGCCGCCTATTCCAACGGTGGCTGTTCTGTTACTCGGGAAGGCTTTCACGTAGCTGTGTATTGCTGTCCGAAAGCTAAGTTGCAGAGTGCCCTGCGAATGACATTGTCGAATGCCGCTTTAAGGCCGAACGCGAGCAAGATGTTTTCTCTGTATTTCGAGACAGTGTTAAGAACCTCCTCCTTGATCTGCAGGAGGACGTCCTGTGCTAAGAGGTGTCTTCGGAATCCGAACATAGTGTGCGGCATGAGGCCGTGGTCCTGCAGGTGGGTCTGCAACCTCAGAAGCACAATGCTTTCGTATACCTTTCCCAAACATGATGGTAATAAAATGGCTCGTAGATTTTCCAGGCTAGGAGTTTTTCTGGATTTAGGAATCATTACTAATTCTGCATGAGACTAGCCTTTCGGAACGGTCCCCTGCTCCCAGTGTGTGTTGATGAATTCAGTAAATCTGTTGATTGAATTCTCGTTCAGGTTCCTTATCATAGCTTTGGTAATGCAAACCTTGACTGGGGTGGTGTTTTTTGTGGCAGACAACCAGCAGACGAGCTGCGCTCGAATTTCGCATTAGGAAGTACCGTAATCATCGACAATTGTTTTTCTTTCTTCTCTATTTTCTCTTCTGTCCGCACGAGGCAGCGTAGATGGCTCAGCTACAGAGCCAGTAGCAGACCCGTACATTTTCTTTTCCTTTTTCTACATTCGCAACAACAACAAGGTGATAATTTTAGGTCACACACCCACGAAGAAATGTTAAATAAAAAAATAAAAAAATCATAGGGGGCACTTTGTACGACCAATGTGTAGTGTGCCTCGATGCGCGCCCTCGACGCGCGTGCCACAGAGCGGCGGAGGGGGGCGCGCGCATCGAGGCACCCTACTAATGTTTTGCGGTGGTCTGAAGTCCTCCACTAAGGCTCCTTTCTTGTCTTTTTTTTAACCTTTCCTCCTCGTCCGTACGGCACGGCACCTCTATATCTTTTTTTTTTCACGCCCACCTTCCTCCTCTTCCTTACGGCTCGGTGAAGGTGGCCACGGAGGATTGCCCCGCAGCGGTGGTGCAATGGTAAGACGTCCGACTACTGTGCCAGAGTACCCGGGTTCGATCCTGATCGCGGCGGCTGCGTTTCGATGGAGGCGAAACGAAGAGGCGTCCGTGTGCTGTGCGATGTCAGCGCTCGATAAAGATCCCCAGGTGGTCGAAATTACTCCGCAGAACTTCACTACGGCTCCTCTTTCTCATTATCTACTTTCCCTCCCACCATCCTCCTATTACTTATGGTATGGTTCAGGTGTCCACAGAAAGAAGTGTGGCAGATACTGGGCCTTCCTCTTCCTGTGTACCAATTATAATTATACGTGAAAAGCAGAGGATTGTGTAAGATACATATGCCTTTTCTTTTTAGAGCGCAGCTCTTTGGCGTCCGTTCCTGGGTTTCGCGTCGGCGTCGTCGTCGGCCTCGTAACCAGCTTCGCCCCCCTTTCATCCCCCCAGCGCTAGCAGCGACCGACTTATACCGCTGGATGCCGCTGACGCCGCTAGAGAGTCAAGATAACGTGACTGCATAGAACATCGTCGCCGCCATGCAGAAAGAGGAGGAGGAGGGGGGGGGGGAGAATCCCCCCCCCCTGTTCCTGTGTGGCGGATAGGGTGCTCTTCAGTTGCCGACGCGCCGGTTATTTCACGTAGGCCCCGGCACGTCGACGAATACGTGACCACCTTCCCACGGCTAGACCTGGTTCTTGGCGCTGCGGAAGCGAGGGTGTCATATTATTTGCGTCGGCATCGGCGGCGTTGTCCCTGAAACCAACTCCGCAGCTGGGGTTGACTCACTATCGGCGTCAGCAGCATCAGTCAGTCGCTGCTATCTCTTCCCTCCTCCCTTTATCGCGTCGTCCGCTTGCTGCGCGCGCTTCTGCCCCCATCGTTTGCCGCTGGGTGTACACGCCGCCCCCCTCCCCCCTCTTCCTGCGAGTCTCCGGTTGTCAAAGCGCCGGCTCGAACTTCCTTTCTTCGCTCCTCCTCCAATGCAACCCCTGTGCGGTGGCAGTCAGAGAGCTAGATCGGTGGCGGCGGATCTGTATATGTGCACCGCCCGAGCCGAAATTGCCGCTGCCATTCGCCACTGCGAAATTATCTGCCAGTTCTTTCTGAGCCATGAGCGAGACGACCGGTGGAAGTCCTCCGTCTGCTGCTGCTGCTGCTGCTAAACGAGCTGCCAGAGAAGAGGCCCAGTGCCGTCGCCGCCAGAATCCAGAGCAGTAAGCGAGGCTGAAGCAGAAGCTCATCGCCGCCGTCGAGAAGACCCTGCCGTTCGCACCGCCGAAGCGGAGGCTCATCGCCACCGTCGAGAGCAACCAGGTGTAAGCGAGGCTTAAGCAGAAGCTCATCGCCGCCGCCGAGAAGGGAGTCTTTGTTAAAGGAATAGGTGTGAAAAATAAAAAAAAAAATCTGTGATAGCGCATACATGTGTTGCTCGATTTCTTTGCCTCAATCTATCGAAAAGGTGAAACAGCTTATTGGCTGCGCTCAAATTTCGCATTAGGAAGTAACGTAATCGTCGGTAATTTTTCTAAGTCAATCTGAAACGCCGCTGATGTCTGCTGTGCAGCTGTGTGATGCGGTGTTCGAGGAAGCACCAAATAAGTGGTAAGACGTTCGACTAGTGTGCCGGAGTTCCCGGGTTCGAACCCGACCACGGCGGCTGCGCTTCGATGGAGGCGAAACGAAGTGGCGTCCATGTGCTGTGGGATGTCAGCGCACGTTAAAGATCCCCAGGTGGTCGAAATTACTCCGTAGCCCTCCACTACGGCTCCCCTCTCTCTCTCTCTCTTTCCACTTTCAATCCCACCTTCCTTCCTTTCCTTGCCCCGCCGGGGTGCGTATTTGGGTTTGCTCGGTGCGGTGGCTCCGCAAGGGACAAAACGACAGAAGAGACGAAGAAAGCGGGCTGTTCCGACTAGCATCTACCGCCCCCAGGAGCCGAGCAGCCTAGCGATTAGCGGCGCATGCTTTTTCAATGGGCGTCATGCTGGACGCGGCACTAGCTTGAGAAAGCCTATACTACTACTACTACTATAGCTACTACAACTACTACTACTACTACTATTATTACTATTATTATTAATATTATTATTGCTATTATTATTATTAGTAGTAGTAGTAATAGTAGTAGTAGTAGTAATAGTAGTAGTATTATAGAGGAAGATTCGTTTCACGAAGTTGCCACTGAATTGTCTGTATGTAACGGGCGAATTAACTGGCCAAATATCTTCACAGTTTTAATTATTATAATAATAGTAATTGATTCACAGGAAGGGAAAGGCGCAGTATCGGTCACACTTGTGTCTGTGGACACCTGAACCGCGCCGTAAGGGAAGGGATGAAGGTGGGAGTTTACGTGGAAAGAGAGAAAGAGGAGCCATAGTGGAGGGCTACGGAGTAGTTGAGGTGTCCACAGACACACCTGTTACAGATACAGCGCCTTTTCCTTCCTGTGAACCAATTATTATTATTATTATTATTATTATTATTATTGTTATTATTATTATTATTATTATTAATATTATTATTATTATTAATTAAAACTGTGAAGATAATATTTAGCCAGTTAATTCGGCCGTTACCTACAGACAATTCAGTGCCAACTTAGTGAAACGAGTCTTCTTCTATACTACTACTACTACTACTAATAATAATAATATTAATAATAATCATTAGCAGAGAAACATTACTTTGTGTATTATTATTATTATTATTTAGTAGTAGTAGCGGGGGTAGCCACGATCAGAGTTCTCGGAATGTTGATTCAGAATAATACGCAGAACACAGAAACTATACGCCGGCTACTCGTCACGGCGCACCAGATAGGTGGGCTGGTGAGACGCATGGTCACACGTCGCAGGGGTATGAGAGAAGCCGACCTGTGCAGGATCATTCAAGCCTTTATGATAAGCAGAATCATGTACGCTTGCCCGTACTATCATCTGCGTCGTAGGGACGAACATGTACTTAATAGCATAATTAGAACCGCACACAAAGCGGCCCTTAGCTTACCAGTATACGCTAACTCAGATCGACTACTGCAGTTAGGAATTTTTAACACGCTACTGAACTAATTAAAGCCCATAAGACAGCACAAGTGACCCGCTTGTCACGCAGCCTTGCGGGACGCGTAATTCTCGACAAGCTCCACATACACCCCACTGAGGAGGTGTGCGCAACATCCCATTTATCGGCTGACATAACTAGTAGACTAGTTGTTAAACCAATAGCCAAAAACATGCTACCAGGTAGACATGATGCTCGCAGGAAGACAAGGGCACAGACCCTTGAGAAACAGTGCGAGGACGATCCACAAGCAGTGTACGTGGATGCAGCTCAACACATCAAAAACGGAGCATACGTGGCATTTATGGCCACTCCAAAGTCAACCTTCATTAACGCCATAACATTCCATGCTAGCTCCATATGCGAGGCAGAGGAAGTAGCTATCGCACTGGCCATCGCGTATCCCCGCACCAAAACTATTCTAAGCGACTCAAAAAGCGCCGTTCAAAATTTCGCCAAAAATTCTGTAAGCGCACTCGCGGCGCGAATTCTGCGCAACCGATCTCTCAATCACAACATCTCGTATGGGTTCCGGCTCACGCGGGTAACTCCGGAAACGAAGGGGTCGACCGTCTAGACCGAGGCTTAACCAACCGGGAGACGGGAGATCTATCGGGAACGGACGCGCCTGTCGAGGCACCGCGCACATACGCGGAGGTAACAAACTTTTATCGCGAGCTAAGATGCACGTACCCCGCCCCTCACCCCGACCTCGACCGGGCGCAAGCCACGACACTCAGACGCCTACAAACAAAGGCCATTCTTAGCCCCTACCGATTATCGTTAATTACGAACGAAGAATTCAACCCTGCATGCCGGCACTGCGGTGACGGGACGCAGGCCACTCAAGACCATATACTGTGAGAATGCGCCAGCAATCCCCCTCCAGACACTCTTGCCAGCTCCCACAGCGGTTGGTTGGTTGGTTGGTTCGTAGGAAGGGAACGGTGCAGTATCTGTCACACTTGTGTCTGTGGACACCTGAACCGCGCCGTAGGGGAAGGGAGGAAGGTGGGAGTGAAAGTGGAAAGAGAGAAAGAGGAGCAGTAGTGGAGGGCTACGGAGTAATTTCGACCACCTGGGGATCTTTAACGTGCGCTGACATCGCACAGCACACGGACGCCTCTTCGTTTCGCCTCCATCGAAACGCAGCCGCCGAGGTCGGGTTCGAGCCCGGGTACTCCGGCACAGTAGTCGGGCGTCTTACCACTGCACCACCCCGGTGGGGCCCTCAGCGGAGAAATAGGACAAGCTGTTGGCCAGCCCAAGAAATACTACGCAACTGGCCCTCGTCACGCGAGCTCAAGAGGTCGCTCCCGACTGGAGGCCACCCTAGACTCGCCCCAGCCCGAAATAATTCCTTTCATTTCGTGGCAATAAAAGTTGTTACCACCTGCCGGAGTTCCCGGGTTCGAACCCGACCTCGGCGGCTGCGTTCCGATGGAGGCGAAACGAAGAGGCGTCCGTGTGCTGTGCGATGTCAGCGCATGTTAAAGATCCCATGTGGTCGAAATTACTCCTTAGCCCTCCACTACGGCTCCCCTTTCTCTCTTGCCACTTTCACTTCCACCAACCTTCTTTTCCTTACGGCGCGGTTCAGGTGTCCACAGAGCAAGTGTGACAAATACTGCGCCTTTCCCTTGCTGTGAACCAATAACAACAAAGGTGCCGCGCTGACGCCTGGACCGAACGCCCGGAGAGGTCAGCCTCGTATATGCGTGAATCGCCTGGTGACGTCATCACCAGCCGTCATGCCTAACCGGATGGAACGTCAATATGGCGTCCTTACCGGTTATTAGCGATGGCCGGATGTGGCGTCACCGGCCTATGACGTCACATTACTATGACGTCATTTTCATATATCTCATTACTCTTAGGCATGACTAAGGTCTAAGTATTACTAGTTTAATGCGTTGCTAACTAGCCTATCATCATCACCACTATCATCCTCACTTTAGAGAAGAACAAAAAAGGGCTACTCGTAACCTCTCAAGCCCCGTGTTATAGTGAACTAGAACGCTAATTCTAGTTCACTATACCCCGTGCCAATCAACTCTTCTGCGAAGCAAGGCTGTCCGATGTCTCCCCTTCTTTTTGCTCTTTACCTGCACCCACTTTATTTGAGTGTTTCACGTAACATTAGAGTTCATGGCTTCCCTCTCCTTGAAATAGAGGTTAAAGTGGTTGCATACGCAGATCTTGCGTTTTTCTGCACTGACAAACCAAGTATAGAAACGTTACAGAGAATACAACAATTTGGCATCGTTTCAGTGCCTGCATATAGGTGCTCTACAGCGCCCCTATATGCAGGCGTGGAATGGTCATGTGCGCCCCCTAAATATCTTTGCGTTCCACTGCATGCAATTAGGTCAAGTGCACTATACTGGAAATAGACTGTTCCAGTCGTTCAGCTTTAGGCTAATACGTTTGTTCGGTTTTCAACCTTCGGTCGGGCGCAGGCCTGCAACATGTTTCTGGCGACAAGAAATTAATACATGCTTCAGGTCCTCCACTGTTTTTAACCGTTTCGATGAGATAACCTATTGAGACCTGTTTGTGTAGGTGGGCTCCGTTGAGTGAACCGGTTTGAGAGGCAGTTAGTTGCTCGTTTCTTCTTTCGCGATTGTTTATATCCGATTATTGGAACATTCCTGCAAGTTAATTTCATTATTTTTCTTCACAACGTAGTGGTGTCTTCAGATTTTGCTGACAGCCAATATTTACTAGGATTTATGCAGGAAGTTTATGCTTCGGTGGTGTGGTGTTTGACAGTACCGTTCTCGAATGAGTATCTGAAATGCGCAAGAGTCTATACAAGCAATTGATAACAATGCTTTTCCGCCACCATTGGATCGCTCTTTATACTTTGGTATTAAGGGACATGACGTGTCAGAGAGGGTGCACAAAATGCCGCTTTCTCCTTGCACGAAACCATTTTTTCCTAAGTTTCACACCGAAGCTCTACCTGTTACCCCATGGCTCCATAGGGAAAACATTTTTGTATATCTTGTAAACTACCATCTGTTGCATGTGCATGAAACCACTGAGCATTGTTTCATTAATTTCAAAGACGCCATTCTCTTTTGGGACTTGCTGTAAGGGACTCTAAAGAAAGACTTTGTTCTGTAATTCGTAGAGTGGCATATGGCTGTTACACAATCTGTACGAAGCATATGACTTTTTTTTCTTATTGGACCGCATAGCGTCTGAAAGACACGCATATTGGATCGGAACACTGAACCAGTTTTTCTACCAAGAGTGAATTTCAGTAAAATGAAGCTGCAACGGAAAGACAATTGGGAAGAAAATGACTTTCAACCTTTTCTGCTGGTGACAGTGTGTTTATCTTTGCCTACATTTTAGTTGTTTTCTGTTGTGCAGCTCAGCAATGGTGAGTGCTTTTAAATAGTCACTGTCATTAGCCCTCTCTACACATACCCCCTTGCAATAAACACCATCTCTCAAAATATTAAAAATACCAGGCGTGGCGTTGTTGGTAAAGCGCACTGCTGGGGAACCGATTGTTAGAGGTTCGATTTCTGTGGAGACGTTTTTTTTTTTTTCATGAAGGGACTGGTTGTTTGGTTGCACAACTTTTATTTCCAACGGAAAAAGGCGTCCTCTTCCCCGCCTCCGGCACGCGTGCTGGGGAAGACGGGGAGTCATGCGCCCCTCGGATTGTTGTTGTTGCGGCAGTAAGAAGAAGGAAAAGAAAATACACGGGCCTGCTACTGGCTCTGTAGCTGAGCCATTTCCACTGCCTCGTACGGATAGAAGAGAAAATAGAGAAGAAAGGAAAGAAGAAGAGAGAGAAAAAGATGCGCGCCTCAATAACAGCCGTCGTCTACATCGAGACAGTGGCGGGTGCAATGACGGCCTACAAAAGAAAATTCGGTGGCTGGCTAGCCCCCGCAGCAAACGGCGTTGACCTACCGTCCCAGCCCCGTAGGGCGTGGAACTTCCACCAACCGTGCTGCCGCCCTTCACCACCTTCTCGGGACGGTAAAATCGCTGCATTGCGGCCAATGTAGCTTTCGGTATAACAATAATGGTTTCATAGGAAGAAAAAGGAGCAGCACGTACGTGAAACATTTGTTTCTGTGGATAACTGAGCGCGCTTTAACGCAAGGGAGGAAGATGGATTTAAGTTGGAAGGATTTAAAGGGGAGACGTAAAGCTCAGGCATTTTATTTTCCCCTGCAGATTCTGCAGTGATCTCGGAACTTCTTTTTTCTCGATTTGGGATTAATATGATCTGCGATAACTTCCATTCTTCGATTATTCGGCCTGCTTCACAGTATGTCTTCATGTGTTCCTTATAAGGCCAGCTAGTGATCTGCCATATAAATTTCTGAGTATCGTTTAGCGCATGTTCTTTAATCCCATATCCGAATTTGTTTTCATATTGTTCATCTTTGCGATTTTGCGACACTCTCCGTAAGGCTATCTAGGCCGGGTTTGCGTTACGCTGATAATGTAGGAAGAATTCTATTTCTGCCTCTCCAGCGTATCGCTGTTTAATGTCATTCAGGTAGTTCATAAGATCCTTCTCTGAGCCGTTGTAGTTCTGCTCTGGTCTCTAAGTTTTGGCTGTTGGCCAGCTTCCTTCCTTCCGCAAATAAGCTACCTGAGCAATTGCCAAGCATTTTGCATATACACAAGCTCCCTTGCATCTCACGCTATACAGTGATTTAGCCGTAGCACCACGTTTAACCGTGGTTGCACTGCTCTTAGTACCCCTACATAGCAACCACCTCCTCGCCATCTGGCCTGCATACGACCAGAGCCATTGCCTAGCAAGCACTGCAGCTGCCGACGGCGCACGCTCGCAGCGCCATCTGGCATGTCGTCACACCGCTGGGCCGGTCTCCGCATGAAAAAAGGAACGCCTCCACAGGGAATCGAGCCTCCATTTCTCGGATCCCCAGCAGAGTGCTTTACCACAGCGTCCAACCCAGGATTGCGAATAGCGCATCATAATTTTCCTTCTGTAGCATGAGGATGATAGTACTGATGATGATAGGCTAGTCAGCGACGCATTTAATATACTTATTATCATTAGTCGTGACAGAGATGACTGTTACTATGATGTTGTTAACATTATTTTTCCACCGATGTCGGAGGCCTCCTACTCCGTGATTCCGTTCTGAGCAGCGTCATCTGGCGACAGATAGCGGAAATATTGTAAAAATGAATAAGAGTGCATTTAAAGCCTGCCATGCTTGTTGCTTCAGTGGCGCAATGGATTAACATTGTTTACCTGAGCACGTAGTGCATATATTGTATGTTCAAATCTTGTATTTGAATTATTTTTTAAATTCCAACATTAAAATAAGCTACCAATATCTTTCTTGAGGGGTGTTCCCCTTTAGGTTGCATCATGTGATGTTTTTACTTCTTAACAGCAACAGAACCAGCCGTGAATACAGCCACGAGAAAACAGCATGACAACGCTAACACTATTTAATTATTCTCAACGTAATCATTTCCTGCTTTTGGTGACTGTATGTTACCTTTAGGGTACCTTCAGACACCCCTCTCGGTAACAATCGCCGTTTAACCCAATGAGAGGCAACCAGTCACCAGTTGCGGTACCCTACCGTTGAGGAGACGGAATACGCCTCCTACTCCCCGCCCCCGGCACGCAGGCCTATCGGATGGAGGCCGGGGCTCCGTGACCAAAGACAGGCGAAACGACAGTGTTTCGTTGCGGCTTCAGCCGCCAGGCGGATAGCATGCTGGTGGTTAGCCGGGGACTCGCTCCGCAGTAGCAGTTCCCAGGCTTCTCTACTATTTATGTTTTGGCTGGCGCCAGGGGAATCAAGGCATTGCCAGATTATATGATCCAGAGTACCCATTTATACGCAGGTTTCGCATTTATCGTCCGCCTCTTTCTCTAATTGCGTGTGGAAAAGCCACACGGGACATGGAAAATCCCCAGCTTGCAGGCGCCGCCAAGCGATTGCCTCCTCGTTATTTAGTGTCCGGTCCGTTAGTGGCAGGGACCTTCTGCTAAGTCTGTAGTGTTCTAAGATTTCCTTTTACGTTTGCAACCTCTCGACCACCCCATCGTAATTGGGCGGCTCTACGGCTGCCCGGAAGTGAAGAGATCGGGCTAGCTAGTGCGTCACCTTGTTTCCGGGGATGGATTCGTATCGGGGGTCCAAATAATTCCAATCCTTTCAAGTTTTCATTTCTCTAAACTTTTGGCTTTCTCCTTTGAGACCCTCCCTTTTTCAAAGTTCCAGACAGCCGTTTTGCTGTCATTAATAATTATTCTGGCTTCTGTTCCAACGCAAGCGAGTGCTATCGCAACTTCAGCCTTGTCTACATTACGGCTTCTAACGGACGCGGCAGCGGTGGTTACGCTGCGGCCGTTCACGACCGCGGCGCTCGCAAAGAAAGCGGGGAGAATGAAGCCAGGGGAGGTCGCCTACGTGTACGCGGCTAGCAGGAAGTCAGGGTCGGCCCCTGACTTCCTGCTAACCGCGTACACGTAGGCGACCTCCCCTGGCTTCATTCTACCCGCTTTCTTTATTCGTGTGCGCGGCTAGCAGGAAGTCAGGGGCGGCCCCTGACCCTGCTAGCCGAGTACACGTAGGCAACCTCCCCTGGCTTCATTCTACCCGCTTTCTTTGCGAGCGTCTCGGCCCTTTTAAGTGGAAAAAGAGAAAGGGGAGCCGTAGTGGAGGGCTCCGGAGTAATTTCGACCACCTGGGGATCTTTAACGTGCGCGACCTCGGCGGCTGCGTTTTGATGGAGACGAAACGAAGAGGCCTCCGTGTGCTGTGCGATGTCAGCGCACGGTAAAGATCCATAGGTGGTCGAAATTACTCCGTAGCCCTCCACTACGGTTCCTCTTCCTCTCTTTCCACTTTCACTCCCACCTTCCTCCCTTCCCTTACGGCGCGGTTCAGGTACCCACAGAAAACATGTAAGGCAGTTACCACGCCTTTCCCTCCCTATAAATCAATCACGTGGCTCGGATACAGAGCCAGTAGCAGGCCCGTGAATTTTCTCCTATCGATGAAGAGGTCAGGAGAGCGGGCCTAGAATGCTCTCCTGAAAAATCGGAGCTTATATTCATAAAGGCAAATTAAATGCGCCCTTGACGACAGTCATTATACGGGGTGTGGTAGTAACAGAGGTTCGAGGAGGAGGAGGAGGAGGAGGAAAACTTTATTAAATGAGCGAGTTCGGACCCTTCAAGGGCCCAGGGCCACCGCACGGCCCTCACATTACGTGCATGTGTCCAGGTCACGTAGGGCCATGGCACTGGCACCCCGGTCCACACAGTTGTATGTCCAGGTCCTTCGACGTAAGGAGGGCCTCCCATTCCTCCCATGATCCGATAGCGGGCTGTCCCTGCGGGGGAGGATCGGCAGGGCAGCCGAAACGGATGTGGTCCAAGGTGGCGTGCAACTCTCCACAGAGGGTGCACTCAGGGGAGACGGGTCGGTAGTATGATAGGCGTTGAGGGGTGAGAAGCGTTCGGGTTTGAAGACGCCTCCAGAGGATTTGTTGGGAGTGCAACAGCTGGGAGTGGGGAGGGGGATAGAGTCGACGGGCAAGGCGTGCTTGCTGTGTGAGCTCAGAAAATTATGTGCCCGCTCCCTTAAGAAATCCCGGCATGGGTCGACATTTGCCCGGCTAATAAGTCCTCGGGCTATGTTATCGGCGGCCTCATTTCCGGGATTGCCAGAGTGAGCCGGCACCCATATAAGCTCGATACGCCTGTCAGAATTCAGCGTGCACGTTCTCAATATTTGCCACGCGGGAGGATGGACGCGTCCGCGGGCAAAGTTAAGTATGGCTGTTTTGGAGTCGCTAAGTATGTAAGCCGCATCTGTTTGGGTGATTGCTAAGGCTGTAGCCACTTCCTCTGCTTCTTCCGAGTTACAGGAAGGGTCTATGAAGTGAGTGAGTGGGGGGGGCTGCTGGATTATAGGCCACAGCTACCGAACGGTCTGAACCACATGCGGCGTCCACCCAGCGGACATCCTCTGCAGTCCCATAGTGTTTATGGAGAGCTTTGGCTCGCGCGACGCGGCGGGATTGATGGTGTTCTGGGTGGACGTTCTTAGGAAGAGGTTTGAGGATAAGCGCTGAATGCACGGCCTGAGGGAGAGGGTTTAACTCTTCAGCATGTGCGGGTATGCGAAAGCCGAGAGTGTCCAGTATATGTCGTCCTGTTTGCGTGCCAGCCAACCGAAGCTACTGTGTGTACCGATGTGTTTCTATAAGTTCTTGTATATTGTTGTGCATTCCTAGTTTTAAGAGCCTGTCCGTGCTAGTGGTCTTCGGTAGGTTGAGCGCTGCTTTGGTAGCCATGTGGATTAAGGCGCTGATTTTATCTTTGTCTGCACAGGAGAGGTTCAGGTAAGGAGAGGTGTAAAGAATGCGACTGAGCACAAAGGCATGTAGTACCTTTAAATTGTCAGCTTCATCTAGGCCGGCTCGTGAGTGCGAAACCCTTCTCAAAAGATGGATGACGGAGTAAGTAGACTGTTTTAGTGCCTTCAGGGTAAGGTCGTTTTTCCCCGTGTCCTGTCAGTTCAGACCAAGAATGCGGAGTTTGGGGGTTTGTGGTATGGGAGTATCGTGCAGATAAATTGTTATGGGGGCGGTAGGAACACGCCGCGGCCGTAGTAGAAAGAGTGCTGACTTTGTCGGGGAGCATTTAAGGCCAATTTTTTCCATGTGGGTAGATATAGCTGTGGCCGCTTCTTGAAGTGTAGATTCTATGTCTGCATCCGAGCCGTATGTGGTCCAAACCGTGATATCATCCGCATAAATGGTGTGTCCCAAGTGTGGGATACTGCTTAAAGCCTTTGCCAGCGGGATCATGGTAATATTAAAAAGGAATGGCGACAACACTGCGCCTTGCGGGGTGCCAATGTTACCAAATGTGAAAGAGGGGGTCTGTATATCATCTATATGCAGGGAGGCGGTGCGTCCGTTCAGGAAGGCCCGGATATAGTTATAGGCCTTAGGCCCTAGCTGCAGCTCTTGAATGCCTTGCAGGATAGCACTGTGCGTGACCTTATCAAATGTTTTGGTGAAGTCTACTGTCAGTATTGCTCTGGTGTGGTGTGGCATATCATTGAGGATAGCATTTGAAATCTGTAGTACGGCGTCCTGCGCCGATAAATGAGCTCGAAAACCTAGCATGCTATGGGGATACAGTCCATGGAATTCCATGTGTTGTGTAAGACGGTTGAGGATGACATGCTCAAAGAGTTTCCCCAGACATGATGTCAAGGAGATGGGACGGAGATTTTGGGCATTTATGGGCTTGTTTGGTTTAGGAATGAATATTATTTTACCGTGCTTCCATTCATCCGGTAGCTGCCCCGCTTCCCAGCACTCGTTAAAGTATTCAGTGAGCAGGGAAATAGAACGGTCATCTAGGTTTCTGAGCATGACATTGGTGATTTTGTCCTCTCCAGGGGTTGAGTTGCGTAGCTTAAGGATGGCTGATCTAACTTCGATCTCCATAATGGCGGCATCTAGGGAGGGTTGATCAGGGCCTATGTAGTTTGGATAGGATATTGTTTGGCCCACAGTAGTATAAGTTGATTGCAGTTGGGCTAAGAGCGATTGCTGACTACATCGATGTTTATGGATAAGCCTTTTGAGAGTAAGCCGAGTTTCCTTTTTAGTTTTTGTGGGGTCTATCATGTGTCGAAGAAGATGCCAGGCCCTGGAGGAGGAGAGATTACCTCGCAACCCATCGCATATTTGGTGCCAGTTATGTTTACTGAGGGCGGCGCTGTGCTCCTCTACTTGCTTTTGAATTTGCGCCAGTTTAAGTTTAAGCTTTCGATTATGCTTATGTTCTTTCCAGCGCGCAAGGATACTCTTCTGTGCTTCGAGAAGGTGCATTAACCTACTATCTGCAATGAGAGTCTCGGGGGGTGGTGTCTAAAGTTTGCGTGAAAGCCTGGACATCCTCCTTGAGCTGTGTCATCCATGTGTGGAGGTTAAAGGGGGTCTTTAATGTTCTGGCCTCTCTGTGCTTACGCAGATTATCCCAGCTAGTTTGCCGGACACGGTACATTTTAGCTTTTTTGGCAAAGTCAAGCTCTATAGTTATTATATAATGGTCACTGCCCAGGGCCTCATTCGAGTTGCTCCATACCAGTGTTGGAAGGTTTCGGCCGAATGTAAGATCAGGGCTAGTATCGGTGGTGACACTATTGCCGATTCTTGTGGGTGTGCTGAGATCATTATATATAGAGAGGCCCTGCATCTGAAGGGTGTTGTGTAATTCCGCTCCTCTCTTGTTGGTGCGCATGTAGCCCCAGTCTACATGTGCGCACTTAAAGTCGCCTATAATAATGAGGGGGTCCTTTTTTGCCACTGTGGATGCAGCTTTAATGAGAGCAATTAATTCGGCAATCGGCTGTCTCGGAAGGAGGTAACAGTTAAGGATGAATAGGGGATAGGATTTCTGAGCAGACGGGATTAATTCCAAATGTGTGTGAGCCACCGGGGAGTGTAGTTCGTGACAAGTGTATGAAATTAAGTGTTGAACATACGTGGTAACCCTAGGGTTGGGAGTGATGTCAGAGGGTACCAGAGTGTATCCTGGCAGTGATACTTTTGTTTCAGCATCCTGGAACGCTAATATATTCGGGTGTGTGAAGGAAGCAGAGAGTAATTGCTGCAGGGGGTCTTGTTTGCGGCGAAACCCCTGCAGTTCCATTGCAGAATGCGTAGTCGGGGGTTACTGCCTCCTGTCGACAGGGCCATGCTGGAGGGTAGGAGGGCGAAGGATGGAAGTTGGTGTAGGGTTGTCAGCTGGGGTGTTCGAAGGCATTCCAGCAATCATTTTTGGAATCTGTTGCATAATGGCTGTGGTTACTTGTCTGATAATTGTTTCCGTAAGCCTAGCCATGGCGGTTTCAATGTACGTTTGAGTCTGAGCCAGAATCTTGGCTTCTAGGTTTTGGGCAAAGTCTTTGAATTTGGAGTCAATGTTTGGAACGTCTTCTGGTCGCCGTTTTTTTTGGGGGAGGGGGTGTGAACTATTGGGGTGTTGGCGATTGAGGGGGTTGGTTGGTTGTGGAAGGAATAGAGCTAACGGCTGCCCTTAAACGCCTTACCTCTTCCCGCAGGAGTGCTATCTCTTCCTCCCACAGTGATGTTTGGGGTGTACTGCTGGCTTTGGTCCAGGCTGGCTGGCGATCCTGACGAGGCACTAGGGGTGGAAAGTCCTTTGACGTGGGCACTGCTGTTCTGGGTTTCGGCGCTGTCCGTCGTCGAGGCTGGGGGGTCCTGGCTTTGCATGAGCCTGTACCGGTAAGGGAGTTCCCACCACAAAGAATGCATTTCGGCGTGCAAGTGTCTTCTTGCCTGGCGTGATTCTCTCCACATCGGGGGCAGAGTCCGCTTCTTGGGAGAGGGCACACATCGTACCTGTGACCAGGTTTCCGGCAGTTTGTACAAGCTTCAGGGCTGCCGTTGTATTTGGTGCATCGATGTACAACACACATGTACTTGATGGTGTGGGGTACCGGACCAGAAGCAAATGTTATTAGGATTGACAACGTTTCCCCATGCGTCGAGCCGCTATGATATTGGCCTCCGGGTTGCGATACTGCAAGTCCTTTAGTATTTCATCTGGTGCTTCATTCCAGTATGCACGGGAAATAACACCCTTGACTGCCGCTGGAGGTGCCGCGATATACGCGGCTATCGGGAATTTCTTGCCATCTATAGTGATTTCCTGCATGTTCACTAAGGCGAGAGCTGTTGCCTCCGTCACCGTTGCTACCATGAAGGTATTGTTTGTGGGATGAACTCTGATGTGCAATTCGCCCATCACTGAGCAGCTCGAAGTTGCATGAAGTGCCTGCAAGAGACTTGGAGCTGGGAGCTTTTCCAGGGAGAGCCCGCCCCTCGGGCGAAATACGACTCGTATCGTGCCTGCCGGCAGCGCGGCAAGTTGTTTACTTTTGTGCACAACCGCACGCGTCATGCGTAGTAAGTGCGGCGTCTCCTGTAGCGGAGCTCGAGAGGTTCCAGGTGCAGCGTCCGACGGCGCGCCGGCGTTGCTTCCGTTAGGATTGACGTGAACTGAGGCCATTGATGAGTGTTTTGAGGCCGCGTTTGAATATGAGGTTCGAGCTCGATAAGCACCTAGGACAGTTTTCCACTCACCAGGGTGATAGTCTTGTGGGTTGGGTATCTCTGCATCCACTGGTTTCTCCATGGTTGTTGGGTACTGAGGAATGCGGCGCGCCGGACAGGCTCGCCTCGATGAGACGAGGCCTAGTGCGGCGGCGTGGCTGTCAGAGGCGTTTTCACTGGATGATTCTCGAAGATCGCGGGGCACATCCAAAAGATGGCAGTGGTTAGGGTCCGTATACCGTCCTGGACCCGTTGATAGTTTTGACGTGTCACAGGAAAGATTAGCTGGGCACAAGAACCAGAAATTGGCTGAGCTGTTGCGAACCGCACCTGCTCACCTCCGCTGCCTCGTGCGTTCCCAGAGGCTCGAGAGATCAAGATTCTGGGGCTCAGGCTACAAACTCTGGAAACGCGCCAGCAATAAACAAACTGAAATGGGCGGTTCACCAAATAGCTAGACTAATACAAAGAATCACTAATAGAAAACGAGGCATGAAAGAACACGACCTCTGCAATCTCATAGACGGCTTCATCTTAAGCAGGATTGTATGCTCCCTCCCTTACTTAAAACTCTAAAGAAACGAAGTTGAGAGAATCAACGCCATCACTAGAATGGCTTACAAAACAGCAATGGGCCTGGTTCACTCGACTCCTAACGAAGCGCTTCTCAAACTCTGGGTCCACAATACCTATGCGGAACTCAAAGAAGCTCAACGAACTGCCCAAATTAGGCGCCTATACAGCACGCCCGCCGGTAGGACAATACTTGAAAGATTAGGTATTGAGGGCGAACCCCTACAAAACCTCCCTTCAAATATTCCACGTGATAGTCGAAAGAGGATCATCATCAAACCTCTTCCTCGGAACATGAACCCCCATGCCCATCAAGGCCGAAGAAAAGCACGAGCTAAGAGCCTGCACAAAACCCTCAGCCGGCTACAGGATGTCATCTACGTCGACGCCGCAGAAGACGGGGAAGACCCTAACAAATATTCGTTATGTGGAGTTACACAGCCCAACACTAACCCAGCGAGACTCGTTATGGCGGAGACTGTTTTCACATCCAGACCCCTAGTGGCGGAGTAGGCCGCCATCGCCGCAGCCATCGCTTTTACGGATACAACAACCATAGTAAGCGACTCCTAACTGGCAATCAGTAACTTTGCTAGAGGTATAGTCTCCAAACCCGCCTCACAAATACTCAGTGAAATCAGAGAGTCTCCTTTCGAGAGAGATATCGATTTAATATGAACGCGGGGAATCTGGGAAATGAAGCTGCCCACCAATACGATCGAGAATTAGCCGACCGAGCTGTGGTGCAAAATCAGGAACCGGAACCCTTCGTTGAGCCAGCCGTGTCATACCACGAACTCACTTCACATTAAAAAGCAATGAGAAGAACACTCTCACCACCCCATAAAACACTGACCAGACAACAAGTACTATGGAGACAGCTACAGACGGCGACCCTCCTCAATCCAAACTACATATCAAAATTCATAAATAAGGATGTGAATCCCTTCTGCCGGTTTTGCGATGAGAAAGACAACTTCGAGCATATGAATTGGGCGTGCAAAGCCCATAAGCCTCCCTCAGAACTCTTGCATGATCCCTCTAAAGAAGCTTGGGACAAGCTAAGGTCCAGCGATGACCCTGGAATTCAGTTCAAGGCCGTCGAATGGGCCGACGTTGCCAAAAGTCTCCACGGCCTGCGGCACGCTAGCTGACTTCCCCTATTCCTCCCACTTATTGTGAATAAAGTTTTATCAGCCTCAGCCTTGAACGTTGAAAACTTCTTTTTGTCTGTACATTTTTTTCCCGGTTAAGTTGGTCATTGCAGGATTGCTATACTCACGTAGCTATGTTTTATATAACTTATATAGCTATGTTTTTGCATACATAAAGAATAGTGTCTAGTTTGCATTTCCACTAAGTGAATTTGTTCGCTGAATTTTTTGAATCAGTAAAATAAGTGGGCCGATTACCCACGCCTCCTCCCTTATCTTCAAGCTCACTACACAATGTGCTGGTTACATGAACTGACCTAATTTACATCTAATAATCAACCTAGTACTCAACCCAAAATAAGCTGTTCCCCGGAGCTTCAGAAAGTTTTCTATATTCTGTGTTATCGAAAAAAACGTTTTATCTGGTGTCATTAGTTATGGTTTTCGAAGTAGTAGTGACAATTTTAGCGAGCGCAACGTAGCGATGGTTAATGTTTGGTAAACGGCAAGTATATTGCAAACTAAATCTCGAGTGTTGCTAAAGAGCACACCAAGAATACTAGTTCCAGGGTTTGGCTGCCAGAAAAGTTGGAAAATTTCAGGTGTGTCGTACATCGCTTTCACTTCACAGCAATAGGGTTGTTGTTTTCCAAAACACAAAACGGAGCCTATTTTTAAAAAGCTTCTTGGCTTCTATATAGCAGTGACCAATATAAAAATTCTTTTGATTTGCGATGGACGTAGAAGGACAACGAAAATCGCTCGCTTTCATCAACGGTTGCCTTTAGCAAAAAAACATTCCTATGATAGCAACAGCAGCATCAGATTTTATTTAGTCAGCTAGCTCCTCAACCATAATTTTTGGAACTTCGATGTTTCATGCGATGTTGTGCACAGTGCGTGTTTTTAGTGCGTCAGAAGGGCCTAGCAGGTTCTAGATTTACTCAAGCGTTTCAAATGTACGGCTTAACTCAATAATTAGCCTGTCGTATATAACTTTCACTGACTAAGCCCCACGATCTTACCGTGCGTCTGAATACTGTTGCACATGTTTTCGTTGACTACAAACTTCACACTAGTAATCGTCACTAATTGAGAAGCTACTGGTTGTAGTTTAGATACCTTCATAAACTTTGTGTTTTTATTCAAGTTAGGCAGATGCAATACTTCATGTGTAAATATGGCAACCCTTTATGGGATGAGTCTTACGAGGACAAAAATTTCTAGTCATATTTTTTCCCTTAACCAATACCTCTGTAAGCTTTTCTCTGAGCGGAGCTACAGCTTCACAGCCATCTTGTTTCCACCTGTAGATAACCATGCTGTTTCGGCATCTCCTGCTTCAGATGTTCTCATGGACAGTTCGTCAAAACCTTTTTAACCGTGTTTTTTGGAGTTAAGACTGTGCGGAGTATCACAAATACGCATTAGCGCAATTTCAAAGTAGGTCAATCTCAAATTGCGCTTTGTTATAGGCATCTGGGTTTTACTATGCGATACAATCTGCCCTAGTATCTAAGTTTCTTTATATAGCACCAAATGTAGGCTAGCAGTGTTCGGTTCTAAGCTATATTTAATTCTATCACCAATAGCATCCCGAAGGGTGATTCTAGACGCGTTCCGTCATGCTGCATTGCAGTCACTTCACTACATTTGCCATTTCAGTGTCAGAGCTACACAGCGATACTCCTGGAAGAGCATTAATACCGATATTCGCCGCTGTGCACGACAGTGCCTGCTCCCATATCTGTAAAAGTGACTTGAGGCATGAAAACTGGCTTCAATCTTTTCCCTCAACACTGCTACCGGTTTAAACACATACTATTTATTCTATGCGACAGGGCCCATTCTTCCATGTTACAATTGCCAGTGCATCCTGTCGCAGAGTGACCGGTTCACTCGCTAGTGCGAAGCTGTGCCCATATCGACATCACCGCATTGAAAAATGTCTTGCCCTTTGTCTGAACATAGGTTTCGCGATTAGGTTTCCACGGAGTTGAAATAACGAGTTTGCCAGGAATTTTAATCAACCCTATTGACTAGCCTCATACAACTACTTGGAACCATGATCTAGCTAGCTACACAATATATACTGCATAAAATCCCTCCGCAAACTCCACAGTCGAGCCGCACCATAGAAAGCTCAAGAATCCCTTCTAATCCCGCTAGAGAACTATAGATGAGTAAACCATCTTCCTATGGTGCTTCCCGGTCTACGCACCATCCTACGAAGAGCAGCCTATTCAGCTACAAAAGTTGTCTTTAGCGCGCCCCTATGGCTTCCCGGATACGTTTATATTACATTGGCTCCGCCACCTTAGTAGTCGCAGAATGATTTACAACGTGTAAGAAACTGAATTCAACGAGTGCGACCGCTCCGTCCTTTATCTTCGGGCCGGTGTATCCTTGTGAATCTGGACATTGCGTCTTCAATGAAACTCCTAAAGCGTAACCAGTAAAGGCTCCTCTTACAGTTGCTTAACAGAGGACGTACTGAGTCCTCCACAAGTTTACAGAACCCACTACCACGCTCCATAACAGACGCGAAGAAGTGGTCGCATGGGGCCGTCACAAACTCGCCTTCATTGAGACACCTCGCAAAGAATATCCCGCGGCTATTTCTGTCATGTCCCCAGAGGCGCGCATTACCAAGGCAACCTATATTCTCATTAATTTCCTAGCGCGCGAATTTCACTATTCCGACAGAGCGAAAGGCCGTCTTGAGGCCGCTTATAGCCCACTAAAAGGTTTCGATACCCCCTCTCAAATACGTAGCATTGAGACCATGTGAAATAGAATAAACTAGGTCCGCACGTGCTATGTCAGTACGATTGTCTCGATAAATCTGTTCCGGAATTCGACTACGCTGGTCTCTTGTGGCTGTGTTAGACTGCGGTTCCCGACAGCGTCAGAAACAGCTTCAGCCGCGACGTTAACCGAAAAACTCTAGCGATCGCTGCGCATGGATAGTCGTTTTAGCCACTTGGGACAGCTAGCGTCCCCGCCCAAACATGCGGCCAAATATTCAGACCAACGAATATAGTCGGCACTTTGCAGGGAATATTTATCCGAATCCTCTCTAACAGTCAGCAAAAATTTTGTCATAAAGCCTGAGCAGTGCACTCTACAAGTGTTCCTCATATGTAGAGTAAAATGCACATTAGGAAGATTTAAAATTTAGCGCTATTCACTTAGAAGATCAAACGTGTTAAAGCTGGTTGTAAATCAACACAAGTGTTATTATGTGTGCGTTTAAAATTATGTAATAACCCACAAATGCTGCGAATAGTTGAGGCTTCGCAGCACACAAAGAAGGATAGAGAGCTCGTGCAACAGTACGTCATGTAGAGCGATCGCATATTTTGAATGGAGAAACGTTCGCTCGCCAAAAAAAAAAAATAGAAGCCACCGGAACTAAAGTCCGCGAAACATTTTTTTCAGGCATCGGGTGGAGTATGGTAGGATTTTGGTGAAAGTGGGGCTAACTAAAATGTAATGGTGATCCTGACTTCAATTACAAATTACATCACTTAAAATGTCAGCGAAAAACCGCTTGACGTACGAATTTACATGCTTTATAAATGAAATTACTTGTTTGTCTGAGAATTACAGAAAATATTAGAGATTTGAATATGATTGAACTGAATTTCATGAGTGTCATTAGCCTCGGCCGCATTCGCGGTGCCGCTTTGACTTTTGCTCCCTTCCTTGCTTGGTACGCTTCTCAGCAACGAGCCTGTCTAGCTTGAAATGGTCTGGACAGCCTGTCTGGCAAGGCTTCAGATTATCTTTTTCGAGTTGGCGTTTATGTACAGTGAATTTAGCTAGGCTAAATAATGGAGTTGCGTAGGCTGAACCTTATGACAATGACAATTTTCACTGCGCAGATTGAGGCTGCTTTGAAGTTTTACGATGCGTGAACGGCTGCGACGATAGCATGGCGCTCCCTTGCTTGGGCACGATGACGAGGTTGACGGTGTTTTCTGCACAGCGCTAGATGAAACATCATGCGGCGCACGGGTACGTGATGCCATCTGTGCAACGCATGAGGTACTAGGTCTAAAAAAAATTCAACGCTGAAAAACGAAGTATGGTGTGAAAGCGGCTGCGGAACCAAAGTACCCGACTGTGAAGCAGAGCACCGGCTGCTGCTTTTTGATGGAGGCGAAATGGTGAGGCGTTCGTGTGCTGTGCGATGGTGCCAGTGCTCGTCTGAGGTCTCGTCTTGGTAGCAATTACTAGTTTTCCATTTTCATGTCTTGCGCATGTGATTTCCGACAGACGCTTCCTTGTTGGTTGCCATGGTAACGTTGCATGTGCTGTAGCGGCTTGAGCCACATCACGCTCCGCGCGATGGAGGAGCCAGCGGTCGGGCGGCCATCACTCTCGGTTTTGGCTAACGGTGCATGCATAGTAACGGTGCATGCATAGTAGCCTCCTTTTTGGGGCATCGGCAAAATGCGGGAACATGTTCGTGTGTATATAGCTCAGATTCCAGCTATACTATACTTTCACGACGAAATAACGCGGAGTAAATGAGAATTCGTAAAATAAGGCAGTGAACCTAATGCTTTAAAACGCCTCATTCGAGTCTCTTTCTTGAAACCTTGAGAAATATTCTTACTTTCATCACTTTTCTGGTAGGCGCCGCTGAGGCAGCCACTTTCGCAATCCGGAGGATGAAGCTGTACCTTGATCGAGACATTTTGTCACTGTCCACGACACGAGTGAGCATGGCTACTCTCCCGCGGTGCTTCTTCACTTATAGTGCATGTCTAACGATCTGGATATTTTTACAGCCAATGTGCCATGGAGGTGCCTTACTTTGAAAGCCAATAGGCTTTTGATCCGTCTGTTTGAAATGGTTTAGTCTGATTTACAAACCCCGTATTTTTTCCATAGTGTTGGTTGGGTGGCACCTAGCGCAGCTCTCGATGGGTGAAATTTGATGGTGGACTTCTATTTTGTTTTAGAGCTGGTATGCCTCCCTGCACTTAAGGAGTGGCTGAGTCATGTCCGAAACTCAGCCTGAATTATTTGTTTAAATCCTGCGAAGTAAGGTTCAGTGACAAAACGGCCCAAAAAGTAAGCTTTCGGTTCGCTTCTGGTTCTGGATAAATATATGGCTTCTATTTCTTTTCTGGTGTGATTCCTGGTAGTATTATTGTGGTCTATATAAAATTAAAATGACACGGAACTTCTTGCCAGACGCTACAGGTGACACGAATTTGCAAGAAAGGAAAATATTACTTTGATGCCGCGGTTCATGTTGGTGGCTAAAAATATCACCTCTTTCGCAGGAAGTAGGAAAAAGCCTTGACGTCTTCTGGCAAATGCATCGAATGCGGAAGACATATATCCTTGAGCATTCACATAAAACAAAAATACGACCGAAACTGGTCACTTACTAAATATTAAAACGCCGCAATTTTAGAAATTCGCAGCCGGTTGGCTATATCATTGTGGTGAATTCTGGAATTGTTTTATGAACTGAGTGAATTATCAGTACCGGTGACGTCATTCTACATGACATGCATCAACGTGCTGCGTAGACTGCAGCAATGACGGCAACAAGATCACATAAACCCTACCGTTTGGCCGGAAAGCAAATGTTTTCTACAGCTGCACTGAATCCATCGATTCGGCCAGCTAGAGTATAGAGTGCAGCTGCAGGCGGATTGCGCGTGTTTACATCGCATGTTTCGGTACGATGTGAAAGGAATGTGACAACCCTGTGGCTTACAATGGCGTTTCAAAAGCCGAATTTTTAATCCCAGACGCTGCCGAAGTACTGGCTGCACAACTAAAGATAAATGCTGCTTTTTTTCGGATGTCACACCTGCGGCGTAAAGTGAGTTTATTTTCTTTTCGGACGAACTCAAAAACGCTATACCAAGGATACCAAGTAATTTGTGACGGCAAGCTACCAATTCTAAGTTACTACCATCCGTAGTGTCTGTTCTAGGTCTGTGTATTTCAAACATGGTCGAAGTCAATAATTTCGTCTACGTTGTGCTTATTCACACACAATGCATTTACTTTTTAATTGGCACGAGGTGTTCGAGTCCGTTTGTCAAATGATTTGGGCCAGCTAATACAACCAAAGCTGGTCGTCATTAAGTAGCGGTAAATCGAGGGTTAACAGTTTCTCGGCAGGAATAAAGAGTTATACTTGATTTTCAATGCGGGTACGTTAGCTAGCCTATTGTGAAGGTACTAATGTTTTTTAGTCTTTAGGAATTTCGCGTTTACGATTGAACCCTGATTAACTTGTGCTAATCCTAATATATAGATAAAATACGCGTCCAGCGCCGCAACAAAGGGGATGGCAAATAAAAATTACAAAGTGAAAATAAAAAGCCGCATCAACAAGTTTACTGCCATTAAATCTAATTTCTTCCTTATAGAAGCATTTACCGCGCATCGCAGATTTTCTAAACAGTAGGCTTGTGCATGCCCCAGTTATGTAAGGCAGCTTGAAAAATGTGGCATATAAATGAAGAAAAAACTTAGAGGCTGTAGGTACGTGCAAGAATAATTACAGGTTCATTCACAAAGTTTCTTCTTCCGAGCCCGTTGTGTGAAGCGGAATTTGCACCGTCAATCAATGCCGGAGCTTTCATGCTGAAATGCTTATCATCCGCTCTCTATAAAGAATATCACCTGTGGAAACATCTCGAAGGGGAGTAAAAACTGAATGCAACCATTAATCTCATCCACCAATTTATCCCAAGCTTTGTAATGCGCACCTAACAACATAACTCATTTTTTGAACTGACCTCTCGTATTCAGTGTACTAAAGAAGTAATGAAAAAAAAAAAAGCAGAATTTTAATATGCACCAGCAAATGTGGATTGTTCTTGAAATGTTTATCAGCCTATATGTGTGGTATTTTACTTCCTTTATATGTGTAACGAGCAAGGCTTCACTGAAAGTATTTGTGGACTTTACGAGCTTTAAATAAACATGGGCTTTAACGAGCCGGTGACCATGCAGAGTATCTATATTCTGAACTAACAAGCCTAGCGTTCAATCACGTCGCGGATGTAGTCTCTGCAAAATACTAAAATCATGCGCACGCAGAAAACAAAAATTCAATAAAAATTGCGTTCCTGGTCCCTTTTGAGGGCCAAACCTCCTTATGGTCAACAGCGGTGTCAGGACGTTTGCATTGACATGCCTCACCCAAACGGCGCCTATTATTGGCTCTCCTGATTGACGGGCTAAGGCCAGCCAGAGGACACGCAGTGCGTCAACGACGTTTTTCGGGCGCTTTTTCCGTCCCCAATTCATCACGTGAAGGTGGACGATTCGGGCGAGTCGTGTTTCGTTATTGCATCACTTCGGTGAAAGTTTATTTGTTGTACCATTGTTTTCGAACGGACAAATAGGTTAAAGCTCAGTTCATTGCAAAGGCGGTCCCAACGACTCTATCTCAACGAGGCACAGCACATCAAAGTAACCCAAGTAGAGCTTGCTCCTTGACCCAGTGGGTTTCTTACCTAGCGGAAAAACGTGTCCCTACCTGTGTGTGAAAGCACTAATGAATGGACGATACATTACAAGGTGGGCTAATGACTCTACGCCTCTCGCAATAATCGAGGAGGAAGAAGAATATCGCTTGTGGAGGGCAGTTAACAAGGAACGAGAGTCAAAAACATCGGATATGGTACAGGTAGAAGGAAGCGCGGAGAAATAGCTTCATGACGATAGATATAACCCTCCTAATTATTAGCATTTAAAAATAAGTTTGGCCACGTTTTTCAGACAAAATGCTTCACACAAACTGGGGTACAAAATATTTTCGACAGGAGTGTGGTCAGTGGTCCTTTATAATGAAAGTGATTAATGTTATTAGCAACATTTCGTTTTAAAAGAGGGCACTGAAAATGTTTATTTTTCGCACTTTTGTCCGGGACATCACCACTAACATATCTTTTCTAATACACAACTTTCGTGAACTACATCTAATAAAATGAACATCAACATGCATATAGCTTAGTGGCAACTAGAGCAACAGTCATGTGTGTCAGAAACAGACATCTTCACAGTTAACCATTCTCCGGCTGCGCGAATAACCATTGGCTCGTGGCATACAGTTGCGAGCATTGCGTTCGACTAGTGTGCAAACACTAGCCGCCCTATCTTGCTTGGTAGTTCACTTGTGAGAAAGAAAAAGTACTCATCAATATATATGCATGGCTTCACGCGCATCCAAGGTCTCTATTCCTAATACGAGAACAACCGTTCTCACAATCTTTTTTTGAGGGAAGGCCATCGACTATTATCGTCTGTAAGCAAGCACGCTTGCTCCGACTGCTTTCTTGTTGAACAAGAACCCCTTTCTTTGTAGTTCCTTTTATACAGAATGACCGACAGCTCTTTTTGTATTCATATGCGGGCTGCTGTCACATATGGTTGAGAATGCGACGCTATCGCAGCCGGCTATTCTTTTGTCTTCTATGAAAGCCTGTACTTGCAACGATACCAGAAACAGGAGAGGACAGACGGCTTGTATAGATGGGCGCACTTGCACCAAAGTGTTCCTATTTATGGATATTTGGTAAGTTTTTTTGTGTGCAAAATTAGAACGTATAATCGTCCAGGCGTATAAGACAATAATGAACTTTACTACCTCTATATCGTACGGGCCATGTTTGCCTTGATGATTTCTAGAAGGGTAACGTGGGAAGGACAACCCTTCATAGACTTTGAATCCTGAGTCTAGTGTTGGTGATGAAAGCATTCATTTTTCGCAGTGTTATATACACGGAGCAAATCTCAAGATATTAAGATTGCAAAAGCTGCACAGTCTTCCTAATAAAAGAATTATTTACAGCGAACCTTGTTTACTTCTACGTTGTCCTTAAGAAATATGGCCTTGAAATACCTTACCTTACAACTGTTTGGCAAGCTGCATTGTAGATAAAATATATTTGCAGAAAAGCAAATATTTCGCATCGCATCTAGTGTTATACATTGCAGAAGGCCACGCTAAAACAGATGTTCTTTGTTAAAAATGATAAAAGCATGGCAATATTGCGGTAAAGGCTGCCTAATTACACAAGGCAGGAGTGGTCGAACTAAAATAGGTGTCGCCTTTCAAATGCTGCACAAGCATGTTTGACAATGGGTGAGCTGAAGATTGAAATAGAAAAATGTTGGCATGTCTTCACCGCAGCTCTTTTGCGACTGTGGGCTTGTCTACAATACACAGAAGCTCATGTGTTGCGTGAAACGACAAACCAAAAAGGACCTTTGGGACCTCCGTCAGAAGCCAGCTTTGTAAGTAGTGCGAACGAAAATGCTGACACTCTCTTTTCAGACTAAGAAACTACCATAATTTATTAAATAGTGAAATAGTGGCACTACTAGCTCGTCTGTTCCACGCGAAATATTCGTTGCTTTTCGATTCTATGTAGCTTTGGGAAGCTAAGTCGAGAGTTGTGATCGGTACGCCTTTATACCCGACAATTTTCACTTGAAATGTAAAGGTATTTCTTTTTATGTTCAGCTAATGACTTTAAAGGGGAGAAAAAGAGCCGCCGCTGTTAAAACGCCGCACGAAGAAAGCACTGTAGAATCCAGTTATTAGGAAACAGCGCCAGCACCTGTGGAATATGCATTTCTTCATGCTACTTTCAACGCCGGTCCCATCCTGGCAGTAAGCCAGGAAAGACAGGGATTCTTCAACTGTTCATACGTTTCTTAGCAGTAGGGATTTCTATTGTGCTCAGGGTGTGGTGTTTATATACATGCTCTGTGTCTATTCTAGCTGCTATTTTACGAATGTAAGTTATCGTGAATTTCGGACAGCTCTCACTCAGAACTACTAACCCTTGCTGATTGTGGCTTTTTAATGAGAGGTTTAACTTTTCTTATAGGACAAAAGTCCAAGTTACAACCTGGATTTAACTAAGGATTCAGGATTTATATCACCGGCGAGCCCCGTCAGGGACCGCTGATTTAAAGAGCCTTGCCAAAGATTTAGTTTAAAAATTTCTCCTTTGATCAAAATCATCTGTAAGAACGACAAACATTTTAAAAAACCGTTTTACAGACAGACATATTGCGTTTTATGAATTTACAGCAGGAGCAGTTGTTTTTTTTTTTTCAACAACAGCAGGGGTCTGTTTTGCGCGGTATAGGTCACTTTTATTACAAAATAAAAATATTGCAATTTTCGCACTGCGGTGAAGTCTTCTTGCTGGTCGAGCGGTTTAACGCTACACCGTAGATGTAAAGACGTCCTTCAAAGAGCCTTGGAGGTGAAAATAAAATAGCCACTGTGTCACTTAAAGCCTGGGATAGTGCTGAAAATCAAGGAAGTTATCCTTCAAGTCGAAGCTTGACTTGTACAGATGATTTTAATCAGCCTAAACGTCAAACATGCACACCTCAAGTGGCTTCAAATGAACCGCATAATGTGCAACTGTTCGATATAAAAGACGTTTCAGTGAACGTGAACATAAAGTTTGAAAAATATGCTTCCCCGGTATGAAAATGGCTTCAGCGCTGTCTTTATATAAACATTGGTAGACGTCAGAATACAGGGCCATAATATAAGTTCGAATACGGCCGACTAAAGTGTGAAAACGAAAAACTTTTTACTTGCTAAAGTTCAGCTGCTAATTAAGTGCAATAAAGACATTTGTGTCTGTCAATTACTGTTATTCATATCAGCTTTGGAAACGCACGGCTTTAAAAGCGCAGTGTTTCCTCGAAAAAATTTACGCTGTTTTAGCAGTAGCCATACTCGATTATCTAAGTGCTTCCATGGTGCCATAAATCAATGACGCAAGCGTCACGTGGCCTTCTCTGTCTCTTGTGATCTGGAGTACCAAGCAGTGACGAGAGCTGAAGCGGAAGCGGCACGAAGAAAGTAGGTGCCATTTTCAATAGTGACCAACTGCGCACTCAGAGAACCTAGAACACAGCCTTTTCGAAGGCGCTCGTCTTTTGGAGCGAAGTAGCCAAAGTAAGCTGAGCCACAACATCCACAGTAATCGCAATTTTGAAATTCTAAAATTGTAAATAGAATTCCTACTGCCCGGTTAAAAAAGAAATTATGGTAACTAGATGTTTCACTGTATTAATTACGAAGGTAGTTATACGAAATATTTAACCAATGCTTTAATTGCCATTATTCATTTGTATTCTGGTGCCCACGAACACTAGTACAAGTGTGCCGCAGAGGCCGTCTTCATGTCTCAAAAAGCCTATGGTTTAAAATTGTGATTGGCCTTCGCTGAGACACCGTTGCCTCCTTATGTGAAATATTAGAAGGACACAGCGCCAGAAGACACGGGACGAAAGGAAGAATACGTACACACGAGCGCCAATATGAACCGATACCAACTCGCCCAACTGTCTATCCTTCTTCAATGAAATATTATCATTACGCCGATGACGAAACGAGCCTAGTGGCAACATCAGAGAGAGACAGCGCCTAACACACATCAGGACGATGTTTGCCTGTATACACCCGGACTCTGTTGAATCGTTCCTACTGTGTTAGCAGACAATTCTTCTCGCGCGTCTTATATGCGAGGGCGCACATTGCCGCAATTTTACTTGCATAAGCGCACATAGCGCAATATTTCCAAGTGCTAGCCCACCCCTCAACACGCTTGGGGTGGACTACCCTCAAAGCCTTTAGACATCGGTATAACATACTCACCCCACTTGTACAACTGACGTTGCATTACGCTGACGCACGGTGACGCAGAGCAGCTGTATCCTGTCGCTACGATCGGCCTTTGCAGACACTTCCTCTTGTCTTTTAACAATGGCAAGATGTGCAAAATGTAACCATTCCAGGTATATGGGTGTTCTGGAAGGATATCTACAACATAAACACTGTAGGTGCGTTGAGACAGTTCGTACTCTACACAGTGAATATGACCAATTTCACCGAAATCTAGTATCCGTCGATATAGTGCTCCAAAATGAACTCACTTCCCCTAACAGAAGTCAAACTCTTGGCTTCTGACAGAAGATTTATTTCAGAAGGAAGCCTTCAAGGGTGTTTTTAACTAGAGAGCATGAGAATAAGCTTCATGCAATGAGCATAGATCCTTTGTGCGTTCTGTGTTTCTAACGAGTAATGCGATATGACACCAAAAACCCGCGCCAGCCCCTTTACCACATCAGCAAAGCTCATTTCCCGAATATTTGGTTGCTGCATTGATTCTACTGGCGATTCTTCAGCATTCAATACCAAAGTACTTTGTGGACAGTGTGCTTTGTGTAATGAGTTTGACAAGACAGTGTAATGGCTTTACTCCATTGCGGATCGTCTTTCGCGTACGTGCTATTTGTTGCTCTTATAAATAATCATTCCTTGTTTGTGCCTTTGGCATATCTCATACATGCTGAAAGTCATGGAGTCGTAAGCTACCACCTTATGTGAGAGACTAGCCGTTATAGATGTGAAGATAAAACACCCAGTGAGTCGTACTAACGCGCTTCACTGTCCTATAGGAGTAGCTGGTTTTTATTGGTGTCTAAGGGCCTCGTAATGAGTGGTTCTTATTTCGCCCACCCCTTTTAAAGCATACGGCCGGGTAGCAGTGCCTGTCAACTGCACGATCTGCACAGACGCTTTATACAATGCTCAACCAAATTTGTTGAACATTTTACTTAACCCTTTCGGGTGCTCCAAAAGCCGTAAATTGAGGCACCGGCCTGTCTGACGAATGTATGTGCGGGCACAGGACATAGGAATCTGGTAGACCACAACAACCTTACATGGGACGAACTTGTTTTTATGATTAACTTTATAAGGAATTTTCTTGCCAATTACATTTTTTTTTTTGAACCGCTGTTCCAATCTTGCCGACCTTATTCGGAGTTGAGAATACGTTGACATCATATTTGGCCCCCCTTCAATCTATGTGAAAGGGTATGAGCGTTTGGCAGAACAACTATTTTTTCCCTTCCGTCCTCAGGACTGGTGGGCTGCTGCAAGTCACTTTCACAGCGTTTCAGTTTTTTGAGGATCTATCCTGCACACGAAACAAAAACGAAGTTGGGGAAACCAGCTTGTCTACACCGTTGTACCTGGACTGTTAGGCTATAGCTCATTTTGTGAAAACAAGATATTTTGGAGCAGCAGTACAAGGAAAGAAAGATGGAATTGGCGAGAAAAGCGATTATAAAATTAATCATAAAAAAGTCATTCCCGTTAAAGCTGCTATTGTCTACTAGATTCATGTCTCCTGTGGCCACAAATAGACAGGCCGGTACCTCAATGTACAGCTTTTGGAGCACCAAATGTCTTTGGGAAAATGTTAATCGAATTTGGCTAAAAATTGTCTCTAGTGTCAGTGCACTCCGTTACTCGTCGACACCGAATAACCGTCCGTTCATAATGATCGTAGCACAAGAAAAGTAGCCGAGGCATACCTTATCGTGAGGAAGACAAACCGTTGTGTCAGCCAAGAATCAGTAGCCTTATGTTCTAACGAAACGAATATGCTAAACAGGGGGGAATGACGATGATGACACGTGCGGTTAGGATACATTTTTAATTTCGTAACAAGGGCATTTCTGAAAAGGCGCATTCGCGAATTCTTGATGCCTACCTTTATAGTACAGTGTGTTTTTTGCCAAAAACGTAGTTGCATATTTAGCGCCGTGTGCGTCTTTTTTCTCTTCTTAGTACCGTGTCCCCTGCGCTGTTTTATATGAAAATGCACAATTAGCTCGCCTATCCCTGGCGTTCTACTACAATATAAGTTCATGCGTGTCCAACGCGGTGTGCGTCCGGGAGAAGTTCGCGATATTTCGCGGGGCACAGCAAGATTATGACATCATCTGGTGACGTCGTCGGTAACGATCGGATATCAAATGCGGTCACATATAATAACGATACGTGACGTCATCATGACGTCATCTCCGGTTATGACAGATGACCTCACCAGGCGATTCACGCATATACGAAGCTGACCCCACCGTTCATTCGATCCAGGCGTCCGTGCTGCGCCTTTCATTTGCCGCTTCCTCGAACGCCACGCCACACTACATACAGAGGCCTACGCAGTAAAGCAGGAATCAGCTGCGTTTCAACCAAAGTTTGGTTTCTTTTTGTGCGTGGGGTTCAACGTCCCAAAGTGACTGAGGCTTTTAGAGACGTCGTAGTGGAAGGCTCCGGAAATTTCGACCTCCTGACTGCTTTCACGTGCACACGGGCGCCTTGGTTTCCGCTTATATCGAAAAGCGACCACCGAGTCCGGGATTCGATTCCGCATCCTTGGAGACCGGAGCGCCCTAACCACTCCGCCATCCCGGCGGGGCATTTCAAACAAAAGCTTCCTCCTCGCTAATTTTAGTGGTCTAAATAGCCCCCAAAATTATTCATCTCAACACCGAAAAGCTACGGGCCCTTACGCGATAGATCCAAGAAAATGCGGTATCGGCGTTGTTTTGTTGTTTACAGTTATAATGTGAAAATCCGCAATGAAGAAAAGGAATAAAAGTAAATAATAGAACTCCGAACATACCAAGATTCGCGCTGGTTTTCTGATTGCGAGACGATCGCGCAACCGATACAACAAAGTCCACTCTGTTTCGTTCCAGTAAGGGGTGTCTTATGTAAGCTTTCTGTGCGCTATATCATGAGAAATGTGCGGAAATAAATTATTTTAGGCGAGTATTACAGTCGTAATAATCATCATTATCCTCAGCCTTACTATACCCACTACAGGGTGAAGGGCTCTCCCATATTCCCCCAATTAACACGGTCCTGTGCCAGCTGCATCCATTTGCCCGCTGCGAAGGTCTTACCAGATCCGCCCGCCTAACATTCTTCCTCCCCCTGCTTTGCTTTCCTTCTTTTGGAATACAGATTAATGGAGTACATTTTCGTAAATTTTGCGCTTTGCTAAAATGGAGTTTGGTGCCGACACCATGCCGGCGAAAACCAGACTTTGATCTAGCAGTACTTCTTTAGGGTAGACGGCGCTGCCATTGTGCTCGCGGGCTGTGCTCCGCATTCCTCTAGCGCTATGGTGCCATCAGTTCACACTGTCAGCGGCCGGCAGGCAAAAAGCCTGCGCTGTATGCTCTAGTTGTAAATTTTAATGCACGCGGAGCGGGCGTGTTTTTGTAACTACATGTGTGGTGGATTCGGTGCTGACTAACAGTTAGGGACGTTGTTATGTGTCTCCTTCATACTGGTAAAGGGGTGTCTTATGTAAGTATTCCGTCGGCTGTCATTGGAAAGGAAATATTACGCAACTAAACGAATTTAGGCGAGTATTACAATGCACTTGTTGTTGTGATTTATAGTTGGAAAGCGAAAATCCACAATGAATGAAAGAACTAAAACTATATAAAAGTACTCCGAACATACCAAGATTCGCCTTGGCTTTCAGATTGCGAGATGATCATGGAACCGATACAGCAAAATTCCACACTTACCAAGATACTTTGTTGGGCGAGTTGGTACTTATTCATTATTAATATAAACAGCGCGAACACGAAGACAAGGGACAGGAAACAAGAAACCCACAGTACAAGCGCTGTCTCAAAGCCTAAGCCCTTTACTCCAAGGCCCAGAAAAACAAACATGAAGAATACGAAACAGTCACGTGAAATAACCCCTGGGTTGTCTTTTTTAAGTGATTTTTTTAAGTAATTTTTTATGCAGCAGGTGAACCCAGGGGTTGTTTCACGTGACTGTTTCGTTTTCTTCATGTTTGTTTTTCTGGGCCTTGGAGTAAAGGGCTTAGGCTTAGTTGTGAGTCAGCGCTTGTACTGTGGCTTTCTTGTTTCTTGTCCCTTGTCTTCGTGTTCGCACTGTTTATATTAATAATGAAAAATTCCACACTGTTTTGTTCTGGTAAAGGATTGTCCTATGTAAGCTTTCCGTACGCTATATTAGAAAGGAAATATTACGGAAATAAAAGAATGTAAGCGAGTAATAGAGTACATTTCTGTAAATTTTGCGCTTTGCTAACATGCAATTTGGAGGCGATATTATGCCGGCGAAAACCAGACGACGGCCTAGCACGACCTTTTTAGGGTATATGGCGCCACCCCTTTGCTCGCTGGCTGCTCTTCGCACTACTCCCGCAATGTGGTGCCAAGAGCCCACACTATCAGCGGCCGGCCGGCCACGATCCTGCGCTTTATGCTGGCTGTGCACATTTTAATGGACGCAAAGAGGACATATTTTTGTAACTACTTGTGTGATGGATACCCTGCCGACTAACAGCGCGGGACGTTCGTATGATTCGCTTTCGTCTTCGACAAGTGCGGATTGTGTATTTATGTCTGCCCCTGTTCGGGAGCCTTGTCCGAATGTGGACGGGGCATGTACAGTACGACCGCCGTTAAAGGAAACATGCAATCGCATAGTGTACACACTTCACAAAGCACTGCCACCGGCAACTGGCGAGAATAGGCAGCCCCACAGGCATTTTGACGAAGAGCAGTCAGCAATGGCTATTGGACATGCACCTTATGCCATTTTTTGTCAACGGCTCTCGCGGGAGAGTTTTGCAAAGCGCTGCGGGCACGCGGCGCCATGTTTCCCTTAACAGTGGACCATATTCTACATTTGGTCCTCGGCGGCGGGTCGGCCAAGTAAGTCTTGAGCCGAAAAGGTAAAGATGAAGGCAAGGCCAATAGAGGGGATGAGGGTTAGGCGGCGCGAAAATGCCGAGATGCGGGCACGAGAGGCGGGGGCAATGCGACAGAAGCTTGCTCAAGACGCGGATTATCGTGAGGCCCATCAGAGGAAGGCGGTGCTAGGGGACCGAAGATGCTGACTTCAGGGCTAGAGAGGCGGACGCCATGCGCCAGTAGTGGGCCGAATTGCGTGTCACAAAAACCACTGGCTAGGGGCAAATAACACTGCTGTGTCATGGGTAGTGGGCCGCTGTGCGGCTAAGAGCAGGAGAAATGAATAATAACGCAAGCGGGGTGCGGTAATGCTATCTAGTACAACGTTTAAAGGCAGAGCTTAAGCGCTTTACCATTTTTATTCTAGAGAGTGAAGCCTCTAACAATATTTTGGTAAAACCACGTCAATTTATCGGTAAAACGGCGCAAGGCGCAATGCATTAATCAAACACCGCCTGACACAATTAATCTTCAAAGATTTGCAAACAACACGCAGAAACTTCATTGAACGCAGGTTATAATCTCTGGCGGTCGTAATCCTCAACGTCAGACAAGCCCAAGCAAACTCCAAACAACTTATATGGATCCAACAGTCGATCAGTGTGTGAAATTGCTCAAACTCCGCCTGAGCTCTTCCTTCCATGCCGCTGAAGTACCACATAAAACGCTTCTGCTGCGCGAAACGGACTTATTGTTATCCGATGGCGGAAGAGATCACTGTCCCATCAGCGCCACTATTTAGATCTATGACCCCTTTCCCAAGCATTTCCCCCCAAAGAGAAGAGCACCAGGCCGGACGAAGCTTGTACCCATTCAAAGCCGGTGGATACCCGGCGGAACCAGGGATCGAAACTGTTACCTCCCGAGCACGAGGCGGATGCTTTACCTCAAGGCCATCGCTTCAGTCAGAAAGTGCCACTGACATTTCATTAACAGACCAGTTGAATCCACTCAATACCTGCTCCGAAAGCCTATTGTTTTTTCCAGATAGGTTGATGAGCCCTCCCCTTCAAAGTACCTTATAAAGAAGAAAATAGCAACTTTGGTAAATCACGAACCCAAATTAGCAGATTTCCGTACAACTAGACTGCATCTAATAGGCTCGAATTCACACGTAGTGCACTCACACATGCCAACAAACTAGTGTGATAGCAGAGACACAAATTAGGAGATCAATGATTAAGTGAATGGGAAGGAGCACGTACGTGAACCAAGATCCGGAAGTGGATCCTCATACGGTAGTTCACAACCCTATTCAGCCAAACTTATAAATGCTTTATTCTATACGTTTCGATTACTTCACGAGCCTGGTGGCACTTTTTCGGACCTTGAATATCTCGCCATAAAATTCCTGTAGCTTAGAGCTATAAATAACTTTCTTATCTCTAGCAGTAGAAGTTATGAGAGACTCCGGTCGTGCTGCTCACCAGGTAATTTTGCTAAACAATGAGAATTGGTTTTGCCATGTCTCAGGATGTTTTCAAACGCGCACAGCAATCATGCTAACAAGCTTTCTCTCGTGCCGTTGGGCCTACCGTTGTTCAAACGTCTATTCTTGTGTAGCCTATTCCAATAATTCGCACTGTGATATGAATCAAACGAATATGTCTAAATGAGGTCTAATGCGAGGTTTCTGACAGTAGAAGAAGTCATAAAATCTCAATATGGAAAGCTTTAGGCAGAAAGACATACCTCAGGTTCTAGGTATCTGTTTCAAAATGATATTTCAGGTTACGACTCAGAAGAGAGCCGGTTGAAAGTCCTTATTAAATGACGCTATAATGATGTGCATTTGGCTGACCATGCTACTTGAGTGAATATCAGACCGGATTGCAAACAATAAGCGAAAAGAAGCTAATTAGAGCGGCGAATAAAAACATATGTAACAAAATGAAGTAGAACGAACCAAACAGTTCAGCGGGGTAAGCAATAAACAGCAGTATACGTTCGGCAATAAAACTGAGATAGGGAGAAGGGAATAAATATTCTAGTTGGAAACGATGATGAACGCGGGCAAGGACCACAAGAAGAAAATACCTCTCATACATGCTTTCACTTAAACCCAATCTAGCGCCAGATGCCCCCCCAATTGCCCTTAAACACGTCGTAATGGAAGTCACCGTTTTAATTTTATGCCACTCCTACTTGGCTTGGCTTCCTTTGCTATCTATTGATTTATCCTTAGGTTACCCTGCCTTCGCCATTAACTCCTACTTTTCCGCGGACTAACAAAACTAAAGGGAATAATCAGGAGGTGAGCACAATGCCTCACAGAAGATACACGAGGTTGCGACAAACCATTAGAAAAAGATAAGTGAAGCAGACATGACAGTCAAGCATTGCAAGGACAGAAGAAGCAATGGTCTCCAAGCATAATAACGTGGATGCAAGGGAAGGCAAGCGAATGTGCGGCTTGGCTGGTGGCTGCGGTACCCGGCTCAGGACTGGTTTAAGGTGAAGGATACTGGAGAACCCTGCCCAATAGTAGGCATAAAGCTAAAGTGATATTTATGTATACATGACAAAGCGGTTGTACACTGAATCATTTCAGACGATGTCCCCGCCAGGGTGGCGCAGTGGTTACGGCGCTCGACTACTGTGCCCAAGAACGCGGGATCGAATCCCGGCCTCGGCGGCTGCGTTCCGTTGGAGGCGAAACAGAGCGGCGTCCGTGTGCTGTGCGATGTCAGTGCAGTTAAAGAACCCCAGGTGGTCGAAATTTCCGGAGTCCTCCACTATGGCTCCTGTCATATCCTGAGTTGCTTTGGGACGTTAAACCCCACAAACCAACCATTTCAGAAGATAACAGTACCTTTTGGCATAACATAATAATATAAAATGTCGCTTTAACACATTTTATCTGGTAGCATGTGAGGTATGAACTATATAATAAGAGGGATAGACCAAGCTGATATACTAATTCAGAGTTATTGTCTCTACATATCTTCCAGGACCGTAAATTTCAGGGTACAGTTTACCTTGCCGTTTATTGGAAGGCACTAATATTGATTTCCATACATAATTTTGGTACACAAAAAGTTAGCTTGTTTTTGGAAACATTTAGTTAATTCAGCGGGTGTTGGGTGTGCAGAACTATAATAATTTTGTTATTCAATTTTTCAGACGATTCTGGCGAATCCATGCACATGCCTTTGTGTTGTCATGCGCCCACCTGTGCCGCCTCAACACGACAGGATCTGGATGGTTCATGCAAAGCCCTGCGAGGTTTTTATGAGTGGAGCGCTCTACTGCACTCTCTTTCTTTGTGTTCATATTTATCCATGAGTAGTGTTCATATCTTGAAGTACTTTGAATACAAACCTGCTCCTACGCTGTCTTACTAAGCACGATATAGCTGGCAAGATTTGAAAAAATGCTGCTACTAAATGACTTTTCTTCACGCTAATAATGACTGTCGTTCTCGAAGGATCTGTGTCGTGTGTGACAATAAGCACTGTGAGACTTTTGCCAGACTTGCTGGCAGTGTAGCTGAGTTATTTTTTTGCGGTTACCGCAGTTACGGGAACGAATAGGCTCCGAAAGCATCATGAGCAGGGCTGCTGCTTTAGACGGGGAGCGCAATTATGCTTGAACAATAAAAAATGCTAATACGGGGTCCGCAACCCGAACTCTTCAGTACAAGTTCAGAGGTCTCTTGCTGCTGTTGTGGCGCGTAGCAGCGCACCGTCTGCGGCGCAGCATGAACAAGTACTGCTTTCTTGCCGTTTTATTTTCATCAAAATGAACTTGAAGGACTGAACATAAAGCGCACGGGAAGACGCACACAAGAGAAGAAGACACAGGACACGCGCTTTATGTTCAGTCAAATTACAATGCACCATCTAGCCCAACTTCAAGTTTTGTTGAACTTGAAGTTTAAACAGGCCGCTGATAACGTGTTGTCTTTGAAGAAGACAGTCGACAAACACGATACATGACAGGACGCGAAGCATACTTCGGAAGTAAGCGATCACATCACGTACACCACGCCCTTCGTATTATAGTTAGTCATTTCATTATATTTACGAAATACCAAACACTAAATGGTGGCGAAGTGGCTAAGTGGATCTTGGAGCGCAGCAGGCCGGGTCGTCTTCTAGCCTTGTGTTTCTATGCAGTCGTCACGTCCTTGAATTCGTTTCCCACGGCGGTCGCATCGCTGCATATACAGCATCCGCTGTCAGTGCACAGTGACACAAATTACGGGGCATCTCCAGCTATGATTGTTCCTTGTGTAAAGGATCAAAAGCTATGCAAAACGCGTTGTGGAAATTATTTACTCGTCCACCTCGGCAAGCAATACGACCTAGAGCGTACTGTTTGACGTAATTCGTCTCTTTTATTTCGATATGAAAGCACCTAATATCACCGCGTCATCGTTAAATTTCTGACGATCATTAGAATACGCTTTTAGGTAGAGAAAACAAAATAGTCTGGCTACTGCGTAAACCTGTTATAGTTCATTTATTGAGTGCAGTGCTGCATATTGTTGTGGCGCTTATTTATCAAGACATTTCAGAGGCTCTGGGTGCAAAGTAAAAAGGGATATGAAGAACGTCCAATACAAGATTTATTGAATTAGGCATGGTGCTCCGTGCGTGTGGTGAACGCATTTAATGATCTATAAACGGCGCTTGTATAGAGACGGACGTCTAAACATTTTGTCCTTTTACATAAGAGGATCAGCTTTACGAAGCCTAGAATTTACTGAACGTTGTAAGCGCTCGCTTTTTGCGGTTCACCCATTTCTGACAGTACACGCTATGCAGCATGTCATCACCGTGATCCAATCCATCGTCACAGCTAATTCCGTGGGGAATGCTTTAAACACGGGGGCACTGAATTAAGCACCGGCTATTGAAATAACATTGCGATTGCGTTGTCGCACCACGTTCGTGCACCGAATTCAGTAGGTCTACCATTATTCAGCTTGAATCAGCGATCCTTTGGGACATATGAGCGCGTGCTTCTCTCGAAACAGGAAAATCTACGGTTCGAAATCTACCCCCGCTAAAGTTGACTCAGTTTTTGTTCAATTATCGTACTTTCTTTACGGAGCTTGCTTGAGAAATTTAGCGTCAATCTGAACATTTCGAACTGCTCCTAAATTTTTGTCGGGACCTTTTTTTCTTCGTTCATGGACAATGCGACGAAAATGACTCCGGATTTCTTGCGACACGGGACCCTGCGCGATGTCGCATTAAAGTCTTTTGAATTCAGCCGATGAAGCGCATACTTTTGAGAGAGTGATGCTGGCACGATGTAACGAAGCGTGGCGCAGAACGTGTCATATATTGGGTCTAGGCGCGTCAACATGAGCATATATGAGAAGAGCCTGCTAATTGAAGGCCGGATATGTAACAAGAAATAGAAAACAACGAATATTCAGCTGTAATAAATGATCAGTTGATGCAGCGTGCCCACAATAAAAACAGGCCTAATATTGCAGCCGTTCAATTAGCATTTGCTTGTAGGAGGCAACTGAAGCGTCTGCGCCTTAGGTTGTCCCAGATAGCTGCCGCATTACCCAGTTGATCTCTTCAACACAAAGAGGTAACTTAATTTTATGTTTAGAGGCTTCCGTAGAAAAAATATCTACATGTGGGGAAAAAACACAAATCCCTGTCGTGAACATCGGCAATTCTCGTAGCAATCGGCAACTCGTATCCCGGAAGGCCTTTGAAAACGACTGCCAGGCGGCTTTCAGTGCGTCCCTACAGGTGGTGCACGGGTCGTATAAGCACTACAAAACGAAGCTCAAGTAGGCGCATTCGATCGATGTTTCGCACAATCAAATATGAGGCGCACGCTTTATTTGTTTTGATATGCCATCCTTCTTGAAATAATTATGTTCTACCAGAGTCGAAAGGTGTTTCCGCATGAAAAAATGTTTTAATGGAGATGGTATAATATGCACCGAAAAACCTTGCAAGTAAGAAGTAAGGGACGTTCTGACAAAGGGTGGTCACGCCGCCGAAACATCAGTGCCTAAAAAGTCTTTGCACTGTATTACACACACACGCACGCATGCACAAACACACACACACACACACGCACACACACAGGATTGCACAGCCGCCGACGTATCTCATTTGGAAGAACACTGGACGCGACATTCGGAGGTCGCGTGTTCGACTCTCACCATCGGCGTGTTGTTTTTCCTTCCGCTTTCCGTTTAATATTCTTTATCCCGATAATCACCACAAGACTAATTCTTGTCAGATACCAACAATAAAAGAAAATCTCTAACGTTTCCCTTACACTCGTTGACTGTTACCTCCTTTAAGTTTGTATTAACGAGACCCTCATTTCCCTTTCAATTATCTGCATATATATATATATATATATATATAGCATTGAAGGGAAATTAGGGCTCGTTATTATAGAATTTAAAGGAGCGAACAGTCTACAAGTCCAAGGCAAACGCCAGGGATATTTTTTTTAAATGTTTTTCTCTTTTGCCGGCATTTACAGGAATTAGTGCTATGATGATATGAGGGATAAAGAATATTAAATGCAAAGCCGAAAAAGAAACAACGCGCCCATGATGGGCGCGTTGTTTCTTTTTCGGCTTTGCATTTAATATTCTTTATCCCTAAGATCATCATAACACTAAATCCTGTAAATACTAACAAAAAAATATTCCCGGCGCTTGCCTCGGACTTGTAGACAATACGCTCCTTTATATATATATATATATATATATATATATATATATATATATATATATATATATATATATATATATATAGAAGAAAAAACAATGTGCCACTCTCAAGGTTCGTATACAGACGACGTTAATACCCGAGAAAGTAGCAGGGGGGACAGCGGCCAATGTAGCTTAGTTGGAAGAGCACCGGACGCGATATTCGGTGGTCGTGGGTTTGGTCCCCACCATCGGCACGTTGTTTTTTCTTCTACTTTGTGTTTATATATCTTTCTCCTAAGCAAATTACATTACTCATTTCTGTGATTATCCAAGTAAAAATTACAAAAAAGACATAAAACATAATACCCAATGCTTTCCTTGGCCTCGCCAACTGTTGGCTTCTTTCCTTCACGTATTATAACGAGCACCCTCATTTCCCCTTCATTTATCTGCTTGTAGCTTACGGGGGTCTCGGTTCTGGCCATGTTGAGGCCATAGGTAGCGTAAGAGGATTCTAGCACAGCTTTCGCCCTCGCTCTTGATCACGTTCTACGTGACGCTGGCGGTAACACAGGACGTTCCACGTCCGCCACTATGGTTGAGGGTGGCGCTGGTGAACACTCTCAAGGTTCGTATACAGACAACATTAATACCCGAAAAAGTAGCAGGGGGGTCAGCGCCCGATGTAGCTCAGTTGGAAGAGCACCGGACGCGATATTCAGAGGACGTGGGTTCTGTCCCCACCATCGGCACGTTGTTTTTTCTTCTACTTTGTGTTTAATTATCTTTCCCCTAAGCAAATTACATTACTCATTTCTGTGATTATCCAAGTAAAAATTAAAAAAAAATACATAAAACATAATACCCAATGCTTTCCTTGGCCTCGCCGACTGTTGGCTTCTTTCCTTCCTGTATTATAACGAGCACCCTCATTTCCCCTTCATTTATCTGCTTGTAGCTTACGGGGGTCTTGGTTCTGGCCGTGTTGAGGCCATAGGTAGCGTAAGAGGATTCTAGCACAGCTTTCACCCTCGCTCTTGATTACGTTCTACGGGACGCTGGCGGTAACACAGGACGTTCCACGTCCGCCGCTATGGTTGAGGGTGGCGCTGGTGAATTCACTCTCAAGTTTCGTATATAGACAACATAATTACCCGAGAAAGTAGCAGGGGGGACAGCGGCCGATGTAGCTCAGTCGGAAGAGCACCGGACGCGATATTCGGAGGTCGTGGGTTCGGTCCCCACCATCGGCACATTGTTTTTTCTTCTACTTTGTGTTTAATTATCTTTCCCCTAAGCAAATGACATTACTCATTTCTGTGAATATGGAAGTAAAAATTTAAAAAAAGACAAAACATAATACCCACTGCTTTCCTTGGCCTCTCCGACTGTTGGCTTCTTTCCTTCACACACACATATATATATATATATATATATATATATATATATATATATATATATATATATATATATATATATATATATATATATATATATATATTATGTTGCGTGGTGACATATGGCAAGCGATGGAATGCGGCGATACAACAGAAACAGAACGACGTAATGACAGGATGATTAAACTTGCTTTCATGGCCAGCGGACCTAGCACGCGCTCTCCGCCCCGCGCCACTGCCCGCTTCGTCCTCTTCGTAACAATATATATAAATATATCGTCAGCCTGACTATACCCACTGCAGGGCGAAGGCCTTTACCATATTTCTCCATTTAGCCCGGGTCTGTGCTAGCTGCATCCACTTGACCCCTGCGAACTTCTTAACCTCATCCGCCCACCTAACTTTCTGCTGCCCCCTGCTATGCGTTTTTTCCCTTGGAATCCAGTTTAATACCCTAAGAGACCATCGGTTATCCTCTCTTCGCACTACATGTCCTGCCCATGTCCATCTCTTCTACTTAATTTCCGCCAGAATGTCGGTAAATTGAGTTGGATTGGATTGGTAAAACGTTTATTCGGGGCCTGCAGTAGAACGCGTGCTCGCGCGCGCGCGCTCCGGACGGGGCCTACGTCGTCCTCTGGGCACCGACCGCGCGCCCTGGGTCCCCGCTCACCGTGGGCGGCTCGCTGGTTCCCTGCCGGGCCAGCGCCTTGATGACCTGCTGGACGGCCCAGAGTTGCTCCTCTTGATTGTCGCTCCCTGCGGCTGCTTCCAGTCGCGGCGGGATCCTCCCAGACTTAGCTTCTTCCTGGTACTGGGTACAATTCCACAGCATGTGTGCGAAGCCGGCAGTCTCCGTTCGGCAGACTCTGCATTTGTCTGTCGGGTTGTCTCGGGATACATTCTATGCATCAGCAACGGACTGGGGTGTGAGCCCGTCTGTAGCTGTCTGAATAAAACGGCTTGCTCTCGACTGAGCCCCGAGCAAGGGGGTGGAAGAGTTCTGCGAGCTAGGCGGAACACCTTGATTATTTCGTTGTAGTCCGTCATGCGGTCTTTGGTGCTGAACCACAGCGGCCAGTCGACCGAGGCGCGGTCCGTTAGCGCGCGCGCCTCGGCGTGTGCCGTCTCGTTGTGGTTGGCGCTGCGGTCTGACGCCTCGCCCGCGTGCGCTGGGAACCACTTGATTCTCACTTGTCTGCTGCCATTGTCGTTTTTGGTTGCCTGCAGTATGCGGACAGCTTCTTTCGCTCCTGCCTTTGGCGTAATTTCTCACCGCCTGCCTCGAGTCGCATAGCACTGTGTGGCAGTCGTGGTCGGCGATGGCCAGGGCGATGGCCACCTCCTCCGCTTGCTCTGCCTTGGTGCATCTCGTGCTGGCGGTCGTGCGAACGGTACCGGTCGCGTCGACGACGACCGTCGTGAACCCGTGTATCTTGGCATACTCAGCCGCTTCAACGTAGCGTGCGTGTGTGTTGGCCGCGTGCTGGTCTATCAGCGCCTTGGCTCTCGCTGCTCTCCTCCCTTTGTTATACTCCGGGTGCATGTTCTTCGGTACCGAGTCCACTCTGATGTGGCGCCTGATCTCATCGGGGACGGAGAGCTGCGTCTGCTCCCTGCCTTGATATCCAATTCCAAGGTTGTCCAGGATTTTCCGGCCGGCCTTGGTCGTAGACAGTCTTTCGAGCTGTGCAGCACGTTGGGCCTCCGCTATCTCCTCCAGCGTGTTGTGCACCCCTAGCTGCAGGAGGCGTTTGGTGCTCGTTGTTTCGAACAGTCCCAGTGCCGTCTTGTAGGCTCTGCGGATGAGTATATCTATCTTGTTTCTCTCGCTCTTGTTCCACTTGTGGTAGGCCGCCACGTACGCTACGTGACATATGACGAATGAGTGGATCATTCTGATCAGGCTCTCTTCCTTCATTCCACTTTTCTTTTCGTGACTCGTTTGAGTAGTCTCGTGGCGTTCGCCGCTTTCACAATGAGCCGGGTGACGGTCTCGCCGTTTCTGCCGTGCGTCTCGATCGTCATCCCAACACTCTGATCTTGTTAACTCTTGGGATCGCGTTTCCCTCTCTGGTCTTGACTGATTGCCTCGTACTCTCTCGGGTTGCTCTTAGGTTTGCGGTGCTTGACGGACGGGTAGACGAGGAGCTCCGACTTGCTCGGCGAGCATCTGAGCCCCGTTCCGTCGAGTTGGTCTTCGATCGCATCAACAGCCGCCTGTAGGATGGATTCGATGTGGGCATCGCTGCCCCCTTCCACCCACAGCGTTATGTCGTCCGCGTTTATCGTATGTCACACTTCCTTGATGTTCCTGAGCCTTTCGGCCACTCCTATCATCACGAGATTGAAAAGCACCGGCGAGATGACCGATCCCTGAGGTGTGCCTCTGCTTCCCAGCTTCTTCTCTTGTGCTTGGAGGTCCCCCGCTCTGAGCTCGACCGTTCTGTCCGTGAGGAAGTCTTTGATGTAATTGTATGATCTCTCTCCCATGTTGAGTTTCGAGACTTGGAATAGGATCGCTGAGTGCTTCACCTTGTCGAAGGCGCTCTGTAGGTCGAGTCCCAGTACTGCTTTGTTGTCGCCAGTTTTGCCGTCGAAGATCTGGTGCTTGAGCTGTATCATGGCGTCTTGGGTACTTAGATGCTGCCTGAAGCCAATGATCGTTTCCGGGTAGAGATCTTCTTTCTCGAGGTATTCTTGCCACCTGTTGAGCAGGACGTGCTCCAACACCTTGCCCACGCAAGATGTGAGCGAAATGGGTCGGAGGTTATCCGTGTCGGATGGCTTGCCCGGCTTGGGGATTAGGATGATCTTGGCCTTCTTCCACTGCGTCGGCAGCGTTCCCGTTTTCCAGCATTTGTTGTAATAACTCGTGAGGCTTTCTATGAATTTGTCGTCGAGGTTCTTAAGCGCCTTGTTGGTGATGCGGTCCAGCCCGGCCGCCGACCTGCTGTTGAGGTCCTGCAGTGCCGTGCGAACTTCTTCTACGTCTATATCTCTGTCGAGACGGGCGTTGGGCAGCCCCCCGTACGGCCCATGGCACTCCGTGGGCGTAGTCGGCAGGTATCTATCGCTGATGCGTTTCGTCATCTTATCGGCGCCGTGTTTAGTGACTTCTCGATGGATGAGTTTCGCCAGTCGGTCCCTTTGGTGTGACTTAGTCTTGGTTTCGTCGAGCAGATGCTTCAGCAAGTTCCATGTTTTCCCGTTGTGCATCTGGCCGTCGGCAGCGTTGCATATCTCGTTCCACTGTTGCGCACATAGCGTTCGACAGTGGTCCTCGATTGCTCTGTTGAGTTCTGCGACTTTCTTTCGTAGCCTACGATTAAGGCGTTGTTGTTTCCATCTGTTGAGAATTGACTGCTTGGCTTTGATAAGGTGGGCCAGTCGGCTATCCATTCTGTTCGTTTCGAAGTCTGTTACTATGTCTTTGGTTGAGTTTCGAACATCTTGGAGGATCTTGTTGGTCCACGCGTCGATGTCGTCGATTTCGGTCTCTTCCGCTTCCTGATTTCTGTTATCTCTGAAAGCAGACCAATTGATCCACGTATGTTTCCTGACTTTGGTGCTACTCTGCTCCGGTATGACGATTTCCAATATCATGTGGTCGCTACCGAGGTCCACCCCCGTGTTCCTCCACGTGATCGTGATCGGTGCGTTGTTCTTGACGAACGTGAGGTCGGGGCTGGTATCTCGGGACACGGAGTTGCCAATTCACGTTGGGTAAGCCGGGTCGGTTATGAGGGTATAGTCGAGTTCCGCCACGTCTTGGGATAGGTTTCTGCCTTTCGCATTACTTTTGACGTAGCCCCACGCCGGATCCATCGCATTAAAGTCGCCGCATGCGATCAGCGTGCTCTGGCCGGCCGTCGTGCTTGCCTTGTTAAGAATGGCTTTGAACCTCTGGAGTCTCCGCGATGGGTTACTGTAGATGTTCAACATGAAGATGCTGTTTTTTCTTTGCTTGGTCGGTATGAGTTCGGTGAGCGTGTGTTCAATCCTGACATTGCTTAGCCGGTGTCCGACGAAGGTGAGTCCCTTCCTGACCAGGGTGCACAGGCCTCTGCCGTCGGGCGGGCCCGCGTGCACCCTGTAGCCGGGGAGGGACGGCTTGTCCGTTAGTGTTTCTTGGAGGAGGAGCACGTCGGGCTTGCGAGCCGCGTGCTCGATGTACTGCTGGACGACTGCCTTCTTCTTGACGAAGCCGCGGCAGTTCCACTGCCACACTGTTATGTCTGTGGAGTTGGAGGCCATGATTGTCCGATTCGGAATTCTCCGTGTTGCTGCGCTTGGTTGACTTGATGCTGTACTGGCGCGAACGTTGGGTTGCTTAGTATTAGTTGCACAATTCTTTCCAGATTGTTGAGTCTATTGACGTTCTCCGTTTGGAAGGCTTCGATGGCTTGCTTCATCGATTTGATCATATCCTCGAGGCTGTTGAGTTTGGCCTCGACGTTGTTGTTGCTGCTGTCGGTGCTGCAGTTGCTCATGTTGTTCTTGGTCTTGCGCGATTCGACGGCCATCTTCGTTGCCGGCTCCTTGTCTGCGTCGGCCGTAGTTGCTTCGGCCTTGTTGTTGCCGCTCGGGCTGGATCTTTGCTGTTCGACGTTGCGGAGGGCGTTGCGGATCTCCGCGATTTCCTTGGTGAGGTTGTTGATGGTGGCTCGCAGGGTCGCGTTCTCCTTTTTTAGGGCCTCGTTGATCTCTCGTTCCTTGGTTGAAGCGTTGTCTTCTGTCTTGGCGTTGTAGCTCGGATTTATCTTCATGATACCTTGTGCGGCGTTGCCCCAACCGACTCTCTCACGCCACAGTGATCCTTGGGTTTTCGTTTTTCGCGCGTCTCTGCTCTGGCTCCTGCAGCTGCTATTTCTCGACTGCGCGCGGTCTCTCGATGGCGTTCTTGACTTATGGGCAGCTGGCTTGTCGAGTGGTTGGAAATCGCTTTCCGACGGCAGCTGATGGCTGACCTTTCGGCGCTCCCACTGACGCTTGCGAACGACGTAGGGAACCTTGTATCTGGCTTTACATTCTCTGTCGGCGGTCGGTTGAGCGCCGCCGCAAAGTTTGCATTTTGGTGTACATTTGTGGTCATCTTTTGGGTTCGCTTGGCCGCAGCCCCTGCAGATCCGGTTGGTTGGCGACGGGCACACGTCCTTGCGATACCTGACCCGACCACACTGGTGGCAGACGTCAATTTGCTTTCTGTACAGGTGGCACGGTATCAGCGTGACACCATATCGGACAAAGTTCGGTACCTTGGGTCCTCTGAAGGCTACTATGATCGTGGTCGTGTTGCCGATTCTTTTGGCGCCTACGGTGAGTGGGTTTCTGTCGTTTACAATGTTGCTGTCGAGATCTTCGGCTTTCTCGTCGACAGGGATCCCTCGGATGATGCCCTTCATGGTGTCGTACGGCGCCGTGCGGTACGCGCTGACTTCAAAGGTCTTGTCTTGAATGTATATAGCTTGAATTCTTGCGTAGCGGACGGCGTTTTCTTCCTTGGGCGTGCTGATTACCATTATATTTTGTTGCGCGTTCGGGCAAATCGTGTCCGATGCGTTCTCTTCGTTCGTGATCTTGGCTGCGGCGAGAATGGCCGCAGCGACGGTCGTAGTGCCGATCTTGGTGATGTCGAGTCCCCCTCGCGGTCTGATTACGATCTTGTTTTCCTCCAGCGGCATGGCTGGCATTCTCGCTGCCTTGATGGCCGAGGCTTTAAAGTTCTTATTTCCTTTCGCTTTCTTGCTTACTTGGTTGTCGGTGCCGGCGAGCTTCGCGTCGAGGTCTCGTTGACGGAGTCTTGACATGCGTTCCCCCGCGAGAGTCCATCCATGGCCGCGGTGGAATTCCTCGGGTGAAATTTCTTCGCCTTGAACATGAACGGTCATTGGAGAGTCGGAGATCGTTGCCAGAACGGACGTTTCCTCCATCTCGGGGCTGAGTGGCTGCCGCCGAGGCGGCGAGCCGCGACAGCCACGACAGCGACGAGGCCTATCGCTCGCGGAACACACCTAGCGGGACGCCCCCCGCACGGCGGTGATGAAAACTGTCCGGTAAATTGAAGAAAAGGCGTACCTTTGGGAACTTTCAATATCCGTCAGTGCTTTTCAACTTCACGAACACATCGAGATAGAGAAAACTTCGATTCGCGCAAATTAGCACTGCAAAATTAATTGAGTTATTTCTCTGACCCACACTGTACGCTTCCTATCTCATAATGTTACCCCTACTATTTTTCGTTCTATAGCCCTCTGTGTTGTCCTCAACTTAAGTGGAACTCTTTTTGTTAGCCTCCACGTTTCAGCCCCATAGGTGAGTACAGGTAAAATGCAACTGTTGTATACTTTCCTCTTGAGCAATACCGGTAAGCTGCTAGTCATAATCTGCGAATGCTTGCTAAATGCGCTTCATCCCAATCTTATTCTTCTTGTTATTTCATTTTCATGGCAAGGATCTGCGGTTACTACCTGTCCTAAACAGACATATTCGCCTATTACTTCCAGTACTTTGCTACCTAATGTAAACTGCTGCTCCTTCCCGAGGCCATTGAACATTACCTTAGTCTTCTGCATATTGATTTTCAAACATACCTTTCTACTTTTCCTGTCTAGGTCTTCAATGATTATTTGCAGTTCATCCCCAGAGTTGCTTAGCAAGGCAATGCCATCAGCAAATCACAGATTACTGGGGTATTCTCCATCTACCCTTATCCCTAACTGCTCCCAGTCCAAGTCTCTGAATACTTCCTCTAAGCAAGCTGTGAATAATACTGGGGAGATTGTGCCTCCTTGCCTAACACCTTTCTTTATGGGAATTTTGTTGCTTTCTTTATGCAGAAATATGGTTGCTGTGCAGCCACTATATATATCTTCCAGAACTTTCACGTACGGCTCGTCTACCCCCTGATTTCGCAATGCCTGCATGAAAGCCGAGGTTTCAACTTAGTCATATGCTTTTTCGTAATCATTGAATGCTATGTATAAGGGCTGGTTATATTCCGAGCATTTTTCTATCACCTGATTGATGGTATGGATATGATCAATAGTAGTGTACCGTTTCCGAAAACCTGCTTGATCCTTTGCTTGATTGCAGTCTAAGGTTGTCCTGATCCTAATAGCGATTACCTTAGTAAATACCTTATAGGTAATAGACAGTAAGCTGATTGGTCTGTAATTTTTAAGGTCCTTAGAGTCCCATTTCTTATAAATGAGGATAATGTTTGCATTCCTCCATGGTTCCGGTACCGTCGATGACACCAGGCACTGCGTATACAGGGTGGCCAGTTTTTCTATCACAATATCCCCCCCCCCCGTCCTTCAGCAAATCTGTAGTTATCTGACCCTCTCCAACTGATTTCCCCCTTTTCATAGTTTCTAATGCTTTCTTCACCTCGTCCTTCGTCACTGGTTGAACGTCCGACTGTTTTTCCTTACCGCCAATCTCATTACGGGCCTGACTACTTTGGCTACTGTAGAGATCTGTATAGATCTCCTCGGCTACTTTGACTATCTTTTCCATAATCGTGATGACGTTGCCCGCCTTGTCCCTTATCGCATACATCTGGTTTTTGCCTATGCCCAATGTCTTCTTTACCGCTTTAAGGCTTCCCCCGTTCTTTATAGCATGCTCAGTTTTCTACATGATATACTTCCTCCTATCGGCCACCTTGCGCTTATTGATTAGCTTTGATATCTCGGCCAATTCGATCTCTTCGGTTGGATTGGAAGCTTTCATACTCTAGCGTTTCTTAATCAAATCTTTTGTCTTCTTAGATAGCTTACCGGTATCTTCTCTAACTATCCTACCACCTACTTCTACCGCGCACTCAGTAATTATATGTCTGAAATTATTGTTCATTGCTTCTAGGGTAATGTCGCCATTTTCGGTTAGAGCTGAATATCTCTTCTGTAGTTAGATCCTGAACTCTTCTGCTCTCCCCCTCACCGCTATTCGTTGATGGATTTCTTTCTTACTAATCTGTTGCGTTCCTTCTTCAGATTTATGCTAATTCGGGACCTCACCATCCTGTGGTCACTGCATCGTACTTTCCCGATTACCTCTATATCTTTCATAATGGCATAATGGCCAAATTATATATATATATATATATATATATATATATATATATATATATATATATATATATATATATATATATATATATATATATATATATATATATATATATACCGAGTGTCCCAGCTAAACTGTAACAAGGGTTAAAAAATTTCATATTAGGGATAGCCCAGGGATATCAGCTGTGTATATCTAGCGTGCCGTCGTGCACACCACAGGCAATTTTTGTTTCCAGAAGTTTATTTGTTTATGGAGGTAAATTTTTCCTATTTACATAATATTGACTTTAGACAATAAATATGTTTCAAAAGTTGGAGAGCGACTTCAGAAATCCCCATTCCATTAAGTTTCTATGAGGAGTGCCTCACGTGTATCTTTTTTCCGTGCTCCAGAGAAAGGCAGCGAATTACAACAGCAATCACGTCATTAGCGCAATCGTACGTGGCGGTGGCCCGGCTCTCAACGGTGTTTTGAGAAAACAAAATCAGCTGCGGCGGTGGCTTGCAGTGATAGGCCGATAAGTCTGCGGTGGTTTCATACGTCGCATGAGCCAGTCGGCGCATGGGACGGCGCAAGTTGCAGCCAGCACAGTGGACTGGCTGAGCAGACTGCAGTCATCGCCAACCTATCAGCCTAACACTGGAACTGAGACAACGGGACACGGCCGCAGGTGAATTTTTTTCACTCAATCTACGGTTGAGAGCAGGGCAATAATGGCGCGCGAATGCGCTAGTCGCGCGATCGTTTTTGTAATTCGCTGGCTTTATTTTCAGCTTGGAAGAAATATAAACTTGGGGATTAAAATGGATTACTAACACATCCATTGTTAGTAATATCATTTAATGGCTGTCGCACAGGTGTGGACAGTCAACTATGTACCGTATATGCAAGTGTAGCCGGGCTACGTGTTCCACTTCTCAGTCGGGTAGCAGAGAATTTGTACCACTATTGAAGCTGCAGATCTGTGCATAGTAATGACGAGCTCCTGTCCTCACTTCTTAACAAGTTGTGGTCATCTGTGAATCTAAGTGTGCTTTAAAATACAAGCGAAAAGCAAACCATGCAGCCTGTTTACTTCTGGCAAAGACGGTACATCTCTGTAATTATTGTGTTCTTATGTCATTACGAACTTATTTCTTCCGTTTGGGTTTCGCTCGCGGTATTATTTGTCTGCCAAAATCTTGTCACACACTCCTCATTCTGGTTTAACAGCTATACGTATTTTAATGTAAAATTTTGTGCCTGTTCCTATATGTACGTTGAGTTTTATCATTTAATATGTTTCGTCCCTCTGTACTTTTCAAGCCCTACCTGTTAGATTCATTATGGTAATGACAGTACCGAATAAATAAATAAAATAATAAATAAATGGAATGAGAGTTTCTCAACCTGCTCTCCAACTTTGAAACTAACGTTTGTTGTTTAAAGTCAATACTAAGGAAATTAGAAACAATAACCTTAATAAGAGATTATATATTTTCGACGAAACTATTAGCCTGTGCTGCGCAACACGGCTGGCAGCTGTATGCAGCGGATTTTTCTAGCCTATATCTAATACTTAAGTGTTTAACCAATAGCCGAAGTTAGCTTAAACAACCGGTGTATATATATATATATATATACAAATGTATAGGTACTTATAAACATCTTATTGGGGGTGTCAGTGAAGATAAAGTTACCTAATGGAACCAAATTACGGCGAGCTACATGTTTACGGTTTCTGCTCTTAGCATGAACAGGACCATAAATTTCACAGCCTGTCAACATTACGTGGTAATGACACATAAAGCCTAATATGAGCAAGAAGAGTGATTCTTGTACTGTAACATTCGAGATGAACGTGTGCATCGCATAATTGCTACACTAGTCCTTCCGTTCTCAATAAACAGCTTTGCACGCTCATTCGTTATCGAGGCGAGAGCAGAAGTCACCTTAATTTTTTCACGTCGTAAATATCGCAGCTAGGACTAAACTATGGTTCATATACACTTCGCGTGGTGATCACTGATTTTGGTCCCAGTGCAGGTTGGTGTAACATTATCTGCCTTAATAAATGAACACAATTTCCTGTAATCTAGGAAGCTGGTTTGATGCCCCTGAAGCTCTCAGCTCACTGTTTTATTGGTTGTAAACTATAAAAAAAAATTATATTTTTCATATAACGTTAGTCTGCTCTGCTTTCTTCCTATTCATTCGCAGATCCCATTCCGATCCTTGTGCTCTTTGAAGTTCTGCGTACGCGACAAGCACCGCATTCTGCGCCGTTTCCGAAGAAACATTGTGCGCGACGCAGCAACGATTTTCAAGGTAGTTGTACCCGGAGGTGATAGCTTGCTCCACCAGTTGCACACTCTGACTGGAGGGTTACTGGGGGTGAAAAAGGAATCTGTACTGGAATAAATCGGAATTTAGTCTCAAGCGTGACGGCTGGGTTGACTTTGTCAATGAGCACCACAGGTATGCTTCAACTCGACAAAATTAGGCTGCGCAGGAAATCTGCGTAAGACCATTAATTATACCTAAGTGCAAGGAAAACGCAATCAGTAACTAATCAAATTGAAATCTCCGATTTAAATCAACCACAAGACATCGATATAAATCACCGCTTGTTACCGAGCCGTGCTGGTCAAAATTGCTTGGCGTTGTCGGTAGCGTCTCTGGCTTAAAACCTGAAGGTCGTCGGGAGGGGATCCACCTGCAACCAATTTTTTTAAAGGAATGAAGTTGGATAATCTCAGATAAGCGGCGTTTACGCACATTGCATGTTATATTTGAATCACTTTAATTCCCTCCACCCGTGACCTCATATATAACCAGCTCACAGCGGTGTTTACAATTCGCTCACAAGGTCGTGCGGTTAGAGCATCAAGGTGTTTCAGGACATGATTTTATCTGGAGACACGAAGTTATTCTTGCGATGAGCCGTATATAATGCTTTACTACTCCCTCTCTCTACGTGCAACGCCGTTTTAACCGCATTTGCATGCTCATTAGCTGCACGTTTAGACATACATTTCCCATGCTGTTGAATCTTCATTAGAGTACACAATCCCGCAATAAAAAGAGACATAATACACTACTACCACTGCGCAACGAGGAGCGCCGAAACATGCTTGATATGACCTGCTCACAATTGTCTTAATTATTTTTCTCCTTTCATTTTCAACGGCATATTCTACCTAGGAAACAAGCGTGTTTGTGATAGGTCGATTGGATGCACCTACATGTAATTATGATGACCAGGCAGTTGAAAGCTTCTATGAAGATGTAGAATCGGCAATGCGAAAAGTAAAGACGCAGTATACGGTACTAATGGGCGACTTCAATGCCAAGGTAGGGAAAAAACAGGCAGGAGACCAGGCGGTAGGTGACTATGGCATTGGTTCTAGGAATAGCAGGGGGGAGTTACTAGTTGAGTTTGCAGAGCGCAATAACTTACGAATCATGAATACCTTCTTCAGCAAACGGAAGAACCGGAAATGGACACGGAAAAGTCCTAACGGAGAGACTAAAAATGAAATCGACTTCATAATGTGTTCAACCCCCGCCATTGTGCAGGATGTAGAGGTAATCGGGAAAGTGCGATGCAGTGACCACAGGATGGTGAGGTCCCGAATTAGCCTAAATCTGAAGAAGGAACGCAATAGATTAGAAAGAAAGAAACACATCAACGAATTAGCGGTGAGGGGGAGGGCAAAAGAGTTCAGGATCTCGGTACAGAATAGGTATTCAGCTCTAACTGAGGATGGCGACATTACCCTAGAGGCAAGGAATAATAATTCCAGAGACATCATTACTGAGTGCGCGGTAGAAGTAGGCGGTAGGATAGTTAGAGCGGATACCGGTAAGCTGTCTAAGGAGACGAAAGATTTGATTAAGAAACGCCAGAGTATGAAAGCTTCAAATCCAACAGACCAGATCGAATTGGCCGAGATATCAAAGCTAATCAATAAGCGCAAGGTGGCCGATATAAGGAAGTATAACATGGAGAAAATTGAGCATGCTGTAAAGAACGGGGGAAGCCTTAAAGCGGTAAAGAAGAAATTGGGCATAGGCAAAAACCAGATGTATGCGATAAGGGACAAGGCGGGCAACGTCATCACTAATACGGACAAGATAGTCAAAGTAGCCGAGGAGTTCTATACAGATCTCTACAGTAGCCAAAGTAGTCAGGACCGTAATGAGATTGGCGGTAGGGAAAAACACTCAGACGTTCCACCACTGACGAAGGACGAGGTCAAGAAAGCACTAGAAACTATGAAAAGGGGGAAATCAGCTGGAGAGGATCAGATAACTACAGATTTGCTGAAGGACGGGGGGGATGTCGTGCTAGAAAAACTGGCCACCCTGTATACGCAGTGCCTGGTGTCATCGACGGTACCGGAACCATGGAAGAATGCAAATATTATCCTCATTCACAAGAAAGGGGACTCTAAGGACCTTAAAAATTACAGATCAATCAGCTTACTGTCTGTTACGTATAAGGTATTTACTAAGGTAATCGCTAATAGAATCAGGACAACCTTAGACTGCAATCAAGCAAAGGATCAAGCAGGGTTTCGGAAACGGTACTCTACTATCGATCATATCCATACCATCAATCAGGTGATTGAAAAATGCTCGGAATATAACCAGCCCTCATACATAGCATTCATTGATTACGAAAAAGCATTTGACTCAGTTGAAACCTCGGCGGTGATGCAGGCATTGCGAAATCAGGGGGTAGACGAGCCGTACGTGAAAGTGCTGGAAGATATATATAGCGGCTGCACAGCAACTATAGTTCTGCATAAAGAAAGTAACAAAATTCCCATAAAGAAAGGTGTTAGGCAAGGGGACACAATCTCCCCAGTACTATTCACAGCTTGTTTAGAGGAAGTATTCAGAGGTTTGGAATGGGAGCAGTTAGGGATAAGGGTAGATGGAGAATACCTCAGTAATCTGCGATTTGCTGATGACATTGCCTTGCTAAGCAACTCGGGGGATGAACTGCAAATAATGATTGATGACCTAGACGGAAAAAGTAGAAAGGTAGGCTTGAAAATCAATATGCAGAAGACTAAGGTAATGTTCAACAGCCTGGGGAAGGAACCGCAGTTTACATTAGGTAGCGAAATACTGGAAGTAGTAGGCGAATATGTCTACTTAGGACAGGTAGTAACCGCAGATCCGGACCATGGAAAGGAAATAACAAGAAGAATAAGATTGGGATGGAGCGCATTTGGCAAGCACTCGCAGATTATGACTAGCAGCTTACCGGTATCGCTCAAGAGGAAAGTGTACAACATTTGCATCTTGCCTGTACTCACCTATGGGGCTGAAACGTGGAGGCTAACCAAGAGAGTTCTACTTAAGTTGAGGACAACCCAGAGGGCTATGGAACAAAAAATGGTAGGGGTAACATTAAGAGATAGAAAGCGTGCAGAGTGGGTCAGAGATATAACTCAAGTTACCGACTTTCTAGTGGAAATTAAGAAGAAGAAATGGACATGGGCAGGACATGTAGTGTGAAGAGAGGATAACCGATGGTCGCTGAGGGTAACAAACTAGATTCCAAGGGAAGGAAAGCGTAGCAGTGGGCGGCAGAAAGTTAGGTGGCCGGATGGGATTAAGAGGTTCGCAGGGGTCAAGTGGATGCAGCTAGCACAGAACCGGGTTAAGTGGAGAAATATGGGAGAGTCTTTCGCCCTGCAGTGGGTATAATCAGGCTGATGATGATGATGATGATGATGATGATGATGATGATGATGATTGGATGTTAGTGAAGAGTGCTTCAGATACATGTTATGCGTGTCCAGTGAGAAGGAGATGAGATGGCGGCGCTTAGATGTTCAAAAAATCTCAGCGACAGGTAGCACGAATGAAGTACATTTTTCTGCTAGCCCCCTTTCAGCTGGTCGTCCATTTAACCACTACAGCCCCCGCTATCGAGAATTTCACGAGGCATGTGCATTGCCTTCCTTCCCAGCATGGAACGTCACGACTAGGGACGGGCGATAAAGGATCAGCGAAGTAATTTTTATCGCCGGCTTTAGTAAAGTGGCGATGCTAGAGCATGTGACCTAAAACCGATCAGCCATCGGAGTGTAATTTGCTGGCTTTTTGTCGTCCATCAGCAATCGTGAGGTAGACGGCCTGAGCTCGCTGGCGTTGTCAAGTTCTTATTGCGGATGGTACAGACCACATTGGGATGGCAAAAAAGGCATGTGGGTCCTCACGTGACCAGAAAAAAGCACCTGCGGACGCCAAGTTCCCAAGAGGACTTTGATGTAGGATCGTTGGTTCGCTGCTATGGAACCCATGCTCAAGTTCTGGCGCGTGACGCCAGCGCCGCGCCTCCCCTTGCGGCGAGCCGTCGAAGCACGCGGTGGGCACTTCCGGGCAGATGGCGGTGGTAACACCAGTAGCACGTGCGCGTACGCACCCTTAAGGCAGAGCGAAAAATAGGGGGAAGCGGCGCCGGGCGCGCTCTCTCTCTCTCAGTGCATGTTCTTGAATGAAAGCATAAAAAAGACTTGACTCACTAGGTTTCCGTTCAAGAATGCTGGTATCATTACCTGTTTTGAGGAATGCGATAGAGGCGAACGGAAAAAGAGTTCGATTAAAAAGTGGAAGCTGCTTATGAAATTACAAATGAACAGTTGCTCGCGGAAAGCAATTCTTGTGTGTTCAGAAATTACCGAAAAATTTGTCGAAGCAGTGCATTATACAGCATGAATGCTTTTCCAACTTGCGAGCAAAAGGGCCGAAACATAGGCTATTGCTCCACTGGAGCATGAGTTTGCTTCGAAATAACTTACATGAAGGCCACTGCATCTTCATTTTAAAGTAGCTTAAGTTCCAGCTTTGCAATGGTATCTCTCGTCTTGGAAGAAAAACTTGAGTTTGCCACCACCAGCACCAAGCGCTGCGTTTTCACAGCCAGTTATGCGCCGGTAAAGCCCGTAGTAAATTGCGTACAATATATATTGGTTTGTAAAGTTGTGGCCTTTGAATTTTAGAATAGTCTTGTCAATGAATTGACACTTCATAGGCGAAAGCGCAGCTCGAAAGGCCTTTTTGCAGTGGTCGATAACAGGTTGCACTTTGAACCCTTAGTCAAAATTGGGATCCTTTCTGCTGGCCTTAGAGTCGTTATACGCAAAGAGCAGAACACTGCGAAGCTTCTCAAAGCGATGAAGAGGAAGCAATGAACGGCACGCCAATGTTAGGGAGCGTATACCAGTAGTTTCTGATAGCCAACAACACGTGGTATTTCGTGACGAAGTTGACTCCCAAAATTTCTTTCGTTTCTTTGTTTGTTCTTGTGGAAACTATGCCGTTTTGTTGTGTGTAACTGATGCGTTCTTTCACGAGTACGTCAGAAGCAAGCTCGTCGAGGTTCATCACTGCAGAAAAAATCGCAAGTGGTGTTACGAGTCTGCCATCATATTGTACGCAATATCAGTAGGCCACCTATAACAAAGTATAGTTTACTGCAATGGCGTGACAATTTGTCAACAGTGTAGGTTAATAAGGATAGATCCACGAATGAGTAACTATTCTGTATAACCTATAACTAAATAACATTGCCTTTTAATGACATGCGCGCCTCTCTTTTTCTTTTTGTACAGTAATGAACTATATATATTTTGCCTGCAGTGTGCGTTGGTGTGAAATCTATTTTTTAGTCTTCAGTGCACAATTACAGTGCGCTGACGCAAATGAAAAAGCTAGAGGATGTCCTGGCTGTGACACGGGTTATGCAAGGGTGGCTGCCAGGAGCCGGCGATCCAGGGTCCGAAGACGACTTTACGCTCGACATTCCGGCCTGCTTCTTCTCAGTGGCACCAACGAATCTTTGTACTGGGTCAGCATTCTGCGCAGAGCCCCGAATCCATGGCCCGCACCCCGTGCCTACAACTTCACTCCTCTGCTGTCTCTGCCATCTCATGAGCCTGCAAATGGCCCTTACACTCAATCATACCACTTTTTTCAAGCCTGCCCGGTCCGTCCCTAGCTCTGTCTTGTCATGTGCTCACGTGACACTTGAAATAAAACACAGTTTGTTGATTCTTTGGTATCCTATTGTGCATGTCCGCTGGTCGCTTATATGTAAAAGGTTACATACGAAACCCTTTGCTGTGGTAGGACATATAGTATAGAGAGGTCACCAAAATATAATAAAGAGAAAACAGCGTGCATCATCCCGTGCCACTAGGTATACCGTGGACAAGCGTATAAGCCCCAGTTGTTTGCCAGCCTATATTGTGTATTGAACTACTGCTTCCAGTTTTGCATTAAGGTTCGACAGTTATTCCGAGTACCAACTATACTATAAATAGTAAGAGTTATCAATGCGCAAACCTGGGCGATACCCCCGTCGCATCTAGGAATGTTTTTTCTCATCTGACTTTGGAATTGAATAGCCCCTAAAAACGATATTGGCAGTACATAATAGATGAAGTTTAGGCCAGGATGTAAAAACTGGTTGTCAATAGTCTTAGTATTGCAACTAACATGGGCCATTGTTGAAAAACTGGCATAGTCAAGGCGCGTATACTGGGTCATTGTTGATAAGACGGTTTGAAATAGGGATAGTCACGGCGTGAACATTGACCGATTTAGATAGGATGGATAACCATGGGCGCAATCAGGTGAGAGCGACGAGAATTTTGATAGTAAAGCTGGCGGAATATAGGTGAATTATTGAAATATATGATGAGGCCATTGTTAGAAAAAGGGTCGGATTCCCCAAATACTCATGCAGAACCTATAGTAAGGCTAACTTTTGTCACCAAAATGTGATAGGACCATTTATTTCATGCTACTTGAGCACCTTCACCTGCATGGCATTGGCTTAGCCTGCTTTATTTCGAATTCAAGAGACAAGGAGTGCTGGAGTATTACTCTAAAAGAAGCAGTTCTAGTTAACACACATCATTTCAACCATTTTTGTAGTCTGAGTATCATCTATCCCGCCGACCATTCTATGCTCTGTAATGAAATTTGCGAATTACAACCTAGCAAAGGCAAGTCGATAATATTTTGTGCTCACAACGCTGGCAACTTCTGCTTGAAAATTTCTGGAGAGCGAGGCCTCGAACGCTGTTGTATCAAATGAAATACGGAATTATACAACAGACGAACAATAGCCACTGCCTACAGCAACCGATAATCCGCCTGGACAAGACTAGATTCCAAATAAATCGAATGTTCCTCTAAAATATGTAGCTACCACCATTCGATTTTTTGCTACATAAAAGTACTTATTATTTAGATCTTGATGCCGAATCGTATCCCTGTTATCTTCAAATATTGGATGCAACTATAAAAACGGCACATTTTACCACGCACGCGTAAGGGCAAATTAAGTGCCGGAACACTTGTCTTTCACTTTAGTTTCATGTCGCGCATACTCAACAGCATGCAGTAATCCTATACCACGTTTCGTGACAGGTTTAAGTATAGAGATATAAATCTGTGCTCTAACCAAGCCATAACAATGTGCCTAAATGGCGGAGGAGCAGCGTGTAGAAATGGCAATCATAGGGCCTTGGTGGGTAGTCATTCTTCTTTTAAAGGGTTGGCGGGTTAGGTAACCACAGGCAATTCCGCCAAGACAAGTTGTCTGATGAGTTCACAGAACCTCCGACATACCCAATACATGACAATAACCGCAACCTTCGTTCTAATTCGCTCTGAGTGAGGAGGAAAAGCTCTCCTTCCTGTCATGTTGCTCTTGGCTACTTCAGTAAATAGGAAAACTTTGAAAGAGCGCTAACACACACGACCACTAAGGACAAGAGACGAGAAACAAGCGCCGTTGAAGGAACACAAAATGAAGGGCCCACTGTACTAGAAAGATACATCATTAACACTTCTTTTTGGGCGAGTTGGTTCATTTTTGGAAAACTTTGAAAGAGCGCAAACACACACGACCACACGACCAATAAGCAAGCTGTGAGTAGTACTGGGGAGATCATGTCTAGTTGCCTAACACCATTCTTTATGGAAATTTTGTTACTTCCTTTATGCAGAACTATGGTTGCTGTGCAGCCACTACATATATCTTCCCTGATTTCGCAATGCCTGCATCACCGCCGAGGTTTCAACTGAGTCAAATGCTGACTCAAATATAGTCACGTCAAAGTCATTTTTATCCCTACGTTCCAGAATTCTGGCGGCAGGCTTACTGCCACAGGTCTTGCTGTAATTGGTGATTGTCCTCTTTGTGTGACTGAATAATATAGGTACTTATTTTTGATTATGGCGATATCACAGCAGGAATGTTTTCAGTAATGAAATCATCTGCGAAATCTGTTTGGAGATGAAATGAGCGAAATTATTTTCCCTAGATTCCCGAAACGGGGCTAGAATTAAATACTGATACAACCATTGATCAGCATGTGAAAGAACAGTGGCGCGCAAGCATGAGGGTTTTAGAGTCGTCGGGCATTGTCAGGTTGAGGAGCTGCAAAATCAGATAAAAGTAAAGACTATAGAAGAGCAAGATGCATTTTTAGAGACGGTTTTAATTGGGACCTTAACCTTCATCACAACCTTTACATTCTGCTGATATACAATTAAATGAAGTCTTCAAAGATTTGAAGCGTTTTTTATGTTTTCTTAAAAAGAGGACATTCGATGCTAAGCAGAAAAAGAAGTGCGTAATTAAGGATTGGGGAACAAAACTCAGGAGAGATGATTTGCCTTTGAGCCGTACACTAGACGTCAGAAATAGAATTTGAGCGTTCTGCGTGGATTTCTAAACAGTGAAAAGAAGGATCTAATGTTTGCAAACAAAACAAATACTTTTGTACAGTGCGCTAATAATGAAGGCGCAACGATCATTGATATAGCGACAAAAGATATAGATGAGTTCACTGCTTGGAAAAGCAGATAAGTAGGCGAGAGTTATAATTCTGGCCCGCTGTTCTACACTAGCGAATAAAAAAAAAAGATTATCTTGATAGATGACGATGTGGTGGAGAAAACTTATGAAAACATACACAGGCACAGTAACGTTCCACACATATGCTGGTCGAGGTTTGCATTTTTGCAGCGGCAAAAAGACCCCATGGCATGCAGAGCTCTCCATACTTTCGAGAAAGCGTCAAGCGTTCAATTTGGCGAGATAGGTTCATTATCCAAACGCTTCAAGGGGGTAGATTCTAGCGTTAGCTCTTACGATGCCAAAACACTAACAAGAAGTCCTGGAAAAAAAAACAGGTGAAGTAAACAATTTTTATGCTTTGCACGCACTATATCCTTCAATATCGTGAACCGAATGGTAAAGTCGAACAGGGTACCTTGTACCGATGACGAGGTCTCGTAGCAAGGGTGAAGGCTGGCGTGTAAGCCGTTTCTCGTCGCCGGCTACCGATAGCCATCTGATAATGTTACTCAGAGTAATGACCGTAGGAAGCAGAATCTAGTTTTGTCGGTCTGCCGGAGATTTCGACGCAAGGTCCCAGTCCCTCAGTTGGGAGGCTATACACACAAAATGCCTTGCGTCATCGCTGACACCTCGAATACCCTGCCCCAACCGAAGTGCCCTTTCTGTATAATCCAGTTCAGACCTATGGCTGTTGCCTGCCTCTCCTCTCACGGTACATATCCACAGGAAGGTTTGGCCACGTGTTGGTAAGGAATTTTATAAAAAATTCACCGAAATATCACCGGAAATGACCACGTGAGGCAAACTATTAGAGTGAGCGCTGAATAAAAAAAATAAATTCGTAGAGACATAATTACTCCTAACTAGCATACAACTTATAGCTAACAATAAACACATAGATAATCCAAAATACGTAACTCATAATTCATCTCACATGGACAATGATAATTAGGAGCAAGTTTGAGTGCAGCTAACTAGCAGATCGCTTGGCAGTACAAAAAGAAAGGCCATAAAGATATAAAAAAAGGGCCCGACACAGATGCCATCACTATATATTCGAAGTAGGTAAAATGTGAGCTGGGAATGTTTACTATACCCTTCCATATATGGTCACTTTCTCCTCTCAAGTGCGTAGGGACTTAACATCAAGTTATATGCAAAAGCTATGTAAACAAACCACGACCAACTGTATAATGGGCGACCTGCGCATGCGGCGCTGCGGCAGCGCCAGTAATTTGCTTTTGCTTGTGTGATTTTCTTTTTAGTTTTCCAAACCGCTACCGTGAATAGTGGCGCTAGTGCTCACACTCATGCTGTGGCCGACCGCGCGTATTTACGTGTTTCTGCGAGAGCATGCGAAGACGAGAACGCACGTGCGCGATACAGTCGATTTGTTGAGTGCTTGGCGATCGCTTGGTGTGGCTACATTTTGGTTACAAGATTTTATTGCAGTGATTCTCCCCCCCTTGGAGGCCAGCTTTCGCGTTTGCGGCGTCTTCATATGCGATGGTCTACTGTTCGTGCCGCTGTGCAAGTCAAGCGGCCGAGCATCAGATGGACGTTCCACGAGTTCCCCGCGACCGATATTCGCAACCAGTGGCTGAAAAACATCTCTCGGCAAGGCGAAGGTAAGTCACTAAGTTGCACCTTGCTTTTAAACATGCTTTTAATGTGCATATCAAGCGACGTCCCCCGCCGAGTGGCGATCGAGGTTCCGAGCGCTCATGGCACGACCTACTGTAGGTCGTGGCTTGTGCGCTCCAGTAGTTAAGTTTGCGTTGCATTCAGTGGTACTCAGAACATACCGGGATTAAGTAATTTATACCTATTTACACGATGTCGCTCTATTTTTTCTCAGGGCCAGGGAAACAGCCCTGGGTTCCAACTGACCGAAGCAAGGTCTGCAGCCTTCACTTCAGGCCAGAAAATTATCGGGAAGGCCTTAAGCTGCAGATTTTGAAACCCGATGCCATGTCAACGGTTTTTCCAGCATTCCCTGCATACTTGCAGCCGTCACCAAAACAAGTCGCTCATTTCTCCGCTACGCGGGAGACAAAGAGGTGTCACCGCCGCCGCGCCAGCTGCGCATGCGCCAAAAGGGAGTGAAGTCACATGGTGCACAGCTGTCCCGCTGGGGCTACCGCCGACTCCTCCGCGGCACGGTGACTGGTGACTCAGAGGTGCCGCCGCCGCCGCGTCGCCGCAGATATTGCTTCCACAATTCTACTCGGGATAGCCATTGCTCAAACCTTAGCCAATTTAATTTTTTTTTTGAGGGGGAGGGGCAAGAACCGCGTAGTTACTCTGCTTGACGCGTTGCAGCTCCAAGCTTGCGATATTTTGCAGGAAAGAAAATTGAAGTCATTGAGCGAAGTTGCTTGAAAGACTGACCAGTTCATGGAGGCGCAGAGTACTAAGAACTTGACAAGATAATGGATGAAACAATGCAACAAGAGCCTGATGTTTCTCGATCAAGAGCCGCTTGTGTAGTGTCCAGAGGTCAGAACGGTGTTTTTTTGTAGGACATCGCGCGACCAGATGCTAGTTAAGTGGTGCGCGTGAACACGGTCAACCAGTGTTCGAAAACTGCAATATGAGGGACAACAAACAAATGATTGCAGACTGCGACCGATGAAAAGAGCTGCTTGCGCTGTATAACCAGAAATAGAGCGGATAGGGGAGTTGCACAACAATAAACATGATCATGTCGACTCGACGTATTGAAGTGAATAAATAAGAATCAATCGCAGGTTCACAGCAAACACATGGATGGCTTTGAGGGAGAGGTCCACGGTAAACATAACTGTGCGGAGGGAAGCGGGACTAACGTGGTTTTAGTGAGAAAGAGTCCTGTGCGAGATCCAATATTTATGGGACATGAAGCGAGTGCGGTCCTTGTCGACAACGTGGTGCACCAGTTTCCAGAGGCTAGGGTAGTGTTTCGACCTCATATTACAAATGATGGCTAACGGCGAAGTTTTCAGAGAACCCACTGTATGTCTTGGTTATTGGAAATATTGGAGATGTTATGGGTGGTCGGTGTGTTGTAGTACTAATGTGACATTTGTTCTCATACATAGCCCTAATGGGGTGGTCAGTGAAACAGTGGTGGTAAGAACTGAACATGTCTGAACATGTCTCAATGTCATGAGTTCTATGTGAAGTGGTGAAATATGTGGCGATGGTTTTGTGCGCTTCAATGAAAGGCGGGAGAAGTTTTTTGGAATCAAACACTTAAACAGGGGTCATTTTTGGAAGATTGAGAAGACTATGACGCAGGTGAAAATGCTGCGGAAGAACATGAATTGGATGATAAAACTAGTGGCGACGTGGACAAAGGAGGAAAGATGGAAAGGCCATTGCAACAGCTTGCCTCTGTTTAAGCAGTCCATTAATGTTATCGCTTGGCGCCCCCATCCCTGGACACAGTCACACGTCTTTTTTTATCGCAATGTAAATTTTTTAACTGGAATCAAATCGTATGCCTTGCTAAATTTTTCAACATTATATGTCAAACAAATTCCAGTGTCAATCTCCTGTGTGCGTTATGACTTTTAATTTATAAAATTTAAATTCTCTCACCTTGTCGTTTCTTTTCCTCTACGCCTGCAATCATTTCTACGTGTAAGAATACTCAAAAACTTTCTTTGCTACCAATTTCTTGGCCCATCTCCCTCTCTGGGTATGTGCCATAGGTTCCTTGGACAACAAAAACAATCTAGGTACACACTTTGGTGCATGGCTGTTAGCTGCGGCAGGACGTGTTCGTTCGTGGGGCCTACCGACCAGGGTGGTCGACTCCGACTTATGCAACAGTCTAGTGGATCACGACAGTGACCCTGTGGGGTCCTGCGTCTGCGCCTCCGGAACGCCGACTCAGCCAGCGGCTGTTGCTACCTCGAAGACCTCAAGACCTCGTCACTGGTGCGAGAACGCTCCAACGCCAACGTCCAGCTAAGGCGACGTGTCAGCTCCGACTCCATTCACCTGGTTCTCCTCAACGCTCCTCTTGTGGAACACCGGCGTCTCTTGAGACAGAGTACCACTTGGGTTTTGGTCCGTACTCCGCGCTCGAGATAGCGTTCGAACCACCTGCCTCTGGTAACAAGACGTTATGAGTGTGACTTCATGAATTAGGCCTAAGGCCCACTACATTGATAGGACTGCGGTATTATTTGTCGAGTTATTTTTTTGTATATGTACTGCGCTGTGTAGTTTTTGGTCCAGTAATGTATAAAGTGTGGCGTCTTGAGTTCCCCCTTCGAAGCCATCTACCTACCTTTCAAGCTTGCATTCACACAGAGAGCATATCATTCTACACCTTAAGCAGATTTGGTTGTGAAAATAGTGCATATTGCGCAATATAGGCTATGCGCGAAATCGGAGCCCCTGGTCAGTGGTGAGTTGAACGTTCTGATTAACTGCAGAGTGACAAGCCGCAAAGCGGGGGCGAGCTTGGGCTTAACAGCAGTAAAGAGCTTCAAGCACGTGCTGTAGCGTTCCTGCTCTCTGCGGATGTGACATTTACACCAGTGTATTGTGCACAGGTGGATACCAGCGTGCAGTCATATGTGCCTGCAATACAGGGCCATACAGCCATCTGTGGGGCTGCGTAAAGTCGTCTTTATAATGCCGTGCTTTTCCTTGGGTAGAATTTGGCACAGAGGTACCAGATAAGCCTCCAAAGCAGTATGGACTGCTGACTGAATAATGTTGGTGTAAGGATTCACGGCGCCTCCTGCATACGTCTTACAGTGTTCCTGACCGTGTGGCTTTTGTGCCGGAGCAACTGGGCTGCGAAGGCTCCGTTGCTGTTCTGATGAGTGTAGAGCCCAAAGACATTTCTTGTTCCACATAGAGGCTGGTTATCCGTTGAGGCATGCCCTGAGGCCCAATGGGTGGTACATTTCTTAGGACTTGGTACTGAACACCATCTGGGCCAGGTGTCATGCCTTTTTGGTTTCTGCCAACGAAACTTCGATGTCCACCTCCGTGAGCAGTGCGTGTCTATACAGCTCAAGTTGTGGCGTAAATCTATAATACCGGTATGCGGTGCTTGGAGTGTAACGGTTCAATTATGTCCTGAGGTGGTAGGCCCGATGTGTGTGATGTGCCATGCATCTCCCTGCTTTTGGTGATATTATGTTGGTCGCATAAGGTGACAGGAAAGCCACCACGTTGTCGTGATTCGCAGCGTTCCAATAAGCTTATACATATTGGCGTAAAAATTTTGCCTTCGTTAGTTGGTCAGGGTAGCGTTGCACACCAGCTGTGAGGGCAGCACTTTGTTTCCGATGTCTCTCGGTTTTGTTGTTGTCCCATCGAGGTACAGGTGTACTCTATGAGCCGATGTTTCAGTTCAGAGTATAGCTCTGAAATTGAAACTCAAATGGGACAATTTTGAGGCCTAAAGTCAAAAGATTAAATAAAAAGCACAGAACGCTCAAAACTTTAAAACGTAAACTTTTGATTTGGAGCACGGTTTGCGACAAAATGGGGGTAAATAAAGCTGCGGTGTCAGAGGACTCCATGACAGCGTTGAATCTCGTTGCTGGACCTCTTTCGCGTCCACACATTTTGCTACTTCTTTGATGACCAATTTCCTAATTTGTGTCTATATTATTTGCGATAAAGTGTCCGCCTCTAGGCTGCGCTCTATTCAAGAGTTAGTTTCGCGAACATGTAAGTCCATCCTCTCTTTTAAAGTTCAGCGCTGGGATGCGTTCCCTACTCAGCGCCAGCGCCAGACAAAAAGGAAAGACTCGCTTTAACGAACGAGTACGAACCGCTTGCGTGGCCAAATGGTAGAGCGTTTGATTCGGGGCCCAAGTCTTCTGGATTTTATTTATACTTCCTGTTAACGAGTACTAACTATGCCTTATCTGCGGTTTTTGTGACGTTAACCTCCACACCAGCCAATTACTGCTGGGCCATGCTACCTGCCACGGGATTTTGCCCTTACAACACCAACTACGACTACGACAGAGAGTTGTCTGCAGGACAGGGACCCTAAAGTGATGAGTTAAAAAATGAAACAGACTTATATAATATTAAAATAATTGAAACTGGACTAGACTGGGTTCTTTTTAAGCTATTCATGAGTTCAGCTTATGAGTTCAGTTAAGCTATTTCTGAGAAGCTGTTCATCTTCCAGACGAGGAAAACAGTTGCGAGAAAAGCAAAAACAAAAAAAAAGCATTAGTCGATGCAAATCAAAACTATAGTTCCAGTCGATGTGACAGTGCATTTACTGCCGTGAGGGGGGGTTTGGTAGTTTAGTTTTGACTTGTAAACGTATATATGTATCTTTATCAAAATAAATTTACCTTAACAGTGTGCATACATTTAGATTCCTCTTCGCTGTCCAAGCTTTTCCGAAAGCGCAACATTGCATGACGATTTGTCTAATTTATACAAAATCGAGATTTCGGCGCGATAGTAGGTAGCGTTTCGTACCACTTCAGTTCGTGCCCAGCTCGATGTTAAGCTTCACACAAAGGAGAAATCACTGATCGGGAACATTAGTGGTACGACAGTAAAACATTTCGAGACCGTGGGGAACTTCGGGTGTTTTTTCTGCCATTTTTAGTTGGCTGATCCTATATCAGTTTTCTGAGGTTTAACAAACCTTATTGGTTAGAACTTTATCATTTCCCAGCCATCGTAGTTTAAAGCTCATAACGTCCCTTAAACATTGCTATTTTTTCACTACCAAAAACTTTTTTTAATCATAGCTGTAGCCATTTTTGCAAAGTGCAAAAGCTGGGAACCTAGGACCGAATATGCATTTCGACCAACCTATGACGTCCCATGGACCTACTTGTGACATCCCAGGTACTGCCACAATGGTTATCATGTGCGCGTTTATTAGCTAAACAGGCCGTTGTTATTTTGTTATTTATGGCTGCAGTCCTCATTTGTCTGAAATTACCTAAACTAAGGACAGACATTTTTCCTGCAACAAACACAAAACGATTATCGATGGCTGTGCACTAAAGTATCGTTATCCTCTATTAAATAATAAGAATCGGGAAAGTCTAGTGCATATTGCAGTGTTTATGTTTTGCTCGGGACGGTAGCGCACTCACACAGCGGGTGACCAATTATTGCTCCACAGACATATTTTTTGCAAGCAAAAATGTTGCTCATCCCCATCCTGAAAGCGTATTGCTTGGTTAAAGCAACACCTAGCCATAGGCGGCACATATATGTTTCACAACGAGCTAGGCTATGTGGCAGACGAAGGCGCAGTCCACAGTTCAATGCAATGAGGTGACGGTTGGGAAGAATTCCCGTCGGGTTCCACGAAGAAAGTGTGAGCTCCAGCTCTAAACGAAGAAATCCCCATGCTGCGTTAACTCTAGTCAAAGGCATGCTGACATGAAGTTTGCCTTTCTGCGCAAAACGGTGAGCCTCGTCGAAGTTACTATTTCCTGTAATATTGCCGTGTCCTGGCAGCCACAGGAACATTATGTAACGGCATTTATTTAGTGTTCCAGTACCTTGCGCACCCGGCATGAGGGCAAGCTTCTACAGCGGGCTGTGCAAGCGTTGAAAGGGCCACGTACGCCAGCCATTGGTTCGACCTTCTGATCTCCTGCCAGGTTGCACGTTATCATCTGCTGCACAAAACACGAAGAAATGTTATAATAATGGACAGTTTTCAATTTAAAAACAGTAAGTTACTAGTAGAGCCACCAAAAGAAATAGATCATATATGTCATATTTCCAAAGATAAGGAACTGCTTTGCTCCGTGAGCAAAGTTACTTCCATTCACAACCGGCAGTAGAGACACGAGGGCAAGCCTTCACCGGCAGCTAGTTGTGTAGGCAATGAAAGTGCTCCGCCAACCTTTGCCAGTGACTCATTAGCGCGTGTTTTTGCATAGCCGTGATGAAATAAAAGAGGTTAAATCATATATTAGTGTGAATGAAGAGTTGCAAATATAAACTCAGCAAGGCCAAAAGGAACACTTAATAATGCATAGAAACGTGAAAAGCAGTGCTTGCTACTATCCTTGCGTGGAGAATCTCCCGTCTGATTAAATTGTACATTATTAGAATGAGCTTGAGGGCTTTTTACCATACCTTGCAAAGTTAAATGAAACGAACAATCAACCACTGTAACCGCGTCATTATGTAACTGCAATTTAAGCAAAATAAAGTTCAGGAAATCAACCCGTTTTGCATTAAACGTCTACCCTTGGCCATGCCCCCAATTCTTGTTCAAATTATTGCTGTTTAGAAAGGCGTGATGAACAGTGTATTGGCAATTCTTTTCGTTGGCAATTTCGTTAGCAAAAAAAAAAAGGGCATTGTCGTGATGGTTTTATGGGTAATTAGCATATAAGGAAATGACTTGCTGTCAGAGGGAGCACTGTCGAGCCGGCACAGCTGGTGCTTGCGTTGGGTGAGTAGTCTGCATGATGCATAACATAACCAGCATAAGCAGATGAAATCCATAACAATGCAGATATGTTAAATGTTTTCTGGTGATAGTAACAGCATTTTTGCTTTATTTAAAACACCATTTGCTCTGTAGGTTGCAGTTCTTAGAAAGAGCAAATGGAGTTACGTCGCTCTGAAGCTTGCTAAACCCCTTACGGCAGTAAAAGTTCAGCAAACAGATGGTGCCCTTTTGAAGGTTACATGGCTGCAAAGGCTGATGGCTTTTGTGCACAGCTACGTAAATTAAAGCAGCAGCTCTACACAGTGACAGACAACTTATCTGCAGTCATCCACGGTGCTATCGTAGGGACTAAGGTGTTCTGTGACTAGCAAAGAGGTCGTGAAATGAAATGGTGAATATGACTTGATTGGTGATGCATGATGGTCGGAAAAACTCGAGTCTGTGCAGATGTTTATAGTTTTGTTTGTCGCTCCGTGTCGGCGCTACAGTTTTACTATTTTTGATATCATTGTCTCATCTGCCATAGCTGAGGTGCACCGTTCGGATCTTAAAAATCAGGTGCTATTTCTAGTATTATAGCCATGTGAAATGTTATGCGCTGCATACGAGAAAATTCGCAGATCGAACAACGTAAACCTACTCGTGCACGTGTGTTTCGGCAATTACCTGCATCAAATTCGAGCGGTCTTTGCGCGTTTCATGCAAATATGTACACGGGGCTTGCGCCCATGTGTAGGCGAATTTATAAGCATATATATTTAACAGTGACTTCTAGTGTGAAAAGCATAGTTAAAATACCGTTCCTCAGCTGCATCACGGGTTTATGGTGGTAATGTAGGCTTGAATATAGTTTTATACTTATTCTCTCGCTATTCATCTCATCCGTTTTGCATTCCGATCTCTTCTCCCCTCGCTTTTAATTCATGTCGGCCGCTGGTCACGAGAATAATATAGCGCATATTACATTCGGCATGAAATTTTTCTGCACGTCCGCTTTATTGTATCATGGATCCTCTAAGCACACGCAATATCACTTGAAATATGAGTAGAAAATAATGACTCATAGGCATAGGAATTAAAGCTCGCATCAAGTGTTCTAGATAACTCTACATTGTGGATGTTCACATTTTCTTTCTCATTGAAAAAAGATTAATTATATCCATCTATACATATAATCAACGTGAGACGAATCCAAACAAGACAATTTATTACAGTATCGACATTGCAAGGGAGTTCATTCAGAATCAAAAGTAAGCATTTTAATAAACTTGTTCATGTGCATTTGGGGGCTGGGATTTAAAACATTTCTATGCAAAATCTACTACACCATTCGAGCTGAAATAACGTTCACAAAGTAGCAAAATATCGTCTACGTTATCTGATAAGTGATTCAACATCGGTACTTGCCTAGATTTCTCGAAATCAATTTATTACAGTATCGACATTGCAAGGGAGTTCATTCAGAATGAAAAGTAAGCATTTTAATAAACTTGTTCATGTGCATTTAATGAATGCTTTCGAAAGCTTTTTCTTTTTTCGTTAGGAACAGCAAAATAACTAGGAATGAAAGCCTCAATAACGCCTTCCAGCACTTCCCCTGCTAGGAATTCAATCGTGTTAAGGGCCAGGAATGCAATAAATATACATAATAAATAATCGGACAGAAATGGCGGCTCAAGCTAAAAAACAGCCACTAAAAATAAAGAACGAATGATTTACAGATGCTCAAAAATTATGGTGGTTTGCCTCTAGGAAAACAAAGCAGAGTGGTAAAGGCAAAAAACGAGAGCAGCGTCAACTTCAGTTAGAGAATGCGATCACAAATGTCTTTTAAAGAAACAGTCATACTTTTCAACCAACTCTACACAACTAAAACGTTTTAAATACAGACAATGCATTGCTGTTTTATGTCATTATATGGTTTATATGGTTATATCTGCGTCTACCTCTCCGTTTCGGCTCTGCACTTCCGTGATTTTTGATATCACTGGCTCCCAATATCGCCTTCGTGCTCCGCCTTCGCGACTCAAGGGAATCAACGCTGCACATTCCTTCAAACAAGTTTTATAGCAAGTTGTATACGGGAAGAATACGCAACATGCTATACGCGGACTGCAGCAATGTTTACACGGGTGAAACTGGCAAGGTTCCCAAACCCGCATAGGAACACAAATCCAACGTGGTGAATGACAATGAAATATATAACATTCAAGCTGAATATGCACAAATAAATTCCGTCATAACACCCAGCGGGACAACGCCACCTTCATAGAAAAAGGAAAAAAAAATGTCATGAAGGCTTCTGCAATCGTCAACTGTTCAGGCAACGCGTAAAAGGTAAATAGAACAAACAGGAACCGGCCGGTAAACTACTTGCACTCATTAGTTCGCGTAAAACATACTTAATGGACGACCTACGTTTAGCCACCTCTGTGAGCAAGGAGCCTCTACTACACTGTAAAAACAAAAACACCTTTTTGGGCATTTGTCTGATTCAAAACACCCTTACACCCTGAGTCTAGGGTGTTCGTGCCATTGGAAATCACTTCTTGCATGCCAAAGGGGTGCTTTGGTTGGAGAATATGCCTTAGGGTGTTACGGGCAAGCAATATCACCTAACATGCTGGGGGTATATGGCTGCGTAACTTCGTAGCCTTTTATACACAAGCGGCGCTGCTAATATAACCCAACACCTAAATAAAGCACCAAAAGTAACGCTAAAATTAAAATTACACACCAGTGCTTTCTAAAATGAAACAGAAACTGAAACAAAATTTCACCGCCAGGAGGCCGCCGGTAGCTACGAACGCTCTTTTCAAATTTCACAATATGGCCGTTAGCATTGTGGGGTGCGTTTCGACCACGTTTCGGCGAATGCTGAATGTGCTTCTTCGATTGTGTACCCTCGTGAAATGTGTTGCATTTCCCATGCATATGTGTTACAGAAGTGTGTACGCTTGTGTAGTGCCTTCTACATGTGGTGTTCAACGCAAACGGGCATTTATCGTGTCGGCAAGTGTCCGGGCTTCTTTTTGCTTTGCTCAGGCCGAAGGACTGCTGCACCGCTTTATGTTTGAGATGTTCGAAAGAAGAAGGCATGGACGATTTTTTTTTTCTGTGTGATTAAGAGGTATATGCGCCGACTACATTGCACTCGCGCTGAAATCGCACTGGTTGGTTCGGTGCCGGTGATACGAAGGTGGACAGCGTACTTTGCGGCTGACGCAATCGTCTGTAAAGGTAAGCCTACTCTCACGCATATTGCGCTTTGTGGGAACAGTGTCCTACCGGATTGCTGCATTCTGTGTCTTTTTGTGCCGGAACGCTCCAGAATGTGCTGAAATGAAAACGTGAGACGCGCTTGTTTTCACCTGGCTGCCAAAATGACATCGCACATGTGGTAGATGTCGCGGCGAGTTACGCATATTTCGCGCAACAACATCAGTCTCAACTTTCTTGAACAGAAATAATGTATGTGCTACGTTTCCTTGCATTTTGTACGCGCAGGAGGTTCACGAAACGATTTTCGTTTCTTGACAGTTTGATACTTGCGCTCAGTTCGCAACGACTCCGTTTTGTTCTACTGTTTCCGTTCGTGCGGCAAGGTCATGTTGGCGTACTACCTTAATTCTCCTACACTCTCGACTCCCCTCTCCCCCCTCCTCCCTTATCTCTTACACTTCGCGCTCGCTCTCCTGAAACCTCTTTCATGCTTCGTCATCTTCTTTCACTCGGAGCGGTGCGACCCCCCCCCCCCCCCTTTTTTTTTATTTACTCGGAGCATAGGCGCGCACCGTCTTGCTGCTCGGGGAGCGTCCTCCCGCAGCACTTCTGTTTAAACTTTTTGTTCGAACGTTCGTTCTCGGCGGCCGTTAAGCGCGGATTGTACCGGATGTTGCTATTACAGAGTTTGATTCTGACCAGATGTTCTTTTGCTTAAATGTACATATGAAGCGGTTATCATAGCCTTAGTCGCATATGTTTACCTTCTTTGCTCATCACAGTGCGCATATTGTAGGCAAATTTGTGACTTACTGTTTTAAAAAAATTTGTAATGTATGTGTTGAAAGCAGTTTACTGATTTAAAGGGCCCAGAAAACAATTTGACTTCCATATGCTAACGATGCATGTCTGTAGATTGTCTCTAAGAATTGAAGCCTACTTTTTAAAGCTGAGCGGGGACCCTTAGTTTAGAGATATATTACATATTTTATTGTCATTCAGCCGTGTGCCATGTTGAGGGAAGGAGGATCATAATTTTTGTTTTGTTATTTTTTATATTAGACTTTCCTTAATATTGCTTGCAGTTTGGCGATTAGTGGCAAAATACTGATGGTTTTTGCAGTTTTCTAACCTTAGTAAATATTTGTATTTGTTGTAATGCCAGTCTTTTTTTTTCAGATATGTACAAAGGCATCAATTGCCTTAGCTTTTGTACAATGATTTTTAATATTCAGTTACTTGAAACATTGAGTAAAATGAATTCTTTATGGCTACCATTCACACAAACTTGCAGTTCTTACATGACGTCAACATGCTAATCAAGAAGGACGGCAAAGAGGCAGTTGAAATTGGCCTTAACAAGATACTTGTCTTGGTTTTGAAGGACACCATTCGTGCAAGAAAAAAAGGACATTGCCCGGTTGCTCGAAGTATGTTCTGAGGGAATGCGTGAAAGGAGAAAGAAGCGTAAGTATTAAGCTGTTTCCTTCTGTTTGCTGCATGTGTTATCTAATTGGCAGTTTTTCGCTAAATGCCTACATTTTTGCCATTTTGCATTGCCTTATAGATATACTAAAAACATGGCTGAGCATCAGAAAGAATAATAAAACCATAACTAGCCTGTGCACTTCTTCATATGTAACAATTTTCGCATTAGCTAAATTTAAATTACCTATTGTTCTTCTCCATTGTAATGGTGCAGCCTTTTCCAATCTGTTCAACTAGTAGCAGAGAATTAGGTGATACCTGATTCAAATCTTCACAAGCTTTGCTAATTTTTGCTGTCAGATGTTCGGCTTTCAGCTTGCGTGCCCCTACATGTTTTCAATTTTGTTTATTTGCCTTCCTAAATTAGACAATAAATTATCACCTCAAAACTCGGCTGTCTTTTTTTACCTGCAAGGAGGTACACTATTGTTGTGTTGCTTATTTCTATTGTAGATATACAGACAGTATGCATTCTGCAACTCTTGGCAAACATTGGGAACCAGCCGGGAGCTCTGGATGTTGTTTGTATCTTTTGTAAGTTTTCTCTTTGTCATTTGAATATTCAGGAAGCCTACTTGAAACCGACATTATTGCGAATTTTCTTTGTTTCTAAAATGGTTTACAGTCTAACTTGTAATATGTATTAGTGATTCATAATTCAAATAGAAATACTACACAAGTTTTCATCACAACTGTGAATTCTTTGCTGTGAAAGGATTATTTTCACTGTAAGTACAATCAAGAGCACTTTGAAGAGACTCCTGCCATCACATGCTTACCACGTCATATTGCATACAAGAGTCACCTGATGAAACACTGGTAATGTCAAGATTGGTGCAGTGTGCCATTTGACTAAGCACTGTGCTGCAGTGGACCAGCAATGCTTTATCAGATGGCTCTTGCAGGCAGCTTGGTGGGGTTTAGCATTTGCTGGAAAGGGGTCTCTCAACCTGCTCATGCATGCTAGTACCTAACATGTTCCTAATGTCTGGAATATATAATCTGAGACTGCTTCAAAAGAAATATTTGCCCCAATGTCTTATCCTACAGGCTGCTGAAGGTGGGTAATGCAGTTTAATAGTTGTTTTAAAAAAAATGTTGCAATTTGCTAGCCAAGTTTGAAATGATGTAATAATTTTAATCCTTCTGAGATTAGATTTACCACATTGGTTGGGAGAAGATACTGCTGTGTTTCAAGGTTCATGCTGTATAAATATAATGCCTTCAAATACAGATGTTAACATTTCATGCATTAACCATGTGACACTGTCATAGACATTCTCATTTATAGTAAACATTCTCAATAAATCCAAATTGTTATTTTTGCATTTCAAGTTAGTCAACATATTTTTAGTATTCGAACCTTTTTTTCAAAGTGCTCAGACTGCCTGCCGCTATAACGATTACAATTTCTTGAACACTTGAGGTTCCTGCCGCCTCTTGAGGCTCACCACTGGTGCATGCATGCAATGCATACAATGTGCTATGTGTGGAAAATGTTTTAACATGCCATGCTTCAGTGTTGACATTTTTTAGAGCTTCTGCTGTTTGGTTGTTTGGTAATGCTCTGCTGTTGCACATGTAATTGTCGCTCAACTCAAAGCTCCAGTGTACGCTTTCAATGAATAATGTGTGATGAAGTTTCAGAACTGCCACATAGAGCAGCGAGAACACTTTTTCCTTGTTACTAAACCTTAAATGTAAACACTTCAGGAAGCATTGCGATGACCTAGGGCTTGGCTGGTTCATACTTAGCACAAGAAGACGTGCAAAAGTTCAGAAATGCATTATGTGTTATGTATTACATGCACTTTTTTTTTGTAGTGCCCCATCACTAAATATGCTCTTTCCACGTTTTTTTTTTTCGTTTGGTTCTGCAGTATCTACTTGGCCAGTGCAGGGTATGCTGTAGGCCTTGTGTGAAGCCTTCAATTGCGCCAGCTGTTATTATTTCAGTAGTAAACACCGTGCTCCAGTGCTGTTTATTGTTTATTTACATTTTTAACTATCATAATAAGCATTCCAGTTCATGTGAAATGAAAAGTTCGTGGGGCAGCATAGAAGTTCTCTAACCCAGGTGCTTTTGATGAGTGTAGCCATTTTTGTTTGATAAAATAACTTGCATAATCTAAAATTACCATGCAGCAGCATGCTGCATGAATAAAAATGGGGTGACCTTATGTGCTCTCATTTATGACTTGATCAGACTGCTGGCTTTGTGCCTCCTGAACCAACCATAACAGTATACTCTGCATTGTTAACTGTGAGATAACCACCAGTGGTTTCCGATAGGGCCCTTTTCCAGCACACTGCTGTACACTAAAGGGGCATTGGCGTAATCTAAATATAGAGTAGAAACTATGTTGAATTTGCTTTTTGCCAGGTGCAGTGCATATTTATACAGCTGCTCTGTTATATACTTCTTTCACAATTTTATCAAGGAACAGGAAGAAAAGCCTGCCACGCCGTGCGTCGAATATACTGAGAGCAGCATCAAAGAAGCTGAAGAGCATTTCCTCTTCATTCAGCAGCGGAAGCTTTTTCGAGTCATCGATTCTACTTAGGGTATTGTGATAATAATGGGTCAATTTTGGCTGTTCAATCTGACATATGACAAGGGGTCCGACAATTTGTGCTGCTTTATAGAGCACCTCTTTTTGGGCGTCTGCGTGTCGAAGCCAAGATGCGCTGCACGACGCTTTATTTCATCGCTTAAGGCCGAATTTTATGCAAGCGCACGCGTTGACACTGACAAAGCATAGGATTAATAATGTGTACTGCGATTATTGTGGCATACGACTAAAAGTTCTGTTGTTGTTTTTTAAGAAATGTCACCATGCTGTTGTGTTCATTGTTCGGCTCTGTTTTTGAAAAAAAATGTATACTTTGTTGTCTGCATTTGTTGGAACTGTTTTGTTTCTTTCATTTTTTTAGGTATTTACGTACATACCATGTATGTTTTTGCCCGTCTGCTAGGCTCTCGGTGGAGAGTGGCAGTATTGTTAAATATATGAGGTTCCATAGCGCGCATCAATGAAGAAACAAAACACAAGTGCCCCCCTGCCCCTCCCCCTCCACCAGCACCCGAGCACCCACTAGCCCGAACCCTGACCCTTCTATGCCGAATAAAAGACTTCCAGTTTCCTTCTGTGTGACATTTTTTTGTAACATGCTCTGTGAATTTAAAAAAACAATCATACTGGCATGGGCCATTCGAGATTTCAAAATAATGGCATGCATCATCTCTTTTACATGCTCATTTGGCATTACAGGTGGTTAAAAAGAATACCATTAAGCTTGATTGCAAGTGTGCACATAGGAAAAGCATTAAGGAACGTGTAGTGGCATAAGTAATTCCTAATTAGGGAAGGCAATATATGGACGTTATCCGCACTGATTTTTATCAAGGGGTGTAAGGGTGCAATGCCACTGCTTCCACCCTGCAATAGGGTGTAAAGGTGATGAAAACACCCCAGTGAATTGGCCCCATAGAAGGGTGTTATGACCAACCGAAGCACCATCTTTGAGGGTGTACTGGCACTCTGAAGCCACTTTTTTTCAAGGGTGCATGGGTGTTAGTTATAGACATGCGAAAACACCTAATAAGGTGTTTTTGTTTTTACAGTGTAGCTCCATAATGTCAAAACATGTAACCTTGACATCATCTTTGGCTTTCAATTTTTATCGCTATAATTCCTTACAGGACGGAATATTGTAGAACCCAGCACTATAATAGAATAATGAAAAAGTAGAAGGCGTTGTAGTGCAACACCTGACACATGGGAAGGGCATAAATGAAGACGACGGAAAGAAGACGCGAATCCAGAACCTAAAGAAGAATAAATCAACAACAATTCAATCAAAATTTCGGGTTCAGTTGGTCCTTGAAACGTTCTTCAAAAGCGCTTAATTTCGTCCAGCCGCGAATTCTGTCCTTTCGCATTGCGCAAGGAGCAGTGTGTTTTAAAAAATGGTTTTTGCTTTTCCACGGATGTGAAAAAGCAAAATAGCAATGTAGCGTCAAATATTAAAGCTGTGTGAATAAAATATTTTTCGACCTATAATAGTTTGAACTGATCAAACTATCTCCGGACGTGAACTGGATCCGGACAATGTTGATACAACCCCGGTGAAAATGTATAGTGTGAACCAAAGTGGTCGCACTTGCAAGGAAAATGAATCAAATGGTTAACCTTGAAACCAAGTGGTTTTTCAAATTGCCCCATTCAAAAGCAAGTTGAACCTTTTTAAACTAGGACTTTTTATAATTAGCCGCACTGAAAAGCCAGTAATCTCACCAAGGCCCGCGTGTTACAAATTTTCATAAACGCATCCATTTTTAATTATGGAGCTGAGCTAACAGGGTTCTTAAAATAAAAGCCATTGCGGTATTCAACCTACTAAAGTTTATTCACATGGAATTATTACAAACACAAATTCGCGAAGCAAATTTATTCGCTAGGACAGCATCACCGACGTTTTGATGAGAGTGTCATAAAAAGGATATATAAATGTTAGCGAAAGTATGTTCAGCGGATAGATGCACTGAGCTCACCATATTATTGTCTGGCTTTATTGACGGGGCATGTTTAATATTTTAACCGCTTCAGGGGGTACCTCCATGAAAGCATATGCAATTCTTAAATTTGGCTGTGTTTTATTGTTTCAATTGAGAAATGGCCCCATTTCACTTGTCAGTAGCCCACTTCTCAGAAGCCACAGCTGATGAATTTCCACCTGGGAAGCAGGTCAATAGTTGACATTATTCACATCCTTCGCCAATCTTTAAAACAAGCCTTCCCCTCGACATACCTGCATTTTCCCCCATCATTGTAATCATCAGACACTTATTTTAAACCTTGCTTAGTACCTCTGATCAGAAAGTGGTACTCACCAGTTACCACAAGATGCTGGAAGAAAGGGTGTGTAAAATTTGTAAACATGAATTCGAGGCATCGTCGTTTAGCACTCATGTAACTAAAGTTGCTATTCAGGATGTCATCTAAATGCTTCTTGCATTAGTCTAAAGCACGTAAATAAAGCATCAAGAGCTGTATATTAAAATTTACAATACGGCACGGTCTGAAACAGCGGTTGCCTAACGCTATTTCTGCGGCCTTTCACCTAACGGTCACATGAGACACTGTTTCCTTTGTAGCGCATAACTAAATTCATTTCGTCTCTTTGCAGCAGGGCTCTATACCTTGATTGTGAATATGAGAGGATGTAAGGCCATTGTAAGGCCGCGGTGGCCCTTTCTTTAATGTTTCGGCGCGCGCGCCGCAGAAAACGGCGATGGAATGTTCTCCAAGTTACAAGAAAGCGACGCTACTGATTACGTCATCTCGGCCACCGCGCTGCGCCTCCTCGCCCTCGTCGTCATGCGCGCATTCCCCCGCACGGTCCCGGCCCTCCTCCTCGCTTCGCGCGGGAGGGCCGCGCGTGCTGACCAAGTTCGAGTAAATTCTAGTCCTCTCCAGAAGGCCGAGGGGGGGGGGGGGGGGGGGAGGCATAGCTTTGGCACCGCTAAGCTGTTTTCCGTTCCTCCTCCGTGTCTAGAAGCTTCTGCGCTGGCTATTTAAGAGCGAGCCGCGCAGCCATCGACGGTTCTGGTTCTTGTGGTGAGGCTAGTCGTTGAAGAAGATAGCCTAGCAGGCAGGCCCCGACTGAGGAGTCGTAAAAAGAGTGATGCGCTCGTTTTGCCGTTAGTCATTCTTTGTCTCTTTAGTAAAGTGTGTCGCCTCTCTGTCTCGGGTAAATAAGTTTTCTGTATCTTGTGTTCGCGTCAATAAAGTTAATTTTCCTTTTGTTACGGCTAGTTCGTCGGTCTTCGTCTCAGTGTGTTTGCGTGTGAACTACACGTCGCCTGCCGAATCGAGGAGCACCTTGGAGAGGTGTGGAAGATTCGAAGAAGAACCTTTAACGTTCTACTGGCATAAAATAATATAACAGATGACAGTCTGTCAGTGCAACATTAAGGGACGCAGCTTTCTGGAATCCGTGTTTCTTTGACAGTTCAATCTTTGTACTAGCCAGCAAGGCAACTAAGGCCTCTATAGTGCTTCATGTATATCGACGAATGCCAGGAAGCCGACGCGACGGCACCTATTAAGTTCATTTTTGTGTTCCTTTCTGTAAATTAATCAGGTCGGAAAGCTCGGCGAGATGTGTTTAGTTAACTACATTATAAAATGCAGTCGATGAAAAGTGCTGGGGCAGGTATTGTCGGAATGGCTAGAATACACGAAGTACAAAGAAAAAAGAAATCGAAAGGAGCGACAAAAATGGTACGCAATAGTGTAAAGGTTTTTTTTTTTTTTTGAGTTGTAAAATTATTTTTATGAACGACTCGTTAAACATGATTAGAAAAGTTCACAACCACTTAGTGGTAACAGGGGCTGAGCGCCTGGGCAAGTCGCTTGCATTGCACTTCCATGTCGACTACAGTGGCCTATGTCTCTACTTCTACATCTGAGTTCATTCGTGTGACGGCTTGGGCAATGTTGGAATTATTCCAAACTGCTAGCACAATTATAGCAGCGGACGTGGACCGCTTGTAGAGCTGCCATGTTGAAATTGATTGAATGAGAATTGCGGCAGCTGCCCACTCCTTTGTGCTGCATATAGCTTCAAGGCTGATAGGTCCAAGGTCCACGTTATGACATTGAACAGAAAAGGTGAATTCGATGGAGTAACCTTTATGCCGTACATAGGAAAAAGAAAACAGTTGCTGGAACGAAAATAAACATAAAACAATTTATTCTTAATAATTATATGGAGCTGCTACAAGCGGGTAGTTTGTTTTGTAAACGCTGAGGTGAAATTCAATTTTAATATCCTCTATACTGTCTTTGAGTTACCTGAATTTGCCGCTATTTAAAGAACCAGAGGAATAACAGAACACGTCCATCAGCACTAAATTAAAGGTATAATAAATATAACAGTTATTATTTATTTCTCAGCCTGCGAAGTTCTAGCCAGAAATTCATAATATGCTGGCAGATTTAAGTGAACGATTCTTCTATTAAGGATCCAGTTTCTCCGAAGCTTGATGAATACTTGATAAGACATGGGACAGTGTTGAAGGTAATCAAGCTGAGGGAGGTGTGTCACCTCAGATAGGAAACATTGTCCTTTTTCTGTCATAACCTAAGCAGAATAGACTTCACCCGGATCTGCAGAAAGCAGCGGCTTTACTGAATCTTCGGCAGCCAGCAGAAATCAAATTTACGCACATATTTTTCCGACTTTACGCGTGTTGGCGGCCATTTGTAACAATCATTTCCTGCATCGTTTAATGTTTAACGCAGCTGAGAAAAGCAGATGTGCCGTTGAAATGATAAGCGCTTTACCGGAGGCTTTCAACAAACATCAGCTTCGTTCATATTTCTCTCTTATCCTTAAGCACTTTTGCGAAAAACTAGATAAAAAAACTGACACTAACGCATGGAGCATAGTCCAAGCTGGCGTTATTGTCCTGTAAAAGGATGGGCTTCAAAACCTACCGATTTTGCCTAACATCCCATGCCAAAAACCAAAGCTACGCATTCTAGCACCAAAACGTACTTTGTCATCATATAGACGATAACAAAATTTCATCCCTACTTGTCATGAAAGCCATTGAGTGCTCTGGGCAAGCGTAATGCGCTCTGCCAGCTTGCACCTTTCAAGTATCCCTCTGACCGCTCGATAGAGCTTACTTCTAAAGTGGTTTGATATATCCGTCATATAAGTTAATGCGCCAGAACACACATGGAGGCTGTCTGTTTAGAGCCGAGAAGCTCCCGAAAGAGGGTGAGAACGCCTATGTTGTACCCATAAACCCCACCAGCGACATCAGGCAACATCAGCCTATAGACCTAGGCTTGCAATTTCTCATCGATTACATGCAGAAAATTATCCTAATTCCAGATAATGTTCAAATATGGATTAACATTTTTTTTTTATTCTTAGCGGCATCCCTGTGATTAAAACCTTCCCACCTAAAAAGAACTCCTGCCGTTGTGTCGTTCATGTGGACGTTCGCAGGAATATAATACAGGCTTCTCACCATACTCCCACAGCTCGTCGACTCATATTTTCTCCTGCTCTGCGCCCTATTCGGGACACATTCTGGTTGATGGCCCCTTTTCCTAAGCATTTCACCCCAGAAGAGCCGAGCACCAGGCCGTGGGAAATCTTGTACCCATTGGAAACCGGTGGGTGCCCGGCGGCACTGGGGATCGAAGACGTACCGCTATCTGCGCTGACGTCTCAGTCTGCGTAAATCGGTGCTAAGGCTTTTTACGTCGTATCACGCAGCCAACGATCTTTGCTAGGTTTCTGCAGCCAATGCAAAATAAGACGTGATCATTTCAGCAGATGAGCGTGTGTTTATATGACCCTTTCCACATACTGATCTTCAGCAACAACAAACACAAACGAACAGTATCGTAATTGTGACCGACAGTTCGGCTCACTGCGCCGGCGCAAGGCCACTGTGAAGTAGTATTGCAGGGGGTTGAAAAATGTTCCAGCAAGCACGTACATTTTGTCAGTGCATCCGAGACATTTTTTATCATGAACAATTGGTAGATACATGCGACTCAGGAGAATCGCCGCTCAACTTTCATCATATAAGAGCTGCACACCACTTAAGAAATGACTAAAGAAAGTAATCTTGAGATAAGAATAGAGTATCCAATGGAGTGCACCACACGGTTGTCTTTAGGAGACCACGATACTTTGGAAGTGTCTAAAGATGTCTTTAGAGAACAGGTTTCGACTCCGAGTGCTAGACAGGGCAGCAGCAACCTGCCCAAACTTGACTTTCGTCTGTAGCACAGCCGTCTAGGAGACAACAAGAGCGCACTTCATTCTAACTTGTGTGTCAGGAGGCCTGCGACAACAAACCAGGACCTGTGCGTAATCTCCCACCTAGAGTGCGCGGATCCAGCAAAACAACTCGCCCGGCAGCGCATTAATGGCCACCAATGCAAAGACGCCCGAACCTAAAGATTACGACGAGGTGACGCTAAATACAAGCAAGGAAAAAGGCTCTGATTTATAAGGGAAATTCTTTACTAAAGCAAACGATTTACTGGCTTCGTTGAACAATGGTCATTGGCGTCGGGTATTCCGCCAGAGGCGATGATGGTGGAGACTTCAGTAGTAATCGCACATACTAATGTAGAGGGATTAGCCAGGGTGCATTGCAGATACAAAGAACTCGTGGAGAAAAAGTGCAGTATTTTGATGATTATGAGTCTGAAATTATAACTTAATAAAACAGCAAAAGGAAACGAAAATACAATGAATTCTAATTTTAGCGGAGGAGTCTGCTTGATGTATTTATATAGTTGTGCACATAATTGCATACTGGTTTTAGTGCGTCCCTTGGCGCTTACTCTGAAGAAAAGGAGAATAGGAGTAAACATAGGAAGCGCTAAACGAGCCAGGCCAATGGCGAAGTAAATTCATCGAAGAGAAGCGAACTACTGGCAGAAGAAAATGTGATATACGGAAGTAGGTTAACCACAAGACTCACAAAGGTTTGCCATAGATTGTTCTGAACGCCACAAGAAAATGATTTGGGCGTGCTATTCTGCTGCGCAAAGGGGTCATCGACACCTCACATCGCCTTCAACAGCACGTCCGCATACTAAAAATAAATTTCAGCCGTTGGCAATCAAATGTAGCAAGTAGAGGCTCATGGCTCAGGTAGCGGAGACATTATAAGCGTTGAAAGTGACAGTATTTGGGACTAAAGGTCCCAAATACTGTCCCAAATACTAAACAATCAGCTCTCCCATTAGGTGTAATGCCATGGTGCTCAGAGACATCGTGAAAGCGAACTTCTTTGATATTTTGTGAAATAAAAAATAAAGGAAAGGGCTGAGCGGAATATCACTCCAATTTTCAGGTTTTATAATGACGGAAAGACTGCCTGAGAGTACAATAATTTGAGAGATAATGCAAGGAATCTGTTTAAGCCCCACTCAACGGCCAGAAACTCAGAGACAAAAATAGGGGTGTAGAATGTGCCCGAAATGACTCAATGAGAAGTTCGGAAGTCTATGCCAAAAAATGCCTTTTCGACTGGCAGAGCAGCATCAGTAAAAATGGCAATATATTTAGCAAAATTAACTAGGGACTCCTCTATAAGCCCATTTATTACATTCGAAAGAAAATTATTTGTCTTCACTGGGAGAGCGTGAAAAATAAGAATAAAGTATCAGGCCACCTGAGGTCAACTTCTAAAGAATTTATTGAAACGAGAATTTTCGACAGCACGCAAATTGTGATCTGAATTTCAGACAGCTTACATCTGGGCGAAGTATTACATAGCAGCTCAACTGCTTTCATTGTAAATATTGAGTTAACAAATCCAGGAACAGGCTCTCAAAGCCTTAAAAACGGTCACACCGTAAGAAGTTTAAACCAGGAGTTGAGATTAGGTATCTGCACTTTCAAGTACATCGCATCATTAACCTCAGCTTTAACCAGACCTCAGACAAGGCGCCGAGTGTGCCGCCCCAAACGAAACAGGGGTTCAAGCTTGCAATATTTGGCACCTAGAAAAGAGAACGGTGCCCAATTCATGTATTAGTCAAACGTAGGTGTTAAAAAGAAAGAGCCGAATGTCATGACGCACATCGTATTTTGTGTTGCGGATCCTCACGAATCTGCCATTGGCACGGTCACCTTTAAGCACAATGTTTCCAATTTGGGTTCGCCACTCTAACTGCGTGTCAAATATTGTACCCAATTATTTAAGAAAATAATCTGCGGGATGAGTATAGAATGCTGCGACAAAGAACTCAACATAGAATAACTGTGGCGAAACAAGGAGGGAACATTTGTTCACATATAAAGCTAACTTTACGCTGTCCAGCAAGAATTCCCACAAAATTTAGATACCCTTGCAGCAAATGACATGTATTGCAAATATTTATGGAAGAAGCGAAAATGCAATATTCTCCGATTACACTAAACTTTAACGGCCTGGTGAATAGGTAATCACGCATTAGTATATTAAACAATGACAGTAAGAGGACGAAGCCTTGGGGTACACCTCTAGACTGAGTATATGTGTGGGAATCTAACGTGCCTTAGTGCATAACGAATCACCTGCTTTTAGTTCATAAGGAACAACTCTATTAATACGAAAGAATTACTTCGCTATGTTCACAGATTTCTGTCCGCAGACCGCGTCCGCAGATCGCTTCCGCAAAACCTGTCCGCAGCAGTTGTAATTGAGAAATGGCAGAGGTTAACGAGCGGTGTCAATCGATAGAAGGAGACGTAATGCTGTCTAAATAACAATTAGACCAATAAGTTATTAAGGTAATTATTCATTGGCAAAGTTGTAAACGATGTTCACAGCAGTTGTGAGTAACTGAGAAGTGTTAGAGGCTAATGAGAGGTGTCATTCGATAGAATATGACGTTATGTCCGAAAATGTATTCAGGCAATATATTATTCAGGTAATTATTTAGAGGCAGAAACTGCAAAATGTTCGGGGAAAACTGTCACTTAGCCAATCACTTGTCACACATTTGAATGTATCAAATGCTAAGATAGGTAAATAAATCAGTCAATTAGGGTGAGATCACGATGTATCAAATAGTATACTTAATTAATTTAGTCAGTTAAGGTGACGTCAAGGAACCTGAAGTTGAGCCAAAAAGGGCATAGGAAGGGATTGGCGCACAATTTGAAAGTACCAAAGACTAAAATGGGTAAACAAGAAGTGAAATAATGTGACGTAGGATATGTGACCTCGCACAACCGGAAGTAGTGCCGAGAAGGGCATAGGAAGGGATTGTCGCGCAATTTTAAAGTACCAAAGAATAAAATGGGTAAACAAGAAGTGAATTAGGCAACTAGAAGCAACGAGAAGGAACTAACAGCAGCATCCGTGCTTTCGCATTAGTGCAATGTAGACTCCGCTGTGCTCTTTAATTTTTATTTCTGTTTTAATCACAGGCAACTTAAAATGGGGCTCTCGTTTTAACAACCTTAGAACAAATGTATCTAAAAATATTTGTTTTTTTTTTCTCCGAAACTTAAAAGGGCAACTCCTGCCGTCAAGCGTGAAGCATGCTACAGTTCTGGAGGGTGCCTCGATAGTATTGCACCCGTACTATAAGTAAATTGGCAAACCTGAGTGATTCTAACATCTTACTGTCCTATTTATGTTGTTTGGTTAACGTGCAACGCCTTCGGTGACAAACATGCTAAATAACTTCAACATGGAAAGCTTAAAGCATCCCGTGAGGTCTCAATGCTGAAAGTGTTTCAGCCTCACCACATCATCATAATCATCATCAGCTGGTCTATACCAACTGCAGGGCCTCTCCAATGTTTCTCCAAATAACCCGTTCCTGTGTTACCTGCATCCCTTGACCCCTGCGAACTTAACCTCATCCGCCCACCTTACTTTCTGCCGCCCCCTGCTGCACTTTCCTTCCCTTCGAATTCAATTTTTACCCTATGCGATCATTGATTATCCTCTATATGCACTGCATGCCGTGCACATCCCCATTTCACCTTAATTCCTACTAAAATGTCAATAACGCAAGTTATTTCTCTGATCAACGGCGCACCCTTCATATCTCTTAACGTTACACCTACCATTTTGCATTTCATAGCCCTCTTCGTTGTCCTCAACTTAATAAAACCCTTTTCGTCAGCCTCGACTTTGAGCCCCATAAGTGAGTAGAGGTAATATGCAGCTGTTGTATATTTCCCTCTTCAGCGATACCAGTAAGTTGCTAGTCATACTCTTAGTGTACTTGTCAAATGCGTTTTGGCCCAATCACCTCCTCCTTGTTATTTCCCTTTCATGGTCCGGTTCTGTGCTTACTACCAGTCCTAAGTGGACACTCGCCTACTACTGCCAGGGATTCGTTACCTAACGTAAACTGCTCTTCGTTTCCGACGCTGTTCAACATTACCTTGGTATTATTCTTATTAAGTTTTAAGCCTACCTTTCTGCTTTGCCCGTCTATGTCATCAATCATTATTTGCAGTTCATCCCCCGAGTTGCTTAGCAAGGCAATGTCATCAGCAAATCGCAGATTACTGAGGTATTCTCCATCTACCCTTATCCCTCACTGCTCCCATTCCAAGTATCTGAATACTTCCTCTAAACAAGCTGTGAATAGTACTGCGGAGATCATGTCTCCTTGCCTAAATCCTTTCTTTATATTGTAAAAGAAGGCTAGGTCGAGACGGCCAGGTCGTGACTGCAAGGACAGCGAAGCCTTGTCTAGCGTTTTATTCCGATCACGAACCCAGGCGCGCGCCGGAGCCGGCGCTGCGGGACGATGATGATGGTATGTACAAATGAAAGAAGAAGATCATGGCATGTACAAATGAAAAAAGGTCCACAGAATGCTCACACAATATGCCGGGGGGGTCGGAAGCGGCCAGCCTGGCCGCCCCTAATCAACCGATGTACCGCGGCGGACAAACGGTTTCAAGCGAGAAACATGAACAATTTCAGTTCCACGGTGGCGTCGATCGGCTGGGGGATCAACAGGCGTGACTTTGTAGTTAACTGGAGAAGCTTGCCTGATGATCTCGTAGGGACCAAGGTAGCGGTGGTGGAATTTGTCGCTAAGGCCAGGGGTGCGCAGTGGTGTATAAAGCAGTACTTCGTCACCGGGACGATAAGAGACCACGCGATGCGTAGAATCGTAGCGACTCTTGCGGTCTTCCTGGCACGCCGCTGTGTTGAGGCAGGCAAGATGACGGCATCTGGCCGCACGAGATTAGAACTGGGTAGGTACTGATGTGGAGTAGTCGGGCGTAGAGAAGAAGGAAGCGTAGAATTTTGTAGTGGGAGGACGGCCATAAACGAGGAAAAATGGAGAATAACCGGTAGTCCGCTGTACTGCTGTGTTATAGGCGAAAGTGACGAATGGTAGAATAGTGTCCCAATTTCGATGATCCGGTGTGATGTACATGGAGATCATATCCGATAAGGTGCGGTGAAATCGCTCAGTCAGCATGTTAGTCGGGATAGTAGCTTGAGGTTGTCTTATGAAAGGTGGATGACCCGTGAAGAGCTTCGGCAACGACTGCCGATAAGAAGGCCGTCTCGCGGTCACTTAGGAGCACCCGAGGAGCGCCATGACGCAATAGAATTGATCGCAAAAAGAAATTTGCTACTTCTTGAGCGGAACCGATCGGTACAGGTTCTGTCTCTGTGTAGCGTGTAAGGTGGTCGACAGCGGTTATAATCCAATGGTTACCCGCATCGGAAAGAGGTAGGGGACCATATAAGTCCATGCCGACTACGTCGAATGGCGTGGCGGGACAGGGAACAGGTTGTAGAAGGCCAGCGGGTGAAGACGTCGGCCGTTTGCGACGTTGGCACAGAGGGCAGGATGCGACGTATTTGGCAACGCAGGAAGATAGGCCAGGCCAAAAGAATCGTTTTTTTTCACGCGGTCGTAGGTTTTGTCAACACCAAGGTGACCTGCAGTAGCGTCATCGTGGAGAGCCGCCAGTATACGTGGGCGAAGCACACGCGGCACGACTGGGATGCAGCGAGTTTCATCAGGGCAATACACGAAGCGGAGTAGGATGCCATCTTCGAGCTTAAAATTTCGAAGTTGTCGGCGAAGCCGAGCATTGGGTGGGTCCGAAGCGCCAATAAGGCGGTCGATGATGCGTCGGCAGTAGGCATCAGCTAATTGCTGTGAATGGAGAGCGTGTTTGTTTTCAGAGTCATCAAATGAAACTGTTGTGATATACGTTGGGGAAAGAGAAGGTCGGCTGTGGTCATAGGTGGAAATGCATTGGGAAGAATAACAGCAAGCCGATTTCGAAAGTGGACAGCGAGAAAGAGCGTCGGCGTCTTGGTGTTGGCGACCCGATTTATAAGTGACGTCGAAATTGTATTCTTGCAGGCGTACAAACCAACGGCCAAGTCGGCCTGTCAAATTTTTGAGCGAAGACAACCAGCAAAGAGCATGGTGATCGGTCACAACTGTGAAATGCCGACCATATAGGTAAGGGCGAAATTTTTGGACAGCCCAGACGACGGCAAGGCACTCCTGCTCGGTAAAGGTGTAGTTTTTCTCAGCAGGAGTCACAGTCCGACTGGCGAAGGCAATCACTTTCTCACGCGAAGTTGCATCGCGCTGCAGGAGTACAGCTCCAAGACCGAGACCACTGGCATCAGTGTGCAGGATGGTTGGAGCGCTGTCACCGAAGTGGCCAAGAACAGGGTCTGACGTGAGGGCGTGCTTCAGATTATTAAAAGCGGCTTCGCACTGTTCAGTCCACACGAAAGGGCTGCGTGCTTTAAGTAGTTCATGAAGTGGAGCAGCAATACTTGCAAAATGCCTTATAAAACGCCGGAAATAAGACGCCAGGCCGAGAAAACTGCGCAATTCTGTAATCTGTTGTGGACGAGCAAAGTTCAAGACCGCGATGATTTTTTCAGGACCTGGACGAATGCCGTCATGGCTGACTAGATGTCCCAATATTTTAATTTCCTGCTGTGCAAAGTGGCACTTCTTGGTGTTGAGCTGAAGGCCCGCTGAAGCGAGACACGTGAGGACCTCAATCAGGCGCGTGAGATGGTCGTTAAAAGTTGACGAAAATATGACAATGTCATCCAAGTAACATAAACAGGTCCTCCATTTTAGGCCACGAAGCACAGTATCGATCATTCTTTCAAATGTCGCTGGTGCATTACAAAGTCCGAAAGGCATAACATTAAATTCGTAAAGGCCATCGGAAGTTGAGAAAGCGGTTTTTTCTTTATCCTCCTCGTGCATAGGTATTTGCCAATAACCTGAGTGGAGGTCCAAAGTCGAGAAATATTCGGCGCCTTGGAGAGAGTCAAGGGCGTCATCAATTCTTGGCATTGGGTATACATCTTTGCGGGTAATTTTGTTGAGTGCCCGGTAATCAACACAAAAGCGTACCGAGCCGTCCTTTTTTTTACCTAACACTACTGGGGAGGACTATGGGCTTGTCGAGGGACGAATAATATTACGATGGAGCATGTCATTTACATTTTCTTCAATTACGTTTAGTTCAGAGAGGGAAACCCGATAAGGCCGTCGGCGAACGATAGAGTTACCTTCAGTAATGATGCGATGGTGCGCAACACTAGTCCGTCCCAGTGGTGGGGAAGTGGCATCAAAAATGGCTTGGTGGTGTCGAAGCAATGTCAGCAGTTCTTGGCGTTGGTTCGGCGTGAGGTTAGGATTAATAGTCTTTGTGAGAACAGAAAGAGAGCCGTCTGGCGAAACACGGCGCTGAGGCAGAGGGGCGGTGAGCACCATCAAGGACAAAGGTTGAACGTCCACCATGCAGGGGAGAGAAGTTCTTTTTGGGAGCACGAGGGATTCACGTGAAGTGTTAGTGACCGCTACTGTCGCTGAGCCGTTGCAGAACCTCACAAGACTAGACGGGAAGGCGATACCGCGTGCAAGATGGCGATAAGATGGTGCGATGAGTACGTCCCCGTCAGCGATGTGGTCAGAAACAACGGTGAGCAGTTTTTCGCACTGAGGCGGCAAAACAGTATCAGCGGCGGCAACAAGGGGATGATGTCGTTCAGAAACTTCAGATGAAAAATCGCTGTCTGTCATATGGATAACACGGTCGCCACAAGAAATTAACGCCAAAGCGGTTGACAAAAAATCCCATCCTAAGATCATCAGATGCGCACATGGTTAGAGCACAGCGAACTGCACATGATGGCGAACGCCGTCAATAACAATTCGTACGGTGCACTTGGCTAAAGGGCGCAAAGGGACGTCATTGGCTCCACGGAGTTCAGGCCTATCATATGGTGTCGTCACTTTTCGCAAACGGTAGCACAAATCAGCGTGAATGACAGAAATTGCAGCTCCTGTATCAATCAATGCTTCGATCGGTAATCCTTCAGCGAAAACAAAGATCACATTATACGGGCGATCTGGAGGACTTTTGGTAATTTCGTAGAGTGCAGTTTGACCTCCGGAAACTGCAACACTTAGTTTTCCGGATGGCGGACAGGGATAGTTTTTGCGGGTCGGAGAGGAGAAACTGAGCGGCGGTTGGGGATAGTGATCGACGTCGGGATGCATGGGTTCTACGAGGCTCAGACGAGGATTCTGGAGGTGGGGATAATCTTCGAGGTGGGCTTGGAATAAACCGGCGTTTATAATATGACGTTGAAGGGATGTCACTTTCAAAGGTACCGTAACCACGGCGCTCGTTCTGGAGGCGGCGACGACAGACCCGGGATATATGTCCTCTAATGCCACAGTAATAGCAAATTGGTCGGGAGGGGCGCCAAGGTGCGTAATAGGGTGGTGCAGGTTGAGCCGTTGCTATTGCATTGACGTGATTTTAGGTTGGTGGCGGTCGAGGCGGGGGAACTGAAGGAGGGGGGGATGCTGCGACGTGCGCGTAAGTCTACTGAGCGGGGTGCCGGAGGGCCAGATGTCATAGGTTCGGTGATTGTTGCCAGCTCTTCTTTGATGATGCTGCGGAGACCGGCGTCATTAGATGTTGCGGAAGAGTGATCGCACCCGTGTCGACAGACAGGCTTGAGGGCCTGGAACTCCTCGCGGATGATGGCTCGAATAAATGCCCGCAGGTCGAGATCAGCATAGGTCGGGCCAGTAGCGTTGGCGGGATGCAATCGGGAGGACTGCAGCTGGTCGATGCGTTGGCAAGTTGGGATAATGGAATCAATAGTTGAAGGATTCTGAGCAACTAGGATGTTATATGCCGTAGAATTGATTCCTTTCAAGACGTGGTGTACTCGTTCAGGTTCCGACATGGTGGGACTAGTACGCCGGCAGAGTGCAAGTATAGCCTCTATGTAAGACGCATATGACTCATCAGGACCTTGAAGGCGTGAAGCGAGCTTGGTCGTCGCGATCTCAGTCCGAACTGCCGGGTCGGCGAAGTACTGTCGGAACTGGTGTTTGAAGGTGGTCCCGTTAGTTGTGTGGGGCTCGCGGTTGATGAACCAAGTCCTGACGACCTCAATAAGGTAAAAAGAGATGTTGAGAAATTTCAGAGCATCGTCCCAACGGTTGTAGGCACTGCGGCGTTCATAGGTGTCAAGCCAGTCATCGACGTCTTCATCGCGACGACCAGCGAACAGCGGCGGGTCGCGCTGTCGTGTGGGCACAGTCGGAGGGGGTGGTGCAGCCGAGGTAGAGGCTTGTTCGTGGGTACTGTCGGTAGACATAGCGATGGTGGCAGTTGCCAAGCGGCGACCGGGACGTAGCTCCAGCGAGAGGCAGGGCCCAAGGCAGCAAGGGGATCAAATTTCACCTCAACCACTTGTAAAAGAAGGCTAGGTCGAGACGGCGAGGTCGTGACTGCAAGGACAGCGAAGCCTTGTCTAGCGTTTTAATCCGATCACGAACCCAGGCGCGCGCCGGAGCCGGCGCCGCGGGACGATGATGATGGTATGTACAAATGAAAGAAGAAAATCATGGCATGTACAAATGAAAAAAGGTCCACAGAAGGCTCACAATATGAAATATGCTACATTCTTTATGCAGAACTATCGTTGCTGTGCAGCTAGTATATATATCTTCCACTAATTTCAGATCCGATTTGTCTATGCCCTGATTTTACGCATAATGCCTGCATGACCACCAATATTTCTATACAGTCAAATGCTTTTTCGTTATCAATGAATGCTATGTATAATTGCTGGTTATATTCCGAGCATTTTGCTACCCACTGGTTGATAGTATAGATTTAATTGATAATAGTGTACCTTTCTGAAAAACTGCTTGATCTTTTGCTTGATTTAAATTTAAGTTTTCCCTGAGTTTATTAGCAATTACCCCAGTAAATTCTTTCTTAGTTTTTTGATATCCTGCACAAAGCAGATCTGGGTTGTCACTTGACACCTAAATTTTTATTGACCTTCAAAGTTCCAATCAACCGAACCAATCCCAAGAAGTATTCCATATTTCGCTATGACCAAAGTTTTCTAAATTTCATGTTTTCCTCTCACAACGAATCATTGGAACTTTTTGTTTCTATTTGGTTTTCAATGGACCAATTCAAATATTTTTGCTGAGCTGCTTGGGTATCGCTGTCGCCTGCAGTATGTGAAATAATGTAAAAAAAATGTAATTAAAATATTTGATGTATTCCATAAGATCTCCCTTGCCCACCTGAAAGGTACATATCAGATTGTGGACCAGATGCTATAAGATGTAGAATGCTGTTGCTGTATGTTACGCTGTCGTAAGCCTTTGTAATATCCAAAGTAAGTAAAGCTGATTCCTATCTTTGCCTCATACTCACATTACTATGGGTCTCAAAATTTACATGCGCGCTGTAAATCAAACGCATAAGTCGGAAGCAAATCTGAGCCTCGCTAAAGCATTGAAAGTTCGGAAGCCTTCAAGGTGCAGACTGAGGAAGAGGTGCAGCGGTTATTCTCAGCACGTGCGGCGCGAGGAGCCACCGACGCTCGCTTATTCTGCTGCTCTGCTTCTTCCAATTTGGATACCTGCTGATTCTTCGTTTTGTTCACGCGCCTGGCAAGCTTTATCGGTACATGTTTCTCCAAATATAAACCGCTGCCTTGCACAATGCCACACAACTTCAAGTGTTCAGCCTAGCCTTCGCTTCGCCGCAACCATTGCCAATCAGGCTTGCATCTTGTGACCTCCCTCGTCAAAATATCCTTTACACTTTAGTGTCGTCTAGATCCGGCTGCGGTGTCCTTTAGGTTCACAGGCAGCCATAAAGGAGTCACGCGCCGAAGCCAGTGCGTCAGCTGCGTTTCCTCGACGTTCGCAGACAGCCATGAAAAAATAAAACCACAGCAAACAATATCTGACCATGCTTAATCGCACTTTTGCTCTGCAAACTAAGCTAAGCATCAAACGTGGCTTAGCAGCACAGAATAAACAAGTAGAACAAAGCTTTCGCTCGCATAACCCGGATCAGTGGAGCTAAACCGCAGCCATTTTTTTTTAGACGGAGTCAAAAGCATTTGCACTATTAATTTCGCCCATACACGACTATTCGTCATCTAGGTGAAGCCGTAAGCTGCATACTGATAGCATTCTAATGGCGACACGTGCGAACCGAAATGTTGTATATCCGTGGCGAAAATCCCTACTAATAGCACTGTTTTCTTAATTGATCATTGCTGCCAATCTTCGGTATAGCAACAGGTTACTGCCCCTTTTGCAGGGGCAGTAACAATGCGAAATTATGTTCTTGCCCTTAATGCTAGATATTGGCAAGACCTGCTTTTGCAGCCTTACAGAACACGAGATGAACAAGATTTATCTTGTATGGTTTGGTTTGTGGGGTTTAACTTCCCAAAGCTATATGATCACAGCCACACGCAGCTGCCAGTATATTGCCGTATATTGTTTTTGCTGCCTTTAATTCCTTCTCAGGTAGTAATTTTTATTTCTTGATGTTTTGTAATTAACTCCTGCTCTTTATCTTGAATTTTTCGTGCTTCCTGTCAGCTTTAAACTGACCGTGGCACAGAGAGGCAGAAATTCTGTAGTTCGACGGTCACCAATCTCGTTTGCTCCTATCTCGGCCATCGAGTCGAACGCATTAATATGCGAATGTCTCATCAATAGATAGTTTCTTTTCAAACCTTTCGGTGCCCTCATAACTGAAGGATTGTCTGCACTACATTGTTACTGTAAGTAGCGGGAAATCAATTGTTAAGCCAGGCATAATATGCCTCACAAAAAACCTGAACTGGCAAGCCAGCACAAGGTGCGAGAACAGAGGCGGCACATATTTTCAAATGCAGGCATTCGTTAGTACGTGTTGAAGAAATAACAAGGCCCCCTGTAGCAGGTTATGTGTTTTAGTACACCTAATTACCGCAATAAATGGTGTAATTTCTTAACCTAAATAAATGCGGTCTGGGCGAGCGGTTCCCTAATTCTATTGTCTTGTTTTGTTTCCTCCTTAAGTCACAAGAATTGTGTATTTTCTCATGCAGTGGAAGCATAAACAGGAGATATTTCTCCTGACATTACTGTTTATATTTGGATCAAGAATGTGAAAAGTTGGAACAATGGACATGGAGCAATAAAACATATGACGATTGAACAATGCGACAGTATGAAAGGGACCCCGATTTCTGGGTCTCCACGAGGCTCTGACAGCTATTCGATAGGCAACGAGAGTCCCTACAGCGCTACCAATTTATCGAGTAACACCGGGAGGACGCTTGCCATGGCAACCACAAAGTTTGCTTTCATGTTCCTTTTCCTTATTCTAGGTAAGTGCAACGGTCGCTATGCCGGAGCCGTTATTTTATGATATGAATATAAAATATACAGCTGAGGAAAAAAGCGGCAAGTATCAGAAGTTGGTTAGCTTATTCAAGGTAAAAACACATTTAAAGAAACCATGAGAAACGTAGAAGAGGTTAACCTTTCTTTCTTTATCCCGGCTATTCAAAACTCAAAGTTCTGCTATGACTGAGGTGGAGGATAATTCGTTTCACTGCAGAAAAATTAGCAAGTCATGTCCTCTACTATCTGAACCAAAGGCGTCAGTACTTTACATGCATTCCTTTATAGCCGTGCCGGTCGCCATTACAATTCTTGACTGTATGCGGATTTCGCTTTGCAACGTGTTCCGAACATTCATAACCGTTACCATGATCAGAACAACGGACGTAGTACACCTACTGTACATCGTTTGTCAAGTCGCTATTTCTCGAGAGGGGATTGCGCAAGCTTATATATTGTAATGCTAGATAATAGAACCAGAATTCTCATTAGGACATTTAACGCACAAGGTGAAATAAAAAAGGTTGCTTAGGTTACGCATGTCATAAAGAAAAAGTTAGTGAAGGAAGGTGAACCATGCGATAACATATTTTTCATAATACTATGGCTGATACAAGTGCGCATTTCACTTTATAAGCACTGGAATTGCGTTTCCGTCGGATAAATGTGTGTTATTGAATTCAACTCGCCACATTTACCCGCAATTTTGACGATTCCGTGACTAACCGTTCATTCATTTAACATATACATAGCATGTTTAAGACATTTTAGTCCAGTATGGTCTGCTTAATTTTAGTACTTGTTCTCTGCATTCATGTGATCAAGAAATGCTGTTTGTTTTGAGCAGAACACTAATTTTTGAAAATTCGTAAGTCTCCGCATGCTTCCGTGTTTTGATGCAAAATATCCACATTGTAATTTTCTGCTTCTAGCCCTAAAATGTCACTAGATATACCCTGGAGTGAAAGCATCTGTTATTTTCTTTTAAACTCACTGGTTACAATAAAATGACAGGAATCTCTGTAATTGTGATCAGACAAAACAAGCTTATTCCGCAGATTTGGCCGAATGTCTGGCATGTTAAATCTCTTTTACTCTGAATTCCTTTCCTTACTTGTATTGTCAATGCGAGACTTTTAGGTTAAAAGGGATGTAGGTTTAGTAAAACTAATAACAAAGAAGAAATAAAAAGGTGAGTCTGAACATCAGACTTTTGTTACATTATGCCGACGGGAGTATTCCCTGCGCGCCGTGGCAGTAATTAATGAAAAACTGCATTTAGGCAGAGTTGCTTCGATAGATGAACCATTCAACAAAGTATCCTTTTCCGACGCATTCAACCGATGGGTAGAAGAAGAAGACAGGGCTCCTACACTTGTATCAGCTTCTTTTTTCAGCCCACTTATGACTTAAGTATGGCTGTTAAGTCATTAAACGTACATGTCAAACACACCTGAATGCTTAGTACGATTCTTTCGAGACACGATTCAACGATGTCATTGAGACGTACAGCATTATTTTGGCTAGAAATCCTGACAGATGACAATATGAATGCTATAAAATATATGGTTATTGAAGTTTGAAAAAATTTCGTGTAGAGATCAACATGGCCTTCTCACTACGGAGCAAAAAACTTCGCTTCCAAATCCAGATAATTATTTCTACGCTTTAAGCATAATCACTCTTGAGGAGAAAATACAATTTTCTGATAGCGCACTCACTAATTAAAAGGAACCACCTTATATATATAACGTTAAAACACCAAGAGCGATGCGAAACGTTTTTCATGATCTCGTTAAAGTTTACCACCAAAACGTACAAACTACCCTCTAAAACAGCGAATGTATTATCGCTGTTTTGGATTGTATTTTCTCCTCACTAGTGCTTATGTTTAAAGCGTAGAAATAATTCTATAGATTTGGAAGCGAATTGTTTCGCTCAGTAGTGAGAAGACCATATTGATCCCTGCACTGCATTTTGTCCGGCTTCAATAACAATATATTTTATAGCTTTCATATTGTCATGCGTCGAAAATTTCTAGCCTAGAGTTTATGCTGTAAAAAAAAAATATTTAATCATTGGTCTTTGAAATAAAAGGGGGGTTATGCCGCCATAACGCTACGTATTTCGAATGGTGATATTCACAAAATATTTGGTAACAAGCTGCAACAGAGGTAGTCGTTCGCACTTCTTCTGTTGCTGCGCATGCGCTTTGGAAGGGAATTTACCAGGTGCAAGATTTATCAATGTTCGAGACGGGTAGCTATTGTATTATTGTAACGACACCATAAAGAAAATATGAAAGCTACCGAAGACGTTTTTAATTTTTCCAAAAGAAACAGGGCGCATGCACGTTGTACTTATGCTCACTCTACAAAACGCAACCTGCCTCAGTACAAAAATGAAATTATGCTTGAGGTAGTCGACCAGCGCCTTCAGATGCCTCTGTTTATTACGAGCAACTTCTGAATGATCAGTGTATGGAAGGACTTTCATCTGGCATGCGCGCGTAGTGAAAAGTTATAACAGCTGAATTATTGAGGAAATCTTAGGAGCAGATAATTTTATATCTGTTGGTGTAAAAACTACTTGCTTATTCGATATGAAACAAGGATGGCATTCAACATTTTTTGAAAAGTTTTTGGACTAAAATACACGGGCTTCCGTTCGTCTGCAACACGTAATTCTATTAGGTATCATGCCTTTCCTTTGAAAAGTATTTTGACTAAAGTACACTGGCTTCCGTTCGTCTGCGACACGTAATTCTATTAGGTATCATGCCTTTCCGGCCTTAAGTTATCACCAATTTGGAGTATATAAAGCAAACTCGTACATTATACGCATCGCGGTCTCGGGCAAGAACTTATATCAATAAGTATTTCAGTGGTGTAAGATGATGGTGGGAACCTCGCACGCCATAGGAGCAAAGAGGGAAGCGTTTTCGGCGTAGCGGTTTTGGTGGTCCATCGCTACATTTCCCAGCGCTTTTCGGCTTTACGGCGGCAGTGTAGGGATTCAGATTATAGAGTTTAATGACGACCAAATCCAACAGCCTGATTAGGCAAGGAAGAGGCAGCATAGCGCCAGTCGAATCGCGATGGCCAGGCTTGTGGCATTATCGATCAGGGCACAAGCCAACGAACTTATGACGTATATACCAAATCCATCTCATTATTGACGCAGACGAAGCCGTCCATAAGTCTTGAACGCATCTTGTTAGCGGCTTGTGCGTCAGTGTGGAATGGCGCAGTAATATAACAGAGTGAGTACCGACGAAACACAACACTCATTTGCGGACGAAAAAAATTATTTCAGCGATTCAAGTGGCCGATGGCTAAGGGTGCAAAAGAAAGTGGAGAAGGGAGCTGATCCAACGATCTTCAGGCCAGTCGGTTGCCATATTGGGGAGCGGCAAAGAACCACACACCAAATGTAAATTGCTAACGCGTTAATTGGTCGGATGAAAGCGAGACAAAGCATTTTCGTAGTTGTGCTTTCTTGTATAGAGCGACGTAATACACGAATATCATTTTCATGAAGGCTTAAGATCTAGCGAACAAAGCGATCATTGAGCTCTTTGAGGCAGGGCCGCCAAAACTGAATTGCGGTCCGCAGTCACCTCGAATATACAGCAGTATAGGTAGGGTCGTAATTTGTTATCACCTAGACGATGGGTAAGCACTCTTCTTTGCTCAATAGTTGAAAAACGGGTTCATCTAGGCGCAGCTCGCATATGCTACAACATAGTCAACAGAATCTGGTTTTTGTAGCACTAGAAGAACACCCATACCAATGCCGCTGGCTTCTATACAGATTTAAATGGGAGGATCAGGGACAAAATGGCATAATACGTGCAGCGAGATAGGCGATTGGCCTAGTGTGAGGAACTGAGGCCTAACAGCAGCCGGAGAGGTAATAGCTGCCGCGAAGGAATATGTTCAAACTTGCGAGGATGGAAGAGAAATCGCGGATAAAGTGTAAGAAGAGTAGATGTGAATGAAATTTCGAAGTTTCTTCATCATGAATAGATTTTGGAACGCAGCGACATCAGGAAATTTACCTAGGTTAAGAAGCAAACCGCCTTTAGAAACGTGGCCCAAAATCAAAAATTGGCGGGACGCGAAATGACATTCCTTCAGAGTCTGTTAGAGGTCAGCCATAATAAGAAAACGAAACAGATGCCTCATTAGAGCGAGATTCGGTGAAAGAGCCGCAGAGGAATCAACGTTGTCCAAGTATTACAAGCAGATTTTCTACTTCAGTCAATGAAATGCAGTGTCTATCACGAGCTTAAAAGTTTGAGGTGCTTTACAGGCTGAACGTCACGGCGTTAAATTCACAAAATCTATTGAGTGTCACAAAAGCAATGTCGGTATGCTTAGTGTCGGAAATTGGACTTACTACCCTGAACGACTGTCTAAAGATGAGTAAAATTTGGCCCCTTGCAACGGGATCAAACGGCGTCAATTCAGAGGAAGGGATAGTCATCCTAGCAGGTTAAAGTTTTTCAGGCGCTGATAATGTACGCAAACCAGAATTAGGCCAACTTTATTGTGACAAGGACGGCACGAAAAGCCCAAGGAGTGTGCGCTGTTGAAATAACACCAAGCTGAAACATTTAGGCCCTATGTTCGCTGAAGATATTGCGTTCTACCACAAAGAAAGGAACAATCATTGGGTTAGGGGCGATTTGGTGCCGTTGTCGACCTGATGGGTGAAAATAAACGTGTGACCAGACTTATGGTGACGCAAGTTAAAGACGTAAAGGAGCTGGTCAAGCAGGTCAAGAAGCTGAATCCGGGGGGTCCGCGTTAACTCGCCGTTAGTAGATCTGGATAACGGAAGTAAACTCAACTGCCGGATTCGGGCAAATGCACGTCCCAAAGGAGGCGAACCTCGAAGTCGCCACCTACATTCGGCGCGCAGAGGAAGCCCGGCGTCTCGGTGGTCTGCGCATTAAAGATAAGCTACAGACCGACACCCGGCCCTATACAGCTTACGATGACTCGACGCATAGTACAAGCCGGGAGACAAAGTCTGGGCTTGGACGCCGATGCGCCGTCGCGTACTAAACCAAATTTTTTTACGTCGATACTTTGAGCCATAAAGAGTTCTTCGCCGCGTCGGGCAACTGGACTATAAAGCCATTCCGGACGATGGAACATCGTCTCCGCGGCGACACGCGCGCCCTAAAATCGTACATGTAGTCCATCTTAAGTCGTATTAAGCGAGTTAGGAAACTAGTGATACCTAAACTTTCTAATGTTTATATTTTCCCTTCTGATTTATTCTGGAGGCAACCATGCACTGCTTTCATTGGGGAGTAACGTCGCAAATCGTTGAATATTTATGCTTTTTCCAAGAACCGCTGGCATGCGGCCAAATCACCCTATTTTTAGCGCACGAAAGGATCATGGGCTTTGTATGTTTTGCGCTCGGTATCATGAGATGCGGCTTTATCACAGTCGTTGTCACGTGGTAAGAGCCGAGATGTATTGCTAATGGTTCATGGCAGTCGCGTTTGTTTACGTAATGTTCCACTTCGATCTGGTTACATTTAAGGCTCTATCTAGATATTGATTCGGTGACTGTATTGAGCGCTGTGGGGTCCAACAGGCATTCATACTTTGAAGACAACGAGCACAATTGCTGCTATCTACGCAGCCGTGTTGCTTGCTTAATTTGTGCTTAATTTTTTTCCCGGGACCTCGTCAACGCAATAGATTGTTTATTTTCTTTTTTTGTAACCTCTGGCACATAAACCACCATATGACGATAAGAAAACTCTTTCCAGTGGCAGAGCTTGTTCAAACAACGCAAATCATTAGGAGACAGAAGTCGGGAGCCCGACCCATAGCTACAGAGGAAAAGCAAAGTTAGAAAAACATTTTTCGGTTTCGTAGACTACCTGTACATACGGCCGATGTTGAAAAGATAGCGAGTGGTTTGAGGTAAAAGTGTGAGAAAGCATGCTACGTCCTTTAGAAGTTAATGATTAAAAAGATGCGGCAAATATGTATCCTAAAAAGCGCTGCGTTCCCCTTCTCGGCACAGCGTTGCCCAAATTATTCGGCGGAAGCTACATTCCCTAGATAGAACAACCGCTCTTAGCACAGAAACAGCTAAGCCGTAGGCACTCCTCACTTTGCATGAAAAGCGAACTACACGCAGAAGGAGACGACCAAGATCCCTGGTTGCTCACACAAGTCGCCCTAGCGGACGCCGTGGCTTCTTATGTGCCACCATCTGTTACTCTGGGCCGTTCCATTTAGTTTCCTTTCCATAATGTTTATTACGTGCATTTTGAAGGTAGTATTGTCTAGGCTACATGCATTGAACAACCGGTATTACCTTGCAGATTGCAATTCTTGAACGACCAGTAATTCATGCGGCAGCATATCAGACTACGCGAGAAGCTTGCGCGACTTGGAGAAACAGTCAGCGGTTAGGAAGCCTGTCGAGGGTTTTCTTAGCTTGTCAGCACATATTTTAGCATCGTTGCAAAATATATGGCGCGTGGAATGATGTAGCACGTCTTGTCACACGTTTTTACAGCACTCGCCAAATTCTCACAAATGGCACCCTATATTAGCACTCTGCGAAACGAAAAAAAAAAGTTTTAACGTACGTTTGCTTACGTGTATTAATATAACAGAGCTCGCGACACAAAATATCATGCGCTTCGCGCTGTTTTAAAATACCTGTCCCCCATTAGTAGGGAGATCTCATGATTTCTCAGTCCGTCCGGATGTTAATACTGGCTCTGCGCCAAACTACGACATTATAGGTGTCCTGTAAAATCAGAAAACGGCTTAGACAACATTCGCTTCCATGTACTGTAACGGGATCTGAGCCAAACTTTTACAGTTCCTTCCTTTCTCCTGCGTCGCCCGTGAGTATCCATTTTGTTTGTAAACATAGCAGTGGTAAATATGCGTACTTAAAAAAAAAAAAGTGAACTGCACGCTTCTCACAAAATGCACTAATCAACACAGGCTTAAAAATTAAATTATTATCATTGTTTCTTTATTCCCGGTACAGTGCTTCCTCGTCTTCTGGACGCTTTTCCAAATCAGTCGCCTGATTTTACATCGGCTGCGTTTCCGGAAGTGAGTACATTTATCTTTTAGTTCTTATAATGACGTCCATAAAGACAGCTTCGTGTCCTGCTTTGAGCTGGAGCGCACATTATATCACTTTCTTTTTCATAACCGTATCACTTGTTTCAGCAGAGGGTGTCAAGGCCCCCAAAATGAAAGGAATAAAATTTGCTTGGGACAAAGAAGAATGAGGCCTTAATTTGCTTAAATATGGAGTGTTACGAGTAGGGTGTACTGTCATTATTACTAACAATAGGCTAAAAAGGGCAGCCTTCTCATGCTCATTTCACCGGCAGCTTTGTTGTGGGCGACCTTGACGTGTACTCGCCCCGATTTCCGCGTTTTATCAGGGAAGTGATACAACTTTTACCACAGCAGTAAGGTAGGCGGCAAGTTATCAGAGTAACTGATAAAGATGTCCACCGCCGTAACTTGGTCATATTAGTGCACGCCTACTTTTCATGTGCAAGTACATTACATATGAATTTGAATTTTGGGCCTAACGATGCAGCAACGGCTTCAGAAATGAGGGACTAGTGCCTCGTTCCTTACTGATATTAATGTACATGACTATCGAGTGTTAATCTTTTAAGTGTGCTTGCAAAGTTTTATTGGTTTTCTATCATTTTTGAGATATGAAGTGTTTTAATGTGGGGCAGTGTTTCTGTAAACATATATAATGCCCATTTCTGCGTATCTGCGTCGCATGCGAGTAGGTGATTTACCGTGCAGGTCTGTCAATGTATGCCTTAAAGACATATGCCTTGTACAGTCCTTTATGAATACCTTGCGACGATGTTTTCACAACTATCACAATTTTTTTTTGTCTAACAGCGTCACCCTGGTCGGCATCTGATGAAGAGGGATTTAATAGATCTTGCATTGGCGGGCCCCAGGATGGCAATGCGGGCAGCCACAGCGCCGCTTAGAATGGCGAAAAGGATTCTTGGTGGAAGAGAAGAATAAAGGAAGGAACGCTGCCGCTCAAAGCGGAGCTCACCTATAAACTCCCCGAAAGAGAAGAAGAGGGGTTCGACAACAGCACGAGCGCTGGCGGAATAGAAGGTGGCAACCTTAACAGGTGATGTCAATAAATTGAATAAAACTATGTGGATGGATTCCTACATGAAGAGCCCGACTCTCACATACTCACAAAAAAGCAATGAGTATGTAAATTTGGTGCGTGTAAACTACAGTCTGTTGATGAAAATGTAAACGGAGCCAGAGTTATGGGCGTTGCTGTAGAATATGCCTCAGCAGATTGAATAAAAACGAAGATTGTTTGCTTGAATCATTTTTGGTTATAAAAAGCGTTAGGTGAATGGTTTACTTGTCGCTTAATGTTGAGTTCAGCACTTACAGATTTGAAGTGTTTGAAATGATGTGGAAATGAGACAAAGAAGGATACCCCACCAGAAGAAAGACTGATGCCAAGGAGCAGTGCTTTTCCAGCAGTGGGAAGAGTTTAGCAGAAAGCGATGCACTACTAATTGAATTCTTTCGCCCGTTGTAGCAGCAAAAACAGGTTACAAGGGCGAAATTGCAGCAGAAAAGTTTTAGAGCGAGGCTCTTTGGCGCCTGTTTGCGCCAAAGAGCTGCGCTCTAAAATCTGTGGTAACCTGGGTTTGTACCTCGTAATCCCATCCATCGTAATCACCATCAATAAACTCTGTCTACATCGGGAATCAAACCTCCATCGCTTGGAACCCAGCCGAACGCTTTAGCCAACTGCGTGTCCCCCTGGATTTTCTTTTCTGTATTGCCTGGCTTTGGTGCACAACATAAGGAAAAAAGAAAATCCCATGAAAACATGAAAACAGACGCACACGCCCTTTTAGATGAATACATGTCACGATCAGTAAGTGCTAGGCTGGTCTCGTCACTTTAAAACTTCCGCAGCAACAACAAAGGCTCAACCCTTGAGGGCCATTTGGGAGGTTCGGCAGCCACGTTTTGAATGGCAATAAACGGCTCCATACTCTCTCGAAAACAAATTCAAGCAGGTCTGGCATTCCTGTCACAGTGATAGCCTGCCACTCTGTAACACCATATACAGTGGAGGTCTATAAGCATAATTACCTCAAATGAACCCCATCCTCATTCTCTATGCCTAAATATCGACTACTGTTCGAGTCTAGTGAAAAATCCTTCTTTATGGCTCATTGTAATACATCCCATAAAAATACCTCTCCCCAACAATGTAAAAAAAACATGATGAATTGTTTCCGACTGCCTACAGATTAACAAATGTGCTCCCCATATGGTTAAAAAAAACTCGTTACCTCCAAAAGCCTCATTACTGGTAATGTTCTGGTATGTTATTTAAAAAGAAAAAGTCTTAGCTTGTGGCGGAACTAGCGTTTTCTTTACGCTCTTTAATACATCTGTGCCAGGGCTTCCACTGTATATGGCCCTGTACAAGGGTTCTAGGAAGACAATATCGCACAGATCCCGATGGAACTTTTTCCTCTTTAAACTGAATAAATATTCCAGGTAGAAACGCACTGATTAAAATCTAACACCCTTGCTGACCTCCCTGTGATATCCAAAAATCTCACCCGCTACTTCTTCGGTGGAGACAAGAAACTCAGGTAACAGGCGCAGCCGCCCAACTTGGCAGACGGTGTCTAATAATGGCTCGGAAACGTCGCGAAAAAACAAAAATCGATTGATTACCTAGCGTAAGAAGAGATGCCCGAGCCCGATCCCTCATCTTGAACCCATCGGAACAGATTCGTCCTGATGCAGCGTTCCCATTCCGCCGCCTAAATAAAAACGACAAAAATCCTGTTAAGCTTTTGTATGTTTAACCGCGAACAATGCAACACTTGCAACGCGTACCATAGCTTACTGATGAAAAAAAAATTACATACTGTAGTTCTGGCGAAAATGGATATCGTGAAGCGCACATCGCCATTCTCCTTATCTATCGTGAGGATGGTAGCGACGGCAATGTTGCAGCAGTTAGCGATAATGACAGTGATGACATTAGCAATGATAATGACGGTGCCTTTAGTTGATGATAATAATGAGGCAAACGTGATCCACCATGTGCTCGTGGATCCCCGTTTCCCCGTTCCTGAGTTTCGCGGCGTCGCCATCGACGTCGTCGGGGTCCCTCGTAACCAGCTTAGCAGCCAAGGAGGGTTTCGCATGGGAATGATTTTGTCGGCACTGTAAAAGAGTAACTACGAAAAAAGAATGGTGCCATAAAGTAGAGCGTAAGAAAGGTCTGCAAGTGACAAAACGGTTGATATTGTTTAATTAGGTAATAAATAGTTCGGTGAACCAATTTTTATAGAAACAGTAAGGCGCTTGTCTGTCATACCTGTTCAGTGGACACCTCACCACGCAGTAAAGGAAAGGAGGAAGATTAGAGTAAAAAAATAAAAATGAAAAAAGGGTGCTGTAGTGGATGGCTCCTTAGTAATTTCGACCACCTGAAGATCTTTAGCGTGGGGTTACGACGGGAGTCTTCCTCTCTACCTCTTCATTTTCCATTTTCTCTCTTTTTTCTCCTCTGTCCGCGCGACGCATCCGGTGTGGTTCAGCTACAGAGCCAGTAGCAGGCCCATGCATTTACTTTTCCTTCTTTCCACAGTTGCAACAACAGCAACAAGCGGGAGAGGAACTAGTTGGTATGGAAATGTGTGGAAACTAAAACGTCTGTGACTGTACATACATGACTTGCTCGAATTCTTTGCCTCTAATCTACGCAAAACTGAAATAGCTGTTGAGCTGCGCTCAGATTTAGGAAGTAATATAATTACCCACAATTTTTGTTCAGTGTAAAATGCATCAAGTATAATAGTCTAGCCTCTAATACCAAATAAGAATTTATATTCAAACTTTTTAATGCAGGCAAAAGGCAATATGATAGGAGAAAACTGCAAGCGAGCTTTATATAAGCGTCCTGAAATGTTTCTATGCCCTTTTTATCCTCCTCTATGTGCTAGGCATTTTAAAGGTCAACCCTATAGACTTACCGGATTCTGGTGTAGCCTCAATGAATCATGGCGTTATTCACGTGGGTTCATACAGGTATGAGGATAAAAATATTTACGCCAACTATTCAAATCTTTATTTGTTTTTTTCGACAGCCCCCGACATTCGGCCTTATAAATGGGTTCCTAGCGCAAGGATTGTTCTGTACTCTGTGTTGGTTCATGCCCAATGTCGCGGGAGACGCGCCGAGGTGTATCTCAGAAATTCCAGCCACTTGCGTGTCTCTCACATTTTCCAGCTTATGCTATAGTTGGATACAGGTCACGAAAAAAGCGGCAAACAGCCTTCAAACGACCCCCTTCCAGCCAGTGGCATCTCTCCAAATGTGTGACGTCACGGAACACACAGGAAAATAAACAAAGAAAAAAAGTGTTCTTCGGCGCTCACGGTTTCGCAAACTTTTACCAAAATCGCTGGCTCCGATTGTCGCGTCCGTCCGTCGGTGCCGCCAAATTAAAATAGGTGCGCACCTAGTCGAACGTTGATGCTGTGAACTGATTACCCCAAGCTGGGATTCGGCGAAAGCGTTATTTGTGGGTTGTGTAGAGGGGATTTGTATTCAGGGGGACAACAATCGTTCTAGCATTCCGTTATCACCTGACGAGCCATCGGGAGACCGTCGCTGTTTACTGGGATATTTACGTCTTTAATTTGTGATTCTAAATGTTGTGTGCCACGCAGTGGTGGTAGTCGCCCTCCGAGGATTATTTTTTTTTTTTGTGCGTGAACTTCTAAGTGTGAGCGTGCGTGTCGATCGGCTTCCCGTTTTGTACCTCCGATATCAGTGAAAATATGTTGCTGCCCATGCTCTGATCGCACCAGCGAGCGCGAAAGCTGACGACAACTTCTGGGTCTTATTTATCTGTGAATACGCCGGTGCTTGATATTCAGTAGGTGAGTAGCGCACGACGGTAAAGCCAGAAAGAGTTGTGAGATGAACGAAGAGAAATGTAAATGAAGTGTCAAGCCCTCCATGCCCTATTGGAGCTGTGCCGGGCGCATTGTGATCCACTTTTGCTGATTTTTATTTGCTTTGTTTTTTAACTCTGCACGTAATTAAGGATAGCCAATAATACGAAACAAAATCTCTGCAGGTTTTGATTGTGAATGCATACATGCAGCCCAGTTAGTTTCCAGACAGGTCTCACTCTTGTGCGACCCGGCTATGTGCTAAGATAACTCCTTTATATAACGTGTTAACTTAATGGGTAGGCTTTAACTCCCTTCTGTCTACTCTGTGATAGGCAGCTGCTTTGTTACTTCTATGAAGGAGCACTTTATGAATGAAGTAAGAGTAGTAATGCACGTTGGATTTAGGTGTATAGTTGTATTCAAATAAAAGGTTTTCAGACGATTTTTAAATGCTAAAAATTCACTTCCATTATTTGAGTTGTGCATCACAGGTATGCTTCAGTTACACTATGCGTTAGCATTTCACCAATTACATTTCATGAATATAGACAGCTGCAAAAATGCATGCCAAGCAATAAAATGTAGCATTGAAAATCTACAGTGCATGATCATACACATTATGCGCCACAACAATGTTTTTAGCAGTGCCTCGAGAAACGTTTTTAGCAGTGACTTGATAGGTGCTACCTGTCCTGTGCTTCTATCATTTGAGTAGCTCTCGGAATTGTAAATAAGAAGCTCTGCTCCCATGACCATCTGCATGAAGACAATTTATGAAATATAATACCATTCTAGACAAAGAAGTGCACCCTTCAGAATTTCTTCCATTCTCGCTGCTGTATAAGACTACGGCGTTGGTACGGCCACCTCCGCAATTTCATCCTATGAAGGCAGATTACAGCACTCAATGTCATGTGCAGTACTGAGCGTCACGTTGAACACCAAGCTGCTGTGTGAACAGTGCACTGCAGCACTTACAACTGACTCGACCAAAAGCTCACACACGACTTATTCGCCAAAAAAGCATGGCAAGGTTGCATTTCTCATCATAGAATGCAAGCAACATCTGCTAAAGTATAGCGATTGTTGCAACTGCATGCAAACTTCGAAATAAAAAACGTTACTCTGAATATTGTGCATCATATCTTTAATTTTTTTCAGGAAATTAAATTTTCCGCAAAACAATCTGTTATAAGAAAACATTGCTCCCGCATCTTATGCATAAATTCTGCAAATCATTCTACCAGACAAATTTGTTTTAGAGCTTCTTGGTACAGTTGCATTTTTCTACAGAGAAATTCTTTTTTAGTACAAATTGTTGCAAAGTGCTAATGAAGTACGAGATTTCTGTGCGCAAATAGGTGGAAACTCCAGGGCATGTGTGCACAATGCTTTAATAAGCTGCCTGAATTTATGAGCCTGAACTTTTATTTGCTATGACCCCGCACTGGTTCCTCTGTCAGTTATCTCTTCTTTCAAGAAAGTTTGCACATGTTGCTGAAACCTGGTATTAGAGGCCAAAACAGTAGCACCCGTTCAGTGCTGCCGATACTGTGTTGAACTATGCTTGTACGCTATTGTAATCTGGTTTGGTTTCACGTGGCTTAATATCCCAAAGCGGAGAAGAGGAGTTTAAGATAAACTTTTATGAGTAACACCGTAGTAAAAGAATAGCATTTTATTAAGAGAATGAATCAGACGGCATCTGGGTGTGTCATAGACAATAGTGAACAACGATCATCTACATTTAGCACTACGAGGCATTTGTGCTAGTGCAGCGAATAGCATTTTATTAAGAGGATGGATCAGACGGCATCTGGGTGTGTCATAGACAATAGTGAACAACGATCATCTACAATTAGCACTACGAGGCATTTGTGCTAGTGTACAAGGGTACGTTTATTCTGCGGGCTCATAACGCCTCAGCCGTTGTGACGGATCTTGTGGCACACAATCAGGTATAATCAGAGGCAAGAGAGTGGGCCACTTCATTTTAGGGCACAGTATAGTGTCGGTACATGCCGGTAGTGGACATGTTGATGGTTAGCACACTACATGCAGTTTTCCTCTTGTGGCGCCAGTATTCACCGACATACTGCTAATGTGACCAACACGTTCTCTGTCTGCTCGCTGGCTGAATACACTAGACGAGAAAGCCTGAACAAGTTTCATATGGCATGGTGTTAATCATTTTACACTAATAGAGCTTGAAATACCAATGTGATGCCCCAAGGCTACCGCATGTTTCTTTAGGCAGACGCCAGTCCACTGAGTAGAAGGTGACTTGCTTTCAAAAAACAAATAGGTGGGTCAGGGCACCCTGTGCATGAGAAAGGTGTAGGTGAAATTATAATCATAGGTTACGCAGCGCTGCCCTGGTCTCTTCGTCGGCACTCAAGGCTGAGAAAAAGCTTAAAAGGTGGCATACAGCAGTGTCTTCAGAGGATTCCGTTTTAGCAGATACTTATGACGTGCTTTAGGTTATCGGGGAAGAATGAGGGATTACTTTCGGTTTTCCAGGACCCTTTTATAAGTTGATTCGCAGAGGATAGTGCGGGCATGCGAGAAAAGCTTCACATTGCTAGCTTCACCTGTAGTCTGCGCTTGGATTACAAGCTTATCTACATGCGAACATATTGAACAAAGTAACAGTTGTTAGCTTGTGTATGTGTCTACCCGTTTAATTTGACATGCAATCACTTCGCAGCATTGTCGGTCATTGTGTGTCATTACTACCGAAAAGAAAAATCCTTTGGCCGCCAACATCTGAACACAGTAAAGCAGTATGCTATAGTTTCATATCCTGCAATAGCATCTCACCACAGTACTTTAATGGCGGGCTATGCATTCTGTATTATTTTGCAAGCTTGACATATCAGGGGAACATAGCACAGCTAGGGCACGCAAACTGATGCATTCTTCAATCATAGGCGATCAAGTATTTGTATATACGACCCTCTTAGTTATCTGTGCTATAAAAACAAATTTGTACAATGGTCGAGGCATATGATGCGGATTATGGGCGGATGCTTATAAAATGGCACTGTACTTTCTGCCACTCAGCTGAATGCTATAATGGAGTGCCCTGTGCATGTTAACACATACCAAGGTGACAATTGGCCTGCAGTTCTGTGTCATTATCTAATATGTATCTTGGTATAGCTAGCTCATGACCGCCATAACAACTACAATAGTTACAGTCGTTCAGAAAGTAACTGATTATGTTTCCGCAGGTGTGCATTGAAAGCAAATATTACTGTGCAAAAAGGCAAAGTGACGCTCAAAAAATGTGTCAAAGAAGGGGGATCAATTATATTTACATATAACACTTCTACAAAAGCCATGTACTAAATTTTGTCTCAGTGGACCATAAATTATATTGAAACTTCTTTCTACATCCTAACTACTATATTATAAGCCAGCTAGCCATGCAAATGGCAGCTTCGCTTCCACACCACACATACCATAAGAAAAAAAAAATGACACACTCAAGCAATTTTTGCAGTGCTAACAGCTGTAACTGAATACAGTTGGAGCCGAGGCACGCATACGACACACACACCACTGAGTTAATTGCAGCCAATGGGTCTGAATGAAACACTGAAGCAGCTTTTCTCGTGATCACTGCTACATCATAAGGCGATCTTGGCTGTGCGTGTTACACGATATCTAATGTTGAATTATTCGCAGGCAGTAAGATCAGGCATAAAACACTCAAACCGCTTTGGTGATACCCACTGCTCTACACGAATGGCGGTGCGCACCTAGCCAAGCATACGAGACACACACACACACCAATGAATTAATCACAGCAGATGACAAAAACCCTCAAGCAGTTTTTGTAGTGCGGATTGCTGTAAATGAATGCAGTCGGCACCGAGCCATGCATGCGGCACACACACTACTGAGTAAATTGCAGCAGGTGAAAACAAAATGAACACTGAAGCAGTTATCGTAGTGCTGATTGTTCTACTGAATGCAGTCGGCACTGAACCACGCATGCGACACACAGAAAAAAGGTTAATCACAGCAGATGAAGAAACAATGAGCACTTAAGCCATTTTATTAGTGTTGACTGCTGTAACTGACTGCAGTCGGCACGGAGTCATGCATACGACACTCGCAGCACTGAGGTAATCACAGCAGATGAAAAAAAAAGAGCACTGAAACATTTTTGTAGTGCTGGCTGCTGTAACTGATTGTAGTGTGCATCGAGCCATGCATGCTACACACACACCACTGAGTTAATCAGAGCAGATGAACAGAAAGAACACTGAAGCAGTTTTCGTAGTGCTGATTGCTGTAACTGAATGCAGTAGGCACCGAGCCATGCATGCTACACACACACACACACACACACACACACACACACACACACACACACACACACACACACACACACACACACACACACACACACACACACACACACACACACACACACACACACACACACACACACACACACACACACACACACACACACACACACACACACACACACACACACACACACACACACACACACACACACACACACACACACACACACACACACACACACACACACACACACACACACACACACACACACACACACACACACACACACACGCACGCACGCACGCACGCACGCACGCACGCACGCACGCACGCACGCACGCACGCACGCACGCACGCACGCACGCACGCACGCACGCACGCACGCACGCACGCACGCACGCACGCACGCACACACACACACACACACACACACACACACACACACACACACACACACACACACACACACACACACACACACACACACACACACACACACACACACACACACACACACACACACACACACACACACACACACACACACACACACACACACACACACACACACACACACACACACACACACACACACACACACACACACACACACACACACACACACACACACACACACACACACACACACACACACACACACACACACACACACACACACACACACACACACACACACACACACACACACACACACACACACACACACACACACACACACACACACACACACACACACACACACACACACACACACACACACACACACACACACACACACACACACACACACACACACACACACACACACACACACACACACACACACACACACACACACACACACACACACACACACACACACACACACACACACACACACACACACACACACACACACACACACACACACACACACACACACACACACACACACACCAATGAATTAATCCTTGCAGGCAGAGTAAAAAGAACACTGAAGCACTTTTCGTAGTGCTGATTGCTGTAACAGAAGGCAGTCGGCGCCGAGCAACGCATACGACACACACACAACACTAGGTTCATCACAGCAGATGAAGAAAAAATGAACCCTGAAGCCGTTTTATTAGTGGTGACTGCTGTAACTGAATACAGTCCGCACCAAGTCACGCATACGACACACGCAGCACAGAGTTATTCACAGCAGATGAAGAAAAAAGAACACTGAAGCATTTTTGTAGGGCTGGCTGCTGTAACTGAATGCAATCGGCGCCGAGCCACGCATTCGACACACACACCACTGAGTTAATTGCAGCCAATGGGGTCTGGAATGTAACACTGAAGCAGCTTTTCTCTTGTTTAAACAAGATTTAAATACAGGCAATGACGCTGGCCCAAATAGCTGGGCAGCACTTTCACGCATACCAATATTTTCTAAACAAAATTAACTCGTCTTTTGACGTCACAAGTCAAGAGGTCTCTCTACTCTTTTAGTATTCAAGTTTACAATTAGGGAAACGGTGTTGTGCCCCACAGCGGTGGCTCAGTGGTTAGGACTCTTAATTACTGAGCCAGAAGACGTAGGGGAGACCACATCAGCGACCGCCGCGCCTTGAGGAAGTTGAAGCGGAAGGAGCCCATGTAGTGTGTAATGTCAGCGCGCGTTAAAGCACCCCAGCTGGTCGAAACTTCCGGAGGCATTCCCCTACAAGTGTGTTTCATAGCCAATGCCATTTTGGGATGCTAAACTTCATATAATATATGCAAACTGAGTTATGCTCCAGCTAGCATTTCTTTGCTCCATCTTCCTTTGGCATGCACGACTGCATACGTGCAGGGTTTGAAAAGGCATATCTTGCTTGACATGGAGGCGCAACAGTTTGAGTCACTATACAGATATTCCAGGCATAAAGAACTATCCTAATGCTTTGTTGTTTATATATAATGAGACACAATACTTGCCCTCTCTTAGCTTGGCATCACACATGAGCACATGAGGATAATTTTTTATGTGACTGGCTCCGCACCCGAAAACATAGGCTAATTGGTGACGTTCGCTATGGCTGTCAGCAAGCATAAAGAGCCCTTGGAAATGGCCAGAATTATATATGAGCCGTGCATATACCAGTAATGCTTTCACTTCTTTAAAAACGTTTTATTGTTCGGCTGTTTGGTACCGAAACAGTAGCATTAGCGTCACTGCGTACTAAGTACCAACACAATAAACGTCAATTTGAAACAAACTTCTATAAATAAAGCGTCGATTTTAACTCTATAAAAAGGCAAATAAGCTCGCTCCTGCAAAACCGGTTGTCAAAAATATATATGGCACTATTATTTAGCCCCCGAAAGCATGCTAATCTTGGCTACTGTGGCGGCGTGGTCGCGGAGACCTCCGCCCCACAATCCTGAAGGAAACGCCCGCACTGCGGCGCGCCGGTCGGCAGAAAATGCCCATGCCCGAGAACGCCTAAAATACTGATCTATAGCAAACTGTCTTCCAAAAGTAACTGCGTTTATTTTAGGGAACATCCTTGCACATAACTGTGGCACGGCGACGCAAATTGGGCGTTTTACGGCGATGGGGAGCGGTACCGACGGCTTCCAGGCTCTGCTCCGCGAAGATAACCGTCGATTTTCCGCAGTCCTTCACCGGATCGGGGTCGTGAGGCATCGATGGCGAAGTCGTGCTGGCGGATGCGTCTACGGGCAGTGGCGTAGAATGTGGCCGGCCTCACCACAGTGGAAGCATGATGGCCGTTTGTTCGAAGTCCTCCAGGTGTCGCGCTTACTGGGGCTTGGGGGTCGTTCGTAGGCTTGGCGGGTGTAGTTCAATGGGCGTCGTTCAGCAGCGGCTTGTTCGTCACTAGGGGGGCTTCTCATGTATTGTCGGAACGCAGAGTGGCGTAAAGCGCCCGCACAGTTCATACAGTTGCTCCTTGCGTTGCCGCCCTCGGAGAGGTCGCTTACTGAACATCTTCAGACGGTGTCCGCGAGCGACGCTAAGTGAGGTTGCATGGGCGACGGCAGGTGTCGAAGCAGTTTTTCCCAGGTCACTTCAGGAATAAGTTCCCACCAATTGCTGCTAGCAGTTTACATAGTGTGTGGGCAAACAGCGCACGCTTGCACTGGACAGTTATATTGTCGTGTGCGGGCGTCTAGGATCCCTTTCATGTTGGAGGCTTCCGTGACAAATTCGTCGACGGTTTCCGGCTGGTTCCTGAAGAGGCAGGCAGAGAGCGACTCCTTCTTCTCCTCACTAATCTCAGGGTAGGCCTCACTAAAAATGCGGTTCATTTTTTCCACGTACGTGAAGACGGCTTCGTTGGGGAGCTGATCTCTGAACTGAAGGAAGATTTAAGCTCTTTCCCTCCTTACGACGCTTGCGAATACCTGCAAAAGCGCATTCTTGAATGCTTCCCGTGTTGTTAGAGGAGATCCGTGGTTCTCGAATGAATTACATGCGGTACCGTCAAGCACGAAGATGTTTCGGAGCTTAGAACATCATCTCATTGTTGAACGCTGCCACTCGCTCGTTTTGGTCAAGCCACTCTTCGACATCTTCTCCCCGGATGCCATGGAAAACGGGAAGAGTTCGGGGCTGCTGCATAACAACTGGAACTGTAGACGGGGTCGTTATCAACGTTGAGGCCTTCTTCTGGGGTTGAACGAAGATTGGAAGAAAACCGTGTTCGACTTCGTGCCGTTGAAGTTGGTGGCTGGTTTAGAGGCTTGTTGGCTGCTCCCCCAGGATGGCAGTAACAGGGCTATGGTCGCTTGAAGGGTAGACCGCAACACGAATGGCAGCATCTCCACCTAATGTCACGCAGTGGAGACAAACTGTAAATGACAAAAGAGGAGACTTGTGTAAGCGCAGTGAAAACCAACTCTTTACTGGGCTGACTTGCAGCCGCAAAAAAAAAAATAAAGAACTCGTCGGTGGAGATAGCAACAAACGTGCTATCCGTTTGTAGAGCTGATAATGTCCATCGCACGCACCAACGATAAATTTAAAGGCGGTGAAGAAACATGTAGATAAAGCAGTAACCATGCATAGCATAGCCTGGAACATTGCAGAAACGTACGTGAGTGGCCAGAACCTTCTAGATACACCTCGACGCTTCTCGCGCGACAAATGAAATAAAAACAGGATCTAGAGACAAGGAGCAGGAATAAACAAAGAATACAGAATCGGTCTGTGCGCTAGAATCACAATCAGGTCGCATGCAAGCGGCTGTAAAAAACAACAAATTAGGATTTGAATCGTTCGCTGTAATATGCCGGTAAATTTAAATGTTAATTTTAACACTTTACCGCTTTGTCAAAATCTTTACCAACCTTCCAATACAGAATTCCTAGCTTATACCGTGCCATAGAGCACCAAACGATAATTTCTCACCGCTTAAGCAGGAGTACCAAGGTTACACCAGAATGTTTTTTCACACTTGATAACCTAACGCTGAAAAATAAACAAGGGAAGATGCAATTCGTTTTATCGACATAGTTGCTCACAAGTAAGAACTAGTGTGTTATTCTTAAAGGGGCAAAAATAAATTATTTCTTGCACTGTTCATGAGAACCATAATTGTCATAGAAAAACAGGAATGTTTTAATTATGATTTTGAGAGCAATCATTTTCTCACTGGTAAGCTCTACTTTTAAAACTTCGAAGATAGTAATTCAATCAGAATGTCGCATAAAATATTTCTGTCTACGTCAAAACAAACTTCAAGACGACGATTCACCGATTTCACATGAAGTATGGCCGAGTAATATCATTTCAAGCGATTAGCGCTTTGTGTATTCTCAAGACTATCACACCAATTTCCTAATACACGATCGTAGCACCTAGAATACGTTGGATAAATGTTGTTAGCTCTTTAGGCTTCTATAGAGCTTCTTCGGCAACCAATATCTGTATCAAAAAATCGTTTCTTCCTCTTACGGCAGTTGCGGTTGTAAGGCATGGCTGAAAAGTTAAAATAATTATAAGAGACCATGTCATTGCAAAAGTAACTAAAAGCACACAATTATAATGAAATATTTTGTACACAATATATTGCAATGAAGAGGGAACAAAAACAGCGTCCTTGGTGCGTATTTGCAGAGAGACAACTCTATGTAAACCGATTGTTCTTTCCAAGGCATCGCTATTGGGAAACAATGCCAGGGGCAAGAACACTACATGGAAGTCATAATAGGTTAACCGTCCTTGGGAGGCAGGCTATATCTGTTCTTGCTGCACAATAATACACGTGGCGGCAAAACGTATAGCGGCCACGCAGGTCTCGGGTTTAGAAGTGTTCGTATCAGCGATGACGTCTATTCAGTACTTTGGGCCCATTTTGATAGCAGCAGCGGGTATGTAAAAATTTCTGTCTGCTGAAATTTGCACTGATGTACAACAAAAATTAAATGAAAGAAAAGAGATATTGTTCACTTTGAAGGCACTTAGTTTTTAATCCCTAAGTGCACATGTACTGCAACGATAGATAGGATCAGACATATCTACCCATCATAGCCTGCATGGATTTCACGTGCACATATGCGCAGATCTATTACATTTGGATTGCTTACTTCTTATTTCTTCAATGGAGAATCCAGTCAGCTTACTGATATGTTAAAGTATACGTGGGGCAGAGCGTGAATTATCATAAGCACCTGACGGTCTCACTCTTCACACTCGTGAGTTGGCAAGGTAAAACAGTTGTAGGAAAGAGAAAACGGCTGTATAATATGCAACATCTATTTATTTTTATACAATGAATCAGCAAGAAGTGTGTGCTTAAAATTTTTGCAAGCCATAGCACAGTTCCAGCAAAACACTAACCATGATAAACGTCTAAAATGCCACCATTCCGACAAGTATTTCAATTAGTGCGCTCTGAATGGAAGGGAAAACAATAACAAGTAACAGAAGAAGCAGTGAATAGTATAAGGGGGGGGGGGCAAAATTATTTCACAGCTTCTAATTAATTTAGAAATGCGTATATGTTTTACGTAATGTAGCTAATAGGAAGAAAATGAGCCACCATGCGCCCGTTCAGGGTAGCAATGTCAGTCAACGGAGCTTATACGCCGTGAATAATACAGTTGTTTCCTACTTCAGCCTTTACAGGCTGAAGAATACAGGCTCAAATGGCATGAACACGCTTGTAATGTCAGCTACTGGCGAACAAACGTCCCCTGATTGATGTATAGAGAGAAATATATTACCCCCACTAAAATGCCGACGTGCAGATTTTGTCAAGTATTTATATCTAATCAACGTTCCCCCAGTGCTTTCATATAGCCAGGCATACGGCCCAATGGGATGGTACTGCCTGCGACTGGCCCCGTTTCCAATCGTAAGTGCACTTTCGACTTTCTGGAACTGTATGAGTTAAGTTGTTTGTTTCTCCTGCGTTTGTCCATTACTACGAACACGTAGTAGCATCACGAGAACGTACATTCTGCGTACTTCAAAGCTTAAAACATGCCCTTTCGTGAACTCGCACTTTGTTTGACTGCTGATAATTATAGCTCCAACAATAGGCGGTCCAAAATCAACGAACCATGAACCGAGTTCCCGTTGCACCGGTTTGTGTGGTTAGCGGATGAACGGTGGCGCAGCTGCCCTCTACGCCTTCCTTGCCGGTCTGAAACAAAAATTATCAAAGAGATCTTCATTTATAAACAGAAGGATGCATAATTAATAATTTTGCCTTTAGCAGTTAGGCTAGTGACTTGTTCAATAAAAAATGTATTTGTTACACACATGACCTTATGCTGCAGGCTTCACGAAACCAAATGAGAACCGGCTGAGCGCGCAATAAATAACCGCATTAGCGTTGCAAAGACTGATATCTATTGGGGAGATATAAGTTACGCTATCTTGGTGTCAACACCGCGAACAAAGATACCGGTATCGGTGTGTTATCCGTTACCAGTTGTGCGTGCCTTGATTTCTTTTTAGCAAAGCGAACGTAGACTGGAGTATGCTGTACAAAACATTTAACCATGCAGTACCTGGTTTACCAATATTTCATTGCCTGCCCTGGGTGTCACGAGAATGGCCTAGAGGGGGGGGGGGGGGAGGGGTGCAGTGATACGTGCGAATTTTTCTACCTTTAGCATTCTCATGGTATGAACAGTTATGTCGCGGCATGCTGTGTTATTGTCTCATTTGTGGTCTGGGAAGGATGTCCTAGTGGAGGGATATGGATGAACTGTGTGGTGCATCCGAGCGCTTTAAACATGAACGGCTATCCTACAGGCGTCAAACCGAGGTCGCCCTTGGTCAGATATGAGCCCAAAACCTTAATCTGTATTCAAGTACCAAAGACGCCAAGACACAGTGGCGGATAACTTTTGCGGAAACGGTAGTAGTCCAACAGTGTATAACAATGAGGAAAGGGTAGACATTTATAGGCCAGCAAGATACAGACCCCTTGGACTGCTGTTTTCTAATCCCAACAGCTGAAATGAATGAGGCAAGCACATGCCTCTTGGTGGAGGTACTCCTATTCTACCCTCCCCCATCCCCCATTCCCCTTCCCCAGTGCAGGGTAGCCAACCTTAATTCATTCTTTCTGGTTTATATCCCTGCCTTCCGCCCTCCTCTTCTCCTCCTCCTCCTATTCCTCCTAGAGCTTGCAAATTGCGGGAAAATAGAGGAAGGAAACAATACGCAAACAATTTTGGCTGCAGTGCCGAAAATATGAGTTTGAACAGTGGCTCCCTAAGTAGAGCTGTTTACAATGCACCTTGATAGTTGCACGATATTTTATCTCATTGCTAGTGCAGCATTCGAATGAAAACAAGCCTAGCTGTTTCACATAAATTTGGCTAATTATGCTATTAAAAATGTTTAGCACTAGTGTCGTGCCTGTACGGTTCAAAACCGGAGCCGTTCATGTTTTCAATGTTGTGGTATTAAATATACGAAGGGCGCTTATGCGCCCTCTTACTGAGATACTCTAATACCAGATTACTGTGATACTACAGAGTATAATCGTTTGGAACACGCGACCGTATTGCCAACACTCTTGAGAAGCTCCTCCAAGAATATGTTTCTGCGCTGGCTTAGTAACCTAATCACAACACATTCAGTTTGTAGTGAAACCATGGTATGACGGTGCGAGACTCAACATTAGATGGCAGAGTAGCCTTAAACATTTTCGTGACGTATCGGAGCTTCGCAGCCTAAAGTGAATAAATGTACCCGTGGGAAACTCGAGAAGTTAAGTAGAAACAATTGTATTTAGCCGCCGTGATTGCTCTATCTACCGCCATTTAAGGCATGCGGACATTTGGGAGGTCATACGGCAGCGATGTCGAAGGCCCCAAGCTACGATCCCAAGTGGCGTAGATACAATTCCTTAAAAGACACCAGTAATTTGGTTGGTTGGTTTGTAGGGTTTAACGTCCCAAAGCGACTCAGGCTATGAGAGACGCTGTAGTGGAGGACTCCGACTCCGGAAATTTCGACCAATTGGGGTTCTTTAACGTGCACTGACATCGCACAGCCCACCGACGTCAATCCATTTCGTCTCCATCGAAACGCAGCTGCCGAGGCCAGGATTCGATCCCGCTCTCCCTGGGCACAGTAGTCAAGCGCCGTAACGACTGCGCCACCCCGGCGGGGCGACACCAGTAATGGCCGCGTTCTGGGCATATATCGGTTAGGCGCGCATACACGGCAGATAAGACATTCTCCCCAAGGGTAAAAAACAACCATACAAAATGAATCCACAATGAACTCCACATAAGCGTAGCCCAATATAGAATGGATATTGCATCACTACGCCAGATCCCCATATTCGTGATCTAAATAGATTTCGACAAAACTGCACGTCATTCATTAGGTTGATTTAGAGGAAGAAGCTCATCACATATATAAGCAAGGTAGATAGGAGGCCGCACAAGAGGAACTATCGAAATTTCGAATGGGCTTCGCATTCGGAGACATATTTCTATAGGTCATGATTTTCTCTAAACGCGGTTAGCCTAAATATGGAGCTTATTTACGCTACGTCATTGTGGTTCAATCGCAACCATGGAACGCACACCGCAACGTTGGAGAGAGAGAGTGTGTGTGTAGGGGGGGGGGGGGGGGCTTCGGCGAATCAGTAATCCGAACTTTGGTCGGACGGCGTTGCAAACAGCGTCTAAAGTGTCCGACAAATGAACGGCGCGCAGCAGGGAGGACGCCGGTAAACCAGCGCCGACGCGTCGGAAACCTTTTTTGTGCGCTTTTAGTTTCGAACCGCCCAACGTTATGGCGTCTCCATCATACAGGGTTGCCACTACCGCCTCCTGCTAAACCTGATAGTGAATAGGGTCTATACTAGACTGAATAGGATGTGCAACAGAAGGTGCGACTACTATCGTTATTACTGCGCTTCGTCGAACAACGCATAACGCTCGAATTAAAGCTCATGTGCATACCTGTATATCGGCAGAAAGCCAAAATACCTCTCCTAATTATCAAACGCCTTAAAAACATAGAACTACTGGTAGACTATAAATATGAGTATTAGAGGGAATAGACTCCATCACGCGTTTGTTGGGAAACGGAAAGATGCGGTTTTATTCCTTGTAGATGTCGAGCCACGTGAACTAATCGCAGAATACATTGACGTGTTAATTGCTTGGTATTGCTGAATTCCTTTTGCCTAGAGAACGTTCACAGCGGAACTCTTTTTACACAAGATAGAAAGAAGTAGCTCGCAAGGCGAACGCCTTTTAGATGTTTTAATAGTAGTAGCAGTAGCAGTATTAGCAGTTGTAACAGTAATCGTACTAGTTGCAGTAGTTGAGATGCTGGAGTTTATTTGGGAAAAAAATTTACATGTGTCATATGTGAGAAGGGTAAAGGCATTTCCGCCTGACGAGAGTATCGAATGGTCGCCAAGTGCTCGACTGAAAACTTATTTTGACGATATATGCCTTTACACTGAAGAAAAAAAAAAAGATTCCTGATGTGAGTCGCAAGGTAAAGCAAAAGAAAGCGCCAACGTTATTTTAAAAAAAATTTGGTGCTCTATCCTTGTCCATATCGCATTTTTGTGGTACTGTCCAAGCGTGTACTGTCTGTACGGCTGGAGGATGCACTTTCAATAGTGCTTTTACTCTACCTACACAGGCCTAAAGCGTGTTGGAGAGGTCCGAAGCATTCGGCGGTGACTTGTGACCGGTCGTCCAACTCTTCTTTTGAATATCTATTATATTTATAATGCCCAATGCACACAAACATATTTTTGATATCATGCTTCGATAATTTGATTTCCGCATGTCGTGTATATCACCGATGCAAAAAACAGGAAGAAATATAGTACACACGCATCGTGATCTTTGCCTTTTTATGTTCGGTCGGACCCCTAACGTTTAAAATAGTGTACTTTGTCGACTTCGAGAAATGGAGACACTTTCATTGTGAAGATGTCAATGTGAGGTAAGAATGATAGTGTTTGTACAGAACATAAGAGGCCTCGAAGCCACCGTACGCGGGTCCCGCGCAGCGTGTTCTGATGTGTGTTTTTTGTGATGTTTGCGCTAGTTCCATCGGGAGCGTGAATGGCTCGAACGCAAGTTCAGTTTGTGTGCATGGAGCTGGTGCCACAAGCCCGTGTAAGGAGATTTACGCAATGTCCGCTGCAGGACATCCAAATAAATTATTTGTGGTTAATGAGGATGTTTAATTTAACGTTTAGTTTGATCTTTCCTCGTTTATGTCATTACAGACATCTGCCATTACTCCATGTACTTTCCCATGTCTCCTGATATCAAATAGCCAGGAGCCCCGAATTATTGTGCAAAAAGAGCCAGATGGAACACCATGCAGAGTAAGTGGCCAAACGTGACATGAAAGATAAATTTGACTTTTGTCGTTCAAAAGAAATAATTACATTACTTTGGAAAACACCACATCGAATTCATGATATGTGTTATCCCGTAGCAACATTATATTGTGTTGTGCCTCTTTGAGGGGATTAGAAATATGTTATGTTGAGGCGCAAATTTTGCTGTGACAAAAAACTTCAAAACTTGTTTTTTTACCTTGTTCTCCGCGATGAATATAAGCTGCTAGCGTAACAAAAAGAAGTAGATGAGAGCACAAAAAAGTAGATGAGTCTTGTAGCCCTGTGTGTAACACAGCATTAAGACTTATTGCTCTCAACTGGCCGTGTCACCGACAGGATAAACCTCTCACTTTGAGCACCTAAGCTGGCCATTGATAAAATATGACATTCAAGCCTCTCTAGTATTTTATTTGTAATCCTTTTTTAACCGTATTTTGAATAACATACATTTAGAGTCAGGTAATTTGTCACGCAGTAGCAGCAGGCGAGTTTTGATTGAGGCGAAACACAGTAGGCGGTCGTGAGAATGGCAAAGTCAGTGCACGTTAAAGATTCTTAGGGGGTTTAAATTGACACTTCTTATAATTCATTTGTTTCCTTAGAAAGAGTATTGTTGCACGTAAATGGTGTACTCAGGTCTTAACGAAGGCGACCTGTTTGTTTTTCAACGTAAGATTCCTGCGGGTATTTCTTTTGAAGAGATGTGCAAAGATTTGTACGAGTCACCTGCTTTAAAATAGAAATTCGCAACTAAGCGATATATGAAGCAAACTACCCACAGATCGTACAGTGCAGGTATTTTCTATATAAAGAGCCAAAGAATGTGTTTCAAATGGCGGAGAATTGTTTGAGTTACACACGCTGTCAAAATGTCTGCACAAAACATCTCCTAGACATACTATACCTCTAAATTCATTATGAGATATTTTTTATTGCTTTAATTAAAATGAATACATAACAACCATACTAGCTGTACGAAGGGCGCTAAAACAAAACGCCTCAATAACACGTGCAGCACATTGCTCTTGGTTTGAGTTTAGTAACTGTTAAATGTTAATGCGCTATCTACTTTATAATCTTATGTTTGAGGTTATAAGAAATAAATGAACAAGTCCGCAAAAAAAGGCTGACAGTTCTTTTCGTAGTAATATGCATAGTGTCTCTCACATTTAACCCAAAGCCTTCCACAACGGCGTTTTGTAGCCTAAACCGATTGGTAAAATGAAACCTTCAGCTACAAACAATAAGATAACCTAGTGCGAAATCTTTTGTACTAGGAAATTGTCTGCCCGCCTCATGAACACTGTATGGGTTCGCCAGCACTTGTTGAGCTCTTAGTGTTTTTTGCACAAACATAGCGGCCACTAGTGGTGTGCAAACGGCGGCATGGCCTTCATTGCCTTACCTATGGTGTTCCTTAGCGCAATGCCTTGTTTAATTTATATTTCAATAGCTCGTCCTTGAGCTAAAATTTTTTTCTGCTTCTTCAGTACTTTCGATGGCTAGTGACAATATACCATCGCATCTAAGAGTTTATCTGCGCTCTGTCTGGCCATGCTTGAGGTTGTCAATTTAGTTTTTTTTTTTTTTTTTTTAATAACAAATCGTGTCTGAAAGATACTTTCAGCATTCAGATGAAATTACTCCAGCAATTATTTTGATAGGGTGTATTTCTTGGTTAGGTTTGGCGCTTCGGCCGAACAATAATTGCACAGGACCTCCTCCTTAGAGGCAGCGTGTAATTACATTCGAGAAATGTGGCCCCCATTTAAAAGCCTAAACCCGGTGCCCTTAATTAGGGATGCCCTGAAGACTTGCCCTTTTATTGCGCTGTACTTCAACTGCTCCAAAGCGGGTGTCAAACACTTCCGGACAACAATACGTAGTTCGGCCTTGCATCCAAGGAAATGTCGGAATTCAGAATCAGGAAGGTGTCGTTTGATGCGCTGAGTAGAAAGGTCAGTTAGAAAGTGATTGATTGGTTTAATTTGATACGCAAATTACAACTTACGACGTGTTATTCAATATGTTGTCCCGCGTATGCTTATAACAGCGGATTGATTATTTCATTACTGCACACGCTTCCACATAAATGCGAATGCAGTACACGGTATTGCGCTGAAAAGTACTCATTTCTAACCCCTTGTATGAAATAGACTCCAAAAGTATAGTAAAAACTTTAGTCGTCTGTAACGTCCCGCTAGAGTAAACGTATGTACCAAAACACAGCGGGAACTTTTGTGAAGACCTCTAGGGTGATCGATTTTCACAGAGGCAATAACTTAGTGGGCTCAGCAAAATGTCATCTATGACGAGCTAGCATTTCTATTCACATTTTTCTGCTGCAGCGACGGCAGCTCTCCGCAGGCCAGGATATTCAGAGCCTTTTGTTTATTTTAATGCTGGTGTAAAAATGGGGGGGGGGGGGGGGAGACGTAGCAGTTTCAAGATTTAAGTTTATCTGGAAAAATATTGCATGTTTTCTGGCACCTGTGGATGGCATCCACAATTTTCTTTTAGGTCGAATCTTTAGCCCTTTCTTCAAAGCATTTTTTTAGCCCCTAGCTTCTGTGTGTCCTTCAGCGTGGTGTTAACTATTCAAAATAACACTGGTTGCATATTTTATAAACAAAGCAAAAAAAAAAAAAGGCGTGCCCGCGACTTTAGGTTTAACAAGCGAGCATTGAAATGCATATATTACAGTCATATGCGCAATATCCTTTTGCGCACTTCAGAGTAGCGGAATACACTTGAAATTGGTCATTGTTTTGTCCTATGTTATATTTGTCTTCTGTTTTAAGGTGTTAGCTTTGCGGCTCACATTCATTAAGATCACGTGATTGTTTTATTAGTGTAAACAACACGAGTTGCCATCGCATCAGAGCCAATCCACCGCGTAGCGACAGCATGTACCACGTGACCTACGTTGTAAAGAAACTTTGAAGGGACTTTGCTGCAGCTGCATTTCCATAAAACTTCATAGGCACAGTAGCACTACCCCAGCGGCACATTTGTTAGTAACATAATACTAATTACACTGATTGTGCTTCGTGTCAAGCTGCCGCACATTCTCGCGCTATGTAATGAACACAGTCAAGTTTCATCTGCGCCGCTATTTCATTAGGTAAATGCGTGATCACATACGCCATTTCTTCGAGTGCGGCCGAGACCGCGATCCTAGGATGGGACAAATTCACCAGGCGGCGTGACAAAAGGAGGCGGATGGGCGTACAAAAAGCCCGTTTCGCAAAAGGCAGACCACGCCCCCTTGCCAGAGACCATGGAGCAGCTAGACGTCAGACTAGCCGTTGCCCAGAAGGCAGCCAAGTTTGGAATGGAACCAAGGTTCAAGTGGTACTACCAAATGCGGCACCGGCCGATTGGCAACGCGCTTGACTTGGTTCAAATAGAGTTGAACCTATAAAATATTGTTAATTATACTGCACTTTTTATTGCAGGTTGGGGCTCATCCACATAGTACACTTCAGGTAAGTTTCTCCCAATATAGGTAAAGCATAGCTAGCAGTCGAAGCACTCAGTATCGTATTCTTCACAAAACTGATTTGGGGAGGTAGGATTTCATTACATGTGATATCTTTGGTACAACGCTTTAATTAAATAACCATCTAAACTGTTTGGTATCGTTATTACCAATCAGGTTGGTGCTTGCTGTTTCCCCAGTGTGCGTTGGGATCCTGAACTTATATTAGCCATTTTATCGGCCAGTGGTGGGTTCAGCGGAATATTCGCGAAACGTCCTAATTCACCACTGAAGCCCGCATCAATTGAGGTCCCAGTGGAAAAGGTTGCCAAGTGGGGAGGCAATTTCGTCTGTGTAAGCCTCATTAGCAATGTAGTCTCAAGAATGTTATAGGTTGAATTTCCACTCAAAGTCCCTTACAACTCCAGCTAGCAAGAGATATATAGTACTGTAGAAATCATGTGTTTTTGTTGACACCCCTTAAACGTAATTGTAATTCATTCTCAATGAAGCTACTTAACACAATCGCCCTACCATTTACATTTGGGGGTTCTAAAAAGTGATTAAGCACTATTCGCTTCACTAAAGTTTGGTCGACGTGGTGAAATACTTTGTATTTAGCAATGAAGGGTATAAATGGAGGGGTCGGTAAGATAGCTCTAATTGTGGTCGATGCTGTCGATTTGGGTTGTTCTGAAGGAGCCAACACAGATCCAGGTGGTTCATTTGGTTGAATGTAATCATTATTTTCATCGGGTTATGTTAGTAGTTAACTTCTTTTTCTGGTCCTAGTATGGAACTGGTGGTCCGGTGATGCATGTGTAATATTTCGTCTTCGCGACGACCCTTGTTATGGATTAAGGAAAGTTTCAATTCATAATTCTGGTACGCTCAAGGTTGTGAAGGGTTTCGTATATCGTGTGCATATTTAATTTGGACAGGCTATTAGTTTCAATGCAGAAGCAAGGCTAAGCACATTGTACAGCCACCCTGATTTTTAACAATATAGCGCGAGCGTCGACCAAACTGCTGCTCAGCGCCTTATAACGGCGATAAGCGTGCAACACGGCGAGAGTTCGCGCACGCGTACGAAGAGAGAGCGTCTTCAGCTACGCTGTTCGGATCACAAAGACACACGCCCTGCCACAATATCTGTTGGCGACGTTCCACATTCTTGCGCATGCACGAACTCTCACCGTGTGCACGCTTATCGCCGTTGTAAGGCGCTAACCAGCAGTTTGGTCGATGCTCGCGCTATATTGTTAAAAATCAGGGCGGCTGTACTTTGCCGAGGTGGCTGCGAAGCTTCCCATGTGCAAGCACTCGGAAGAAAGTTATTGGGGACACTCAAGCTCCGGCTGTAAGTGCATGATACGACAGCGTAAGCTACTGACCCACATATAAAGTGCTACTTGATCCTAGCCGTATCAACGTGCCTGCTTGGCCTAGGGGTAACGCGAATGCGAATGTCATGGCTGGAGCCATCGAAGACACCCACTCACTTGAAACGAGAAGCCCGAGTTGGCAACTCCTTCCAGCTCTAGTGTCAGGAAACGATACGTTCACTCAGTGTGGGGCCATGTTTTATGCCTGTGCCAGCGCCATGCCTGTGATTTTTCGCTCACAACACCGACGAAGATTCTGAATAACGGGATACTATAACGCTGTCGCGTGAAGATGACTGTCGTACAACCGTAGATAACCGAAAATTTCCGTTTAATTTACGTTTTCCGCGAGGGACCCGTGGGGTTTGATTAGGGGATATATTCTCCGTTAGCTGTTCCCACGCCTATTTGATGCTCAGCTAGAATAGACAGGGGCCACCCCAATTTGGGCTTGCCCGCTTAATTCCTTAAGGGGCCCCTATAGGTATTAAATGGTTGCTTTAGCCCAACTTGGTGCTTGGGCGAGTTACAGAGACAAGAAATCTTTGATTCGCTGATAATATTGTTTTGCTTTATTACTTAGGCGACGAATTGCACAGCATTAAGAATTACCTAGGCAGGAAAAGCAGGAAGGTAGGCTTGAAAATTATTATGCAAGAAAAAGTTTGTAAATGTTCAACATCCCCGGAAAGGCACCAACCTTAACAATATCTGAAACCACTGGAAGTTGGAGATATCTACATAGGGTAGGCAGTAAGCAAAAATGCGGACCATGAAGTGGGTATAAATAACAGAGTAATGAGATTGGGATGGAGCGCATTCGGAAAGTACTCGCATATTATGACTAGCAGCTCATCGTTATCGCTCAAGAGAGAAGTATATCAGTTGTATCTTTCCGGCACTCAACTAGGGGACATAACCAAGCTGAATAAGTAGCAAGGAATATTTAAAACCAGTGGCTGTTTGGAGAGAAAAGTACTACTAAAACTTGATCTTATAGATTTAAGGCTTCCTTTTCTATCTATAACGCTTGGCTCGGACTCACCATTTTCAATCAGATCTATATTGAGTTATCCATGTCTTTGCCCTTGGTCGTGGTCGCGGTAACAGTCATGGTCTCACACAGCAACTTTTGTATGCATAATAAAGCTAAGTTTGGCTGTTTCAGAGCGCTGGTCGGTTAGATAGAGAGAAAACTGAAATCACGTAAATACATCCTCATGTGCTAACTATCGGGGACAAGTTTCTGTGACTCCAAAGCGAATACTACGCAAGAAAGGGAACTCATTGCGCGTTTTCGATTGGATAATAATTGGCCCCGCAATGTTTCTTCAATTCACCCTTCATGAACCCCACCGCACCCATATTCTGAAAATTATACACAAAGCGACAGCGACAATGACATGTCACCTTTCATTTCAAGCCTTCGCTGCAGAGCTATAAAAATCTGTCGGCAAGAATAAAAGTAATTCTGCATTAAAAGTCCCCGCCAGTTGGTTGCGAATCCTGGCTGAGGCCAAGAGATACTTGACTCGCCTTTGCTATAGGTCATAACGTTATGTCGGCATTTTAGTCTTCAAGTCCTAAGCCGCCACTCTTTCACGCAGTGCTTCGTTGTTGTGGATTTTAGTTCATTGTCCTCATCGTCCACATCTCCAGTGGCAAACTAGCTCTAAAGACCTTGGATAAGCCTCCTTCTTCCTAATAAAACCTAAGATATACGCTAAATGCTTTTTAGACTTGGCAACACTTGACGAAGCCCAGCTAAATGAATTAAATACAGCTCGCTTCTATCCCAGCCTAACGAGGCATTTTATCATCGCATTGCGGCTATTACTGTTAGCGGTTGTGATGATGACGGTGCTCTGAGAGGAGATATACGAAGCAAAGTTTGGCTAAATGTGCCAACGCATACAAAGCGAAAGGTTAGTTGACTGCAAAATATTGCTTCTGCATTTTTATGCGTGCTTTGCCGAGCGAAAAAGCCGCCTCAAACTTCTTCGACACATACATGCTGTAAATGTGTCTACTGGCACCCGTTCCTAACTTTCATTCCAAAACACTGATTATGTCTCGGATATTTTATCCCAGGGTTTACATAATGGAGTTGTTTTAAGCAGACGTATTTAGCTGACCCGCGTTTGATATCCTGCAGGTATCTATAATCGGTTAATATTTGTCTGCATTAAAGCTTTACTTTCGTCAATGTGATGTGCTTTTTTGTGCAGGTTTTTCAGTGCGGAGATGGCGTCTGTCAAACTCCTCATTTGCTGAGGCAGTTAAAACGGAGTAAGCGGGCAATCTTGACCAGAGCACGAGGAAGAATACGCAAATTATTGGGAAGAAGAAAGAAAGCCAAAAGCAACCTGAGTCCAACGGCAGATTTTGAGAAAAATTTTCGAGAACAGTCCTTTGGTGCAGCCCCAGTAGCCCCAGCAGCCCGAGCAGCCCTAGCAGCCCCAGCAGCGCTGCCCAAACGCTAGTTAGGCTGAAATGAGTGCCGTGAAAGACAGCAGATTTCGAGGGTGTATGTTTGGTGTACTTGTACCCCTTAGAAACGGCAATAAACAGCAGCATGAAGATAGTGATTTTCAAATGTTTTTGACATTCAGTGCTTGAGTGTTGACGTGATGAAGGATGGAGCAAAGGGAACACAAAGACGGAAAATAACTACGAGGATAAGCAATACCTCGCAAATAAAGTTTATTGCACAAAGACATGCATTTTGTACATAAACGTACAAACAAACCATAACATGGCATCAGTGGAAAGCCGATCGAGTACATGGAAAGAGGTACACTGCAAACTGGGAGTTTCACTCAGTACCTGATAAAAATAATTCATCTATTAATAGACACCTTTTGACTTGCTAGAGTTGCTAGACCCCTCCCGCCGACTGCGCGCACGCGAGACGTGGGTCTCAACACATGGCAGCTGGCCTAGAGGACGCCAGATGGCGCTAGTTACTCGTCAGCTAAGCCAACACAAACCTAGACTACTACAAGTAAAGCCCCTTAACTACAAGGCCTGTGCAAGCATAAGGGGCGTCATCGTAGTGAGATCATACTGAAAGTCGGCTTCACTTTACGCTGTTTCGTGTTTTTTAATTCGACGCTGCTCTGGAGCTACCTCTTGAAATTTTTAGTGCTAGCGATGAAGAGGGTTATACTTGTGTTACCTGTGTTATCAAATATTGCCAGTCTTTTGAAGTACATGAGAAGTTTGACACAATCCTCGTGGCATTTATTTCAATGGCAGAAGTCAAGTTGCGAGGAAATTTTCACATTCATTCAGAGTTACTTGAATAAACATTAAGACAGGCACAAAATTCACCTCAGAGCACATTTAGTGTTAGATAGACAGACAAAGCTAAGAATGGTAGGCACAGAAATTACTCAGAACGGTGACCTTGACGACACTCGGTGTAGCTTGTCGTGAATGCGAGGTCGCTTTCACGGAAGTGCTGATCAAAAAGCTGTAAAGTAAATATAAAAACATTCTGCTTAAGCTGGGAGCAGCGATTGCCATGTATATATTAACGCAGCGAGCAGCTAAATTGGCTTTAAACCAGTCATTTAATATGGCAACTACCATCCCGTGGCCACTAGCGAAATAAAATTGTTTCCATAAGAAAATAATTTAGGTTGCCAAGCAATTTTGTTCCGCACTCAAAACATGGCGCATGCTACTCGATTACTAGTAGCTGTACTGTCTAAATGGCGGGCTCGATATGGGCACGCCTACGCTTTAATACACTATGCTAAATCAAATAGTGGTGAATAGCAGGACGAGTATTAGGAAGCAAACAAGAACGCTTTCTTGCCACAGTGCACTTCATCGGTAATATCGGTGCACGCACCCGGTGACGGGTGCGTGCACGGTGACGGGTGTTCCCGCACCCGTCACCGTGCACGCACCCGTCACCGGGCCCGCACCCGTCGCCGCGCCTGAACCCGTCGTAGCTACACCGCTGCCCCAGACCCTGAGCTACGCCGCGGTCACCAGCCGCTACCTGCCGCCTTCGACAGCATCCTACGAGCCTCGCGCACCGGTCGCCCATGTGTCTTCACGGCCGAGCGTACGCCGCCGAAGGACCGATATCTGGCGAACGCCCGATCACCAACCGTTGTGCTACCATTGCGGCGAAGCTGGACACCTGTGTCGCCGCTGCCCCTACAGGGAACTCGGCCTCCGTGGGTTTTCTTTTGATGCCCGTCGTCCGTTGCCTGGTCAGCAGCCACGCGAAATCGCAGAATACATTTCGCGTTCCAACACAGGCCCAAGCCGCCTCCGATCGCCGTCGCCTCGCCGTTACAGCTCTCCTGGACGCCAGGAGCAACTCCAAAGTCCCCATAGGGGAAACTAGATGCAGCAGCCTCTGGAGGTGCGGCTGCTACAGTGCGAAAATTTCAAGATCCTCCACAGACCCACGACAGTTCTTCACTGCAAACTACAGTTCGTTACATACGGCCACCAGCAGAATCGACGCCGCTACGAAATTCCGCTGATCCTCAACGTAACCACAACGCCGACAGTCGCCCCACCACTCCTTCAGAGCATCGAAGTCGAGACCGAACCCCACGAAGCTGTCGCCGCCCGACACAACAAACTGCCGACCTGCAGATCTCCGTTGATGGCGTAGACGTCACTGCTCTAGTCGACACTGGCGCTGATTATTCAATTCTAAGTGCACACTTCGCCAAAGCTCTCAGAAAGGTCACAACATCATGGGGTGGCCCGCAAATACGCACAGCTGGCGGACATTTAATTATGCCCACGGGAGTGTGCACGTCGAGGATCACTGTACAAGGGCAAACTTTTCTGGCGACGTTCATCGTATTGGCTCAGTGTTCCCGTGACGTCATCCTCGGTATGGACTTTTTAACCGAAAATGGCGCCATTATCGATCTGCAGAATAAGTCCGTGAGATTTTCAGTTGAGAATGCTATCGAATCCAACAGCCTGCTCCCCGCTGCACTCCACATTATTGATGACCATGTTAGTGTGCCCCCACGTTCAAGCATTATGGTCTCCGTGGGTTCCCTCCCAATCCAAGATACAGAAGGCGTCGTCGAGACAAAACAGAAACTGCTTATTGAAAGAGGCATCGCCGTTGCCAGGGCAGTTGTTTTTGTTGAAAATGGCAAAGTTGATGTTCTTCTCACGAACTTCAGCAATGAACATCAACATCTGAACAGAGGGACAACTGTCGCATATCTCGACGCCATAACTGACACTAGTTATGAATGCAATTTCACCAGCGCTTCAGCAACAGAACCCTCCGACAACACTGAACCTCTGTACGATATAAACCCGGCCTTACCTCGAAAGTATCGAGAGAAACTACGGCACCTCCTCCGTCGCTACTCTAATGCATTTGCCAAATCATCACGCGTCGGTCGAACCCACCTTGCAAAGCACCGCGTCATTACAGACGAAACTGTTCGACCACTCCGCCAGTCGCCTTATCGAGTTTCCCCTAAAGAACGTACTGCCATCCGAGACCAAGTGAAGGAAATGCTCGATAACGATGTCATTCGCCCTTCCCGCAGCCCCTGGGCTGCACCTGTGGTACTTGTGAAGAAAAAAGATGGCACACTTCGTGTCTGCGTAGACTATCGCCGACTGAACAACGTTACGAAAAAAGATGTTTACCCTTTGCCCAGAATAGATGACGCCTTAGATCGTCTGTGCAACACAAGATACTTCTCCTCCATGGATCTCAAGTCTGGATACTGGCAGATAGAGGTCGATGAAAGGGACCGCGAAAAGACTGCTTTCATTACACCTGACGGGCTATACGAATTCCAAGTCATGCCCTTCGGCCTTTGCTCCGCGCCCGCAACCTTTCAGAGACTCATGGACAGCGTTCTTGGAGATCTGAAGTGGACGACATGTCTTGTATACTTGGACGACGTAATTGTGTTTGCCCCGAATTTCGAGGAGCACCTCCGTCGCCTAGACGCAGTACTAGACGCCATCCAAACGTCGGGCCTCACTCTGAAAGCCGAAAAATGCCATTTTGCTTATGAAGAGCTGAAGTTTTTGGGCCATGTCGTGAACCAAGCGGGAGTTCTGCCGGATCCTGAAAAAACAGTTGCCATCGCAAATTTTCCGACGCCGCGGGACCAGAAAGAGGTGCGACGCTTTCTTGGACTATGTGCATATTATCGACGTTTCGTGAAAAACTTTTCTAAAATAGCCGCCCCCCTTACACTTCTTACTAAGGCTGATATGCCGTTCACATGGGGCGACCAGCAAATGGACGCATTTCAGGAGCTTCAACGTCGCCTGCAGTCACCTCCAGTTCTAGCACATTTCGATGAAACCGCAGACACCGAACTCCACACGGATGCAAGCAATGTCGGTTTGGGCGCTGTCCTAGTACAGATACGGAACAGTGAACAACGTGTGATCGCCTACGCTAGTCGGGCTTTGTCTAGGGCTGAGACAAACTACTCTGCCACTGAAAAGGAATGCCTGGCCATCGTGTGGTCTATTTCGAAGTTTCGACCATACCTGTACGGCAGACCCTTCAAAGTGGTGACCGACCATCACGCGCTTTGTTGGCTGACAAGCCTTAAAGATCCTTCTGCACGTCTCGCCAGGTGGAGCCTACAACTTCAAGAATACGACATCACTGTAACCTACAAGTCAGGTCGTAAGCATTTAGACGCTGACTGCCTGTCTCGTGCTCCTGTACAACCAGCTTCGGACGCCTCAGGTGACGACGACGCATTTCTGAGTGCAATTAGTTCAGACAATTTTGCCGATGCCCAACGGAATGATCCCGAACTTCGCCAGGTAATCGACTTTCTTCAAGGTGCCGGCAGCATGGTCCCTAGCCCTTTCAGTCGTACTTTGTCTTCTCTGTGTCTCCGTGATGGCGTTCTCGTCAAGAAGAATTTTACAGCGAACAGTCGCCAATACCTCCTCGTTGTACCAGCAAGCTTAAGGGATGAGATTTTTCAAGCCTGCCACGACGAACCCACATCCGGCCACCTGGGAGTGACTCGGACGATATCCAGAATTAAAGAACGGTATTACTGGCCTCGTTTGCCAAGCGATGTAACGCATTATGTTCGAAGTTGCCGTGACTGCCAACGTCGAAAGGTTCCGCCTCTGAGGCCAGCCGGTCTTTTAAAGCCCATTACGCCACCGTCCAGACCATTCCAGCTAATAGGGATGGACTTGCTCGGACCGTTCCCTACTTCCACCTGTGGGAACAGGTGTATTATAGTAGCTACTGACTACCTGACTCGCTACGCAGAAACCGCTGCTCTTCCTTGTGCTACCGCTTTTGAAGTTGCGAAATTTTTCGTTCTTCAAATTGTCCTGAGACATGGCGCACCAGAAGTACTCATTACTGACAGAGGAGCTGCATTTTCTGCAGAGCTCATCCAGCATATCCTTGTTCTTAGTCGCACCAATCATCGTCGCACGACTGCATACCACCCGCAAACAAACGGCCTGACAGAACGTTTGAACAAGACCATTGCCGATATGTTGTCAATGTATGTGGACGTCCATCACAAGACATGGGACGAAGTATTGCCGTATGTAACATTCGCATACAATACCACCGTTCAGGAAACTACCAGCATGACTCCATTCAGCCTAGTTTACGGCCGACAAGTGACGACCACGCTCGATGCCATGCTGCCCCACATAGACGAAGGTCCAAATGATGATGTCGCCTCTTTTCTACAGCGTGCCGAAGAGGCCCGTCAACTTGCACGGGTGCGAATACAGCAGCAGCAAGGCCGAGATGCACAACGCTACAACCTGCGGCGGTGGACTGCAGACTATCTGCCAGGTGACCTTGTCTGGGTTTGGTACCCCATTCGACGACGCGGACTTAGCGAAAAACTCTCGCGCCGTTATTTCGGCCCCTACCGCGTTCTTCGACGCGTCAGTGAACTGGACTATGAAGTCGTTCCGCACGAGGAACCAGAGCCCCGGCGTCCCAAGCGTTCTGAAGTGGTCCACGTGGTCCGCTTGAAGCCTTTTCATGCCAGATAGCGGCCCCTTTTACTCTGTCCCTCTTTCAATATAGCATCGGGACGATGCTTTTCGCACGGGGGGGCTAATGTAGCATGCGTTGACGACAAAGAAGCGCGGAAGTGTGAGAGGAAGAAGTGTGCTAACCTCGAGCCTGAACTCTGACGCTGTTTGTAGAACCTTTGCCACGCCTTGGACCTCGGACGCAACTGTAAAGGTCGCTGTTTACGCGACAATATTTTCTTCCATGGCACAGCCTTTGTCCACGCTGCATTTTGAAATGATTCTGACGTAAACTTGTACACTGCCGCTTTGGATTCATTGGCAAAGTTATAACGACAGTTTAGCGTACAACAACACCCAGACATTGTAGATACCTTGCTCGCATTGGCCTATGCAGCACAAATTAGAAACACAGCAAACACAGGCTGGAAACACGCACACTCAGGCCGAGTCCTTCCAGATCGCTTTGCTTGGCTACGCTTGCGCTCGGCGCCACCGATCTATCCCCAGATTGCACTGTCGTGACGTTGGACTAGTGGAAATGGGGACTTGCGCTGGCCTTCTCTTAGTCTAGGTGATGTTGGCTAAGCGCATGCCCACCGATTCGGCTCCAATCAGAGCGGGAGCACTGCAGGCTGTGTAGATATCGCAACTCCAGTAACGTAGACAGCAACACGCAACAGGAACTGCTAAAGGTCGGAGGCCCAAAAATAAAATTCGCAATCCGCACTTTCCCAAAGCACTGGCTCAAAAACACACAAATTTGGTTTGGTTTGGTTTGGTTTGTGGGGTTTAACGTCCCAAAGCGACTCAGGCTATGAGAGACGCCGTAGTGAAGGACTCCGGAAATTTCGACCAACTGGGGTTCTTTAACATGCACTGACATCGCACAGCACACGGACGCCTTGCTTTTCGCCTCCATCGAAAAGCGGCCGCCGAGGTCAGGATTCGATCTTGGGAACAGTAGTCAAGCGCCGTAACCACTGCGCCACCCCGGCGGGGCAAAACACACAAATTCTGACAATTCTATATGTGATAAGGCTCCATCATTTGCTCAGCAAGATGACTGCTGTGTCTAAACAGGAAGGTGGTTCTTGCGTACATTGGAAAAAGACGCGTTTTTTCTTTTTTATTCTCCCATATTCATTGCCCCGCCGCAGTGGTGGAGCAGTAAAACGCCAGATTACTGAGCCGGAGTACCAAGATTTGATCCCAACCTCCGGCGGCTGCGTTTCGTGTTCGTCAGTGTACTGTTTGTTTTTGTGGCTATAGAAAGAAGGAAAAGAAAATGCATGGGGGTGCTACTGGCTCTGTAGCTGAGTTACCTCCGCTGCCTGATTTAAACTGATTTATTTATAGGAAGGGAAAAGCGCGGTAACTGTCTCACTTTTGTTCTGTGGACACCGCAACCGCGCCGTAAGGGAAGAGAGGAAGATGGGAGTGAAAGTGGAAAGATAGAAAGAGGAGCCGTTGTGGAGGGCTACGGAGTAATTTCGACCACCTGGGGATCTTTAACGTGCGCTGACATCGCACAGCACACGACGCCTCTTCGTTTCGCCTCCATCGAAACGCAGCCGCCGAGGTCGGGTTCGAACCCGGGTCGTGCGGACAGAAGAGAAAATAGAGAAGAAGGAAAATGAGGAGGGAGAGAAAGACGCGCGCCGCACCCGTGCACGTTAAAGATCCCCAGGGGGTGGAAATTACTCCGCAGCTCTCCACTAGGGCGCCCCTTTCTCTCTTTTCACTTTCTCTAGTACCTTTCTCCCTTGCCTTATGGCTCGGTTGAGGTGTCCACAGAACAAGTGTGACAGATGCTACGCCTTCCATTCCTCATTATTATGGCTAGAGTGGCATTGCTCAGGTAAATTACCACGGTCTCGTAAGGGAGTTCTCGAGTCCTACTGGCCGTATATAAAGACATCACCTGTTTGTTTCGAAAAGAGAAAAAAGAGAAGAATAAAAAGGAAGAGTGGGAGAAAGATGGCGCCGAAACAACGGCCGTCGTCCACCACCAAAGCGTAGGCGGGTCAAATTGCGTGCCAACCTCTACGTATGCCCTTTTTCAGGTTTACTTCCGTTTGTGTGACGTCACATCCTTTACGTAATATTATTTCACTTCTTGGTCACTCATTTTAGTCTTTGGTGCTTTCAAATTGCGCGTCAATCCCTTCCTACGCTTTTGTGGGCTCTACGGCCGGTTTCGTGATGTGAAATCCTTGACGGCACCCTAATTGACTGACTGAATTAACTGTTTTAGTCTTTTGTCTTTACAATTGCGAGCCAATCCCTTCCTATGCCCTTTTTTGCCTCGACGTAGGGTTGCGTTACTCAGATTCTTGACGTCACCTTAATTTACTGATTTAATTAACTGTTTAGTATTTCATACATCTTGACGTCACCCTAATTGACTGACCTAAAAAACTATTTCAGTATTTGATACATTCAAATGTGGCGCCAAGCCTTGGCTAATGAGGCCACCTTCGCCTTTGCTTTGGCATTTTTGCCTCTAATAATTAGCTATTTAGCTTATTAGCCTATCTGTATTTTTTGCCACAACATCACGTCACCCTCTATCGACTGACAGCACTAATTAACCTCCTACTACTTCTCAATTTCGCAACTGCTGCGGACACGTTCTGCGGACGTGGTCTGCCGACGTGATGTGTGTACGCGGCCTGCGGACAAAAATCTGTGAACGTACGAAAGTAATGTTTTCGCATTTAAATCTCGGCAAGGATCACGTTCTAGAAGTACCGACAACTGATTGGCACTATCCGGCAGAAGCGCCCAAACGTGCGCACAATCTACGCGACGCCACTGCTCCTCCGGGCTAACAACCGGCGCGCTGATGGTCGCAATCGTCAGTTCGTCGATCGGTGCAACCGGCAGCGCTGCAGGTTCAACAGTCTCCTGCGACAGTACGGTCGCCGCACGAGATGCGTCTTCTATTCGACCCTGAGCTTGAGTACATTCCAGCTGGCCGGCTACTCGCTGCAGATGGCCTCCACCCGAGGTTTGAAGATGTCGCCCTAATTGCATGCCATTTCCACCAGATCATCCTCTGAGACTCAGCCCGCAACCAGGACCTGTGGATGGACCACGCCTCGTGTAAAAGAAGCAACAGAACTGTGGCTAGAAATCCGACCTCAGATATTTAACCTCTACCAACAGCAGGACGGCGCTGCAATTTTCGTCATACGACTGTCATTGATTCAGAACGCAAAAGTACGACGTACTAATGCCAGAGTGCGTCAGGTGAACATTCCAGTTTTAATTTGCCGAGAATGCTTCTGAACGTTCGCAAAATTACTGATTAAAGAATCGGGTATGAACATGTTGTAAGCACTTTCACTTCTTAGAAGTACCAGAATGTGACACCAAAGGGTTTATCTTTATTTGTGAAACCAGCTATGTCAGACCTCGCACCTGACCGCATGAAATGATGGAACGATATCTTGAGAGATGCGTCCATGCAGATTTTAGAAGTCGCAATTGGGTACCATGAATCTCTCTTTCAGAGTTTACAAGAACGAGAGAAGAAGGTGATGGACTCAAACTTCCTCAGAGACCACGAGAAGCACTCTTTAAAATTCTCTGAAGCAGAAAAATTTGTTTATTATTGATCAAAATAACGGAAACCTCAGCCGAGATGGCATTAACCTCTCCAGCGAAGGTTAAGGAACAAAACATCTCCCCAGGGAATTCGCTTACCGTGGTAACATTTCTAAAGGTATGGAAACGTCTGTGGTAACAACCATAATTAATCTTTTAGGCGTGATTCTTTCGAAGGCAGAGCATGACGTTTTATCCAAAAGTCAGAGCCTCTGCACTGCCAGTGGAAACATTAACGAATTTCAGCTCTTTAAGCTGAAATTTGCCCGTCGCTCAATTCTGCGCGAGTACGAAGACGACTAATCGACAGAGAAGCATGCTCCTTAACTTTTCCTTCAGCAATAATGGGAGTCCTCCTCCACAGCTTGATAAATATCTAGATCTCTACATCAGGCCTGTGCAAAACGATATTCTCTCAGAATATAGAAGGCAGTCTCAATACAGAAAGAATCTCTCACAGTGACTTTAAAATTTCTCGGACGACGTTTCGATATTGTTATAAAGTCGCCAGACAAAAGAGGCAATTGTTTTCATGAATACTTTTGACTAGAAGAATGAGTTCTACGACATTTCATTTCTTTAGTTGCCGAGAAAACATCCTGGGCGGGTCCCGCGACTAAAAGCTGTTATAACAGCTTGACGAGGCCGTGGAACCCTATCGCTTGGCAGATGGCGGTACAACAACTAATGTACAACAGCAAAGCAGAAGCAAAAATATGGCATTTGAGAGCAATAATTTGATAGTATAAACACCAGTGCAAAAGAGAAATGAAATGGCGTACAGGTGCATATAAAAAAAAAACAATTCCTTCGACAAGGCAGCAGTTTCAGACCCATGATGCACCACGCAGCAGCGTAGGTGACGACACACAGAAGAGGCACACAGGCACACACACACACACACACACACACACACACACACACACACACACACACACACACACACACACACACACACACACACACACACACACACACACACACACACACACACACACACACACACACACACACACACACACACACACACACACACACACACACACACACACACACACACACACACACACACACACACACACACACACACACACACACACACACACACACACACACACACACACACACACACACACACACACACACACACACACACACACACACACACACACACACACACACACACACACACACACACACACACACACACACACACACACACACACACACACACACACACACACACACACACACACACACACACACACACACACACACACACACACACACACACACACACACACACACACACACACACACACACACACACACACACACACACACACACACACACACACACACACACACACACACACACACACACACACACACACACACACACACACACACACACACACACACACACACACACACACACACACACACACACACACACACACACACACACACACACACACACACACACACACACACACACACACACACACACACACACACACACACACACACACACACACACACACACACACACACACACACACACACACACACACACACACACACACACACACACACACACACACACACACACACACACACACACACACACACACACACACACACACACACACACACACACACACACACACACACACACACACACACACACACACACACACACACACACACACACACACACACACACACACACACACACACACACACACACACACACACACACACACACACACACACACACACACACACACACACACACACACACACACACACACACACACACACACACACACACACACACACACACACACACACACACACACACACACACACACACACACACACACACACACACACACACACACACACACACACACACACACACACACACACACACACACACACACACACACACACACACACACACACACACACACACACACACACACACACACACACACACACACACACACACACACAAGGACAATGCTGCACTGACAAGTGAATAATTGAAAACCAACAACCCCTTCCTTCTCCGCTTCTAAGCACGCACACCACTTCATACTTGACGGTCTTCCCAGTGATCTAAAAAGTCTTTCTTTTTCTTCGATAGGAGAGCAGAAGGCATGCTGACGCAAGCTTCATCAGCTGAAGATATCTCCCAGGCTTCCAAAATCTCTCTCGTTAATCGGTCCTTATTCTTCCTCAAAACTGCTACTTTATTACGTTCTGTTGAAGACATTTCTTCTTCACATAAAATGCAGCCGTTGCACTGTAACGCACGGTTAGTTTCGGACTTATTAAAAATCGTAGAAGTATGTTTTCTTATTATATCATTTAAGCATCTTCCGGTCTGGCGGATGTAACTCTTGCCACAGGACAAGGGAATGCGATAGACAATCCTTTGGATGCACTCAGAATATCTTGTTCGATGCGTCCTGTACGTCGTCACCTACTCCGCTGTGTGTGCATCATGTCGTCTGACCAACTGGATCGACTGTTTACTGTATTATTGCTTCAGACCCAAATTTGAATTTCAAGGATGTGGATCAAACGACGCTGCAGGACCTCTTAAGAGGGAACAAAATTACTGATAAAATCGCGAAATCTTTACTTCCGGTATCACATGTTCCTGGCAGGTTCTACCGTTTGCCAAAGATATATAAGGAGAATAACCCCGATCGACCTATCATTTCGAGGATAGAAACCACCACAGAAAAATTTTCCAGTTCTGTCGGCAGCTTATTCTGCGATATCCCACCCACTTTCCCTTCGTTTGTCAAGGACACAACACAGTTCCTTTTAGACATAGTTGATCTATTCATCCCAGATAATAACCTCCTTGTTGCCCTCATTGTTTTGTCTTTATATACAAACGTACCCCACTCTGATGGGATTTGGGCAGCCGTAAATGCTTACAGAGATTCTAAAATTGAGACATTAAGTCACCACATGACCTTTAAAACACTACAGCGCTCAGTGCTAGAAATTAATAACTTCAAATTCGACGGCCACCACTCTGTACACATAAATGGTACTTCAATGGGCACTATAGTTGGTCCTAATTTTGCAAATATATTTATGGGCATTCCAAACTGAATTGCTTGAAAGTTCCCTCCTCAAGCCTCTTTTATTAGAAGATTTATATAGTGACGGTGAAATTGAACAGATACTCCAGCGGGCAATCGAAGTTATAGAAAGATACTTAGAACCGATCGGGCTCAGATGTTCGGCCGAGAAATCGGAAGCGCTCGTTCTCACATCAATGCGATCGCCCCATCGTCGGCGTATAAAGCAGGATAACCCGGAAATAGCACTCAGGGTCAACGGTAACGTTATACCAACGGTGTCAACCATTAGAGTTCTGGGATTACGAATTCAGGCGAATGGCAGGAACTCGGAAACGATACAGAGCACCAGTCAAACCTGTAGACTCCTGAAGCGGACCGCAAACAAACATGCGGGCATGAAAGAAGCTAACCTCCTTAGGCTAGTCCAGTCTTTTATAATCCGTAGGATAGTCTACGTGGCACCGTATTTACGGCTTCACAAGGCAGAAAAGGAGAAACTTGATGTTCTCATTCGTAAAGGGATAAAAAAACGGCACTAGGTTTACCGTCCAATACATCGACAAACAAGATTATGAGACTAGGGGTTTCCAACACCCTCGAAGAGCTCATTGAAGCTGCAAGGACTTCGCGCAGTCGTACTGGTCGGAGCATTTTGGAAAAACTGGGGTATGAGCCGCAAGCATGCTCCAGACGTACAGAAAAAGTACCTAGACAGGTTAGGGACAAATTAAAAATACCTCCGCTCCCCAAAAACATGCACCCCGTTTACCATGAGAGCCTGAGGAGTGATAGAGCGACAGCGCTGCAAGCCCATTTTGAGGGAAGACAGGACGTCTTATATACAGATGCCGCACAATGCGTGAACGGTAGGGGACGTGTTTCAGTAGCAACTAGAGAAGACGGGGGCTCGGTAGTTTGCTGCAGCACCCGAAATTCGACCACTACGGAGGCGGAAGAGGTGGCCATTGCGCTAGCTCTAACACGACAACAGGTCAAAATTATAGTTACAGACTCGAAATCAGCGATTAAAACCTTTGACGCGGGCCGCATTTCGGCCATAGCAGCAAGAGTGTTGGCCAGTGGTCCACCACCGACAGAGCAGGTCGCACTCATTTGGACACCGGCGCACCAGGGGTTGAGGGGGAACGAGAAAGCGCACATACTGGCCCGAGGATTAGCTACATTCCGGGGTCCCAGTGACGACTTATGCGCAACCCCGTACCTCTTGCGTGATGAGGAGCCCCTACAGTTCGACGATGACCTTAACACCTACCAAGATATCCTAAATCATTACAAATTAGTCAGATCAGTACTACCAAAAGCAGTAAGCACCTCACCAAAAGCTAGGAGGTTATGTGGCGTAAACTACATAACCTCCCGCATTCCCGAACCCCCAGCTTTACAGTAAGTGGCACCCGGAAATTTTTAGCCCCAGGTGCAAACGTTGCGATGGCATAGCGGACATGATCCATATGATATGGACGTGTCCTAGTTTTGGAGAACCTGACAGAACAGATGAGACATGGGAGGCACTACTTCTCAAGCAGGACGAAAAAGGGCAACGAGAAGCCATCCGTCTTGCTCTGGCTACTGCTGAGATCCAAGGGATCCAGGTCGACGGCTGAGGGGGAGGACATGGTTGGGACAGAGCGTCGCCTCGGATCCTCACCAACCTTTTGACGGGTGCAATAAATGTTCTTGCTCTCTCTCTCTATAGACGATATGTTTCTTTTATGGTGTCATGGTGAAAATATATTGAAGTTCATCGCTAATTTATCAATGTTCACAGCCCTATTTCTTCCTGTCATACATACTCCGCCTCTATAATTAGATTCCTGATGTCACGCTTCGTGTTTCGTATAACTAACTTATAACATTAGTGTTTAGGACGCCCACGGACAGACCATACATCTCGAAAGTTGCCGCATAAAGCACTGCAGGAAGGGCATCCCATACAGCCAGGCCATAAGATTCAATCGTGTTTGCTCTCGTGAGGAGGATTTCGTTTCCAACTCTGAGAAGCTCAGCAAATATTTGGCCCTATAGCGCTACCCGCAGAGCATTATTGATGATGCCGTCCAAAAAGCTGCAGTGCAACGTAGCCGTACCATCTTAAGCCCCGCCGGGGCGGTGCAGTGGTAAGATGCCCGACTACTGTCTGGAATACCCGGGCTCGAACCCGACCTGGGCGGCTGCGTTTCGATGGAGGCGAAAAGAAGAGGCGTCCGTGTGCTGTGCGATGTCAGTGCATGTTAAAGATCCCCAGGTGGTCGAAATTACTCCGTAGCCCTCCATTACGGCTCCTCTTTCTCTCTTTCCACTTTCACTCCCACCTTCCTCCCTTCCCTTACGGCGCGGTTCAGGTGTCCACAGACACAGGTGTGACAGATACTGCGCCTTTCCCTTCCTACGAACCAACCAACCGCACCGTCTTAATTCGCAAAACACCTGCGCAATCTGGTTTTCAAACTAATCTTATCTTAATCTACACAGCTACAGCCCCGAAACGTCAATACTATTCTAATAAAACTCAATAATATTATTCTCCAAAGTGAAAAAATGAGTAGCCTCTTTCCTGAACCACTGCATGTCATTGAACTAAATGACAAAAACATTAGACGTATTGACCTCATTGAAATTAAACAATGTGAAATGTGGATTTAATGGTTGGCTGGAACGTCTAGCGCTGGCAGTACTTCGGGCAGAGTAGGATCGAATTACCAGCCGCAGGGCACAGCTTCAGCGCGAGCGAGATGGGCGCCGGAGACAAGCGATGGTGATGGCGATGCCGCAGCGTTTTCTGTTCTTTGTCTTCTTTACATTTCCCCCGCGTGAAGAAGTCGCCATCCTGGCGACTCAGGGAGAAGAGACGACCAGAGGGTTGTAATATGGCTTGAGGCGGCTAACGTGGACTACCTCGCGGCCGCGACGGCGGTGGTCGGAAGAAGGGGTGACTGGCTCGATTACGTAGTTCACAGGGGATGTGCGTTCCAAGACGCGATAAGGTCCGTGGTATTTGGTGTCTAGTTTGTTGGTGGCAGGAACGCATAGCCAAACGAAGCTGTCGGCCAGGAACGTGGGAGCAGGGGGTACACATCACGACGAGTGATTTTGTTGAGGCGGCGATAATCAACACAAAATCGTATGGAGCCATCCTTCTTTTTAACTAGGACCACAGGAGACGACCATGGGCTACAGGATTCTCTAATTACTCCGCGTTGCAGCATGTCATCGACTTGTTGGGCAATAACACGGCGCTCAGTCGGGGACACCCGATACGGCCGCTGATGGAGAGGTGGGTGAGCGTCAGTGTCGATGAGGTGGGAAATGGTCGTCGTGCGGTCCAAGGAAGATTGCGGAATGTCGAAGGAGTCGCGGAATTGGTGTAGAAGGTCAAGAAGTTGCTCGCGGTGGCGCGGTTCTAGAGCGCTGTCCACAGAATGGTCAAAAAGGTCCCGCTGTAGCGGATCTGAAGCCACACGAGTTGGAGTCAAGGCGTCAACTTGGCAAACAGCGAATGACACATCATCAAAGGCGAACAGAAGGTTCACGGGCTCGATGCGGCCGAGGCACTCCCCTTCGATCAACATAGCGGGAGACGGAAGAGGATTGGCTACCAGAAGCGTGCTAGCGCCGTTTTTCATGTCAAGGACGGCAAACGGCAGCGGTAAGTGGCGGCGGCGGCAGACAACGTTAGAGGACACAAAGAGGACTGTCGCGGCGGTGGTAAAAGAGGCAGTGAGGGGAACCAGAACAGCGCTAACGGGTGGGATGGTTATGTCATGTGCTACGAGGAGTTTGGTCGCAAAACGAGGACACGGCTCGTGGAGCAGGGCATCAGACGGTGCATCACTCGATTCAATGAGCTCTACTTGAGGACTGGCGCAGTCAATGATAGCATGATGCTGGGACAGGAAATCCCAGCCGAGAATGACGTCATGAGAACATGTGGGGAGAACGACGAATTCGATGATGTACAAGGCTGCAGCAATGACGACGCGAGCAGTGCAGATAGCTGTCGGCTGTATACTGTGAGCGGATGCGGTACGAAGCGATAGTCCCTCGAGAGGCGTAGTCACCTTTCGGATGGAGCGGCAGAGTTTTTGGCTGATAACTGATACAGCGGCACCGGTGTCGACGAGCGCAAGAGTATGAACACCTTCAACGATGACAGGAATAACATTCGCGGGATTAAGACGAGGACTTTGAAATTCTGTCGAATACGCAGTTCGTGCCTCGCGAACTGCGGCGGTTAGTTTTCCGGCTGGGTAGCGGGTCGTCGGCGCATTGGCGAAATGGAGCGGCGACGTGGTGATGACGAACGACGAGGGAGGAAGTCCTGAGGATCAGTGGGTGCTGTTGGAGGACCCGATGGGACTGGGATCTGGGGGGCCAAATAAGGTGGCGCAGACCGTGCAGCAAAGGCCATATTTATTCGGCGCCTGCAGTAGCGTGTAGTGTGCCCAGGGATGCCGCAGTGGTAGCAAATAGGCCTGTTGTCTGAAGTGCGCCATGGAGATCGTGTCGGAAGCAAGGGGGGAGCAAAAGCTGTTGGTATCGACCGCATGGGGGGCGAAGCATAGGCATATGCTGGCTCAGGCGGTGGACTTGAAGTGACTTCGGCATACGTGCGGCGCAATACTTGAGGAGGAGCCGGCGCGAATGCTGGAGCGTAGCTCAGTGGCGCAACGCCGGACGACGAAACTGTGGGCGTGAGTAACGGCATTGAAGGTGCGACCTGAGCTGGTTGAGGAACAGGATTAGGGAGGACTTCAGATACATGCTGTTGGATTGCATGGCGAAGCTCCGGAACAAGGCCAGTTGTTGACGACTCCTTAACATAGGGCTGCAGGGACAGTTGTCGCGCGACTTCCTGGCGTACAAAAGCCTTGATGTCTTCAGAGAGGCTAGATGACTCCCTCTCCGCGGCTAGTCCAGCAAGTGGTGTATGAGGCTGGCGAATCAAAGCACGCTCCTTCCGGAGCTCGTCGTAGCTTTGACAGAGGTCATAGATTTCCTTGACCGTAGTGGGGCCTTTCGCGATGAGCATGTGAAAAGCGCCGTCATCAATTCCTGTGAGGACATGACGTATTTTAACGGCCTCGGTCATGGTCGGGTCAACGCGACGACACATATCAACAATGTCCTCAATGTAACTGGTGAACGTTTCACCGGGCAGCTGCAGTCGCGACCGAAGACGCTGTTCCGCGCGGAGTTTTCGGACGGCGGGGCGACCAAAGACATCAGAAAATTTCGTCTTGAAATTCGCCCAGGTGGCAAAGTCCGACTCGTGGTTTCGAAACCACAGATTAGCGGCAACGCAAAGTAAAAGATGACATTGTTGAGCTTACGGTTGTCGTCCCAGTTATTGTGACGGCTGACCCTTTCGTAAGTGGTCAGCCAATCGTCGACGTCGTCATCGCTGCTTCCACTGAAGGTAGCCGGGTCCCGTTGACGAACGGCACCTGTGCAGGTGACTGGGGGAGGTAGGTGCAACGAAGTCGGCTCCGTCATTGGGGTAGTCAATGTTCTGCTGCGAAGTTCCAGGGCGAGATGGGTACAGGGAACCTCAGATTGACCTCCACCAAGTGAAATGTGGATTTAATGGTTGGTTGGAACGTCTAGCGCTGGCAGTACTTCGGGCAGAGTAGGATCGAATTACCAGCCGCAGGGCACAGCTTCAGCGCGAGCGAGATGGGCGCCGGAGACAAGCGATGGTGATGGCGATGCCGCAGCGTTTTCTGTTCTTTGTCTTCTTTACAAATGACATATCTCAGGATATACACCGTACAATAAGCCTCGATGTAAGTTCTGTCCAGTGGTTAATACAGCCACAACGGTCGAAAGCACAGTCTCCTCTTTTTCATTAAAAATTAGAGCAGACTTGCAACTGTCACACGAGTAATGTGGTCTACCTTCTCCAGTGCGGCGGGTGCCATGAGCATTATATTGGGCAAACAGAAACGCTTTTTTTATTAAGAATAAATAACCACCGGGCACATATAAGAACACTAACAAGTCTTCCTATCTCGAGACAAGTAAGCACAAAATGGAATTTGTTTGACTCCTTCATGGTGACGCTATTAGGTCAGGCTTCCAAACACATTATGACAGGGAAGCTTGCGAGTTGTACTTCATATACAAATTATTTACATTGAATTATGGCATTACTGAGAGGGCTGGCAAGCTCTTTTGTCTTTCTACGTGAATTACAATCGATGGGATTGTTGTTTTTGGAGGCTTATGATGCTTATGATCTTCACTTCTATACACAGTCATTGTTGTTACGTAATCAATTTGTTATTTGTTATTTACGTAGTCACTGCCTTATTGTAAAGTGCCACCCTCAAATGTATGTTTGTACACTGTACATTTGTTTGGACCTCGGGCCCTGCCCCACTGAGTGCAAGGGATTGGCTAGGCCCCATTCCTCCCATGAATTTTAAGCTATGTTTGTGACCATTTTTCTCGTGATCTGCTTGAAGTAGAGCATTCGAGTCGGGATCATATTAATCAGGTATCTCAGATAGTGATATTTAGTTACGAGTTTTATTTTCTGAACATTGGAGTTTTTGTTTGCATTTCTTTACTAGGGGTACCAAGTTTTAACGCTAAAATCCACAGTAATAGCCTTTTAATCGCAATTCCACCCATGAATGCTGATTATTCTAATTCAGTAAACTTTCTGTAATGTTAACTGAATACTTCTAAATCTGTATCGCCCTAGCTCCTGTAGTTTCTGAAAAAAAAAAAAAAAACGGGTCAAATGCAGCAACATCTTGTGTTTTGAGATGATTGCCTTTGAATTTAAAAAGATATATTACAATATAGCAATCTATATCTGCATGCTGACGATTTATTTTAATAGCCATTAGCCTGATAGGCACCTCGATTATCAATACTTCCTTCGTATGCTATCTCCTTGCCCTCTGGATCTCCTTAGTGACCGGTCGTGCAGCCCTATGCAGGAAGTATAGTCGTCGTCCGTCAGCTACGCATAAACAGTAGACTGTGAGCCACCCAGGAGAAATTCCGAATGCCTCAAATGTTAGCCAGAGCCATTTGCTCGATATTTTTCGTTTGGATGTCAAGAACCGGTGCGCTGAGAAACACTTTACACATTGCTGAGAGTACGCGCAAGCAACTCCTTATCGTGCAACTTCTTCAAAGAGATACGAATCGTCACCACACGCTTTACACGAGCAGCTTACTACAGCGGTGCACGAGAGAAGGTTAATGCTAATCAGGCCATTGCCACGGTTAAAACATTTGCCTTTATGGTCTCCATGCGTCCCACCCAGAGTGTAAGTTTCGATGGAGACGCGCGCGGTCACCGCGGCGTCCGCCACTGGATTGTGTCGCGGAGATTTGGTGTCAATGCTGATCAACTTATTCCGGTTGCCGTGGAAGCATTTTCTTGTAATCTACTTCTTCGTCTTGATCTTTGGAAGTGCGTAAATATCCTTCTTCCAAAATTTAAAAAAAAAGTCGCTTAATAAAAAACACGCCGTAGCACGAGAGAGAAACCACATGTCGAGAGTAATCTGGCTGCGTCTGAATATTTGTTTGGCTAAACACAATATGCTAACCAGCTTTTCACTGTTGCCCTATGAGTGACAACCAACCCGCTATACGCGAACAAAACAGGCGCTGAAAAACATTTTTGCGTAGCTTAGGAGGGGCAGACATCTCAAGCAGGTGTGAAAGCGGGTGGTGTAGGTTGCCGCCTAGGTTTCGAGAAATGCCGCTTTCGGAGTAAATAGTACGCGCGCGCGTAAATGAAAGACTGGACTATGTATAGGATAGAATAAGGGTTTCAAATTACACAAAAATAAAAAATTGATTTTTTTCCGAAAGTTTTTCTGCCCTGTTCACTGAAATTAATATCTAGGTAACAGTGTGATGATTTCTTTGTAAATATTTTTCGGACACCTTCAATCAATCCATTATGGCGTGTGTTCCTAGAGTTGTGTGACTGCGTTTTGAGAGATGTTCGTTTCTTCCTACCGCTTTAACTTTTTTTTTTCTACTTCTTCTTCTTGTCCATTTTACTTCCTAGGTACCTTGTACCTGCTTTGTCTCCCTTGTGGTACACCTGTGTCTTGTTGCTGGGTGCCATCAGCCCAAATGTGCCGCAAATTCCTGCACTCAACGTAAATGTCTACACCCACCGAGACGCCTCGTCGGCTGTTGACCACCCACCCTTGTTAATACTTATTCGCCCCCCCCCCCTTTTTTTTCGTGTGCATCCGCTTCTTTGTGGTGTTCGCGTGGCGGCGAAATGCCGCGACGTTTCCTTGTTGCTTTTTCCGCCCCACTCGTCAATTTCCCAGTCATTTGCCCTTTCTCTGCCTTCTGTGGCTGTCATTATAAAACTGTTAGAAAGGCGCCTTAGCACACTGTAAACAAATTCTTGAGAAAGGTGGTGCTATAACCAAAACTTCGAAATAAATCTGTTTTAAGTTTTCCAGTGTGATTCTCTGAACAAATATATGTGTTGTGTTGTGTTGTGTTTTGTGGCACATAGGCAGCTAAGGCCATCATGCGCCAAACTCGGGGTTTGCGCATCTGTTTGGTGAAAGGAAGCGAGCGATTATTTTAATACACTAGAGTAGGTTTAGGATGTTGGCATCTTTTAAGAAATCAATGAGAGAAGACGTTTTAACCAGTGAACTTTCTCCTATAAAAGTAAGCTAGGGTGTAGGGGAATGTAGTTGTCATAGAACTGTGGGAAATGCTTTTTTCTAAGTTGATCGAGTTTTATACAGGATATTAGGATGTGGTTTATGGTGACCACCTCTCCGCAGTGTTCGCAAATGGGTTTGTCTTTCTTTGCTAGGATGAAGTTATGAGTCAGGTGGGTGTGTCCGATACGAAGGCGGCATAAGATTACTTCAATAAAACGTTCTTGATGGCTGCATGTTTTCCATTCTTTTATAACTGGCTTTACTAGGTGTACGGTATAAAAAAGAAGAACCGAACAAGGGTAAATAGGGTACGCCTCAGGTCGCAGATGAGCCAACGTTTCGACAAGTGGACTTGTCTTGCTTGTTATTAACTTCATCATCCCATGCAGCCTGCCACTTTTGTCTCAGTGTTCTTTGTATGAATTTTATGGCATCATTATGTGGAATTTTCACCTTCTGTACTTGAGCAATGGAGGCGGCCGCGGCACATGCATCAGCCCTCTCATTACCGCTGATTCCTACGTGGCTTGGCACCCAGCAAAGTTTGATATTAAGTCCTTGTGTTTTTGCTATCACTACATAATGGACTATGTCCCCTACTAAAGGTTCTGTAGCATTTTTTTGATGTAGTGATGCGAGTACGCTCAGAGAGTCTGTATAGATGATACTGTTTTTGATGTTTTTGTTGACTATTTTATCTATTGCTAGGGATAAGGCGTAGCATTCAGCAGTAAATATTGAGGCACACTGTGGTAACCTTACTGTTGTTTCCTGTTTGTCTTCTATTACTGCACTGCCTACATGAAATATTGTCTTTGAACCATCTGTATAAAATATATATATATATGTGTGTGTGTGTCTTAAACACATAACCACGTGCACTCACATATGCGTGTATATATATATATATATATATATATATACATATATATATATATATATACGTATACATATATACACACATGTATGAGTGCACGTGGTTATCTGTTTAAGAGACAGGCGCGGCTGATGCCAAAACGTCGAATAGGAACAGAGAAGTAGAATGGCGCACTTTTTACATGTGCGTACATCTAGTACTGCATCCAAGTACGTCTATTTTCTTATACTAGAACAATTACCTGGGTGATTGAGACAAGAGTCGATGAAGGTGATAAAGACAAGAAGGCTTTTTTATTGCACCAGAGGTACCCCGTCAGAGACTACTTTGGGGCGGCTTTCAATACAACAATAATAATTGGTTCACAGGAACGGAAAGGCGCAGTATCTGTCACTAGTTTCTGTGGACACCTGAACCGCGCCGTAAGGAAAGGGAGGAAGGTGGGAATGAAAGTGGATAGAAAGAAAGAGGAGCCGTAGTGGAGGCTACGAAGTAATTTCGACCACCTGGGGATCTTTAACGTGCGCAGACGTTAAAGATCCCCAGGTGGTCTAAATTACTCCGTATAGTCTCCACTCCTAGATGGCAGTAATTGGGGAATAAACTTGTTTTTATATGTACATAGCTTTAACATATAAAGACGTTAAGCATTCCGTAATAAATTTACGGTAAAGGTTAAGGAACACAAAATACGTAACTTGCTACCAACAGGGCAGTCCAATTACTCCGCATAGTCGGCGATCCAATTCATCCCACTGCAGCCGTGAACACTCGACTGAGGCTCTTGGGTTCAGTATCAATCCCTAGTGGCCCAGCCCACACTCGAATTGTAGCCAATCGAGTAAGTATCAGCATAGCTGGTTGCTTCCTGCCTATCACACCCTTTTTTACTTTGCCGGTACTAATACTTGTCTCCTGATTCATCTGTACGAGCAAATATAGTATGGAAGAAATGTAAAAACATGCAAACAGCAGTTCCTGGAGTAACCACAAAAAGCCTAACGAACTATTCTAGTGAACTATGCTACTAAACTATGCTACCGAACTAGGCTCTGCTGCACAACTTTACCTCATACATGTGGCCCTCTTTTGCGGAGAGTTGGAAGATAAAAACACCAGAGAAAACGCAAAATTTCGTTTCTCTACGCGTCACCCATGCGTCGACACGGTATTTAGTCACTTCAATTGCGCCATTGCTGTCAATGTTAAAAATAACGGCTTGAGAGGCTAGTTGGTGCATCATCGTATTCAGATATGTGTCTTTGTTTGCGCCACATATCTGTCAATGCTAAACTAGAGTTGGACGCGAACATCCCGTACTTGGCGCCATGTGCAGCTCTGGGAGGCTATATACTTTTACCGCCACTTCTCCCTCAAACTGCGCCGTCTGGAAGAAATAGACCAAAAATGGGAATCGTATCGACACAAGAAACGATGTACAGTACCTCGTCCAAAGTAAAGTAAAGCAGTCCACCGATCGCTGGATGGCAGAAATACCTGATTTCACTAGAGGCAGACCAAGAAAATTCTGGAACCATATAAGCTGGCTAGGCAAAAACAATCAAAGAAACAGGACCGGATTCAAGATAACGAGGGAAATTGTTTAAAGGGAGACAACGCAGTGAACTACATTACGTCAGTTATAGCCGAGTTATATAAGAGCGACGATAGGGTAATCTCCGCAGATCAGGGAACAACGCAAGATATCAGAATACAAAGCGCCTAGAACTGACTGCTCCATCCATCCATCCATCCATCCATCCATCCATCCATCCATCCATCCATCCATCCGTCCATCCATCCGTCCGTCCATCCATCCATCCATCCATCCATCCATCCATCCATCCATCCATCCATCCATCCATCCATCCATCCATCCATCCATCCATCCATCCATCCATCCATCCATCCATCCATCCGTCCGTCCGTCCGTCCGTTCGTCTATCCATCCATCCAGCCACCCGTCCGTCCGTCCGTCCGTCCGTCCATCCGTCCATCCATCCATCTATCCGTCCGTCCGTCCGTCCGTCCGTCCGTCCGTCCGTCCGTCCGTCCGTCCGTCCGTCCGTCCGTCCGTCCGTCCATCCATCCATCCATCCATCCATCCATCCATCCATCCATCCATCCATCCATCCATCCGTCCATCCGTCCGTCCGTCCGTCCGTCCGTCCGTCCATCCATCCATAAATCCATCCATCCATCCATCCATCCATCCATCCATCCATCCATCCATCCATCCATCCATCCATCCATCCATCCATCCATCCATCCATCCATCCATCCTTCCATCCATCCGTCCGTCCGTTCATCCATCCATCCTTCCGCCTCTACGGAAAGCCTGCTAGAAATGGGAGTGCATAATAGCTGGATGGAATATGTTGAAGCGGTGAGAATCGACATGACAGATTAAGTAGATCAAGCACGGGTTAAACCATCTTAAAACGGGTGGTCGAAAAAGATATAGGGGCACAACAGACAACGTCGCCTTGCCGCCACAATGTCGCAAGTACATAATTTTCTATCCTCTCCCCCGCAACATGCACCCAAAGTACCACAAGGAGAGAAGAGAAACAAGAGCAGAAGCACTGGCTAAAAGAGCAAAACAATTCAGAAGAACAGAAGTCTCCTACGTAGACGCCGCAAGCGGCCGATCAGTGGCGGCAGTCGCCGCGGTAGTCGGTGGTGGCGGCGCAGCAGTCGTCTCCGCCACCATCCGAAGCAGAAACATGGACACGGCTGAAGAGGTGGCAATAGCTCTCGCTTGCGTCGGAACGAAGACCAAATTGATCTTGAGACTGCTCTCTGGTATATCGGAAAAGGCAGGGTCTCGCAAGAAGCCGCCCGAATTCTAACAGCTGCAGCTAAAATTGATCGCGAAATCCCCCTTACTTTGATCCCAGCAACCACGTCCGCCCCCAGCAACAAGGCGGCCCATTATTTAGCCCGAGATCTCTACTTCTGGGCACACGTGTTGCAGCCCGACTTCCAGGAGATAGACGAACGTTTACAAACCTGTCGGCGATTACAAGCCGGAAATTTCCCAAACCCTGCTAGGTTGTTTTACACCCAGATAGATGATAACAAGGATAAATGTGAAGCCTGCAAAGTTAGGGGGACCCTCGACCATATGTTTAGTGACTGCCCTAAGTATTCGGGCGCTAGGGACAACATTAAAAGTAGAAAAGCCTGGATTACCCTACTGCGAATCTACGTCCCCGCTGACCAGCAAGAGCCGTCCGCGTTGCGGCTGAGGTCGCGAATAACCGATGTATATTCGCCAGTCTTAGTCGTAGAGGTTCCAGCCCCCGTTCCTCAGGCCTGCGTGCCAGGAGCGGAGAGTCATGGGCCTCCTCAATCGGTAGAAAATGGTTGTGATCAATCAATCAATCAATCAATCAATCAATCAATCAATCAATCAATCAATCAGCAATCAATAAATCAAGCAATCAAAGCTTTTCCTTCCTTTATGCGTTAGAGCTCTCAAAGATCAGCTGCTATGTCGATTTACCATTATTGCTAGACTGTCGCTTGTTACTGGTCGCCTGTGGTGACTTTGCAGTATAAGAAATGAAAGTTAATGTCTACATGCTGGATGTGAGTAATTGAGGTACAGGTTGTGCAATATATTGCGTGTTTTATTGAATAAAGGTGTTCGCGAAAACCTGGGACGCTATTCTCAAGCCGAGACTGCATGCGTTTCTTGTGAGGAGAGGTGAGGAGTGCTTCAAGAGTACGCTGGCGTCCTCTGTTATATGTTGGCCGAAAGGAGGCCTCGGGCCGAAGGTAAGCCTTTCCGAGTCTGCGCCTCAGTATATTCTTTTACTTCTATGAAAATAGTTATAGAGGCAGGGTAAGTAAGGCCATTTCGTCATTCTCGAGTGCAAGTCGATATTTTAAAAAACGTAGTAATACGGAAAGTTGAGCTAGTTGGTACATGATTGCAAATTACGAGCGCTGCGACGGAGAACAACAACGAGAGAGTCATTACTTGTCATTACTCTTGTCGAGTCCTTGTCATTACTCTCTCGTTGTTGTTCTCCGTCGCAGCGCTCGTAATTTGCAATTTAAAAAACGTGTCACAAAACTGGTGCACTTCCACAGTTCTTGCAATTTTTTAAGAAGGTTTATGCCGTATACAAAGCTAAATTCTGCGAATTCTGTGAATTCCTTTGAAAGCCAGAAGCTGCTGAAAGGGTAATAAAAGGTTTCCCATGTTTTCTCAACATTTGAATTTTTTACGATTGAATGGTGTCTGGTGTCTCACGTTTAGAAATATTCAAATTATGCTCGGCTCACTAATAAATACTATCGTCAAAGTAATTTAGTCTTTGGTACGAACATTGAGGCAAATTAGCCTCGCTTTTCTTTGAAGAATTCAGAGATGGTTGCGCTGTAAGATCTGGAATGTTTGACATGGGATGACCATTTCAAACATTCCGCAGGGCAGGGTGCATAGAGTCACCCTATAGGACCATAAATAACTGGTAACGTTTCCCGCCTGCTCAAGAGCCAACGCCAGATTTGGCGTGTTGGGGCGAGGGTATCTGTATTTCAATGGTAGGATAATGTCCTGTAATAGGCTGCGCTAAGGATACTTAGTAAAAAGGAGCCCCGAGGACTGGTAAGCTGGGATCGGCGCAGAGAAAAGATTGTCGCTGCGTTAAATTCAGCTTTCGTGGTAGAAAGTCTTAACCCGGACAAGAAGTGAATCGAGTTTGAAAACGTAGCTGTGATTACATAAGCTGCAAGCCCATGCGAAAAACGCAACGTTAGGCAACAACAAATGCATAACGTAAAACTTGGCAACGTCCGAGCGCATACTAGCGAATGTGTATTTGCAATATCTTTTTCGAGGAAACATACAGTTCAGTTCGAAGTAAAACAAAATTAGACGCCCTTAACCTTTTATTCGTTTTAAACTTAGCCTTTCTCTTCTGGCGCAACAAAAATTCGAAAAGTATCAACATGACTCAAGAATGGTTAGGAAGGTACCTCTGTTGTATATCTGCAGGGAACTAAACATAGATTTTCTGTCTCATACTACCTTCTCTTCTCTATAGATGCTTTTTTAGAACAGGGCTCTAATTATTTCTTCATATATGGAGTAAATAATTTGTCTTATGAGAACAACCTCTTTCATGCCGTGATAGTAAAGCGGATAGATTTCGGAAACGCATTAAATGTCAGTACAGCAGAAATCGGACGAATTATGAAATTCTTTTGAAGTCAAATGGTTTTGTTGCTGCTCATTAGGAATCCGTAGATTATTTTGGAAATATTTTATTATTCAATTATTTTCGAACTCGGATGATGTTTCATTGTCTTCCTATTGTATGTGTCACTCATAAAGCCAATCCGCACATTTCGTTTTAGCCAGTACATTCTGAACACAAAATATAACCTGTATGAATGAACTAGGAAATGATAACTCAATATCATAAATATAATGTCGCAAGTAGAGCGATAAATTAGCGAACATTAGGTACGAGAAGCGTAATGTGCTCGGCGTAGCAGTTAATCTTGGTTACAGCACTGGCGGCATGCATACAGTACGCGTACGGTGTTCCCCAGGTTAAAGCAGTCAACTGCGCCAGCGAAGGACCCCCTCCCTCGCCATACAAAGATAAGTTTAGTAGTTGTTGAATCTAAATTACCTGAAAAAATAGCACTTTCGAAAGTTATGTCAGTAGAAGTGTTTTGGAGAGTAGTGGTATGGCTCATGCTTTGCATTGTTTTGTTGATGTTTACCAGTAATTGAAAAGAGATGGTGTTTCGCTGGCTAATCATTGTTTATTTATGATTAGGGTAGTATATATGTTTTGCATATGTAAACGCAAAGTAGACCCTATTTTTAATAACCATGTCTAAACACGGATCACAATCCGTAGGAAATAGCCCACCTGAGTCCACCACTTCCAACCCAAATTGTTCATTCTTATTTAGTAAAGGCCTTGAACGGTTAAGAATTTCTGAGTCTCCCTAGGCAACTGGGAGGAGTTGGCAATGGTAGGTACGACAGTCGAAATCAAAGCTAAATCTCGGCTTTCGGAAGCTTGCGGTAAGATGTAAGCCATGGCTATAGACCGACCATTAGTCACAGGCTGGGTTGTACCAGGCTTACTTCTGTCTGGGGTCAAGTGGGTGTGACGTCACGAATCAACTTAACCAACAAGAGTGATGCACACGCATTTTCTTGCTTGACTTGAGGACGGGGAGTGTACTTGTCGGCACAAAAAATGATCCTCGTTGACTAGTAAATTGTTTGCCGAATTATCAGACTAAAAAACATCAATGAGATTCCTTAACCCTTTTCAAGTCATGCTCTTCGTTCGGCTCTTCGTTCTTTCCTTTCGTTCGAATGGCCGTGGTGGCCGCTTTTCTTTGGACGCTAAAAGCCAGGCTCCCGCGTGCTGTGCGTTGTATTAAACCTTAAAGGACTATAGACACCAAATGTTGTTCGCATTTTTCTTCTTGTTAATGGTGCGTATATAGATCACAACTCAGTTTTTTTTTGGCTGCGACCACTAAGGAATTTTAATGGCATTTTCTTTTCTCACCAGTTTCGGTTTTTGTTTGAGCACCCGACACACCGCTGTGACGGCACAATCAAGACTAGGCCAACCAGGCATGAAAAAAGAGCGGTAAAAGCACCGACACTTCACCTTTTTTTTATTTTTCTGTACTTCAGGCAGGCTCGTTTTAGGGTTCTGGTGAATTAAAACGACATAGAAACGATTATATTTTATTCATCCCTCACGTAAATGTGACCTGAGTTGGACGTCACAGCCCCATTGCTCGAATGTTCAAACCGAAAACGGAACTGCTGAGGAAAGCGATTGAATTATATATTGTTCAGCGGCTGTACCCAAATATTATGAGGCAAATTATGTATAGTAATGCATTATGCCTCATTACAGGGGATAAAACACGACCTCAAAAATGAAGTGTCTATACTCTTTTAAAGGAATTCAGGTGGTCGAACCTTCCGAAGTCCCCCGCTACGGCATTTCTCATAGCCTGGGTCGCTTTGAGACGGTAAATCCCAAAAAGCAAACCAATTTATGTACAAATGAGAGATTGGGGTCGCTGCCCACCATGGCTACATCGTGTCCAGTAAGATTTTAAGATCCTTTGGTAGTCCGCGCCAACACACAGCCATAAAACTCTTGGAGAAGAGCGTAAAGGCCAAACAACCCAACCGTGACAAGAAGACCGTCAAGAACGCAGCCCTTCGGGTAGGAGCTACCAAAAGCCGACGCGGCCTGGCAGATAGGCCTACTGGGGCTACGCGGAGTCTCAGCGCTGATAAGATGCCAAGCATGGGGACACCAATTGGCCCTCCGGTAGTCGCAGTAACTTTTGCAAGTACAATGGCAGGCTTCGGTAACAAGCAGTTACCTGGAGTTAGAACTTGGCCGCAGAGCAACACTTTATGCTTCGAATACGAGGACAACGCTCGGGCAGCTGCCCAAGAAGATACACTGCAGGGTATGAATGAGCAACATAAAGTTGTCACTAACACTTCTCAACGGGTACCCCGGCTGGTCAAACTACCTGGGGCGCCAATCAATGCACCACCGGCAAAGAAGGTAAGGGCCGCCCCTGATAAGCTAGATTCTGCTTACCCAATACCAGCCTTGCTTACCCAATACCAGCCTCAGAGTGCATATTCAACCAATAGTGCAGTTTTATATCAGAATGATACCCACTGGAACTATACAAAGTGATAATTGCAGTACTTGGTACCTCAGGTTACCAGGGGTTTGTAAGAAACAGGGCATCTAACGCTGTCGCAGTGCATTTAGCCACACTTCAGGATGCATGCAAAATGAGCACAGAGACCCAGGTTCCAGTCACGGCAGAGGAGTATCTTCCTATCTAGACCTACCTCGCATCTGGTCCAGACACTCATCGATGTGTCGTCTATGACCTAGACCTACAAAATTCTCTGGAGATGGTGGCCAGAAACGTCATATTAGGAACACATACTGCGTTTGCCGCACGTCGTATGGGGAACAGAGGAACTTTTCTAATCCCATTACAGGGAGCAGACACTCTTCCGAACAGATTCTACTACAACGGCCGCATAGTGGGATCAGAAACGTACGAGCCTAGACCGGTGCATTGTTGCAGTTGCTACAGAGAAGGCCATATGCAGAAAGTTTGTCCATATTGAGTTAACCCCGAATACATAACTGACTCGGGAGAGGTGAAATTCAAATGCGGCCTATGCAAATCTGATGATCACGATATCACTTCCTCTCAGTTCAGTTCAGTTCAGGCGTTCAGTCGTGTCCGACTCTTCGTGACCCTATGGACCATGTCACGCCACGCTTTCCGGTCTCTCACTATCTTCTTAACATCACATAGCTTCATCTGCAATGCCTCGAGAATGCCATCTAACCATCGCGTTCGCTGCCTACCCCTTCTCCGGCGACCCTCAACCTTTCCCAACATCAAATCTTTCTCCAGCGACTCCTCTCTTCTCATCAGATGACCAAAGTAGCTGAGCTTTAACTTTAGAATTTGACCCTCCAATGAGCAGTCAGAGTTTATGGTCGACAATATCGACTGATTTGATCTTCTGGACACTTCCTCTCAGATTTGTCAGACACTTCCTCTCAGTGTCTGACAAAAAAGCGAAAGCTCGAGCTAGCAAGGGCTGGACGATGGAAACAATGTGCACCGTTATTGGTTAAAAACAGATTTGCAGCTCTGGCAGAAGAGCTGTTTCATGATCCTCCTGAAGAAGAAGAGCCTGTAGCGGTGGTTGCACAGAACAGTGAATTTTTTGCTTCTACGCTGAAGGGTGGACAACGCATGAAACGGAGCACAATGACATTCACTGTTGAAGAATTTCTGGAACTTGAAGACTGCGCATGCCAGCAGGATGCAAAAGAAAAAAAAATTGCAGTGCTTTCAGCCCAAATTGCACAGCTGCGAAAAAGAAAGCGCGTATAGCCCAACGCCGAAAGGCGAGTTCAGAAAAACAAAGTTACGCTTGCCGGCAGTACGACAGCAAGGCTAGTGGCTGCTTCGAATTGTAAACGTGCTGCTAACACAACAATATAGGAGGCGGTACTGGACACACTTGCGCAACTGACACACCTCATTCAGAGCAGCATACATCTTGGATAGAAATAGCCGAAACAATAGGCATCATAATAAACAATGGAACTGCAGAGGGCTCTCTAATAACGATGGCAAAATCAAGACAAACTTATTGTATGGCAAGCTGCATTCACGGGCGTTTTTGATACAGAGATACAATGTGTTGTATTCAATAACAGGATATATAAGGTACTAGTGTCCTTCTATCCCTGATAAACGAGCAAAAGCAAAGGCCGAAACGCCAGGCAAAGCTGCCGTCTATATTAGATCCAACATTCCCCAAACACCACTTGACTTGAGCAAGTTGTGCAACACGCAGCAGGAAGTAGTTACTGTACTCACGCGTCCAAAGAAAACGCCCCTGATATTAGTGTCCGTGTACGCTTGTCCAAGAAACACAGTACTTAATCTTGGATGGGTTAAGCATATTCGCCATTCATACCCTGTAATTGCGATACTAATCGGCGGAGATTTTAACGCTCTGCACACTGTATAGGGACATGATTATGATTCTAAAAAGGCGTGATGAAGTTCATACTGCCTTCAAAGAAATAAAATTTACACTGCTAAATCATCCAGGCGACGCACCACTACCTGCAACACAAACCCACTCACCAGACTTGACGTGGTGGAAGGGCCTTGGTGCACCACAATGGTAGGCGGCATAAGATGCGTGGGATAGTAACCATGCCCCATTAGTATTGGTCTTAATTATGGACATATGAAGAAAATTGGAAAGAAATCTTCTGTAAAACACTGTGGTGGCGTACGGCAAGATACACGAACTCAATCAGTTAGCCCGAATATTCTTGTTACCACCCTACAACCTGTACTAAATAATCACACAATTACAACTACAATGAATGAAAATCAGCCAACTCCCGACCTTCCCCTTATGAAACTTTGGGCTCGCCGAAAACGGGACGAGATACTGAGTGATCGGCATGCTGAAGGTGTGGAAAGAAAAATTGTGGTAAACACAGGGATGGCACAGGCACGCCGATATGCAAAACAGCTGGCTCAAAGGAGATGGGATGACTGATGCAGCCGTTCGGGCTCAGGAACAGCCACCAAGGCTCTCTGGAGGACGTTCCGTGGCATGGAAAAGAGGCGACAGGTCAAAGATCACGCAGAAAGTTTTATAATCGCATTACAGCTCACACCAGAGGAGTTTGCAGATCAGGCTGCTGCCTTTTTCTTTCCGAACTGTGCGCAGTATCCGGCGCCTTCACCGACAGTGGATTCGGGTAATAAAACAGGAATAACATCACCATTTGCCAAATTGAAATTATTGGCTGCTATAGAAGAAGCGAATGGTAAAACTGCGCCTGGGCATGACGATGTTCCGTATGAAGTATTCAAGTATTTAGAACGAACTGCAGTTTAGAGCTTGTTGCGTCTTGTAAAGTGGTATGGCAAGGAGGACAGATTCAACTCGGCTGGAAACACTCGGTGATGGTCCAAATACCAAAGGCGGGCAAACCTCCCATAAGCCTGGAATCTTTGCGGCCTATCTCGCTAACACCTACAATTTGCAAGGTTTATGATAAGATTATAGTCACCCGTCTGTCATGCTGGTTGGAAAGTAATCAAAAATACCATGCTCGAAAAATTCCGTTCCGAACAAACCTTGGCACAGAAAATGGACTGGCTATGCTAGCTGAAGAGGTCATACACGTGTCACCTTATAGGCACATTGTGCGCACTGTAGTGGATACCGACGTGGCGAAGGCATGCGACAACGTGTTACATGCCAAGATTCTTAGCAACATTGAATGTATGGGCATTCCTATGCAGTTTATAAACACAGTACATAATCTGCTTAAGGACAGGAAGTTTTCTATCCGGATGAACGAAAAACAAATCGGCAACTACAACTCGAACGGAGGCGTGCCGCAAGAGGCAGTGTTAGCACCTTTGCTATTTAATATTGCACTGATCCCATTTGCAGAGCCATTTGCAGAGCCATTTGCAGAGTTTGCAGAGCGCAGTAACTTAAGAATCATGAATGCTTTCTTCAGCAAACGGAAGAACCAGAAATGGACATGGAAAAGTCCTAACGGGGAGAGTAAAAATGAAATTGACTTCATATTGTGTTCAACCCCCGCCATTATGCAAGAGGTAGAGGTAATCGGGAAAGTGCGACGCAGTGACCACAGGATGATGAGGTCCAGAATCAGCCTAAATCTGACGAAGGAACGCAACAGAGTAGTAAGAAAGAAACCCATCAACGAATTAGCGGTGAGGGGGAGGGCAGAAGAGTTCGGGGTCTCGCTACAGAATAGATATTCAGCTCTTACCGAGGATGACGACATTACCCTAGAAGCAATGAACAATAATTTCAGAGATATCATTACTGAGTGCGCTGTAGAAGTAGGCGGTAGGATAGTTAGAGAGGATACCGGTAAGCGAGTATGAAAGCTTCCAATCCAACAGACCAGATAGAATTGGCCGAGATATCAAAGCTAATCAATAAGCTCAAGGTGGCCGAGATTAAGGAAGTATAACATGAAGAAAATTCAGCATGCTGTAAAGAACGGGGGGAGCCTTAAAGAGGTAAAGAGGAAAATTGGCATAGGCAAGAACCAGATGCATGCAATAAGGGACAAGGCGGCAACGTCATCCCGAATATGGACAAGATGGTTAAAGTAGAATGTCGGTGACCTGAGTTATTTCTCTGACCCACTCTGCACGCTTCCTATCTCTTAATGTTACCCCTACCATTTTCGTTCCATAGCCCTCTGGGTTGTCCTCAACTTAAGTAGCACTCTCTTGGTTAGTCTCCACGTTTCAGCCCCATAGGTGAGTACAGGTAAGATGCAACTGTTATATACTTTCCTCTTTAGCGATACCGGTAAGCTGCTAGTCATAATCTGTGAGTGCTTGCCAAATGCGCTCCATCCCAATCTTATTCTTCTTGTTATTTCTTTTTTATGGTTCGGATTTGCGGTTCCCACCTGTCCTAAGTAGACATGTTCGCCTACTACTTCTAGTACTTCGCTACCTAATGTAAACTGCTGTTCCTGCTGGAAATTAAGGAGAAGAAATGGGCATGGGCAGGACATGTAGTGCGAAGAGAGGATAACCGATGGTCGCTTAGGGTAACAAACTGGATTCCAAGGGAGGGAAAGCGTAGCAGGGGGCGGCAGACAGTTAGGTGGGCGGATGAGATTAAGAAGTTCGCAGGGGCCAAGTGGATGCAGCTAGCACAGAACCGGGTTAAGGGGAGAAATACGGGAGAGGCCTTCGCCCTGCAGTGGGTATAGTCAGGCTTATGATGATGATGATGATGATGATCATGTGGATTATCGTCTACAACGGTAGTTATGTAGTTTTGATTTTCAAAGTTTCCTCACTTCATTCTTCGATGAGATGCATCACGTAACGCGTCGCTTTCTGCTCGTATTGAGGTTTATATGTGCTTTGAGGTGCTGCACGTTCTACATACCGTACATATAACGGCGCTTTCTAGCCCAAGTATCTCGTCATCCTTGTATGTTGTGCGAATGTAGGTGTAGGCTCCTGTTCGTGCTTTCAGTGAGATGCTATGATGTCCGCGCTACGTCGTAACGAAAGTGCTGTGTGAGACTACAAGAGTGCCGGGATGATGTGACGCGTGCGCCGATGTCCGTACGGACATCAGCGTGTCCATTAATGATCGCCTATATTTGGAGTGCATTACAGTGTTCATTAGGTGCAGTGGTAAGTCCAAAAACGTGGCGTAAAGAGTTCACACGCACTGTGCAATAGTCATACGACAATAAGTCATCGACAATTTGTTATCAGACTTCACTATAGAGCTCAAAACTCCGAAAATGTGATGCTTCTCAAAGTACACGCCTATTTTTACAATACTGCGTTTTGAAGCTTCGGAAAAAAATTATTATGATAATACTTTAACTTGGCCTTGCACAAAGTTGTTGGGAATACATGTGATAGTTTTTGCATGTTGGAGTAGACAGAAAAATAAGTGCCCAGCCCACACTGTCGAGATACGCATTACTACATGTAAAATGGTTCAGGCCTCTATGAAATATTAGCTGTCTGGCACAGCATCTTCCTAAATGTTCAGGCTTTGGACTACTGTTGAAAGCCACTTTATCATTAATAAAGGGTCCATTGTGGTTTATGTGTTAATGCCTAGTGCTTTTTCAATGTATTATGTTCTTTTTTTTAGTTTTCTCCTTAATTTCTTTTGCTTTTTGATGCTAGACAAACACCAATTGTACGCTTTTAAACTTCTCAGTCCCAAGTTGAAGATGAATACATGCCATGGATGTGACAGCTGTAATGCTGGAAAGGTCGGCGCGTATAGCATGTACGTCACACTGAGACATCTCAGCGACGCGTTCAGGTACTTGCCCCAAGGTCGTGATATTTATCTCAGTGATGGCAGCCGCACTTTGGTGGAGGTTAAATGCAGACGCATTTGTTTCCTGCGAGATGTCGACGCAAAGTACAATGTCCAGGCGGTCAATTTATCTAGAGCTCTCCCCTGCAGTATTCTTCATAGCTACATATGTCACTTTAGGATGTGAAACCCTACATGCCACAGGTAGGATGTGTTGTTTTTTAGTTGTTGCAACCTGTTGTCTATGTTGCGCAACATTTGGCTAACTGTAGTTCTCAAACAGTTGCTGAAGATGAAACCAAAGCAGTTCTTGGCATGGTTTCCCACATGGATTAATTTGATAATTGCAGTTCTTTAAAACTTGAATCACTGCTAGACAGTTCAAATAGCAGGCAGTTGAATCACAGGAATGATGTGGATCATGCAAGTCAGTTGACAAATGGAAAGTAATGGTCCCCTCCATGCAGGCACAGGCCATCATCATCATCATCAGCCTGACTATACCCAATGCAGGGCGAAGGCCTCTCCCATATTTCTCCAATTAACCCGGTTATGTGCTACCTGCATCCATCTGACCCATGCGAACTTAACCTCATCCGCTTTCTGCCGCCCCCTGCTACGCTTTCCCTCCCTTGGAATCCTGTTTGTTACCCTAAGCAAGCACAGGTGCCCTTAGATAAATGCCTAATCGGGTGTGTGATTGTGACACATAAAAAGGGTCAACAGAAAGCCATTTGGAGCCAGTGTGATATTCTCCATGGCTTTCCCTCCCTTGGAATCCTGTTTGTTACCCTAAGCAAGCACAGGTGCCCTTAGATAAATGCCTAATCGGGTGTGTGATTGTGACACATAAAAAGGGTCAACAGAAAGCCATGTGGAGCCAGTGTGATATTCTCCATGAAGGCTAAAATAAAATTGTACAACAGCTGCTGTCCATTGCAGAAACATTTGGTCATTTTGTGTGTGATTAACTGACTATGAATAGCATTTTATTCAGAGTATGATGTGATATATAATATCTGGCTTAGCATCCTAAAACAACTATGAGGGACGCAACAGTTGAGGTCTCCGGTACAATTTCGACCAAGTGGAGTTCTTTTACATGCACTGACACCGCACAGCGCGTGACAGCCTATTGTTTTGCCTCTGTTGAAATGCCTCTGCTATGGCTGGAATCAAATCTGCATCCATGGGTTCAGGAGCCAAGCAGTACCGAGCCAGCACAGCGGGGTCAAGTAACAAAATGCACGCAATCACATTGCAGGGACGCACCAGTTGAGGGCTCCGGTACAATTTCGACCAAGTGGGGTTCTTTTACATGCACTGACACCGCACAGTGCGTGACAGCCTATTGTTCTGCCTCTATTGAAATGCCTCTGCTATGGCTGGAATCAAATCTGCATCCATGAGTTCAGCAGCCAAGCAGCACCGAGCCAGCACAATGGGATCAAGTAACAAAATGCACGCCATTACATTTCCTTCTGGCGTGTGGTTTCCTTCACAGAACTATTGTATACAAGAAAAAGTAAACAGCAAGAAAAAAACAAGTTTTATTGCACATTATATTCACATACCGGTAAACATTCTCTAGGGATAAATTTCTCATAATGTTTGCATGGAAACAATGAACATCTTACAAAAACGAAACAATGCACATACTGCACTCCAGTTGTTAATGGGCAAGGTTGCATCTATGCTACTACGCTGCACTTCTCGTAAAAAAGGACCACAAGCCCCCTCGGCTTTGGCCAATCATCTGATAAAACTAAGAGACACACTACAGATTGGTCTTCTCGAAACATATCTTCATTCGTTGCATTTCAATTTAATGCCTTTCCACTGAGCTTCAACTGTTGCCAGCATTACTAGTCACCCATCTTTTGCAAAATATTTTATTACGCTGTTCAGATCAGCATCCTTGTTAACGATGGTCTCGGCATTCTGGATGCTATCATTTTCACATCTTCCTCACCTGGAAGAATGAAAAAAATGAAGAAGGCCTTGAGCAGACACAAAAATTAGGGAATTAGAGAGGAACCTAATCACCACATGTAAGGTTATAATGCACAAGCGTTCATGGCTCTTGTGTGCAGATTCCACACTGGATTCCCATTCATTTACATGCCCTTTGCTGCAAACTTCTTCACTAATTTCTTAATTCATTTCTTTGTTATCTCACACATACTCAATAGCATATGGTCGTAGGCTGCCCTGTTATGTGATAGACCGCCTGACGTAGACCTCTGTAAGCCTCGTGTTAACCAAACTGTACAAACATGCCTCCATGGCTTAGGAGTAACCTTTCTTACTCGAAGCTGAAACGTCCCGAAACATATTTCGAAACATAACTTTGTAAGCTCGAGTTAACAGCACCTGCCCTGTCATGCGGCCTCGTGACAGTTGGCTCGTAGTACGTTTGGCTCGTGCACAGGGTCTGGCAGTTAATCATGGTGGCTGACATGCATAAAAAATACATTTTTGCACAAACACTGGTGGCAAATGGTCAAGTGATACACTGCAGATTCTGAAATGTATCCCTATATTCATGCAAGGGCGGCATCATCACGTGGAATAATCAAGATTTCTTTTGGTACCTGCAGCTACATGGCACTTTAATGCCCATTAAAGGAGCACCTCAGACAATGGTTGTTGTTACCACAAGACCTGTTCTAACAGCGTGGTGGCACCATTCCACTGAGCGGTGGACATATATTTGCATACCTTAGATAGCTCATTATTATGGGTCTCGTTTATTTTTATGACTTCCAAGGAGTGTTTGTAGTGAGAAGTGCTACACTTTATGAAAGCGGGACAGCTGTCTTGAAAGTGATGAAAAGAAATAACCAGGTTACCTTACCACAACACTAAATTACAGAGTGTGAATATGCTGCATGAAGATCCAAAAAGCTTGTACAAAGAAAATTGAGAGTGAAATAGTAGGTTTTTTGAAACATTGAAATAAACAACAAACTAAACTTTGTCAAACTATCATCGAGGAATGTAAATCATGCAGTCATCAAAAACACATCATGGAGTACATTGTAAGTCGTCTTCAAAAGACACACCCACACCTGACACAAAGCTTCATACTTATGAAAGATGACAAACCAATATGCAATGAGTGTGGATGTGAAATAACAATAAACCGTATCTTTCTTACATGTGTGCCAGACTCGAGAAAATAAGAAGAAAACATTTTGAACAATTTTGCAACATCCCTTTCCATCCCAGCATGATCTTAGGAGAGACTGCCCTAGTCCGAATTCTCTGCATTTTTGGTTTCCTAAAATGAACCAATGTTCCTGAAAGAGCCACATCCTGAAGACCTCTAGCCATTACACACAAGATAAATACATTAAACCTTATTCGTGGTGCGTGGCAGCATTAGTCGCTTATGCATCATAAAAGCAACACAACGCTTATAAGCTTTCGGTCTGGTGTGGTCCTTATTCACGTGACAGCGCTGTCATGCGAGTCTAATGTCTCAGCGATCGGAAAGTGACCTTTTCCAAATGCTAGCATAAATTTAAAAACTGTGAAGGCAATTCTACAGATCTCTAAACACGCGCGGGTGTTTGGTTTCGACTGGAGTACTCAACTGTTTTATCAGCGTCCACCTGTTTTGTTTGTTGGAATGTCTGTAGTGAGAGTGTTGAAGAGAGGACATTTTTGAACAGTGCGTTTCTGAAGGCGTTGTGTTACGGGGCCCACAAAAAGCAGCTGAATGTCAAACGCCGCCTAAGTAGGTTTTCTAGCAAGACACGGGTATAGCATGAAAAATCACTCCTCCGGACCAGCGCTGGCCGCGGACTTGAAAGGTGAATGGTTCGAACTTTTAGCTACTGACCATACCTGAAACAGTGAGTTGTGCATGGTCAAGGCAGAATGTTCGCACTGTGCACTGGTAGCTATCGATTTCGCCCCCAATATTATGAAACTCCGTCCTCTCTTCGATCATTGATACGTCCACAGTGAAGCATTTATGCACATCAAGGTAGGCCAGCCGTATGAACACCGATGCGTGGTTGTAGCAACGATCGCTTGCATGACACTCTCTGCACAATTCCAAGAATCAGCATCAGCAACGAAATGAGCAGCGTACATTTTCTACCGCGTACCGAAGCCCGGCGACGCATGCATATCTCCCGCGCTCGTTTCAAAGCTGCGGCCGTTCAGTCGAGTCCCGCTAGCCTCGAGCATGCGGGTGTTTAAATTACATGTACGCAAACCTCAACTAATGGAAAAGATGCAGGCGAAGTACTTGTCTAGACTTCCACTAAATACCAAAAACATTGCTGTTTGTAGGGAAGTGGATCATTCGCGCTTCTGGCTTTCCGGTTGTGCACTTCTGTATTGCGGTAAAGCGGGTCTTCGCCTCGACGAGTCGACGTGCAGCTCGCCACTGTAGCAGCTAGGAATAGCTTGCTAGGAATAGCTTGCTTGCATTACGGGCAGATCAAAGTGATAGTCTAGTTCGAAGCGAAAACTCGTGAATGTGCGTGTCTCGGTGCAAGCTGGTGGAGCTGGTGCAGGAGGTCACATCGCCTGCGGCTATGTGCGTGACAAGCGATGGTTGCCGTACACAATCCTGACCGAAGACTGTAATATATCTTCGTAGCATCTCATCGAGATGTCGCGGCTAGCTGGATCATAGCGTAGCAAGCGGAATTAGGCATAACATACGCATTCGACGTGCATATAGCCATGAGCCTGTATATCGACGTCCGCCCTATCTTCACGAGAATCGAATGAGTACGTCGGACGTATCTTTAGACACTTCGTTTTATATATCCTCCTTGGGCAGGACATGTAGTGCGAAGAGAGGATAACCGCTGGTCGCTTAGGGTAACAAACTGGATTCCAGGGGAATTAAAGCGTGGCAGGGGCGGCAGGAAAGTTAGGCGGGCGGATGAGGTTAAGAAGTTCGCAGGGTGGATGCAGCTAGCACAGAGCCGGGTTAATTGGAGAAATATGGGAGAGACCTTCGCTCTGCAGTAGGTATCGTAAGGCTGATGATGATGATGATGGTCAAATTGGCGTGGAAATTAGCTGACAGAAGTGCGGTTCGTGATACACGCCGATGATGTCATGATTTGGTCTACTCATAAACAAGCTGAGAGGCAGAATCTGTATCTGCAAGAGGCTTTAAATGCAATAGATGAGTAAATCCAAGATGCAGGTCTGGAATTGTTACCTCATAAGTCCAGCTACATTCTTGTTGCAAACAAGTATGAAAGATAATAAAGGCAACGCAAAGAGTCACCCTAAGGAGTGGAAATCAGGCATTGCAAGATGTGGACGAATTGAGAGTTCTTGGCGTAGAGATTCACAAATCCGGCAAAGAAACACAATGGCTTGATAAAACGCATTTCGCCTAGAGGATAAGGACCTCGAGCGGACATGGCAAGACACCTTGTACAATCGGTGTTACAGCCGAGGTTAATATACCAGGCCCAATTCTAAAGACCCAAAAGGCGGAATTGGAAAACAATAAATAGAAACGCAATGCCCACAATTACGGCCTCAGCAAACCTTACCCCTATTTATATTCTCCAATAGTTTTCACAGCTGAGTACGTTGACAGAATTAATTGAACAACAAGAGGCAACAAGGAATATGAAGCGAAATTATGTTATGCCAACAGCATCTTTGTATAATGAAGTGACAGTGCAAATACCGTCAATGGTTGACCCCCCTCCGTGTTAATTCACGATTTTTACAACGAACAAGACTACTCGGTTTCGTCGCAAGTAAAACCTGGCATCTCGACCTGATGTACTACCAGGTGTCTCTATTGCATATACGGACGCATCAATTATAAATAATGGCAGTAGAACAGCAGCTACAGCCCATAAAAGTAAATAATGAATATATTTCAGAATACCCGGACCCGCTTGTGATGGAACTGTATGCAATCCACGATGCCATGGAGGCCATAAATAAAATGGATTCCATAACAGAAATCCGCATCTATACAGACACCTTAGCCGCCATTAAACAACTGAAGAAAGTGACGACGACATTACGCATCCCCCAGGAAATCCACGCGCTCAAAAAAAAGGAAGATACGCATCCAGATACATTGGTCACAAGACGATACTGAGAACGCTGAGCAGAGAGAAGCCGACCATCTCACACACGAAGCACCAAACAGTAATTCCCTCCCCCCCCCCCTCTGGATCCCGTTTGATGCCCGCTCCACTGTTCCCATCTTAGCATCCCCTTTAAGGAAAAGTATGTACTTTCCCCTCCCTCATAACTTAGGGAGATTGGAGGAGGTTTCCATTAGAAGGATAAGAGCTGGGGTGGCCCTGACTCCGTCGGCAACATGCCAATGGGAATCTCAAGCAGACATCGGACCAAGTGGATGTTCGCCACCTGCTGTGGACTTGTGCAGGGACAAGGGCATGAAGGACACATATTCTGCAGGAAGTGGGACTTACCGCAACAAGGGAAGTGGTCTTCTCCAAATGGCTCACCGACAACGATAAGAGCAGGAGCCTTCTCCAGTTTCTTACGCAAAATAATTTACATGGGTCATTATAATGGCAGTAATGCCTTTTGGCAAAGTTGCGTAATGAAAAAAAGCTTCTTTGGGTAATTTTTAACATTGTATCAAGACGAAAGCTTTTAACTGATGATACTCTTGGCCACAATTCTGTCACACACTTTTTTTTTCGAAGAGTTTGCCTTTTGGCAAAGTTGCGTAATAAAAAAAAGCTTCTTTGGGTAATTTTTAACATTGTATCAAGACGAAAGCTTTTAACTGATGATACTCTCGGCCACAATTCTGTCACACACTTTTTTTTCGAAGAGTTTGCCACAAGGCATAAGTTGAGAAAGGGGGAATAGGATGCAGGAGAGAGAAAGGTAAAAGAAGGTGTGAAGTCCAGTTGTGCTTATGTATTCGAGAAGGTTGGCAGTATAGCGATTGTCCATTGTCCATTTCTCATAATCACTATCGCGATTCCACCGCAGGCCCACCTTCATGATTATCCGTTGCCTAATGTGCGTCGTTGATGGACACGTCCACAACAAGTGACGCACATCGCAGACGTCAGGTGGAGTCTCACAGTGAGGGCACCTGTCAGTCACTGGTAGATCTTTTTCCCGCCATCGATGTCGAAAAGATAGGGTCAGAGCCGCCCGTGCCCGGATCCGGCGCACTGTCACCTCCTCCTGCCGAGTAAGACTACGGGGCAGAGGGTGCGAACACGGAGGAATGAGAGCGCGTGTTCGCTGGCGCAGAACTTGCGAATCGGAAACGTGGGACAGGAACGGATCTGGGGGAAGAGGGGAAGTGGTGGATCGTCTGATGTGTTTATATGCGTCATAGCATCTGCTTGTATGTTATGTGGATCGCGAAATTGGCCGCGAATCCAGTGTATGCGAATAGGACATGGGTACTTTGAACATAGCAAATGTATGGACTGTGTTATTTGGAATGTGCGTCGAACGGCCTTAAGCTGTTTAAGGGCAGTGAGAGAGTCTGTGTAAAGTTGAACTGCATTGAATGTAGGAACTGGTGGAAGGGAATGTATGGCATTGTAAATTGCTTGAAGTTCCAGTGCCAGAGGGGTGCACGTATCCGCGGTATATGTCACGTAAGTGTTGAGATGCGGATGAGAGGGACTATACACAGAAGTAACTCCTCGATCTGCAGTATGTGATGCATCGGTATATAATATGCACCCTTCAGGCAGATGTGCTGATGATACCGACGGGGAAGCAGTGGGGCGATTGTCCGTGAGCTGGAAGTACGACCATGGAGGTAGTGTCTTTAAATGATGTAGTTGTAAAGACTGTTAGCGAGCTCTGTTTGCCATTCGCTGATCAACGAGTTCAGTGAGCGTATTTAGCTGGGCATGCTCCTGAAGTATGGTATGGGTGTTAGGCGGGGAAGATATGTAATTGCGCGCATAGCCTCACGATTGATGGCCTCAAGGGAGTCCCACTGTCTGCGGGTGAGACGTTGAAACTGTGCCTGGTATAATATACGTGGCTGGAGGACAGAGCGAACAAGCTGGCGGGCCGTGTGAGCACGCGCGCCGCCAGAGCGCATAGCTATGCGACGAATGAGACCTAAAGTAGCGTGAGCGGTCTTACGGATGGCTGTCAGCCACGGGGTGCCAGTCCCAGAGGAATGAAGAAGAAGACCAAGAATGCGAACGGTTTGTACCTGACGAATTGGGGTATTATCTATCATGAAATTTATAGTGGGAGCTTTCCGTAAGCCAGCTTTATTTCCAATTCGAATGAAACGGGATTGTGTATGCGAAAGAGTTAGGCCCAAAGGAGGGAGGCGAAATGTCAATACATCCAGCACATGCTGGAGGGCCGCCTGATGGACAGACGTATCTGGATGACATCACCATAAGGTTATATCATCGGCATACGCAAGCACGCGTATAGAAGGGATGGCCTCCAGGGCTCGAACAAGTGGAATGAAGTCCACATTAAATAATGTAGGGGCGAGAACGGAGCCCTAGGGCATTCCTCTGTTTGAGGGGAAGTGACCAAAGGGCTTTCCATGGACACGCACACTGAATGTTCTATTTGTTAGAAAGGCATGAATGGCGAGGAGAAACCTGTGAGGAAGACCAAGAGTTTGTAGGGAGGCAAGAATGACTGAGTGAAGGATGTTATCATATGCCTTTGTTATATCTGTAGAAATCACAGTTCTAACAAGATGACTCTGCGGAGAGTGGTGAAGCACGTCAGCAGCCAAAGTAGCAAGACCGTCCTCCGTTCCTATTTGCGGGCGGAAGCCAATTTGGGATTCTGGATAACAATCATGGGATTATAACCACCACGATAAGCGAGTGGCGAGAATGTTTTCGTAAAGCTTGCAGATTGTTGGCGTCAGGGAAATTGGACGAAGGGCCGAGAGAGATACTGGAGGATGACCTGACTTCGGTATTGAAACAATAGAATGCTTCCATTCGTCCGGCATGACACCAGAATGCCACACGTCATTGAATGCGTCAAGCAGGGCCTGCAAAGCAGTCCCTTCCAAGTTGCGGAATAAGGAGTTAGGTATGCCGTCCTGCCCGGGAGCAGAGTTAGATTTGAGGCGTTCAATGGCGGCCAGCCGCTCTGCCATGTTTAGGTCAGACGTAATCGCATCGGGGGGTTCGGTAACCGGTAAGCAAGGTGGAGAAGTTGAGGTGGAATCATAGTGGGGAAAAAACTGTCTGGCCGCCTGTTTTGCAAATGTGTCCTCATCTACATTCATAGCAAGGCGAATGCTCTCTGAATAATCAGAAACTTGAGAAGAGCGCTCCATGGCGTGAAGCACTCTCCAAAGTTGTCGATTACTCTGCTTTGAGGACCAGCGCTCACACCATGAAGCCCAACGTTGCCTTCCTAGACGCTTTTCATACCGCCTCGCACGCTCGGTAGCCCGATGAAGAGCGGGGATAGCCGATGGGTCATCGGGGTTACGAGCAGCATAATGATCTGCCTGGCGACGCAAAGCCCAAAGATTCAGGAGGTGGATGTCCGGGTTTGGCTCGTCTTCATTTACAGTGGTGGTAATCGTGTGGGACGCAAGAACAGCAGAGAGAGTAGACAATGCTGATGATGGGGTGAAATCAGATAAGCGATTGTCTGCGCGTACAGAGTCCCATGATGTTATTCGTACGCTACGGCGTATTTTATGTATCCGCGAAGGAGTGAGAGAGATAAAGATAGGACTGTGATCACTACCCCAGGTATCTGGTTCAACAGCCCAACGAGGGCTACCAGGGCCTAACCACCAAGTCAAATCAGGTGAATAAGGCCCACCTCGTGGACGGGTAGATGTATGCGGGTGGTTTAAAAGATGAAAAGAATTATCTGAAAAGCTTCCCTGGATCTGTGCACCCCTGGGAGAATTCGATGGGTAACCCCACGAGGTGTGTGCGCCGTTGAAGTCTCCACCGACTAGAATAGAGATACCTGAGTAGGTAGAACGCAGAAAACGAACCCATCCAAGATTGGGAGATGCGGAACCAGGACGGCCATAAAAGGAAACTAGTATAAGTGGCGTGCGTACAGGCTTAACTAGGAGTGCTACCACCTCTTGGCGTGTGTTACACCAGCGTGAAAGGTCGATCGGTGTGTGGGGAACTGAAGTGTGAATATAAATTGCAGATTTACCTGGGCTGAGGGAAGAGGTGATACAACGGCGATCAGAAATGGAAGGTGAATGGTAAGCGCAGAATCCTGAAAGGGGAGGAAGTGAGTTATGCTCTTGAAGTAAGAAGGCCCACGCCTTTAGCTTTTTGTCGCGAAGACGGATGTTCACTTCAGAGGCCTTATTCGCAAAGCTTCGACAATTCCACAGTGCATTATCCATTGCGAGGCCGAAGAGCTTCTACGATGAGGGAGGTCACCTGCTCCATAAGGGCTAATATTTTATCCACTGTCGGGGTATTCCGGGTTAACGTGTTATCTGCACGTGATTGTGGTTTGATGCTTATTGGAGATGATTCATTTGAAATCTTATCACGAGGTATTATAGTTCTTCGAGAGGGGTGAGAGCGACGCTGTTCTCAGAGCTGGGTGAGTTCGTCTAGACGTTGGCGAGCCTCTGCAATGGCATTGTCTAAAACAGCGTCTTCATCTGCGGCATCCACATGTGATTGGTGCACTGGCCGTTTTGGTGTACCATTTGATCCACGAGGGTGGGTCGCTTGTGCGTATGAACCATGCTGAGAAGACGTATGATGAGCAGGTGGGTCAAGTAAAGGAAGTGCAAGGAAGTCGGTTTCATCACATGTAAGAGCAGCGAAGCGATTACTTGTAGGAATATCTGCTTTTCCAGGCGGCTTGCGCGACGGCCTCGTTCGCTTCTTGGACAAGCGGGGGAGCGCATGTCATGGTCCGCCGATTTGCATAGGGCACAAAGCGATATTGGTTCGTTCATGTCGGCCACAGCTGCCGGAATATGGCAGGTATTTTGCATGTGCCCTTCTTTATGGCAGTGATAACAAAATATACGACGAGGTCGGAAGGGCTGTGGTTTGATAATCGCATCATAATAGGTTAGGTACTCAGGCAAAGTCATCGGGCCTTGTAGGGCGAGTAGGTATGAACCCCGGCGCCCCAGAGGCCGTGCTTGCAACACTGCGTGAGTTGAACAGCGAATGTTTGCTCGCACCTCCTCAGAAGGCCTTCTGCTGTCAACATGGTGAACGACGCAGCGGAGGGTGTCAGGGCCAGAGACAAAATATATTTGCACTGGGACATACTCATTCGCATCCAGGGAAATTTGAGTAACTGCACACATTTTCTGGGCGTCCACCAAGGATGGCAAATTCACCGTAATGGTGTTCGATGGGCGATGGACGACAAATCCACAGTAGTTAGTAGAACCTAGAACTTGGTCAATTGTGGCTTGGACACACCGGGGAGGGATAGTCGTTATATCAAAGCGCAATGTAGGCTTGATGGTGACGCGGAACGAGTTAGCAGCAAGTGGAAGCGAGGCTCGACTCACTGGCGGCATCTGTGGTGGTGTCAGGGGCTGACACGCTGTAGTTGGCCTTGGAAGGGAAGACTGAATCGGTGCGACGGGCACAGTTCCTTGAGGGAGGGTTACAGGCACAGAGGCGGCGGAGCAATCCATGGGACAAGCCGAAGTCGTTCCATCCGAAGACGAAGCAGACTGGGGGCATGTAGGCGTTGATGATTGCGTGGACGTGGATGTTGCGCCAGGTTGTAACACAGCGGAAATCCGCACAGCTGTCGTCGGCGGAGCAGAATCCATGCAGGCGCGTAGCCCAGCCTCGCTCGGCAACGCCAAGCTAAGCCTATAGCTAATGGGAGGTCACATCCGGTTAGGTGGCAATTAACAAAATGTAGTCACCTGGAGTCAAGTCAGTGAAACTGATGCCGCCATCGACGTAGCTTTGTAGTGAACATATCATAATAGTAATTGTATGAAGAAGAACTGAACAAGGATAAATGGGTACGCCTTAGTTCGCAGATGAGCCAATGTTTCGACAAGTTGACTTTTCTTCGTCTGGGCAAAAGAGATCATCACTGGCAGGAGTTTAAATACACTTTTGCTTCCGAAGAAGAAAAGCTGGGCAGTAGAAAGTGGGTGCGAAGAAAGTAGGTGTGAAGGAGTGGGGAGGAGAGGATGGGTGAGAAGAAAGTGGGTCATGAAGTGAAAGAAAAAAATAAAAAAGAAAAAAGAAAAAATCTTTGGTATATTTTTATTAGCCTGGAACCAGGGATTCTGTGGCCTGCAAAAGAAGTAAAAGCGGCAGTACCAGGAAAAACTACAATACCGGGTAAGTGATTAGTCACCACTTAAGCGGGTTTGGGGCAGATACTCCTTACAAAGGGACTGGCTATGCAAAGGGCCCTGATAAGGCATATATCTAGGAGGACAATTCCTAAAAGGTAGGGGGGGAGGGGGGATACAAAGTCGCAGAATAGTAACCGCACAATGAAATACAACTAAAAAAAAGTAAACCTAAGTATGTATCTCAACCTGGAACTCGAGATCCTGTTGCCTGCAAAAAAGTAATCGCGGCAGTACCAGGAAAAACCACAGTACCGGGTAGATTCTTAGTCACCATGCACTTAGGCGGGTTTGGTGCAGATACACCTTACAAAGGGACAGGCTTTGCAAAGGACCCTGATAAAGGATATATCTAAGGGGGACAATTCTTAAAACTTTCTGCAAAGGGGGGGGGGGGGGGAGAGGGAGAAGTACAAAGTCACAGGATAATAACCCCACAGAGAACCGCAACTGACTTGAAAAAAAAGATAATAATAAAAAAAAATAAAAAAAAATGTTTGAGGAAAAATTCAAGCAACAAGTGATGAGGAGGAAATGTGTTTAGAGGAACATGTAAGGTTATGCTTTTGCGGAAAGGAATAGAGTGTACATGCGTTGTCAATAAACTGTACAATTAACGTTGTGTGGGATTGATTTCCCGAACAGTTCTGATGCAGAGGGAATATACCTAAGGGATTCTACCGTTCCCTTAGGTATATTTATTCCTGCTGGTTCCAATGCTTTAAATTTATGAGTTAGATATGCCTCTCTATATTTTCTGTTCCTTGCACATTCAAAGCCTGACTGAAGATACATAATTTAATTTCTTCGAACTTATGGTCTTTCTAATTGAAATGCTGGGAAACCGCTTTCGGGATGTTTTTGCCTGCTTCGGCTCCATGTCCACTAAGCCGTATGTTCATTGGCTGCCCTGTCTCTCCGATGTACAGTTTATGACAGAAGGAGCATTCTAGAAGGTAGATAACGTTTGAAGACGTGAAGTTAAAGCCTGATTTTATGTCAAAAGTGAAATCGCTTGCATTACTTTTAACCGTGGTGTCTTTTTGTATATGACTGCACGTCTTACACCTAGGTCGAGAGAAAGGGTGTCGTTGTGTTGGATGCTTGTTGTCGAGTTTAGAATGTACTAGAATATCTCTGAGGTATGCGTTACGTTTGTATGTTACCCTTGGTGCCTCCGGAAATATCTTCTTCAGGCGTTCACAACATGTTAGAATTGAATGGTATTTCCGCAGAATATTGTTTATGTTTGGAAGGGCATTGGAGTATTTAGTTACAAAAGAAGGCTGGCGTTCATTGTTGGCATTTGGTCGTTTCGTGAGCACATCGTTGCGGTTTAAAGTGCTTGCTTTCTTCGAGGGCCATATTTAGGGAGTTACCGAGATAGTTTCTCTGGATTAGTTTTGCTTTCAATGAATGTAGTTCGTTTAGGTAGACACTATCATCACTACATATTCTTCTAAGCCGTGTCGCCTGTCCTACAAATATTCCTCGCTTACAATATCTCGGATGATGACTCGTAAAATCTAGGTATTGTTGCTTATCCGTTGGCTTTCTGTACAAAGAAGTTTTAAGTTTTCCATTTTCCACTGACACCGTGGTGTCGAGAAAGCCGACTTTTAATTGCGACGACTGACAAGTGAATTTAATGCTAGTGTGATGATTATTAAGATGCGACACGAACGACTGAAGTGATTCTGATCCATGCTGCCATGACATGAAAATATCGTCAATATAGCGAAGGTATATAAGTGGTTTTTCCGGGAATGAATTTAGTATATTGGATTCTAGAACTCCCATGAATATATTCGCGTAAGTCGGCTAGAATAGAGTACCCATGCTGGTTCCAAATATCTGCAAATAATGGGATGAATCGAACTCGAAATAATTTAGGGTTAGAACCAGTTTAAGGAGCGAGAGATAAACTTCAGAGGCATGTGGATGGTGGTTATTGATTATTATATGGGAGAGGGCGTCGATACCTTCATCGATAGGAACATTAGTGTAGAGTGCCGCGACGTCAAGTGTGACAAGTATACAATCATCTGCAAGATTGGTGGTGTTATTAATACGTTAAATAATTCGGAGAAAGTGAGGTGCGTCCAGCACAAACAAACGAAGAAAGCTGGGTCGGGAGGTCTGCTAGGTTGTCATTTAGGAATATTGAGAGGTTTTCTGTGGGCGTATTATTGTTAGAAACAATTGGTCTTCCTGGTAAGTCTGTGGTAAACAACGCTTCTGCGGAAACGTTATGGATCATGGGCAGTAGGTAAAATCGACCTGCTTGTTTGTTTGACGGCTGAAGAAATTTATAGTCCATCTCGGTAATTAGTTCCCTGGCTAATAGACCTGTTATTTCAATCAAGATGACTTCACCGAACTGTTCTGTCGGATCGGTATTTAACTTTTCGTAGTGGCAAGAGTTGTTAAGCTGTCTATATGCCTCTTTTTGTAATTTTCAACAGGGAGAATCACTATGCTACCACCTTTGTCTGCAGGCTTGATTACTAGGTCAGTTCTAGAAGCTAGGTTGTCACGAGTTGCTCTTTCAGTTATAAAGTGGTTTTTGGGCTTTCGAGCTAGCTTTGTTTTTCAATAATTTCTTTTGAGACGGATTTAATGTATAGGTCCAGTTCGGGGTTGCGCTCTGCATCAGGAAACCATGTGCTGGGGGCTCTCAGTAGGTTAAAGGCTTCCGGTACATTGTTTGGATTTTCAGCGAAGAATTCCTTGATATGCATTCTTCTTGCGAATTCAGTCATATCTCGGTGAAGTTCATTATCATTAAAGCTGTTATTTGTTTGGCAGAGGGTCAGGCCTCGCCTTAGAATGTTTATCACTATCGCTTAGAGACTTAGAAATGTATATGATGTTGCTACCATCTATGTCCTGTCCCGTAGGTGGTATCCTTCATTGTTGTGAAACTGCAAGAGGTATTCTTCGCTGCCAAGGTGTGTCATTATCTACCGACAGCTGAGATCCCTTATGAATTTACGCTGTTTTTTAACCTGAAGTTTTTGTTCTTTCCTTTTCACGAATTCTTTTAGTACTTGATGCTCGTACGCGGTTAGTGTTAGTTTGGCCATTTGGTCGTTAAGTTCATCTACTTTTTCATGACAGTGTTGTTTTCAAATGGCTATCAAAGCTAATGACGCGTCATCTAAAATATTTTTCCAGAGAATGAATAGTTCAGGGCGAAGTGTTCCGAGAGCGCACTTCACATTAATCCGAAGTCCTTTCTGTACCATTGCTTTCGTTAACTAATGTTTGTAAATATCTGAATGCGATATGTAGTTACTGTGCTTTGCGGCTAATTTCCTGGCAACAAGAGAAGGGCGACGTTTATCCTGGAAGAGTTTGGCTCTAGGAGTGCGTAATTTTTTCTTGTTGTTGTTCCGAGTGAACTTCCTGACAGGCGTTACGTGTTTGAGGGTAGCTGATCTAGGGCTGGTGTTCGTGGTGAAGTCCACTTCTGTGTCCGCCTGGTAGCTAGTGTCTCTCCTAGAATGGGTGGGTGTCTGTGTAAAGGAACTGCGGTATGTCTTCGGGTCTGTGCGCGCGTGTTGTTCCACTGGTGTTGGTTCCACGGACTCCGTTTGTGTGCACATGTCGCGGGTACTGACGATGGGAGGTCGTGGGCATTTCGGTTCTTTATCAGTTTTGTGTGTGTTCAGTTGATCCGTGCTTGCCAGAGGGGTGCATGTGATAGGTTCACATGGCTGCGTCCACTTAAATGAGTTCCTAATTCTGTACTTGATCATGTTTGCCATTAGTCGGACGCCTCAAAAGTTGGGGTGTAGTCCATCTCTGGCCAGGTGTGCCTCAGGTTCATAGTGGATTTCTGCGTAGTGGATGACATCGACATATTCATGATTGAGTTCCATGTCAAGCAAGAAGTAGTTAACTTTAGATTCGTTCTGTGCGTGTGCTGCTATAGGGTGCGTGACAAGTACATGTAAATTTGGTCCTTGTTTGTGAGCCTAGGTAGGATGGTCGTCAGTGTGAGTTTTTTGTCTGGTCTGTTGGCATGAACATTATGTATGAGCGTTTGCATGGCCTAAATCGTCTGTTCTCCGGGGCTATATTTCAAGTCGTTAGTACCGCAATGAATGGTGAAATGGATGATGTACCATGGTGCTGCGGCTATTAGTTTCCTTATGTCATCAGTCTTGGCGCCGCTTTAAAACCTAATATAAGGTGCGTGTTCTCCGGGAGGGAAGTGAGTGTGACTGACTTGTACTGACTGTCACCGATAAGAGCTACGTGTTCCAGTGAAAAAAGAGGAGGCTGCTTACCTTGTTCCGTCGTCATCTTCCGTTGTTGAGGATCCAGGGTACATAATAATAATTGGTTATAAATATAATAAAGAATAGATATAAATTGATCGATAATAAATAATAACTTGTGTACTCTCCATCTGAGCGTCAATAAACGCCCTATTACACTTGTAATTAAAATGCCATCTGCATTGGGGATCGAACCTCCATCCTTCTGATCCTGAAACGAGCGCCTTGACCAAACGCGGCACGCCCGGGATCACGAAACGCACATTGTTCTCCTTGTCTACTTTGAGTATGAGAGTAGCGATCACAATGACGTTGTAATTAGTGATAATGAAAATGATGACAATGATAATGATGGTACATTTAGTTTATAATACCTAGAGCAAACATGATGGGCCGCGTGCACCAGAAACGCTCAGGTTTTCACATTTCTGCGCGTAGATTCTACAGTGCTCTCGATATTTTTTACCAGAAATTTGAAACATCGTTTCAGGCGCGGTTATCGAAAAATGAGCGATTTTTCTAAGAATGCACTGCCATTAAAAGTCCTCACTAGTAACTCAGGAAAAAGAATTTTTAGTTACTTACTTCTGTTATGTGCAAATAACAAAAGACTGGCATCGACCTTGGCATATGCACAGGTGCATCCTACGCTGCAATGCAATCACTTCTTTTTCAACCGCGCGTGGATAAGATTCCCAAACAATGGTGAGGACACAAACACAACAACCCTGTACATACTGCGCTGATTGGCCTTGAAAACAGGCTATATTAGAGCTTCCGGATACAATGAAAGGCGCGGTTGCCAACAGTACAGCGATCGCCTTTTTTCTAGTACAGAAAGCAGCTGTGGTAGCTATGGCTTCTTTTCTGCCCTTCGGGCCCGTTTTCACCTTAATTGGAGGTAAGTTCGTTTACTCGAGAGTTGTACATTTTTGTGTATATTTCGGTTCGTAGATTTAAAAAAAAATGTAGTGCTGAGAATGTGTGGTATATACGTTCCCGACTCCTTGTGCTGAGCTAAGCATCTAGGTCACAGTGATTACTGAAACTGAAAAGTTAAGCTGTTCTGTAGAGCAGCTGAGGACGTTGTCACTGTTGCTGCCCACAGAAACGTCCAGCCGAAGAATGTTGCTGCCATTTCCTGTAGAATCTGTTCCAAGCAGCTACTGTTTCACGAAACCTATGAACCGGCATGCGCGCGTTTTCTTCAAAGCCGGAAGTTTGTATATGAAATATTGTTAGGTGGTGCTAGTATGCGACGAAATTGAAATGGGCAGTGTAATTACGGCTTTAACTGCTATGCCACAGTAGCAGCCAACCAGATGAAAATTTCCTGCTGCATAACCTCGCCGCCATGAGCTCCTGCTACAGTACTGTAGTGTGTCTGGTCTGCAAAAACAATGGAATGGTTGTCAAAAAAGTACTGTGTATCAGATGATTGCCTTATTGTGTGGAAGACTGTCTGTAAGCTGTCGGCTGAAAAAGACCAAGTAACTTGAAATGTTAATTCACATATAGATTGTTTCAGAAAGCAAGAGCTTTGTAGAGTACATTCAAACACGGAGCCCAGGCAAACAGGACCACCTGTCGCTGGGTGTCCAGACGACTAGTGCTGCAGACGGACACGTTACGATGAGCGTGTTTAGTCCAGTTGAATTCTTTAAGCAACTAGCAAAATGTTTTACCGGGTAAAGCGCTCATGACAGCTTTGCTCGAAGGCGTTGTACAGAGCGTTATTAAATATACTTTTAAAATTGGGAATTGATCCTGGCATGTACGTAGTTCTATTATGCATTAAAGTTTTATTTCAGCAGATAAAACGCAAACGATATCTTCTTCCAATGAGTGGTACGGAGCGTAAAGTAATATATCTTCGAAAGCTGATTTGATCTCAGTGTGGCTGTATTTTAATTACCTAGTGCAATTTTATTTAACCGTATATCCTGCTGGTTATAGACATGCTGAAACGAGTAGTACAGAGCATAATAGAGATATATATTCAAAAGCAGCAATCGATCCTGGTGGGAAATTACTTTCATTATCTAGTGGATTACTATTTTGCCACATAACACGCTGGTGATAGCCTTACTTTAACGAGTGTGACAAAGCGTAAACAAATAAATTTTCATAAAGGGGCGCGCTCTTTGTATGGCGGAACATTATTCATTTCTGGCAGTCTGTTTGGACTACAGTTAATATTACTGGGACACACGACAGAGTCTGGTGATACCTCTATTCAGGGTGAGTGTCCGCCAGCTCCAGTGGCAACGTCGGAGTAATGCATGCAATTAGTCAGCTGTAACTGCACTGCGGCTAAGCCATTAGAAGCCCTAAAGTATTGGTAATTTCGAGTGCTAACATCTTCTATTCTTTGCGCTAGTCTTTTCTCATGTTCAGGCCTACATGGCAACGGGCCAGTACTGCTACCGGCTGGCACCGCTCTCGGTAGTAAGTATGGCTGCTTATTTTGTTTCCGCAGAATGAATGCGAACACGTTCACAGACGAAATTTGCTTAATTTTCTGTCAAAAACCCAGAAGGCAGTAAATGTTCTCTCTATAGAAGAAGCAGGGCAGACGCTAGGCCGCCTCTAACTGTTTAATCACCGACCGTAACCACCCGGCAGTCAATATGGCTACATGACGGTCAGTCACCTTCGCGCGCTCTCATTTTACAAACCTTTCCTTCCTCCTCCTCGTTCTCATAGCAGATGTTTCAGCAAAATACTTTCTGCGCAAAAAAAATGTTAAGAATACCAGCTTCTGTAGGCGCACTGAATTTTGGATAGTACCAAAAACGTTCCGTGTTTTTACAAGTTTTTAGTCTTTTCTTCAACATCAGGGCTACAAAGTAGTATATCAACACTTCAGTTTATATTGTGCATAATGTTGCTGTTTTTGATGTTTAGCAAAACGGAAGTGCGAAAGCTTGGAAATTTCATATATGACGGAGGCCTAAAACATCCCCCCAAAAAAAAGACCGTTCAGTCAGTAAAACTAGACAAAAATATGAAAAGATGCATACTCGACAATGTTGGTTAGCTGCTAGTAAGGCAGAAGATTTGGTAAATTGCTTTGCAATCAAGAAGAAAGGAAACCTGTGCAGTCGAGCAAAGAACGGCTATCGATTTGATGGTAGACCAAGGACGTCGTTTGCGACATAGACAGCTCTAATTTATCTAGCTTCTTTAAACTGAGTGAAAATCGGTATTTTAACTATGTAATACTTCTACCAACCGGTCGAAACGATGCACGAGGTGATGCAAATAACTGCACGCAGAACAAACTTTAATGGCCGCACTAAATCAGTTTCCTTCTTACTGGCAATAAAATATGATCAAAATGAACTGCTTATTTTCAGAACAACATTGTTGTGTAACAGTGGTTTCTTCTCTTTAACAGACCTCTTTTCAAACTCCGTGCTATTTCCCATGTGTGCTGATGTCAAGTTACGGTCATCCTCGGATTTTGATGCACCGAGAAGTAGATGGAACACCATGCAGAGTAAGTGTATGCATATATCCACGTTAGGAGAAATACAATTTTAAGCCGCCTTCCTTTTAAAGAAGCGTGTATTGCGAGTGTATTACGAGAGCAATATCAGTTAGGTGCGATAGAACTGGCTTGGTGCCTACTTCGCACGCTCACAGCTTTTTGGAGGACTTCGTTTGAAACGCATTAGAAAATTCTTCTCAGGCGGAGAACATTCTCACTGCATACTACTGTCTAATTCCATACATACCTAAAGTTGCTGATAATCAAACTGAATTTTCGAAAGGAAAACAATAATCAGAGCTACTTCCATTCATTACACACATGAACACTGATGAGCAGCCAGGTTCGAATGAAATGAAGGGTGAATTTTTGAAATCGAAAATTATCAGCACTCTCCGTATAAAAGAATGACAAACACGAAAATGGTATGGAGAGATCTTTTTATTTACTTCGTCTAAACAAAAAAATCGCGCTATTTTACCACGTTCTCACTGCTTGACTGCCATTGCTCGTATTCTTTAAGATATTTCGGTGTACACATGTTATCTCAGAGAATGACCTCTTTCGTCAATAGATTGGCAAAAGCTATGCTGATGAGGCATGTTTCCGCTTTCACTATTGCTTTAACATCTCCGGCCATCTGTGCGGATCACAAAGTGACAGGTTCCCCACTGGAGATAGCATTCGACCAAACTGGTCAAGGAGTGGGCCGAATGTATGTCCTCATTTGAGACTGAAAGCGTTTTACACACGTACACAAATACTTTATTCGCACCTTTCATGCTTGGTTGCAGTCTTCCGTTCGCTTTTTGCTCTAATCAATTTGTCAACGCTTATTTAATGCTTCGATGAGCTATCATTTGTATGAATAACAAACAGTGTTTCTCCTTTATGGCAGATCTAGGTGCCAGAAATTTTTTTTGGGCAGTTAGCCAACGAAGTCCACTCATATTTATATACGCGTATGACTCTAATGCGAAACGTTTACAAATACTGGTAAACTGCAACACAACCGCAACTGTTGAAAATTGCAAATGTAAAGTAAAAAAATTGTGAAATTAACTTCTTAGAATCCTGAAATATTTTCCTTCTATAGTGCATTTGAGGCGAGAAATTTAAAATCATATATTTACAGCATTCGCAAAGACAACACGTTTCAGCAGGAAAATACTGAGGAACGGAATTTCATGTAAAAATATACTTGGGTGCACTTCGAACTAGCAATTCGCATGCACCTAACTCCAAGATGACGGATGTTACACATTACTTTGAAAGGAAATTTTTCCAACTTGAATGGCGCTTCGAGAAGACGTTAAATGCTGGAATATGCACACTGTTAATTAGGAGTAATTACTCATTGACGTCTCCCTAAGCACAGCATTACGGCTGCGAGCGAAAGCTACAGAGCTTTCCCAGAAACTTCGTACTTAGAGAAAAATTTTTCCTGATCCGGCAATCGAACTACGAACCACCGCCTTTCCCGGGCAGCTACTCTACCACCTGATCGTGCCAGGACGATCATCAGATCAGGTGGCAGGAAGAGAATTATTCGATAAATATGCGCACTGGTGTAAAAAGTTGTTTATAGTTGTTTAGAGGTGAATATTCTACTTTTTGTTTCGCGGTATTTTCTGTTTACTGCGCAAAGCGGCCCACTCAACCAATGCTTTCTTCAATGCTTTGAAGACATTGAAAAGAACATGCTTTTTCGAACCTTTTAGACTCCTCACATAGAGTCGCGATAACGTCTGTTCAATGTTTTACCCGCCTCACAAATTCTTATTCTCCTCACAATGAAATGCATTTGTCAAATTCAACGATACCATGCTTCTTTATTTTACCTCACTCACTAAAGCAAATTATTGTTTACGTATTCTGGCAACGCCGCCTTGTGAAATGTCGACTGCCTGGAGTAGCAAGCGCGCGAAATTATTCATTACTTGTACTGATGGTATTGTAAAGGTTTTTCTACTTACGGAATATGCTAATTGGTCTCTGTTGAGAAGGATATTGCAGAAAATCTTGTTCTTCTTATAGCGCCATAGCAATGTTCTTATACCACCACTGCAACACTGTTATAAACCATTGGCATAAAACACTTTCGAGGTGCCTTCGTCTCCTATTCGATTTAGTAGTTTGGAAAGCACCTGTAAAATACTATGCCGTCGTTCTCTGCTTTCCGCACTTTGCTTTGCTGATATCATAGTTTAACGGTGCTGTACTTTGTTTTTCAGATCCAAAGCAGGCAACACCAAGGATATTCGGTCTGTGTTACGTTTTAAATTATGTTTCAAATCGCACCCATACTCAAGTAAAAATATTCTCACCACTGAAACCATGCGTTTTAGATGCGAAAAAAGATCGCTTGTGACCAGTGTATATAAATCTAATGAAATTGTCACGTACAAACTAAATTTCGCACAGCAAAAGCTTCTTATGAAGACACTGCTATCAGCGCTAAGATATAGAATCCACAGATTTCCCCAAACCTTCAACCAAACAGGTATTAGTGAAACACACACAAAAAACACCGAATTGAATAAATAATGACTTAACGTGTCCGGACCAAAAATAAAAACGAAATGCGAGGATATTAGCCGCAGCTGTAAACTTTGGAAAATCATCATGTCGCAAATCCCCTTCACTGGTCATTTGCCATATTTTTGAGAGCTTGTGAAAAGGTATTTGTAGACCAAATAGAAGTAATGTCCTCCTGTTGAACATCGCAACAAATAGTTATTGCTCAGACCGCAGGAGCAAATTAGGCCAAATAATGGAAATACGCACGCGAATTCTAGTGTAGTGATCTTGTTTGTTACTTCGACTTGCTGCGATGTTACAGCTTTTAGCTTTCATATCCTTCACAGGCCCCGTTTCCAGCTTTTGATATTAGGCGCACATGCTTTTCGCTCGTCTGTTGTGCGTCCCTTCTTCTTGTGTGTTTCGTCTTTTCGCGCTTTTCCACCCACTATGCTTTGTTACGACACAGCCAATAAATTGTGAGAAAGCCAATTTTATTGAAGGGAAGTTCTTTAGAGATGCAGCCACTTCATATATATAATTGCCGCATAACATTAAATTCAAGTGGTGCTTAAAGTGCCATTGACAACAAAAGAATAAAGTGGTACGAAATAAACCTGCTTATCATGCCGAATTGCATCAACAAAGATGCGAGAATGTAAGCCGCAATATTGGAAATGAACGGACTAAGCATTGGTCGAAGAAGCGAATTCCCGAGTCCTCGACTGCGTTAAGTTTAAAGTAGACGTAGATGCCTATTGGAGAAGTACAGTAGGTAGGATCATTCGTTATAAGCGTATTCCCTTTTCTCCCCTCTATATATCTGGTATCGAAAGCAATGAACCAATGGGAGAGCGACATCAAATACGAAGAATAAACGTTACTTTGCGGCAATGTACCTGCAGGTCCTCGGCCGGAATGCTTCTCCTTTTAAGTTATGCCATTTTAAAAGCAGTCCACATTGGCTTTTGTAGAAAATTGGAACTACCTAGCAAGCATACAGGACAAATACTTACACATGAAGGTTTGATGAATCTCAAAATTTGACAAATGTTCATATTTTTTATAATAGCGGCTAGCGGCTTAGAATATTGTTTAGCTCTCTTGCAACTACTTTAATATATGATTTTCGTTGGTTATCGATGACAGCCAGAAGTACAATGCGCGGTATAAGAAAAAAGAAGCTTTAAAAGTAAGAATTTGTTCCAGATAAGCATGTGAGATCATCCCATGAATAGCTTTATTATACTCTTCAAAACAGTTGCCCTAAAATTATAAACAATATCCAGGAAAGCTTGTATTCATTACCAAATAATCTAATGTTTTGCGTCTGCTATTGTGCTACGCACTATCTTTAGGGATACTCATTATCGGCGTCTCATTTTGTCCAATGTGCACATACACTCTGTGTCATAATCGTATTTTTTGTTTTCCTGCAGCAAATAATGACACAAAATAATAATTAAGTCAGTTTTCGAAGCGGAACCTTCTGGAAAGAATAACGGGGAGGATCAGGCCGATAAACACTAATTTGAACAATGAATCGTATTAATCCGGAACGATGTGGTCGTACATGATGAGGCTTCTATATCTGAATAGGAAAGGCGACGGTAATATTTGGCAATGCGAAGTAATTAATAAAATAACCTTCCATGACTGGACTAGCAGGAACAGTATGTCCATGTTATTTATTTTTGAGTAAACGTGCATTTAACAAGGCCCTACACGAAGGCGCGAACGACATGTGCATTCGATCGAATAGTACAACGCTACTACTTTCCTGAAGAACTTACATAGTGGCAAAAAGGGGCCCTATTGAACTAGATAGTTATATGTTGCTGAACTCTATAACACACTATTAGTACCTAAAATATAGTTCTGATTGTGATCCAACCAAAAGAATTAAACTATTCATCGAGATAATTTATTCCGAACAATAAATGCACGCCAATCAAAACAAGCTCAGAAAAGAAATTAACAATATTAAAGTAATCCGGAAATTTTCCAACGCAAAGAAGTCGAATTCAATAAGCAGAAAAGTTAGCGCAGTCACATGCACTCTATTTGTTAAAAACAAAACAAAATAAAAAGAAACTATTTTCTCATGCATTCACCACTACAATCGCACATGATCGATATCATTTAGCCAACTTCTGCTATGGTTTCAATAACCAGTAAATATGAGGATTGTGTGCACGAGTAAGAGCGAGGTGTGTAGTGTACATTAATCTTCAATGCCTTAAAGGAAAGAAAGTTTGACTACAAATTGTTAATGGTTTATTCATGCCGTTATTATGTAATCACAATTGTGTCGTTTTGGTCCAAATTGGAAAATGTAAATATAATTTTACACACTGATATAATATAACGTTTGGACGCTGCAATCGAAATAAAACACATTATACCGCAATCTTTGATCTAGTTTAGACACTCACGAGGGCGGAACTTACAAGCCTACTGAATGGATGTACGTTGAAAGCTTATTCATGCTGGCGCTGAGAACAAGCGCCTTTTCACGAGCTATATTTTTCGCAGTGCTGTTGGTGATTTATTAGTAATATTTGCACGCCGCCCTTCGTCTAAGCTCTGAATAAATTCGAGCTTTTGGTGAAGACGAACATTAGTGACTTAAGTTAAGAAAATGCCGCAATATTTGTTTTCCGCACAAGACTTGCCAAAAACTCCTCATCTGCTAAGAGAAATACAGCTGGGCCTAGTTGTTTTCAAATGTTGCCTCCTGAAGAAGCGCGCTTCGTCCTCCCCATACCGTTTCGAGAAGAGTTTGGCACGTTGTTAAGCAGCTCATCTGTAATCAGTTACACCATTCCAGCCCTTTATGAAGTTGTTTCAAATTTGCAATGTAGTTGTCATTACGTTTTTATCTTGTTTATAGGCCGGGCATCTGTGATTACCTCCGTTTTACTGTTACTTTGCGTACAGGTGCCATTGTGTCAAATTAGAAATACCAGTGCAAGGACGGAACGTTGCACAGCCACTGAAATAGCATGTACTATTCCAAATAATTTGTTAATGTTTCCCGTTGAAAATTATCCAAACACAGTTTTGATACAGTGTGAAAGTTGCCCATCTTTAAAAACGCTTTGCATTTTTGCGGTAAGCCGGTTACAGGACGCACAATGTACGCAGTCGGGAACATCCGATCTGTTAACATTCTTTGTAGAGGTGCGGTCAGCTCGTTTCACAATACAGAAAAAAATTGTTATCGGCATATGTAATAGCATATTAAAAGTGTTGCTGGCAGTTTAAGCCCATGATTAAAATGCAAAACGTTTAATGCTTTCAGCTTATGTGTGATGATTAGGAGCAGCGGAGCGCATTTTGAGCAGGTGGTTGTACAGTACGGACACTAGGTGATCGGTTATATGTTTCCGGATATGTTCGATGACCTTGTGCTGTACTAATGAGTAAAAATGGGCTGAAGGATTATTAGGCTAGTAATATCTCTAGGTCCAGGAACCAATCTTCACCCATTGCTTACTATCCAGAAATTTTGGCACTGAAAGCCATCAGAGGAATAATATGCTCAGATATTTACCGAAGGAACCTCGTTTTCTATTTAAAATTCATGCTTTCTGTGAATTCAAGCCCGTTTTGTCGTTCTCCATTAGCATTGAAAGAATTGTGGAAATGCTGCTGTAAATTACATCTAGATTTTGTGCGTTGTAAGGTTTATTTCAAAAAAGTGGGCGGAATAACGACGCAATATTTGGTTATCAGCATATGGAAAAAAAAAATTCGGCAATGTTTTAGCCTTCACTCTCTTTCCTCTCTTTTAGTTGATCTCCCCAGCGTGTAAGACATGAAACTGCAACATGCGGCGCCTGTTGATAAAAATAGAGATGTCACATCTAAAGCAGCGTCACCGTGATGCTCACGTTTAATTATCCTTTCTGATGGCCTTGTGTAAGCGCCCTTATTAACAGAGTTGCACCTTGTTAAATTGACCATTCTGTCCTTATGTTTTGCGTTATATTCGCGAAATCAATTTATTTCTTTTGACGGATTGTTTGAGTCTTGACGGAACATACCCTTATATGCCAGGTGTTTAAAAAGATTGGACACCACTTTTTTTACTGGGCTTTTTGTGGTATAAGGTCGACTTCTGCAGTATCCTAATACCAGTAATATCTCAACAGTCAGTGATGCGACTATAGTGACAGTTAGCGGATCTCATATAATTGCCTCATTGACTAAAACACCTAGGCACCTCGTGTGAAAAATAGGTTTATAGCCAGGACCCAGTAATAACCATATCAAATTTTATAAAAAATTCAATTTCTTTCTGTGCTGTTGCTGAACAAATCTGAACAAATCTGCTCTCGCACCATCTCACTCACGGTAAATGATGCTAAGTTAAGAAACACCCATGCTCTAAGCTGCCCCCCCCCCCCCCCCCTGGTAGCCATAAATCGGTACACACGACTTCTTTACTCAGACTGGAACGGCAATTTTCGACGAGCACAGCACTGCAGGCGGTACGGCTGGAAGTTATCGATGGGTTTGGAGCAGTTGTTCACAGCGCAGAATCTTCAAAAATGCTAATTTTTTTGCTCAAGATACCAAACATTTGTCGATCCACAGCACCGTTTCAAATTATGTATTCGAAATTCTAAAACTGATACGGTCATAAATATAGGCCGGCTACGAATCGGTTTGCATCAAAGCGCGGGATTCTGATAATTGAAAGTGCTATATCAGATATTAGTTGACCGGCATGATAATATTACTGATATCTTCTCTGTTGTCCAACATGATGCTAAATTCTCTCCATAGTTCAAAGGACATATTTTTAGGAATTATTGGCAAGGTGACTTTAAACAGATATACTGTGAGAAAATCATGTCCTCGAAATAAACAAAAACTAACAGCCAGGCATTTCTGTTCTGTAGGGTTTTTCGAAACATACATGGCACTAATGCACGCGCAGTGTTTTTGTTACTTTCGTCAGGTGTGCAAAAATAAGTTACAAATTATTTCGCCAAGTCATGCTTCGCTGTAATACTGACTAGTAGCATATATAATGGTATGTTGGCCGGAAGAACACAGAAACAACTGAGCAGAATCAGTTTTTATATATAGTTGAACGAAAAGATGGCGCAAACGCCCCATTTTTTCGAACTCAATAGAGACAGAACATTGGGAACTTGTATAAAAAGCGAAAGATTTATCGCCATCCGGTTAGAATGCAGGTAATCGAGTGTTCCTGCTTCCAAGCGTGCACCACTTTTATGTAGCAGATCTTTTTCTAAGCTTCTTGTGATAGTCTAGAGAAGAGAAGACAAGATAGTTGTTGAACGTAGGTCGTAGTTTCACTTTTGAGTACGCTATTTTGTCACACAGCGCAATTATAGTGATGCCGAATAATTTCACTTTTCTTCCTTACACGTTCGTCGCCTGCAACATTTTGAAACTCCAGATTGTCTACGCTCACGTCGAACTCATTTTGGTCCCCTTTTATTCTGACGCAGGTTTCCCAATGCAGAGGTGGTTTTTGCCAGGCGCCGCTCTCGTTGAAACCCTTAAAACGTAGCAAGCGGACTTGCCTAGTGATCACAATGATGAAGAATGTACTTGACCGATTTAAGCGGCGGCATGCTGCGCTTTTCGGAGGCGGTGGTAGATTAGGTAGCAGATTAAGAGGACGAGGCGGTGGTGCGACGTCTGGCGGGAGCTTTGGTGGAGGAGCAGGAGGAAGCGGAGTGGGAGGAATGGGCGGCGGGGGCTTTGGCGGAGGGGTAGGAGGACGCGGAGGAGGTGGAATGACCGGTGGGGGTATCGGCGGAGGGGTAGGAGGAAGCAGAGGGGGTAGAATGACTGGCGGGGGCTTTGGCAGAGGGGAAGGAAGACGCGGAACGGCTGGAATGGCTGGCGGCGACATTGGCGGAGGTGTAGGACGAAGCGGAGCTGGTGGAATGGCCGGCGGTAGCTTTGGTGGGGGCGCAGAAGGAAGCGCAATGGGTGCAACGGTTGGCGGGAGCACGGGAGGAGCAGGCTCAGGAACAATTCGTCTAGAACGCTAGTTATGGCAGGCTCGAGCGGAGGTAGGGTGGTCTTTGGAGACCGAGGAGACATTGGCGAACGTAAGCAACGTAAGGGATCGTCGGAGAGAACCGTTTTCGCACCTGGATGCTGCCCCGAGAAGCCAGCTGGTGTTGAACCGAATTTTTGGCGAGGCGCGCCGGCCTTCAGCATTACCCTTGTGGATAGACATAAATAAATTATGAAGCTCATGTTAATACGCGTGAAGGAACATCATGCATAAACAAAGCTTGCCTTTTTCTTGCCTTACAAAATGACGGGCCATCGAGTATCATTTCTAAGCCAACCGTGGTCTTTAATAGCGGCGATGAAATGTCTGCATGCGTTTTCTAGAAGTGTACTGATACGTTTATGCAATAAATGCCTTAAGCTGCTGCTCCACGTTCATGTGTGTTTGTGTTCTACCTTGTAGCCCGCTTTTGTGTTGCTGTTTTCTTACCAGTGCCGTTGTCAACATGCACAACAAATTATCAGTTGCCAAGTGATTTAGAAGTGGGGCTATGTTTAAAGTACGTATCACAAATATCCATCAGTAAACTGCTGACCCACCTTTAACGAAACATATAGGTGTATTGTTTAAATTAAAAAAAATATAATTATTTTATTAGAAGTACATAGTATGATGTACTCATATCTGCTCAGTTGACCAAGAACACAGCATTTTCAGACATTCCTGAAAAGCAACCTAAGAAGAACATGGGTGCTAGCAGTTGATTTGTGGTGAAAGTGCGGGCCGTAATCTCCATTGCGCCCGTCAGTGATAATGAGGATAAGATCAAGTCTATCACGTCACACATGGTTTCAGAGTGTAGCGTAAAAATACAACGTGAAAGAAAGATTGACGTCTCCTCGTTACAAGAAATTTTCTGGCTTGTTTTGGACGGTAATTGGGTATGATAATTTGACCTCAGCCGGAGGTGCTTCATGGAAGGGTGGGGGGGGGGTGATTGTGACGTAAAACTACGTGACGTGCCACACCGACTACCGCTGCGTCACGTTCTAAACACTACCTCGCCAGTTGAGATGATGAATCATGTTACCAACCGTGCTTCAATGAAGGGGGGGGCCCATGTACCTCGTTGCTCTTTTTTATGTGCTTTGTTTTTCAGAGATTTGTACGCTTATTGTGTTAGCCTTCTGTTTTATATATATATGTTCTTGGCGAGGGCTGGTCGACGTCGTACGAGTAGTTCCAGGGGTCAGGGCGGGAAGGTGGAAGGCGTTGGCGGCAAAGACAGGCTACATGGCCCGGCAGCCCACAAGAGTAGCAAATTGGCCGGTTGTCTGCGGTGCGCCAAGGGTTCGTAGGGCGTTGGCGTACCCTTGGAATAGGGACATGGAACGCCGACCCAGGCGATGGCGAAGGATGGTTGGAAGGGGCGGCCTGGTAGGAAACAGGTGCGGTTGGCATTAGCGGCCTGGCCGCAACTTGGGCGTACGTTAGTGGTGCCGTTACTTGCGCTGGCACGGGGCTGGTCGGCAGCACTGGGCTGGGCGGGAGCACGGAACTGGGCGAAAGGACATCAGAGATATGGTCTTGCACGGCACGCCGTATGGTAGGGGCCAAAGACGGAGCCATGTCAGGAACAAGGCGACCAGTGTCTTGTAATTGAGGGACCAGGGATAGCTGGCGGGCGACCTCTTCGCGAACGAAGGCTTTTATCTGTTGAATCAAACGGCTGTCCTCGGATGAAGTAGAACCACCCAGTGCTAGTGTAGAAATGGTGTCGTCTCTAACACCGGAGCGCCGGGTAGAAGCGCGCTGCTTTCGAAGCTCGTCGTAGCTCTGGCAAAGTTTAATCACATCACTGACGGAGGCAGGATTTTTCAGCCAGAGCATCTGACACGCGTCCTCGGAGATACATTTCAAGATGTGTCCGATCTTAGCCGCTTCGGACATTACTGGGTCGACACGTTTGCACAGGTCAACGATGTCCTCTATATAACTTGTGAATGACTCTTCGGCATGCTGTGTGCGCTCACGCAAGCGTTGTTCTGCTCGGAGTTTGCGAACTGCAGGACGACCAAACACTTCCGAAAAATCCTTCTTAAATGCAGACCAAGATGGCAGGTCTGCCTCATGGTTGCGAAACCAGAGGTTCGCTACGTCGGTCAGGTAAAAGATTACGTTACTTAGCTTAATAGTGTCGTCCCATCTGTTATAACTGCTGACACGTTCATACGCCGACAACCAGTCGTCGACGTCTTGGTCAGCCGTGCCACTGAAGAGGCATGGGTCACGCTGCCGTAGAACGCCAGAACACAGTACCGTGGTTGGTAGGGGCGCCGATGTCGAGATGGTCTCGTCTGGCATGGTGGAAGCAGTGGTCAACGTGCGGCTTCTAAGTTCCAGGGTGGATGGGAACGCACCCAGCACCTCCACCAATTGTAGGGGTGTGTTTATTCAGATGGATATAGCCGCTCAAGAGGAACTCGCAGCGGAGCGTCAGGCGCGGCGAACCAGCAAGGCAGCGACCAACTTCTTCGTCCTCGAGCGCGCCAGCACGCGATGCATGGCAGTGGCTAAGACGAAAATTAGCACACTACATTATATATATATATCCTGTATGCGCCCCTCCCGACTGTAACGTACATCTTTACCCTGAGGGTATCTTAAATAAATAAATGTATATCTCACGTGAGATATACATTCTATTGTTTCTGTCTTCTACTCAAGCATTTTTTTAGTCCAGATGAAAATGAGAGAGTGGGCGAAGAAGAAAGAAGTGTTAATGAAAGTATTTGATCATAAAAAAATGAAAGACCTCTTCAAACAAGCTAGAATGAAACGAGAGTTTAAAAGGCAAAACTCTGGAATTTGAATTAACACGAGCAAAGTACACAATTCTTGATACTACAGCCAGTAGCCGACGTAAGCTGACACATAACTAGAGTAGGTGACTACGCGAAAAGGCGCAATGCAAAAAAACTTCAGCCTCTACGCTTAATTTCCGCTCATTCCTGTCGTTCGTGATGTTATGTCTCTGCAGGATCTAGTACGTGCTACAAAACCGCTCACCTGGTTAAACTACGCAGAACGATAGAACAAGAACAATAGACGATACTGAGCTCATGTTTTATCACGGCCTTATTCTTGAAGCCCCAGTATTTCAGGAAAAAATTATCGACCATGGTACAGCGAATTCATGTATAACTTGCCGCTCCGGCAAACCATTTTGGAGTACCTGCACATGATCAGCACGGTCCCCTTTAATGTCGCCCACGCCGCAGACGACATAGCTTTATGTGCGCTCTGAAAATCCTGCAATGGGTTGCAGAGCGCTATTCAGAAACGATGTAACATTTTTGGAAAAGGTAGAGAACTGCAGTTGTCTTTCCATGAAGCACACATTTACTGACTTTAAACCTGACCAATGAGCCACCTGCTCCAATAACTAGGCAACCAGGCTTCTCAAGATCGGCTGCCTCCCATTATTATTTAGATGAACCTCCAGTCCACAGTGGATCAGTATTGTTGAATCAAACTATCTAAATCTGACAGGCTAGCTGAATTTGCTGTTTGTATCGGAGCCTGCAGTTTGTCAGCATCGATGGCCGTTGCCTTTACGCGGGTTTTAGAGCAACGGCGGTACCACTTACAGGTCGGAGTCGATACGAATTCTACTGCTCTGATATAGCGTTGTTATGTACCGCAGTCGCAGAGGCCAGAGCCTACTTTCACATTGACATTAAACCACCTCAAAAGCTAGTCAGGCGAAAATGGTAATCGCCTATGGTACCAAGACTCTTTCCTGCTCAAATCATGTCTTATGAGAAAGAGTGTTGAAATTCAAGCGGAAGAAAAACGTTTCAGCTTAAGATATTACAGCCCTCGTTGCACTACACCCTTTCCTTGTCCTCCACATTTATTGATTTATTGATACTGTTAGCTCTTACTGAGGGTCATGGCAGGGAGGGAATCAACAATACATATGAAATCAATCGCCATTCTATGAATATATAGGCCTCATGTTGCCGCCTATGTCGGCGTAGGGTTTTTCTTTATTAAAGAAACAACTACTCCAACAAAAAATATGCGCACTGTATTATAAACGAGAGAATAACTTATTGATAATACCCAGTCATTTTCCGATTGATGGCACTGGAGGTAGATGCGATTAGTTTTGACCCTGAGTTGTTTTTTTTTATTTTTTACGATTTTTTGAGAGGCCACCAGGCTTCAAACTATTGATGCCATCACTTCCGTGCAATGTCTTTCTATACATAAGTGCGCTAAAGCCCGAGAGAGAGAAATTGTTAACGCAGCTTCATTATGAGACCCGTCGTGGACAAAATCCGGCGTATGTGGTGCAGGCGTTGTAAGCTAGAAATTGCTACTTAAATACACCTACAGCTAAAACATTGCTAGTTCTATCCCACCGCCTGGTAGAATCGCACGGTACTAAGCTAAGAATCCTTGGCCATATGGTGTACGTTTGTGGCATATTTAGCTAGGTAAAAGGAACTAGCGGCACAAAACTTGATGTATACCACTACGTTTACTGCACAGAGTGAGAGTGTGTTGCAGTTTTGCACTAGGCACGATTGGCTGTGGCGGTATAGCAAAATGCTCTCGTCCTTGGGTCAAGGAGGGTGACCCGTTCAGATAGTAGTTCTCTTGGCAGGTTCATGCAGACAAGCTCTGTTGATGACAAGCTCCATGTTACTCATAAGCTAAGTGCCTTCGGACTAAAAACTACGAGCATAACTTTGACAGGATGTGTGGCACCAGATACGATATGACATGACGGTATTGGCAGGTCCTGATACAATGGACACTCTTTTGAGATTTTAGACTAAGGCGGTAATCAAACTCAACATCCTTGGATGTCCAGGCACTAATACTACCTCAAGGCCACACAGGTTCAAGAACGGTTTCATGTCGGACTCTCATTCCTATAATGCGCTATCTCACGGCTGTACGGTAATGAGTGTGTATATTGTCATCTAGGACAAAATTGGGGCGTTAATGATTAGACGTGTGGTGAGATGCATTGAAGGGTAGGTGGGTTCGCGAGGGGAATGGAAGGCAGGAGCTATTACCGCTGTGATGTCATGCCTTTAGCCCGGAGCTTAATTCTCCATAATGTTTTTTTTTCAATACAACTGAAAATGTTCCTAAACAACGCACAAGTATTGCACCTATGTATTACACAAAGTTTCAATAAAAATACGTTTTTCTTCTCATTGAAAAAAAAAAAGTTTACCGAGTCCTCTATTCACCATTTTCTATTTAGCTGGGAGTAACTAATAACTCCCCTTCATGGATCACTGCCTTGTCGGCACCGAGGGGCTTGCGAAACTCGATGAAATTTTGGCGCATCGTAAATCCTAGCTTTCACCCTGACATTTTGCTTTCCGACTGTAACGGCGTCATAATCAATGAATCCGATTGTGCTCAGGTTCTTAACGTTACCTTCTCATCAGTTTTTACCAACGAAGACATTAGCTCATCTCCTATCCTAACTACATTTCATGACATCTGCATGCCTGACATAGTTATTAACGAAGCAGGTATTTCAGTTTTATTAAAAATCTCAAAATTACAAGTAGCTCGGATCACCTTGGCTTTAACAATAAGATACTACAAAATACATCCAGAAGCATCTCCGCTATCTTGTCCTGTTTATTCTCGCAGTCGTTATCGAACGGACTAATTCCTAATGACTGGTGTGTAGCAAAGGTAATACCTATATTCAAATCAGGTGATCGTTCCTCCCCACTTAACTATCGACCCATCTCTTTAACCAGCAACTTTTGCAAACTTCTAGAGCATATCATTCATAGCCAAGTCATTAACTACCTCGAAGATCATAACAATATTTTCAAATATCAGCACGGTTTTCGCAAGGGTTTTTCATGTGACACTCAACTAGCTGGTTTTGTTAATGACTTACAAACATCACTTAACCCAGGCTTTCAGGTCGACGCAGTTTTTCTGGATTTTTCAAAAGCATTCGATCGGGTCCCTCATCACAGCCTTTTACTAAAACTAGCACAGCTTAATATCCACCCTAATGTGCTCGCCTGGTTTAAGGACTTTCTTTCTTCTAGATCTCAGTATACCTCCGTTAATAATTCTAACTCTTCTTCGACTTATGTGACATCTGGTGCACCCCAAGGAAGCGTGCTTGGTCCTTTGCTTTCTCTAATCTATATTAATGATTTACCTGCCTGTGTAACATCTAAAGTTCGTCTTTTCGCAGATGACTGCGTAATTTACCGTAACATTATTGATGACAGTGACCGCCAATTCCTACAATCGGACCTGAACGCAGTAAGCTCATGGTGCTCATCCTGGTTAATGACTTTAAACGTTTCTAAAACTAAACTTGTATCTTTCACTCGTCGTACCGCTCGCATTTCAACCACTAACATGTTCAATGACAATGCTGTTGAACTAACAAACACCTACAAATACATTGGCGTGCACCTTCAGTTTGATCTAACATGGCATCACCATATCGACCTCACCCTAGCTGCTGCTAACCGTTCACTTGGTCTTCTTAAACGTACTCTCAAACACGGTCCTATTCATGTTAAAAAAACTTGCTTATATCACTCTAATACGCCCTAAAATTGAATATGCTGCGGCTATTTGGGACCCTGACCAAGCCTATGTTATCACCAACATCGAATCCTTGCAGAACCGTGCTGTGCGTTTTATTTTTTCAGATTACTCACCTTTCACTAGCGTCACAGCATTAAAACAACATGCTGAACTGGAAGACGTATCATGTCGTCGTAAACACGCTCGGTTAACACTTTTCCATAAGCTTTATCACCATCCACTACTGCGCAGTGATTTGTTTCAGTCACCTGATGTCATTTTTCCACGACTTGATCATGCCTTCAAAGTTAAACGCGCAAAGTGTCATTTATCATCTTATGCCAATTCATTCATACCTCGCACTATCATTGAATGGAATAACTTGCCATCGCACATCGCTACAGAAACTAACATAAAAAAATTCCAAGAGCTACTTCGCTGTGATGGAAATGAGTAGAATATTTGGTGTTGTTTTTCTTTCCTCTTTTGATGTTATATAACGGTTCTTACTGTAATTGTTGCCAATTTCATCGTGTTTTTTTACAATTGTATCCCCCCCCATATGTAATACCCTCCTTTGGAGGGCCTTTAGGGGTACCCTGAATAAATAAATAGATAAATAAGTAGTGAGCTCTGCTGTGTAGGGCCACCCAAGATAGACAGGTCACGGCAGAGAGCTCTGACAAAATGTGATTCACTGGAGAAGGTAATGGCAACCCACTGCAGTATTTCCTGCCAAGAAAACCCTATGGCCAGTCACAATACCATTAAAGATATGGCGCCGAAGATGAGCCCCCCAGGTTGGAAGGCGTCCCACACGTTACTGGGGATAAATAAAGGGCGATTCCTAGTAGCTCCAGGACGAATGAAGCGGCTGGGCTAAAGCCAAAAGGACGCTCAGTTGTGGATGTGCCGGGAAGCGACCGGAAAGCCCGATGTTGCAAGGAGATATATCACATAGCAACATGGAATGTAAGATCTATGACGCAAGGTAAACTGGATGTCGTCAAGCGAGAAATGGACAGATTGAACATTGATACCTTGGCTATCAGCGAGCTCAAGTGGACCGGAATGGGAGAATTTAACTCCGGCGACCATTATGTCTTTTATTGTGGGCATGAATCCAAGAGAAGGAATGGGGTCGCTCTCATAGTAAACAGAAGAATGGGCAAAGCAGTGCTAGGGTACAACCCCTAAAACGACCGAATGATTTCACTTCGGATCCAAGGTCACCCTTTCAACATAGCAGTTATCCAAATCTATGCACCGACCACTACTGCTGAAGAAGCTGACGCTGAGAGATTTTATGCGGACCTACAATGCCTTTTAGACCGCACCCCATCATCAGACGTCGTTTTTCTCATAGGAGACTGAAATGCTAAGGTCGGGAGTGAAGAAATATCCGGAATTATAGGCAAGTTCGGTCTTGGCGAGCCAAATGAAGCTGGGCAGAGGCTAGTAGAGTTTTGTCAAGAAAACAACCTGACCATAGCGAATGCTCATTATTAACAGCACAAGAGGCGCCTGTACACATGGACTTCACCGGACGGTCTGTACAGGAATCAGATCGATTATATTCTTTGCCGGCATAGATGTAGAATCGCTATAGAAGCAGTAAAAACAAGGCCTGGGGCCGATTGTGGCACCGGTCATCAGCTTCTTGTTGCCAAAATTAAGCTTCGTTTGAGGAGAACGCCGAAAACTAGAAGGCCTTTCAGGTATGATCTGGATCAAATTGCATTAGAATATGCTGTGGAAGTGAGGAATCGATTTCAAGAATCAGATCTAGAAGACAGAGAGCCCGAAGAGATGTGGACCGATGTTCGTGATATAATACAAGAAGGTGCTACTAAGGTAGTTCCAAAGCAAAAGAAATGCAAGATAGCAAAATGGTTATCTGAAGAGGATTTGCAAATAGCTGAGGAAAGGAGGATGGCCAATGTTATGGGGAAAAGAGAAAGATACAAGGTTCCCAATGGGGATTTTCATAAAATAGCAAGGAGAGATAGGAATGCCTTCCTGAACATACAATGTCAAGCAGTTGAGGGCAACAGCCAATTAAGGAACACAAGAGCTCTGTATTAGACATCAAAGATATCAAAGGAAGCTTCTATGCTAAGCTGGGCGTGATAAAGGACAAACGAGGCAAGGACCTCACTGAAACGTCAGAGATAAAGAAGAGGTGGCAGGAATACACAGAACTGTACAAGAAGGACCCGAATGTGCAAACCCAACTTAAGACGGTTGTGATTACTGATCTCGAGCCGGGAATCCTGAAGAGTGAAGTTTAATGGACCTTAGCCAGCCTTGCTAAGGACAAAGCTAGCGTAATTGATGGCATTCCAGCTGAGTTGCTTCAAAACCTCAACCATGACGCTGTTAACATTCTGCATACATTATATCAGACGATTAGACAACCTTGCAGTGGCCACAGGATTGGAGGAGGTCAGTTTACATCCCCATTCCAAAGAAAGGCAGTGCCAAAGATTGTTCCAACTACCGCACGATCGCGCTTATTTCGCATGCTAGCTAGGTGATGTTGAGAACCCTCCAAGGAAGGCTGCAGCAGTATGTGGAACGGGAGCTTCCGGACGTGCAAGCTAGGTTTCGCAATGGCAGAGGGACTAGAGGCCAAATTGCCAACCTTCGATGGAAAAAGCAAGAGAGTTCCAGAAACCCATCTACTTCTGCTTTATTGATCATGCGAAAGCGTTTGACTGCATAGATCACAGCAGATTGTGGCAAGCTCTCCAAGAGATGGGAGTTCCAATTCGCCTCATCTGTCTCCTCAGGAACCTGTATGAAGGACAAGAGGCCACAGTCAGAACTGGTCATGGTGTTACTGATTGGTTTCCGATTGAGAAAGGAGTGAGGCAAGGCTGCATACTGCCGCCCTGCCTATTTAACCTATATGCAGAGTGCATCATGAAGAAGGCCGGTCTGGACGAGTCTTCAGCTGGAGTGAAGATTGCTGGAAAACGTATACAACTTTAGATATGCGGATGATACCACTTTAATGGCAGAAAGTGAAGTGGAACTCAAGAGAATTCTATTGCGTGTACAAGACGAGAGTGAGATGTTTGGGCTTAAACTGAACATTAAAAAGGAAAAGATCATGGCGTCTTGCCCTATCAAGTCCTGGAGCATCAATGGACAAGAAGTCGAAGCTGTGACAGATTTTCTCTTCTTGGGCTCCACGATTACCTCGGAAGGAGCCTGCAGCCATGAAGTTAGGAGAGGCCTGTTTCTGGGAAAGAGAGCAATGGCTAGCCTTGACCGCCTAGTAAAGAGCAGAGACATTAGTCTGCCAACCATATCCGTATAACTCGTGCTATCGTCTTTCCAGTTGTGATGTATGGATGCGAGAGTTGGACTGTGAAAAAGGCTGACCGCCGAAGAATTGACGCGTTTGAATTGTGGTGCTGGCGAAGACTCTTGAGAGTTCCTTGGACTGCCAGAAGATCAAATCAGTCGATATTGTCGACCATAAACCCTGACTGCTCATTGCAGAGTCAAATTTTAAAGTTAAAGCTCAGCTACTTTGGTCATCTGATGAGAAGAGAGGAGTCGCTGGAGAAAGATTTGATGTTGGGAAAGGTTGAGGGTCGCCGGAGAAGGGGTAGGCAGCGAACGCGATGGTTAGATGGCATCCTCCAGGCACTGCAGATGAAGTTATGTGATGTTATGAAGATAGTGAGAGACCGGAAAGCGTGGCGTGACATGGTCCATAGGGTCACGAAGAGTCGGACACGACTGAACGACTGAACTGAACGAATAACTAATATCGTGGTGTACTGGAAAGAGAATGATTTGCTCTTTATTCCTAGGTCATGTAATGGCACCTAAGTGACAGCGCAGTTACAGGGTGCCACTAGCAAAATACACGATTTTGAAATTATTGGCAATAAGCATATGAAAAAATTAGAAGGGTTCAACGCTGCTGAACCGAATAGGGAGAGAAAGCATTAGCTGCCGGTGAGCGAGCGTTCTTCTTCTTCTTGTTCTCCTACTTCTTCTGTTAGGCGCAGCGCCGGCTCGGGGACCACGGACACGGCACAAAGTGACAAGCGGTTAGATGTGGCGTAGAATTGCTTTTTAATAAAATAGACCTTGAACATGCAGTCGGAATTGATTAACATCTGATTCCTAAGTGTAACTATTTGACAAGAGAGGATTTGGCTTTAAAGATTTGTCTCACTAATTGTGAAAGCAGCAAAAGCTAGCCGCCAGCCTGGAATGGATTGTGGCTTGTTCATGTCTCTATTTCCTTCATCAAAATATGCGGGGTAATATAATTTATGCGCAGTTTTCTATGCAAGCTGTTCCCTCCGATTTCGAATCAACTGTGATATCTCGGCTAAATAACAATACGTAAGCGAACTAAGCCGATCCAGAGATCTTTCCATTTCCTTAACTTATCCAGTTGTTTTATGGTACTGTGCACTTTTGAGTGGCCTGATGCCTATATTCGAGCGAACTCAAAGCTTTCTTCCTCCAGGCTGACGTCCCCCAGTTGATCAAAAACAAAAAATAATATTTGACAGCTATATCATTCGATTTAGACGTGCATAATTTCAGAGTTATTCTGAATATACCGCATCCTTGTTTGCTCGGCAATTAGGGTGAGTACAATCCCCGGCCGTCTTTCAATTAGCACATGTTCTCTGGAATAAAGTGTACCCAATGACAAAATTTGTATAATTCTTATACTAGTGTTTTATAAAAAAACAAAATGTTATAAAGCAGTATAAGTCCACACAGCAGGCAATTTGGGATTAAGAAAGAAAAGGTCTCTAGCACCGCCCGGGAATACTCAAATCACCCGATACAGCTGTTTCAAGGTGCAATTCTACAATAGACGCTTTACATAGCCACATGTGCCTTGCATGTAATTCACAAAGTTGTTGCTTCCATGTGATAAAGCTTATTTAATGTCTCCGGAAAAACTTTTTAAAGTCTGCGAATATGGAATGCAAAACCTATAATATTCTTAGATCAGGCTCCTTTTTGTTTCTATTGGATGACTTCGCGCATCAATAGCACATGCTGCAGTCTTCTCTTCACTTCTTCGAGTTCAGCGCTCATTGTTCTGCGCGCGCTAATCTTTTCTTCTCTTACCACTCGCTGTCTTTTTCATTGTTTTTTCCCACTTCTGAATACGTTTTTACCATTCCCCTACCCCATTGCTGGCATCCGAGAAGTTACGTTTCTCTCATTTCTTGAGCAAGTTGGCTGGGATCACTGCAGGTGCATGGAACAGATAAAAATGCTTTGCTTAAAAATACGTTGCTTCTTAATTTGCTTCGAATATAATGCAAGGGAACATATAAAGTGCATGCTTTGAGAAAAAAATCTAATACTAGATTTGTGCATATACAGTAATCCTGCTTTCGACGCACCTCCCCCCCCCCCCCCCTTATTTCTAATCTTATCGTAAAAGTACATGTGCGAGCATGGCTGCGAGAGCTGCCACTCTTGACAAGCTAAATTGCATGAGCCGACGGGCAGCATTCATATCAATGCATCGGGAAATATTTGTGACCTGGTTCGACTGCTAAATAAATTCGTACGAACAAAACAGGTGTGACAGATATTGCGGCTTTCCTTTTGTGTTCAATTATTATTGTTATTTGCACTAATTAGTTACCAAATAAACTTCATCAGTCATTTTGTCATTTGTACACGTTTCCTTGGCTCTCTATCCTATGGTACCATTCTTTTGGCGATAAACCAAAATAGTTTCTCTTTTACAGCACACCATTCCTTGATTCTGTATCCTAAGGTACCACTCGTTCTTTGTTGAGGAGGTGAATACGAGAGACGACGGCGACGCCGATGGTTAAGCTGCTATTTACTGCGAAACGCAGGAATCGGCGCCAAAGAGCTGCGCTCTAAAATTCGAGAACACTGTGTAATCTACATTACACAAATGCGAGAACCTAAGCGTTGCTGGTGCATACAGTGAATCATGTTTGCTCTCATTATCCTAATCAACTAAATGCACCCTCATTATCATTGCTAATGTCATTATTTTCATTATCTATAATTGCAGAGTCCTTGTCATCGCTAGACAGTAGGCAAGGAGGATTATAATAAGATGGTGTGGATCAGTTGGTTACTGCGCTCGGCTGGGAATCTAAGGAATGAAGGTTCGATTCCCGGGGGAGGCAGGATTTATTTATTTATCGAGTTGGTTATGTGGGACAATCGCGACGCTCTGGAAGGCTGGAACGGGCACCAAATAGCTGAACTCTGAAATTGAGAAAAGTTCATCTACAGCGGAGTCGGAAAATGAGCCAGCATTTCATCACATATTGTGTTGCCCTGTGGCAGTTTGTTTTCTGGTAGAGAGTACTATATTAATTTTATAGACAGTAGTGACGTTTTTGTATTTAAAAATGGCTGCCTGTAGTGCTAAGAATTAGAAACTGCCGCAGAGGTCTCACCAAATATATGTTCACCTGCCCCCTCCCCCCCCTTCCCCCATTATTTTTGACGTAGTTCAGCTGTTTATAGACGATCGTAACTTTACGGTGAGTTTTTTTCGGCCTTTCGTCGTACGTGTCGCGCTTTTGTGGTTACTTTTTTGAAGCTTATTAGACTTTGGGTACATCAAGAAAATACCCCCAGCTTTATTTTCCTTCTGTTTATGATTCCTTACAGTTTTTATTTTACCAAAATCTCTGGTTGCATTTCACTACTCCGGAACACTGAGTCATGGCGATTTCTGCTAAAGCGAGAAATACAATTTATAAACTTCTCGTTCACTTCATGAGCGTCAAGGTTTTTGGAATATATTTCATGCAAACTCGCGTTTTCTTGAAAAGTTTCCAACCCGATAAATATAGCTTTCAGTGGGCTTGGTGGCACCTTGACGGACACCGTGAGCAACCCCTTTCTTCTTCATGTATAGCTGCTGCAAGGACTGACAGAGACCACAGGAAAATTAGACCCATCTTCAATAGTACAGCACCATGCATCGGGAACACTGGCGATCCTGCGGCATCAAAAGCGACACCGCATCATGCCTCATACCCTGCTGACTTCCACGTCCACGTACAGAGCACCAGCGATGATTATATTGCCTAACCTACACCGCCCCTTTGGTCGGCCAGTGTCATCAGTGACGTCAGAGGAAGCGTATAAAAGGCCACCGCAAGAAAGGAGCCCCTTTAGTGGCTTGCTGGCACCTTGACGGACACCATGAGCAACCACTTTCTTCTTCTTGTGAGGTTAGAAAGAAATTTCTTTTTGCTAAGTGTTACAAAAATGATATCTTCTTAGTGGTGCTACCAAGCCCTGAGTGTATCTTACGTTGTTTTTGTGATTCGTTTCGAATAATCCGTTTGATGTTGTTATTGCTAAGGGACGACATTGAGGAAAATCTAGGCCCAGATACACTGGGTGAGATCTTGAAAGGCGTAACGGAAATAAACTCATCACAGTGCACTCTGGAAGAAGGATTGCAAGGCGTTCTATCCAGACTGGCTGAGATAGAAGCTGCACTTGCATCCTTCAAACAACACCGTGAAAGACTAGAAAGATGCGAACAGCAGGTTGCCGAAGCGAGCAAAGGCGTGGGTAGGCTGAGCAAAAGATATGGAAAATAGAAGTCGCAGGAATAACATTATTGTTCACGATTTGGAAGATAAGAGGAATGAAAATAGTAAACATCTAGAACAAGCAGTAGTTTCAGCTGTGTTCAAGGACAAACTTGGTGTAGAAACCCGATCATGCAGTTGAGCGTGTCCACCGTATAGGCAAAAAAAGAAAGGAAATGGTACAAGACCAGTAATCATAAGGTTTTACGACTTCGCAGAAAAAATGGCCATTCTTCGTAACTGTAAGAAACATAAAAACAGCTCTCTATCTATATCTGAAGACTTCTCGGCGTCGGTGCGTGACATACGCAGTAAACTTTGGCAGTCCTGTAAAACAGAACGAGACGAGGGTGCTAAGTCAACACTTGTTTTTGACAAACTCAAAATAAACAATCAACTGTGTATATGAGATGACGTACAAAAATGAAGACTGCCTTTGGAAGATGTAGGTCACGACGACGCCGAGAAGTTCAATGCTAGCAGCGCGTGACCGAAGGGCGTTGTGAATTCATTTTGTGGGCTATGCTTTAACGCAAGGAGTATTGTTAACAAAACAGAAAAACTAGAAGATATCATTCTAATTCACTCATCTGATATTGTCGTCATCACTGAAATGCGTAAACACGCCCGCATTCCTGATTCGGAAATAATTCAACCCTCTTACTTTCTCATTCACTCTGAGCGCGATAGTCGTGAGGGCGGTGTTGCTATCGCAATAAAACATTGGTTATCTTTTCGCAAAGAGCAAGGAATTGTAGATCATAAAAATGTGTGGAGCGCAGTATACGTCAATGAGTTACCTGTACTGATCGGCGGTATTTATAGAAAGCCAAATGCAACTGACGACTACATGACACAAATACACGATTGTCTTTGCGGGAGGTTGAAAGATCGTGTCAAGCTAATTCTTACTGGTTATTTTAATTTGCCTAATTGATTGGAGTGCGTTGTCAATCGGTAGTCGAGATGTTAGTAGCTCTGAGCTGCTCTTGAACAGGGCATTTAGTTTTTCGTTATCTCAACTTCTCACAGATCCTACACGCGTTAAAGTGCAGGCACATTCAATATTGGACGTTGCTTTTATTTACAACGAATTAACAGCTGATGTCAAGCTAGAAGAAGTCATATCGGACCATAAGCTGCTTCTAATAAGAGTTTCTAGCGCGAATATTGATTTCAGAGGCGCAGCTCACGAATCGCGTCTAGCAGGTAAAGATTATAATAAAGGTGATGATGTTAGCATTATTGATTACCTTAAAAACGGTTTGGAAAACTTCTCTATTGAAACGTGCGGCACAGTAAAAGGTCTATGGCTGAAACTAAAAGACGTAATAGCTCAATGTGAAAGAAAGTTCATTCCGATCAGATTAAAATGTACAAAACGTACAAACTCGTGGGTCACACGTAGCGTGATTCACCTAGATAGAAAGCTACAAAGAATGCGAAAGAAAAAACGCAATCCTGAAAATATTCATCAGGTTTCTGAGCAGCCGAGAGCTGCTATCCGACAGGCAAGAAACGTTTTCTTTTCGACGAAACTTGTAATTTTTATGTCACAGGCCCCACAAAAGTTTGGCGCTACCTATCTAGGTCTGAAAACAAAGTGACAGAGATTGAGGTTAATGGAGCTGTTATCGACGAGGCACATGCGATCGCCAACACATTTAATAGATACTTTCAGTCCGTTTTTACGCGCACTCCAGCAATTGCAGGACGTGGACCTGTGAGAGATCCTGCACTATCGATGCCTCCAGTAGAAATAACTCTGCAAGGGATATTTAACTTGCTGCTGTAGCTCGGCATTGAAAAATCGCGAGGTTTTGACGACATTTCAAATGCTTTCCTCCGTCGGTACGCTGAGCAGTTAAGCCCTTTTCTTCATACAATTTTCGCAGCGTCAGTCCAAAAAGCCACGCTCTCAACACACTGACTCTGTGCGAAAGTTCTTCCGATCCACAAAGGAGGCAACAAACTACATGTTAACAATTACAGGCCGATTTCACTTACTAGGTGCATCTGTAAATTGATGGAGCATATAATACGCAAGGCAGTTACCACCTATTCAGAGGACAACAATATACTTTACTCCAAACAGGATGGTTTCCGCAAAGGTCTTTCTACGCTAGCCCAACTTCTCGAAATAACGCACGACTTTGCTACAGTAATTAAATCCAGACTTCAAGCTGACGCAATATTCATAGACCTCTCCAAGGCCTTTGACAGGGCGCCCCATTCGAAACTAATTAACAGGCTAAAGGCTACAGGTATTGACACTTACGTAATGGACTGGATAGCTGCGTATCCTTCAAACCGCACACAGTATATTAAAATAGGTGAATGTGAATCTGAAAAATTAGATGTCTACTCCTGGGTTCCACAGGGGTCAGTACTGGGTCCCATTGTCTCCTTAATATTTGTTAATGAAATTCATTCTCATGTCAAACCTAATATAAGGGTAAGGATGTTTGCACATGACTGCGTCATCTACACTACAGTGCGCACTATTAATGAACAAATACGCCTCAATTCTTCCTTAACTAATATTTCCATGTGGTGCCAAAAATGGGGAATGGAAATAAACATGAAAAAAAAACCGCTTCCATCAGTATAACCCGAAAACGGGTGCCCTTAGAGTTTACTTATGATCTAATGGGAGTAGAAGCAGCAGAAGTCGGCACAGTTAAATATTTAGGGATTACCATCACAAAAACAATGAAATACACATCAATGAAACGGGCATTAAGGCGCATAGACAGCTTGCATTCCTTCGGAGGAAACTTGCACGAGCGCTAGCTAAAGTAAAGCTAGCAAGTTATAAGTCCCTCAAACGAGCAATCCTTGAGTGCGGCAGTATAATTTGGAATCCGCATCAAGCATACCAATTAGAAGCGATACAAAACAAAGCCCTTCGGTTTATTTTTTCCCAGTACTCACGGCATGTCTCTGCAACCGCGCTGCGCAATAGAGCAGACGTCCAAACTTTGAACAGCCGGCGACGCATTGCTTCTTTAAAGTTTTTTTGCCTTCTCTACTTGACTGTATTAATATTAACGAACAAGATTACTTAAAGCCACCATACAAACATTCAGCCAGGACAAACCATGACAGGACGATCAGGCCATTTATCACCCGCTGTAACACGTTTAAACATTCCTTCTCTCCGTCCATCATAGAAGCTTGGAATATTATGCCACTCGATATTGTCTCCTCCACATCTGCAGATAAATTCAACACCAAGGTGGAAATATTTTTTGCCCAGAAAGCTGCGACAATGTGAGCAGAGGCATTTATGCGAATGGCCCGAACAAATCATGGAGTGCGTTGAATGTGTTTCATGAGCATACATCGTCGGTATTAAGCGGAATACTTTCCGCTTCCTTGCTTTTCGATGTTCCTTGCTGTTCCGTCCTTGTTGTTTTGTTGCCTTCTAGGATGTATTTTAAATGGTCTGTAAAATTGTTACTTTGTTACCCACTCCTGTATGTGCCTGTAAAAAGGCTTTCAGTATAAATAAATTATTTATTTAATAAAATTAGGTTTCGTTTGAGTGACTGCAGATGTGATGAAAGAATAAAAACTGCCAAGTGGTCCCTCCTGCATGGAATATTATAAAGATCCCATCTAAATAACGAAAAACAAATAATGAACGAAATGACAGATAATACAGAGCAGTACGTGGGCGTACCGAAATTCGGGAAAAAAAACGTTACTGGGAAGTATAAGCTCCCCTAAAATGTCACCTTTGCGTCAGTTCTTTTTTTGCTTGCCCAAAATACAGACTGAGCGTTAAATCCCAAACTATCAAGTAGGTTCTGGTAGTTTTCTTAGGTCTTCCAATTCAACAAAACGTTTTAGTGCGAAAGCATTACTTCGCTATGTTCACAGATTTTTGTCCGCAGACCGCGTCCGCAGGCCGCCTCCGCAGATCGCGTCGGCAAAATTGTGTCCGCAGAAGTTGTGAGTAATTGAGAAGCGGTAGAGGTTAATGAGTTTATTGTGTGGTGTCAAACGATAGAGGGTGACGTAATCTCGTCGAAAAACTAATTTTGCGAATAAGTAAACTAGGTAATTAATAACAGGCAAAAATATACAAGTTGACCGCAGCAGTTGTGAGTAACTACGAAATAGTAGAGGTTATTGAGTGTCAATCGATAGGGGGTGACGCAATGCGTCCGGAGAAATAATTAGGTCAAAAGGTAAATTGGGTATTTAATTAGAGGCTAAACACGCAAAATTGTGTTCGCAGCCGTTGTGAGTAATTGAGAAGTGATCGAGATAATCGAGTGGTGGCAATCGATAGAGGGTTACATAAATTGCCCGAAAAAATAACTATGGCAATAAGTTAATGAAGTAAATAATTAGAGGCAAAAATGTATAAGTAAAGGCGAAAATGGTCTCACTCGCCAATTACTTTGCGCCACATTTGAGTGTATAAAAAATAAAATCGTTAATTAAATAAGGAAATTTAGGTGACGTCAAGGATGGGACGTCACGCAACCTGAAGTCGAGCCAAAAAAGTGCATAGGAAGGGATTGGCGCCCCATTTGCAGGCAGTCACTTAGGGTGACGGCAACGATTTGATGTTACGCAACCGGAAGTAGAGACAAACAAGGGTATAGGAAGGTATTGGCGCGCAATTTGAAAGTACCGAAGAGTGTAATGGGTAAACAAGAAGTTAATTATAGTGACGTAGAGGGCTTGGCATCACGCAACCGGTACTAGAGCCGAAAAGGGGCATAGGAAACGATTGGCGCGAAATTTTAAAATACCAGACTAAAATGGGTAAACAAGAAGTGAATTAAGCAACTAGAATCAACTAAAAGCAACCAAAAGCAGCATCCGTGCTTTTGCATTACTCCACTGCAGATTATGCAGTGCTCTTTCAATTTTTTAAGATGTTGTAGGTATATAGATCACGCACTGATGGTCTTATGTGTATGAAACTGTGGTTAGGGCAGTTTCAAATCAGGAGTTTAGCTTGGTCTCATGACCTGCTATGCCTTTATAACAATGATAGCTCCCTTTCCTTAGATTCCGTCCTTCTGCTCATGGTTGTGGTGAAAGATATCTTTTTATGAGTACAGTACTATGCTTCGGGCGTACGTGTTTCCTGCAACCACAAGGCTAAAAGACAAAATCCTACTGATGTGTACTTTATGTCACTTAGCTCATTGAATATTCCTTGCCATCGAAATGAACTAGAACTGCCGTTTTTATGAAAAATGAAGAATTATTTGCTTTGAGCCCTGTGATTCGAGTATTATCGCTTTTCGATGGAGGCAAAAAGCAAGGCGCCCGTGTGCTGTGCGATGTCGGTGCATGTTAAAGAACACCAGGTGGTCGAAATTTCCTGAGTCCTCCACTACGGCGTCTCTCATAGCCTGAGTTGCTTTGGGACGTTAAACCCTACAAACAAAACCAAACCAAACCTTTTCTACCGATCTAAAAAGTTCCGCCGTCTCTGCGTGGACAAAGAGCCGTGTCCATCTTCAGAGATGCTGGACGTGCGTGCATGCTGCATGTGGATACTTGCATTAGATATTGCCTCGTGAGAAGAGGGCTTCGGGTCAGTTGACCCTGGGGACCGCGGTTTCTGCTTGGTAGAGCGTGGCACAGCATGAGCTGCTTCTACATGGGGCGAGGATGGGCCTGTCACAGCTCTACTGTGTGCGGTCTGCACAGGACCCGAAAGCTGATGTAATGCATTGTACCGTATCAACACCCCAGCAAAGTCTATTTTGGTGTTATAGAGAACGTATATGCTGTTTCAAAGCGTTTCTAGCGTCTTGCATAGAATTATGATGAGTTGTCTTTAATGCAATTATTTCTTTCTTTTTTTTCTGTGGTGGGTATAACGTGTAGATGCCGTGTGCTCCCCTCCGTAGTTAGCGCAGCATGGTGCTTCTGGACATATCTTAATAGTATAATTGTTTGAAGAATATTTCGCACCTGTTTAGTGACCGCGGCAAATTTGGGATCGAGGGTTGAGGATATATGGAGGACTGATATCATTGTATAATCTACTGAAATTGATTGCGGGGAGTGTGTAATCAGTGGATATCCGGACAAGATGCTTGATTAGTATTTCTTTGTTGTCTACTCCTGTTTTGATTCTTCAAATATTTATGACATTTTTCTCGGCTAGTCCATCCCCATGTCCTCTTCAGCGAGTTCCATGAGGTCACTCTAAGATCACACCGCGGACTGTATTTAGTGACCTATGCGGCGTGAATACTTGAATGTCCCTAAATGACTTGATTCCTGGAATAGGAGATATTTATCATTTAGCTCTAGGATCAAGTCACAGCCAGCAAGTTGTTTAGCCTTGTAGCAGGGGCCTAGGACTTCTTTGTGGCACTTGGTAACAATGAAAGGGGAAGTCTTCCTGGCCGGTTTTTCTGGCAACTCGCTACGAACATTGTGCTTTGCGGGAATACTTATTGTGCTTAGCGGTAAAGCTCTGCTATCATATCGGTCCGCCTTCTTTTCGAAGGGCGGTCATGCTTGGAAAATAGAGGAATCATAAAATTTATTATGTTCGGCCATGGTAGCATCCACCCAATCGCTCAGCCCAACCGGGTACGCGACAAGGACTACGGTATGAGTCTTGCCTACGACCGCCTTCTATCGCAACGATAACCAAATAGAAGACCTCGGGGTAGTTTTTCCACGAAAGGTTTGTCCTTGCCACCTGGAAGAACGAAGAAAACAGGAAAGGAGATAGCACATGTGAATGTTGGAGGGGAGAATAGGAAAAAGGCGATTGCCTATTGTCTCTGGTCAAATGATGCCGGAGGTGCCTTCCATGAAAAGCATATGGGCCAAAGTGGTGTGTTGCTTCCACCGAACGGTCTTACATGGCGCGGCTCAACCACCGGAACCCCCTTTTCTCAAGACACGGCGATGCCACATACGTCTAAGCTGTAAACCCCAAAAGAGCCTCAGAATCGTAGATGTCGTAGAATTGGCGTCGTAAATCGTGTCAGACCAACGTCCTCGTTGTCTGACCATTGTCCGAGTGCGTATTGCAAAATCGAGCTTGAATGGAACATTTTAGAATGGCCCCGATAAACGACCTCTGGATGGGGGTTTGTGAGCGAGAAATGGGGCTCAGTGGTGTTAGTTCGAACGTCACGTTGGTGAGCACATGAAATGTGTTAAGGTCACCCGTACCGAAGTAGTATAGTTCCTCACACATGCCTGCATGTCGATCCGGGAGTCAAATGAGTGAAAGGGAGACAGAAAGGTTATGGGCGTCATGATGATCAAGATTGTTGTGGTGATTTAGGAAGAGCTGAAACATGTGGAGCCTTTCCCGAGCAATATGGCAGGAGGCATCAGCGAGGCATATGATATCAGAAGGGTAATTGTAGGAGGCGTCATCAAGCATAAGCGACAGTCAGGTGTCGAAGGGTAACAGATCCCGGTATCAAGGATTGCGGCAATATATAGTTTTATACAGTTTAGTTATTGCGCGCTGAGTCACAGTGACGAAGTGTGAAGAGTCACAATAATGGTCGAAAATATACACCGAAACATATCGTCCAGTGTGCAGTTAGGACGCTCAGTAAAACCATTTCTGTAGGCATGCTCGGCTGTTGTAAACTTTTGGCGGTAGCGTGTAAGCGAAGGAAGTCGCAACCAACATTATAAAACTGCGGTCCGGAAGCAGCTCCATAAAGCAAAATCCCGCCATAGAGAAGAGAGTCGTAACGTCGCTTCTAAAGCTAGGGGTGTGGGATGAGGAGCAACTTGAGTTGTACTGGGGGTGTAGTCAGCCATCACGATTATCCATTTGTTCCCGGAAATTGATATCAGAAAAGATCCAAGTAGGTCAATATCAACAATCGCATCATCCAAGACACCCCGGACATTCCTTTGTTGCCGATCTACGCTGCATTGGCGTTATTTTGGAGTGGTAGCCGGAAGACGACCAGGACCTTAGAATAGCTGTACAGATGACTTGCGACCACGCGGCAGAAACAGACGATATTACTTCGCCAATTTGAAGCCATGGAGGAGCAAACATATAATGTGCTCGAACGTGGCAGGAGCGTTACAAAATAAAAAGGGTACGACCTTTTAATTGATACTGACCATCGAGGGGGACAGCCAGTTTCATCGTGATAAAGAACATCTACTGCAATTTAATAGCAGCCTAAGTGCACGCTGAGGGAAGCAACATCGCTGCACTATGCAAGAGTTCAGAGCAAAGTCCATACTCAGTAGAGGACAAACGTCTTTTTAATTTATCTGAATGAGGTGGTGATAAATGAAGCATAATTTCGAACATTGGTTTTTCTTTCTGCACAAAAACAGACGAGGTACGCCCTCCGACTGCAGGAAAGCTCACAAATATTTCTCACCAGCATTTGTCAGTCAGCTGTTTTAAGTATCGCTCAGCGAGGGAGATGCCATAAGGCCATCAGTGGATAGTGCTAACATACGCTGTATTGATTTGATGAGTGATAATTGAAGTTTCGAATATAAGATGTTCAGTCGTAAAGTGCACTCGGTAGTAAAGTAAAGGTCCTAAAGCAGGCTGGGTTGGTGAGGTGGCTCATTCGCTGGTACCATATCAGGAAAAATGTCGAACGCGAAGAAGTTGGTACAGGCATGAGAGTGGGAGAGCCGGCAAGGGCGTGAGAGAAGCTGCTTCTCTGTCAGCCGAGTGGAGCGGCTGGGCGATTGCAATGCCTTGGGGTAAAACGGGAAAGTAGGTGCGGTTACCGGCGCCAGTCATGACGGCGCGAAGCACTGTGGAATTACGGGGGAGAGCAACGTCTATCATTGGACACGAAACATATGTATCGCCCGCCACTGCGGGAAAATAGAATAAAGGCGTATATTGGCAGCTCCATCGGGAGGTGAACTCATTAGATTGATTGATTTGGGGCTTGATATCTGTGTTGCCAAAGCAGAAGGGCAAGACAAGCGAAGAAGGATAGTTAACAAATAACAGAGGCAGCGTGGGTCATTAGAACATCGATGGCAAGGATCAGATTATGAGCGAGACCTCGGTGACAGTGAATGGCACCGGTATAGTACAGCCCCCGCTAATAATCACATACGAGTGTATAGTCCGATACCGGCAATGTCCTTTCATCGGCAATAGAAACCGCTTATGAAGCGAGCGTAACAACCTTCATTAAACGGCGTCAAAACGAAGAGCTGAGGGCCGATATTTGGGCATCATTGTGAATAAAGGTGGTAACAAGAAGGAACGTCATTCACGCAGATACCTAGAAAGTTGCGAATAGTGAGGGCCAGCGGATTTCCAGCTCGAGTCTTCAATGCTGTGCCGTATCCGGAACCAGCATTTAGTTTTCTGGAGGAGGGCAGATGTAATAGAGGAAACACGATCCGCCAGGCTGCGACGATCAAGAACGGCGGGTCAGTGGTGAAGGCAAGTGGTGAGATGTATGCAGGGCTGCATAGTTGAAGGCACGGGAGGGCTCGTTCCGGGAAGGAGGTTGATAAGGTGGATAGTACCGAGGCATTGGTGGCAGAACCTAACATCTTCGGTAACAACAAGGAATATCCCCGTCCTTTGAGCGGGTGGAACAGATCCGTCGGTGGCCTAGGCACGATATTCAGCAGGGTTAAGGTAACATTGAGAAGGCCGTATTAGGAACCTATGCAGCTACCAGTGGAATGGTTGGTTGCAAAAACGGCTGTGGGGAAGGCAGGCCAGAGTTCGGAGTGAGGGTCGCGAACTCCTGGTGGAAGGGTACTTAAAAAGGCTACTAGTTGGTTGAAATGCATGGTGGAAAACTCTTGTGTGCAGACAGGAGGACAAGCCGCGATAAAAAAAAGGACGAACGGTAGTGGAAAGCGCTCATTCTAGTTTTGCGGGGCTTCTCCTCGCGACTCGGCGCAAACGCTTTCAGTATACGTGGACAAAGGTATCGTAGAGCCCGGGGCCTTAGAGATTAAGGCAATAGTTGTCGCAGCCTCCAGCTACAATACTAGTCACGTTGACCGAATTCGACGGTTGTTGTTGCGCAGGCAGATTTTCGCACGAGGACGTAGCAGCCGTGCTACTAAGGCGGTCGAAACGGGGAGCATTACGACGGCGTTTACTACGTTGAAACCACCAGCAAACCAGGAGAATGAAGTCGGTTGCTGTACACCTTTTCGGAGCAGGAGATTTAGAGGCTCCTCAGCGATTCCCTTGAAGATGTGGCCAGCCTTGTGCGGCTAGAATAGGGCATTTTCTACTTTACGGGATTGGGCTGGACCTCTTTCTTAACAGACAGGTATGACTGGGTCTGCGGCTTCACATGAGAAACCAGGCATTTTTAGTGTTGAGCTTTCCAAAGGGCCCTGGAGCTTGTCTTATTGTCTTTTCGCATATTCCAGCATGTAAGATCTCGGGCGCCTTAAAATGGAGGCTCGCCGCAATGTTAGGTAGAACTCCCCATACGCAAGCTGCACAGTCGAGCATCATCAGGTATGCCTATTTACGAGCTCGTGCACTGTGAGCCTGTCTTTAACGTCTCGGTATTAATTGCCACAAAAGGCTCCCGAACAGCGGGGCGGTGCCGTGGCATTGTTTGGCGCTTTTTAAGCCGCGTTAGGCGTTGTTATATCGCACTGCGTAGTGCTAGCAAAAAGTTTGCGACTACTGTAGAGACCCAGGTTTATAACATGGGATTGGTAGCCAGGAAACCTCCACAAAATTGCTATAGTGAAGTATAAGAAAGTGTAAGAGATAGGTCGTCATCAAGAATAATTTTCCTGAAAGCCCAGCCGAGCTTCAGTATCGTCACTTAATACTACGCTCTGGGAGGCTAATTGGTACATGATTAAAAAAACGCAGTGCGCAAAACAGACGACACGGAAGGAATACGAGCACATGCGTATAATAATAAAAGTATAATTCCTCTTTCTTCCTTTCGTGCCGTCTGTTTTCCGCTCTGTGTGTTTTTTTTTTTTTTAATTCAGTATCGTCCTTGTTCACCACACCACGCCACACCAACATTGCCGTAGACTAAGTACCTAAAAGTACTGTACAATAAGGCCACAATGCGGCATTCTTGTTGAAAGAGGAAATTCAACAGTTGCGAAATCGGAAAAGCTTCGATTTATTGATTTCAGATCGAAATAGGTGCTACAAATTAAAAAAGGCACAAATGAAAATGGCGTGAATACCGATAAACGGCAGTAAAGTTTCATCAATGAGCCTCATTTCGACACAGTAACGATATCAGGACATTGCACATATATTGCGTGGTAGATACAGACAGACAGACAGACAGACAGACAGACAGACAGACAGACAGACAGACAGACAGACAGACAGACAGACCGACAGACCGACAGACAGACAGACAGACCGACAGACCGACAGACAGACAGACAGACAGACAGACAGACAGACAGACAGACAGACAGACAGACAGACAGACAGACAGACAGACAGACAGACAGACAGACAGACAGACAGACAGACAGACAGACAGACAGACAGACAGACAGACAGACAGACAGACAGACGGACGGACGGACGGACGGACGGACGGACGGACAAACGGACAGACAGACAGACAGACAGACAGACAGACAGACAGACGGACGGACGGACGGACGGACAAACGGACAGACAGACAGACAGACAGACAGACAGACAGACAGACAGACAGACAGACAGACAGACAGACAGACAGACAGACAGACAGACAGACAGACAGACAGACAGACAGACAGACAGACAGACAGACAGACAGAGACAGACAGACAGACAGACAGACAGACAGACAGACAGACAGACAGACAGACAGACAGACAGACAGACAGACAGACGGACGGACGGACGGACAGACAGACAGACAGACAGACAGGCGGGCAGGCAGGCAGGCAGGCAGACACAGACAGGCAGGCAGGTGGTGGGTGGGTGGAAGGGTGGGTGGGTAGGTAGGTAGGTAGGAAGGTAGGTAGGTGGGTAGGCCGGAAGAATTCAAATCTCGCCTGCTACTCTGCACTGGCAAATGGGAGTAGAAAGATCATGGCGGGTGAAGATGTGCGAGAAGGCATACGAAATATATATACAGGCACAGTAGCTTGCCTCACAAGTGCGAGTCAATCCCACTTGCGCACAAAAAAAGGCAAAGAGCACGCACTGCCTGGACACCCTTCCCCTTGTCCAGCAGTAGGTCCTCCGACAAAGGCCTCTTGTCCAAACGCTTCAAGGAAGCGGCTAGCACACTTCTTTCGCCCGCGTGCACTGGGCACATCAATAATATATGGACCACAGTCTCTGGGATGCCACAAGTTGAACATTCCGGCGAGTCCACCTGTCCAATTAAATGCAAGTACTTGCGCGTGAAAGCCACATTTAAACGAAGTCTCTGTAGCAAGCATGCCTGATGACGCGGATTATCACGCGGGACATAAAATTTCAATGTTCGATCGAGCCATTTTAGAGGAATGTGTCAGGCTTCTGGCTGGGCCCAGTAAGCTGCTGTTATATTGCGTGCTTTATGTTACTCGAACCAAGTATTTTATTAAAGTGGAAAGCGTAGCTTAAGGAAATCGATAATATTTTGGTTATCATGTTGTATTCTTCAGAGAGTTTTTGCATTCCACCTAATAATTAATTAAGCTGAGCAGCATAAACTTTGTCAACGAGATTTAGGCCAAGAGCGTTGCATTAGTTTGCAAGGGTATTTTGTTAACAACGATTCATTTTCAACGAACGTACTTCCTAAGAGCAGTTTTTTTAGCATTTAAAGAAGTATTACAAAGTATGACTATAGCACGTGAGTGTGCTCATGCACTCGATAATGCAGCGCTCCTAACCGCGCTTTAAATGAAGACAACATTTTGCTAAGCGAGTGCCTGCCACTCGTTCCAATAGTGCAAAATTGTTTAAAAACAAGGTTTACTCTGAGTTACACAACGCCATTGTTTCCCATTCCTTTCCTGTTTAAGCAGTGTGAAAGCTCTACAAACTCTTCATCTAAACTGGTTGTCGGGGGTCTGCCTATCATTTATTGCTGATCACAGCTGGCACTGTTCATATTCCGGCAAATGGAGCTCAGCATGGCAACTAATGCTTGTCATCTTATTTTTAAAGCGCGAGATCGATTAATTCAAAACACCTGCTGTAGCGTAACAATACAGTACACAAAGAGAACAATCATTTGTATTTTTTTCATATTTCAGATGCTTTCTTTGAAGTTGGCAAAAAAGACGGCGTAGGAGATATGTTGGCAGAACAAAAAATGGATCGATTGTTTTGTAACCCCTGCTTACTACATCTAAACTTGACACGAATAATCAAAATTTCATATAAATAAATTTGCTACTTGAGCATAATGTAATGAGCACAATGCAAATATATGTATTATGAATGTCAGACGGCGAAAACCAATATAATGTTGCTTTCACCAATCGCGGTTCATTGCCCTTCATTTAAATCAATGGCTCAAGTTAGGTAAAACACACCTTGAGAATTATCGTATTGCTTGCAATACAAAATTTGTTCTGGCTTTGTCTGACCGCATTTTAGAAGGATAAATATTACAGTTAAGACAAACTATTATTTTTTGTGCATTTTATCTGCTCTCACCAAAACTGTGTGCCTGATTAAAAGGAGGTGAAGTCCGAATTTTCCGTAGATTGCTGCTTGGGACATCAGAGTCGTCATATCTTTATGTGCCTTCCTTTATGGTCCTCATTTCTTCAAAGATTTACTGTGCGAATAAGTTCTTAATGTAATTACCATATATCAGCAAAAAGTATAATGCCACGTTATCCCTGCAGAGGTATGTCTTAAATACAATGGTTTAAGGTTTCCGCCCATTCAAGATATTGGCTCCAAAAATGTATAGACTACTGTCACTAATGTTGCATTTGAACAACCTAAAAAGCATTCTTTTTTTCAGTCAACTGTGCACTTAAGAATTAGCATACCGTTGCTTAATGATAAAGCTTACAGTGGTTTTTCCATTCTCCACTCCTTTGCCACAAGAAAAATACAAATCTCTGAAGTTAACAAAGCACTTTATCCAGTTTGGTGCGATATCTTGACTTGGTTGAGGTAAGGGATGTTGGTCAAACTTATGTTTTTCAGAGATGTGCTGAGCTCCTCAGAAAAGAAGTTAATAGGCGAATTGACAAACAAACAACCGCCAGATGGTAGTGGAACTTATTGCATAGTAACTGATCTACTAAACTGATGTTGCGATGCACTTTACTTTGTCAAAATATAGTAAATACCAGACTGCAGAATCAGCAAGAAATAAATGATACATGCAATATAAATTTATTTCCTCGCCTGGGAGCAATGAAAATTTAGTTAAGCAAAAGAATCACCAGTTTAGGTTCTCACGGCAAACTTTGTAGCACTACTACAACTTTGTGCTAACTGCAGATAAAACGCTCGTCACTTCATTTCATCGGCTGTATTCTCTCTTCTGTGTTCATTAGAGCGAATAAAAGATTAAAGTCATAGACAATTGTTTTGCAAGATTTCGAAAATTCTCATTAGTAGATAACTAAAGCTTTTCTTTCTTTCAGCCAACATTTCACCTTCAAATGTAAGCATATGAATGGCGTATACGGCGAAGCCTTTGCGATGAAATATGGAGCAAACGAGGTCATGAAGAATTGCCCAAGGAGCTTTCGCGATTCTGGTAAAATCCCAGCGCAGTTATTGCCTTCCGAGGCATGCCTAGGTTCACAGCGCGCATTTATCAGGGCGTTTTAAAATGATTCCAAATAGTGTAGTACGGATGACTTGCTTCGTAGTGCCCGTCAGCTGTAAAATGTATGCGGCCTTCACAGTTGATGTAGGAAACAAAGAAATTACATTTTGCAAACTTCTTAGCTGTGTTTCAATAGGCCACTCCCATGGCAGTACCACTGGAGAGGGAGGGGGACGATTCCCATGCGCCCGCCTTGACGCACTTTTAAATTTTTTGCCTTAAAATTGACGTCTAAAACTTGCAGGTTGAGTTCCAAGATATTCTCGGCTTTCCTTCACTGAGGTCTGGAAGTACAAATGTACGTTGAAAAAAGACGATTGCTTAAAAATGTTTCCTTTACAAATACTTTTTACAGGATATAAGGCCAGTTTTATTCTCTACGGACCACATAGCACAGGATTTTACTATAGACCAGAACCGTTTACCCTAGCTAGCACGCTATCCTACTTTCTTGTTACCATGTATAGTCCGTGAAAACGTGACCAGCATGTGCATGAGCGCAATATACTTGTTGAAACATGCAGTTGCCACACTCTCGGTCTCCTTCACTATTGCAGCATAATAATAATAATATATATATATATATATATTGTGTGTGTGTGGGGGGGGGGTGATTATTAAAAATGCAACACATATATAAAGGAGTGACCATAGGACCAAAGAAGCTTCAGTTATGTACTTGCACGCTGCCTGTATTTCATGCCACTCAAAATTCATACTTGAGATGGACATCTCCGCCCTTAGTAGCACGTGTATTCAGAGTCCCATAAATGCCTACCTCGCAATACAATTGTCTTTCAGGGCATTTCGTCGAAACAGCAGCACAATACGAAGGACATCAGATAAACATGGCGGTCAATACTGATGCGAATGCCCTTGAAAGTGAGACTATATTAGTTCTCGAGTGCACAATGGAACACGCGGCAGCGAAATGTTGAAGTATTGGCGTGCATCGCAGTAGCGGAAGCTGCTGTGCTAGCCATGGCCTCTCTTTCCTATTTTCTACCTGTTTTTGTATCCGCTTTGGGCAAGTACTCTGGTTTGCTTTACACGTGTGTAGGAGCTGAAAGCTTAAATAAATCATTGTGGTACGTTTTATCAAGTATATTGACAATACAATAATTTTGCTTTGAAATAGAGCTGTCAAAACATCCTCTACTGAATATGCTACCCGAGAATTACATTTGTTTCTTTAACGTCATACTCTATACTGTTCATTCTGATCCTCGCAATTGTGGCTTATTTGGTTCAGCCGTGAAGCCACTAATTGTAATCTCAATTTTATAGAATAGTATTCAGCGATATTTTTATTTAAATGGAAATATTTTATGTCAACCTAATTCAAACGTAACGCTAAACATAGACGTATTGCTCGAAGTTTTGATCGCAAGGTATTTATTATGCTGCGAACACGAGTAAAGGAACACTCGCGATGCTCATAAAGCAGTGTTCAATGTATTGCGCGGTTTACAGGTGTGGAAGAATCGGTTTTCCTAAAGGATATGTTTGGTGTGCCACTAGGCATAATATGAAAGGGGCAGGGGGGGGGCGGTTGTGGGAGAAAAGTGTCCAGACTGGTTTGGAAACGTACGGTGTATTATAACTAGTGAAACCAAACTTAGGGCTTTGCAGGGGATGTGGCCTGACAATAAATATTTTCATTTTCGCAAAAGATGTCAAGTAGCACACACTAGTTATCCCTCTTTCTAATTATTCGTCAAAAGAAGGAAGTGTCGAAACCCAAAATGTCGATAGTGTTAAAGGGTTTACTGAAATGTTGTCAGCAAGCTATAGCTCATTTGAAGCAGTTAATTACCGGCTCTAAACGATTTCTTCCAAAATTGCAATCTTTTTCTCACTGCTGTAACATTTCAGCCTTGCGATGCGAGTCTCAGAAATGTAAATACGCCTTTTCTGAAACATTCAATCGACTTGAACTTCGCAGGGCGAGACATATGAACTAGCGGCTGATCGACAGTACAGGTTTATTTGAAGGCCACCGAATAGGCTTGCGGAAACCGCATTTTTGGGCAAACATCCAGTGATCTGCTTTTTAGGGCGATTTACAGGATTTTTTTAAAGACTGGTTTTCTGTATGTTACAATAAAATTGCGGCCTAGTACGCTTTACTTTTGTTTGGACAGCGAGAATATGCCGCCAACAAGGCCACATACCTCTCAAAAGCCCACCAGGGCATGCATCCTTGCGCCTTCAAAATCTTGGTTGCATTTAGCTATAGCACCCGGTTAAAACACGTGCAGACAATACAACTAGAAAAATGCTTCCTCGAGGAAGGTTCAGCGGTTGTGTACTTTATGTATGTACAAGCCTCGAACTTTGGTTGAAAATGTACAGCCTACGATCATATACGAATCGAACATTCATCCGATCTATTAAACAGTACCATTGAAGTCGTGGCGGCTATAACAGGAAACGTGAGCCGTTTAGAATGGAATTTACCGCTGCTTTTGAAACCTGAACTCATATTATTTCAGTAGAAGTAAATTTCAATTTTAAGACAGAGTTCAAATTTATTACCACTCAGAGTCAGATGATGATATTTCTGTTCCCCGCAGAAAAATGTTTTACACGTCGAAAAAGAATGAGTGCCATAATTACAGCACTCGTTTTAGGGACGGTATGAATGCGGGAAACATATCACGCTACAACAATCTAGCAAATTGTTGATGACTTCAACAAATAAATTAGTTGCCCCCTTTCAATTATTTCTTTTTATTTGCTGTAGTCTTATTTCACAGATTTCGCTATAGGATGATAATCTTGTCGTTTATTTGTATTTAGTTTACATCTGGCCTTTTAACTGATGACATGTTTAAAAATTCATGTATTTATCTTAATCTAGAATAGATATCCACCATGCGGGTTCAGTCCTGACAGCATATGAGGCCGCTTCGTGCAATTTCTAATTCGCTGTCTATAAACCTCTCTCCTTGAGGACGCAGCTTAAACCCCTTCTGATTGTAACCCTCGAAAATGCCGGTAGAACTATCCCAGGTAGCACAAAATGGGCTATGACGTGGGGGCCCGCGTTGGGCCCGTGAGGGCAGTCCATACGGGCCCCATGCGGGATTTGCAACAAGTACCCAGTGGGGCCCCGCGTGGGCTGCGCAATTTCGCCGCGATCGGTCCCAAACTGTATCCGTGTGGGCAGCCCAAATAGGGCGCCAGCATTCAGCCTAGATAGACGAATGTGGGCAGCACACAAGAACCATTAATGGGTCCCACGTTTGTGCAGGCAGTGACATCCAATTGATCAAGGTTTTAATTTTTAAGTCGATTAATCCCTCCAATACCTGAATTGTACAGGCGCGGGATTTGAGAAAGCCAGTCCGTTTCGGGCTGACCCACGTGCTGCCCTCATGGGTTGAATCTTGCATTTTTAGGGCTGCCCAAGTTCCAATAATAAAGTGTGAAACATAAGCACTATTTTTTTTTGCTTGTATGTGACACTCAGTAACATTAGAGAAATTTATTCCCAACACTACAATAATGTGGGCTAGCCCACATCACCCCAACATGTTAGTCTGAATATTTATTTCGGTGCTGCGTGCAGAATAGTAATGCCGTAGGAAACATTTGGAGATTGTTCAGTACATACTCGTAAAGCGGAACAGTTACTGTTGAATATTTTTTGTCGATACTGCATAATTAATGTAGTTTTGTAGAATAAACATAGATAGTTTTTATTCATTGCACAGATCTGCTTAGGACAGTTGTTTGAAACCTCCAGAACAGGCAATTAGTGGCCGGTATAATATGATTTGCATAAATAAAATGGCGCCTTAAAGATAGGGTGGAGACGTTTCAGAGCGGTAAGCCCGCCTACGGCCAATTGGGGGCCCACTACGGCCTTTCATGGGCCGCCCCAATTGGTCTGAACTTATTTTTACCGCATGGACTACTAATATAAGTCGCATTTTCCCGAGGGTACCTCAAGAAATACCCGTGTGGGCAGCGTGGGGGTGTGCTCGCTTTTCAGCGCGGCCGCAAACCATGCGGGACCTATTCGGTTTTTGCGTGGGCAGCCCCAATCGGACTAGTCCGTCTTCTATTTGCTTTAGGCCCACATTTGCATCGCATCTGCCCTAAATTGCCCCGCAAGAGACCGATGCGGGCAGATGCGGGAAGGAGTACTTGCCTACCCCGCTAACGGCCATGCGGAAACTATCTAGGTTTTTGGTGGGCAGCCCTATTTGGGGCAGCCCAGTAATTTTCTGCATGAATTCCAGATTTTCGTCTGACCTTCCCTCAAGTACCCCTCAAGGGTCCCATGTAGGCAATGTGCGGGCATACCCGTATTTAGCCCCGCCGCGGCCCATGCGGGACCTACTCGGCTTTTGAGTGGCAGCCCCAATTAGATTATACCAGGCTTTTCCTACACAGAGCCAAAATTTTATTTGCATCGGCCCTAAACTTTCCCAAGCGGGACCCTTGAGGGCCAGATGTGGAATATGTAATCAGTTAGCCCTTTCCACGCCTATATGATGCCCAGATGGAAAAAGCAGGGGCAAGCCCAATTTGGGCTTGCCCGCTTGATCCCTAAACGGGGCCCTCATGGGTGTTATTGTGGTTACCCAAGCCCAACTTGCCCACACGGGCCCCAGGTGGGCCACGTAATGTGTGCTACTTGGGATGTTTCTACACCTTTCGTTAGCGTGCAATAGCCTGTGCTTTGACGTGCTGCGCGAAATGTTCAAATGCGAGATGTCAGGTAGTGCCTCTAAAGAAAACACGTGAAGCCGGCTTAGAATAACTACGAAACGTTTCAGGTTAGCACATGACGGAAAATAATTCTGCATGAAAAGATTTACAGTACCAGCATGGAAGGCATGCTGCCTGGAGCTATGTTGCCATTCCCTAAGCAGAAAGGTGTTCTAAGACCAGTTATTCACTTCATTCTTTGAGTATTTAACCCTCAGATGCCGCCCTCTCTGACATTAAAAACCAGCCAGGGAGGTATGAAGGCCAGGTTTCAAAATCTGTTTGAAGATCTCGCAGTTGGCGAAAGCATGAGCACTCTCTACAATTCCTTTCTGCCTCTTAGACACGATTGTCGCCCTGCTGGAAGCGATGTACAGGGGTAAGCTCAGTGGTACCGCTCAGGCACCATACCACGCACCCTGTACCACGCTCCTCCAACCGCCCTGGCCTATTACTTGCTATATTTGCACTGCCTGTTATTCTTAAGAAAACTGGGATGCACATAAAAGGTATCATCATATTTGGGCGACTTGGAATAGTCGCCCAGAGCATAGTAGTCAACCTTTTCCGGCAATCGCCGTGTTTTTAAAATATGCACAGTGTGCATCTTTTCGGGGGGGTACTGTTACTGCTTGCGTTCGTTACGCTTTCAACGCTCCTAACGGAAGAGTAAGTAAAGTTCTCTCCATGTTTATTTATTCGTATTGGTCAGGTGTTTGCCTTTTCGTTTGCAATTTTCTTTCTGACCATGTGGGGTGTAGGCCCCAGGAAAAGGAAGTGAAAAGTGTTATTAGCCCAAAGGACGCCAAAAAATTGAATGAGAGAGTCATCACTATTTGTGTCGCAGTATGTCTTCTGGGGCTTTTGTATTCAAGCACGCAAGAAACACTAAAATATACAGTGGGCCTGTAGAATGACCGGAATGACGAGCAGAAAAAAATTCATTGCAAATTGGGAATCTTGCTAAGCAGGTCGTAGAAATTTCGGCGCGACAGCCTATAGCACCCATAATTTTACCAAGCAATAAACTATCGTAACAGCATCTTGTGGGTAAAATTATTGCTATCGACGAGAAGCCTTTTATTATTGTGCTTACAGCATTGCGAAATCTACGAAGGAACAGTAAATAACTGTCGTAATTGTTTTTTTCTAGTTTTGCAACATGTCGAGGCCAATGCTCCAGCAGGCTGGTATTGTCATCGGATGGCTCCGTTGTCGATAGTAAGCATGTGTTTATTAATACAGAGCTGTTCATTAAACAGTCTAATCACACTAGGTGAAAATCATGCTCGGCTTTTGTACAGATTACTTGAAGGAAAAGCTTCCTCAAGAGCCTGTCCGCGGATATGATGAATTTTGAAACCTCGGACAAAATAGAGATATATATTTTATTAGAGGTGACTTTCTTTAATACTTACGTCCCTTACGTTCCTTACGTTCCTTATTTGTAATCGAATTTTCATGTGAATTTGAATGATGGAAATGCGCAGTAAGGCTCATGCTGGTTCAGGCGCTACGTTGAAAGGTGAACGTCTGCATGAGTAGCTACTCTGTTAACACGCTGTTCATGTTACTTTCCTATACTATTATCGTGAAATGACAGGGGAGCATACGTGTGACACCAATACATGGTGTAGAAACAGACTAGCAGCTGAAGGTTAGATATACTTGGGGAAATTTCATTCTGAGATTTTTTTGCCTTAATGAGAAATACGAGCGCTTTTATATTTAACTTCAATATGGCACTACTCTTAAATCCTTCCATTTAGACATTCCTCATTCGCTTTTGTCTTGGTTTTGCGTTACGTACGATGCTGACAGCACATGACTGATACCAATACACCACTCTCAGCTAAACTGCATATATGAAAAGTGAAAGAAATGTTTGATGCAAAACAGATTCTACACTGGCACTTCGAGAGCTAACTTTTTACTTAAACAATAACGCATATATATGTCAATAATTTGCATATTACCGCAGGAAAGTGCACTGGTGAATTATGTCATTGCATTTGCAGCAAAATAGTACATTGAAACTCGAATGTATTCCAGGAGGCAAAGTTTAAATTCGGCCTAAATAAGCTAGAAAGCTAGATGGGGGCTTGTTGATTATCTACTGTGGGTTTTTGTATGCGCTAAGCTCAAAAAGCTTCAAAATTTCAGGATTAAACTGAGCCCTGTGATGATATTGCGGTAAAATTAAAATTACCGATTTCTCCGCATTAGAGAAGGGAAATATCTTGCAGTTCCACACATATGAAAATATTATCGATGAGCGGAGCCTGGGCAAGGCTTGAGAAGCAACACTGGCTCTTAATCAGAAGGAAACTGCTTCTTCCTGGTCATGGGCATCTGCGAGATAGACATTGTTCCCCACACCAACAAAGCATATGATTTTCACATCTCTAGCTCTAATAGGCGGCTATGTTTAGCGTTCCCTCAACTTATGCGGCATCACTTCTAACCCCCTCATGAGGGTAAACAAGACAGGTTTTACGTATTGTAAAGCAATTTTGATGTCGCACAATGGCAGCTAGCGTGGGTTCGTTTTCGTCATTTATTTGATAGTATATTATGAGGAAGATTAAGCTTCGAATAAAGCGAAATCTCTGTAGGGCTTTGAAACCGCGAAACCGCCTACTAATTAGGCAATGTTGAGGCATTTTGCTTGTTTAACCTACTTATTCTTTTACTATTAATACAACATTTTCAGTAAAAATCGCAAGTAGGCAAGTAGGCATATTGTTAAGCTGTGCGCAGCACAACGCATCCACAAATTGCCCATCTAACATGCTTGTTATCAGCAAACATTATTTCATTTCAACAAAAACTCAATTTAAGCATCACTGATTGAAAATAATTTTTCTCACAAAATATTTTATTGGAGCATCATGCAGTTAAAGTGAATTCTCAATGGAAAAGAGATTTATTGTTGCGATCGAACATGAGCACCTGTGCGCCTGTCACAGGCAGCGGAAGTCAACAAAGAAAATTGTGTCGTACAGTTCGTCATCAGGTTGAGACCAGGTTTGATACAGTGTGGGAATTGAAAATAATGCCTGTATTTGGAGTCTTTTGCAGAACTTCCTAAACGAGAATTACTGTGCCCAATTCTAGGAGGAACATAAACGAGACGGGAGCTGGCAGAAAGTAGTACAGTAATATGTTTCCTAAGGAGCCGCACATTGACGGGTAGAAATCCGGTCTGTAATAGCCATACATGCTATCACGTACAATATGAACAGCCAAATCTGCCATCTTACAATAACAAAACTAACATTGTTACATTTCGTACTTGTTTGTAGACATCCGCAGTAACACCTTGTGCCTACCCGTGTCTTCTGCTGTCGCCCATCCTGCCGCCTCGCATTGTGCATCTAAGAGAACCAGACGGGGCGCCATGCAGAGTAAGTATATATGAACATTACATGTTAAAACATTTTCATGCCTCCTTCAAAATCATTGCGTCTACCAGCACTGATATATTGCTCAACTTCGCTTCGTTTATATTTGGTTGGTTTGAGCAACTTTAACTTAGTTCCGGGGTCCATAAGGCTGTGAGGAGCGCCGTAGTAGTCTCTAGAAAATTTCCATCACCATGGGCTCTTTAAAAACCTGCAGTAACATTTCATATTAAAGCAACTCTCTCTGTTTCGCGTCCATGCAAACGTGGTTGCGGCAGATGAGATGATGAGTGGTCTATCCCGCTATTCATACAATGACCCACAATAACGTACAGTCCAATACATCTGTCACTATCTCGAGTTAGCATCCAAGTCCTGCACTGGACAAGCGTTCTAGTCCCAGTACTCTGGATGACGTAGGTCTGTCAGGTCATAGGTATGTGCATGATTTGCCGGCTTAAATTGTTAATTACGTTTATTCGCTCCAAGATGGAGAAATTGTTAATAGAATACGCAACGCTGATTCTACCTGTAACTTGCGACAACCTTAACCCCAAACTTTCGTTTTCCTGGTCAGCAGTCGAGCTCCTTAACTCCAGAATTGCCTCAGTGTGTGCCTTCTTATCTATGTTACTGTAAATTACAAAATAAATCTTATATCTACCGCTATTCTTCTAACCTAACTCGACACTCCATCACTGACCGAATGTGAAAATCCAAAAGCGCAAACTAGGTGGTATTGTGAGGTTCCCCTTACATGATATCCCGGATTCAAATAGCGCGCAAACCGCTTTTGAAACAATTGAGCTGTGAACGAGGGTGATGAGAAGAAAATGATTTTTCTTCCACTTTCATGACTAACCATTCAATGGGCGACATTCATGAGGCCACTCATTTTGATGGAATGCAAATACAGAACGATATGTGCTGCGCAATATATATATTAAAGAATCTCATATAGTTTAAACTAATCCGGAGCCATCAACTGCTATGTCTCGTGTAGTTCATATGCTTAATCTTAGCTTCAACCTTTCCAAGCTCATTTTTCAGCCACCTTAATTGTCTCTGTACTGGCCTTTTAAAATATATATTGATTTAGAAGGAAGAAACGGAAGCGTTTTGGATCAAAATAAGAAAACAGTAGGACGGAGGGTTTTCAATCTTAGCCTTAATACTTGGTAGCTCTTGCAAACTAGCCGTTCTCATAAGAAAGGTCGTTTCTCACTAATACAGGCTCGAAGACAAGAGTGATTGGATCTATAGTTCCATGTTTGACGATAAGCTGTCACCCTTTCAATCATGCTCGACACTTGGTGCCTCCCCACTAATCTCCAAAGCTCAAAGTATTCTTAGTACTAACATAATCACTAACTAGATAGTAGATATCTTTAGGACCGCCGACAGTTCGTCCGTTACGATGGCTACTCTTCAGGTAACATACAAGTAACGCCGGGAAATCCGCAAGATATGATACTAGCACTAATGTTGTTTCTAACCTACATAATTGATAACAAAAACAGTACAACCGTCAACGTCTGCATCTTTTTCGCTATTCCGTAATTATTAACGAAATTAAGATTCAACAGGACGAACTTCCGTGAAATGATGCCATTGTCGAAATAGGACCGTGCTGCGGCGATTGGCGAATTGTAATAAATTAAAAAAATTCGTGGCTATTACAGTACCAAAAAACAAAAGGCCATTGGTATTTACAAAAATGGCAGTGGCTTCGCCCAGCTATGCCAGGATATACGTAGCGAGAGGTACATTTGCCTCGCTTAGCTTGTTGGGGTCATGTATGTATAGCAATGAGAGATCTTCTGTCGGTTTCCATAGACTGCACTCTTCCATAGACATCGTCGGGGCGGCTATGCTCCGTCTATTACGCTCGGCATTCTCATATCACTGTGAATGGGCAAGTCATTCGTCTCCCTGTTCACGCATCTGCGCTGCTCTTTTCTGCTTCTTACTCACATTCTGTCTTTGCTGCTGATATGCGCCTCTTAATACGCTGTGCCGGCGGCTGTGTTTCCATGGAGGCTAAACGGAGAGATGTCCGTATTCTGTTGCTGCTGCTATGCACCGCTTTTTACGCTGTGCCGGCGGCTGTGTTTCCATGGAGGCTAAACGGAGAGATGTCCGTATTCTGCTGCTTCTGCTATGCACCGCTTTTTACGCTGTGCCGGCGGCTGTGTTTCCATGGAGGTTAAACGGAGAGATGTCCGTATTCTGTTGCTGCTATGCACCGCTTTTTACGCTGTGCCGGCGGCTGTGTTTCCATGGAGGCTAAACGGAGAGATGTCCGTATTCTGTTGCTGCTGCTATGCACCGCTTTTTACGCTGTGCCGGCGGCTGTGTTTCCATGGGGGCTAAACGGAGAGATGTCCGTATTCTGTTGCTGCTGCTATGCACCGCTTTTTACGCTGTGCCGGCGGCTGTGTTTCCATGGAGGCTAAACGGAGAGATGTCCGTATTCTGTTGCTGCTGGTATGCACCGCTTTTTACGCTGTGCCGGCGGCTGTGTTTCCATGGAGGCTAAACGGAGAGATGTCCGTATTTTGTTGCTGCTATGCACCGCATTTTACGCTGTGCCGGCGGCTGTGTTTCCATGGAGGCTAAACGGAGAGAAGTCCGTATTCTGTTGCTGCTGCTATGCACCGCTTTTTACGCTGTGCCGGCGGCTGTGTTTCCATGGAGGCTAAAAAATGAGATGTCCGTGTGCTGTTGCTGCTGCTATGCACAACATTCTACGCTGTGCCGGCGGCTGTGTTTTTATGGCGGCTAAATGGAGAGATGACCGCGTGCTGTTGCTGCTGCTATGCATCGCTTTTTACGCTGTGCCGGCGACTGTGTTTTGATGGGTGCCAAGCAGAGAGACGTCCGTGTGCTATACGCAGCGTCGTTAGATAAGAGACATTGCTGTGCGATGTCAGTGGGCGGTGAAGATCCCCATATGGCCGAAATTGCACCGTAGCCCTCGAGTACGGCTCTATGTCTCTCTTTCTACTTTATTTCCCACTTTCCTTCCTTCCATTACAGCGCGGGTCAGGTATCCATAGAGCAAGTGTGACAGAAAGTGTCCCTTTAATTTCCTGTAAAATAATTTATTAATAATAATATTATTATTATTTTATTGCGCTCTGCAACTTGACTCGGAGCGGCGGCGGGGTGAGCGGCGAGGCGCGAATTACACTCGGCTGCGGCGGTTGCTAGGCAGCAGCTCAAGGTCGCGGTGAGGACACGGCGACACTGGTGCCAAGGTGAAACGGAGAGACGTGCGCGTAATGTACCTCTAGCAGCAATATAGAGAAAAGACATTAAAAGCGCTGTTGTACTCCACCGTAGCAAGCGCACGCGGGCACGGTCGGTAAGGCGACGTCACTTCGGTAAAAGCGCGACCTGCTACACTTTAGCGCCGATGGGGCTGGTACAGATAGGTCACCCCTGCTTGCGGCGGGGGCTAGCCTGCCACAAAATTTTTATCTGTTGTAGGCCGTCATTGCACCCGCCACCGTTGCGATGGTGGATGACGGCTGCTGTTGCGGCGCGCGTCTTTGTCTCCCTCTTTTCTTTCTTCTCTATTTTCTCTTCTGTCTGCACGAGGCAGTGGAGGTGGCTCAGCTCCAGAGCTAGTATCAGGCTCGTGCATTTTCTTTTCCTCCTTCCTAGAGCCACAACAGCACGCTCGACGCTGGTGTGGTCAGACGCTGGCGCCCGGTGCCGAATGCAGACTGCTGCATTTCGTGCGGGCCGCGCCATACCACGTCAGAGTACGCATTACGCGCGCACTCTCCCCTTGTTAATGGCATGCCTCCATGGTCTCCAAGGTCTCCATGGAGGCCGCTGACACACAGAGCGGCACAGCGCCCCCTGGTCCAGGTTGTCTCCCCTATCGAATCCGGGTACTTCGGCAAAGTAGTCGTTGTTGTGGCTGTAGGAAGAAGGAATGGAAAATTCACGGGCCTGTTACTGGCTCTAGCTGAGCCGCATCTCCGCGGCCTCGTGCGGACAGAGGAGAAAATAGAGAAGAGAAAGAAGAGTGAGCTGAAAGACGCTCAGTGCAACAGCCGTCGTGCACCACCGAAACTGTGGCGGGTGCAATGACGGCCTAAAACAGATAACTATTTGGTGGTGGGCTAGCCCCGCCGCAAGAGGCGATGATCGACCTGTCCCAGCCCCAAAAGGGCCAAGACTAGCCACCATTTACCACTTCCCCTTCACATTAGTAGCGCGTCTTACCACAGCGCCACCGCGGCGGGGCTCGCTTTGGCAGTAATTTTTGGCCCTGAATTTCGTTTGATTTGCTTGCTTGTGGTAGGTCTATCACAGTTGCTTTTATCCTTGCCCATTCACTCTGTGCTTTCATCTATATTATGCTTCCATTATGTGGTTCTGTTTTTATTTTCCCAATCCTTCAACAGTGTCGTTGGGCTAGCAGTATGTAGTAAAAATAAAACAAATACTTATCACGCAGTCACTGCCTGTCCATTAAAGCACTACCATTCCGCTAAAGATTTAAAAGAATTTGATGGTAATTTTCACTTATATCCCCTTCCCTTTCCTTTGCACCAATATCGACGGTCTCCGAAATTGGAGATATACATTGAGTCAGTCCCGTTTCTTCAGACATAAAGAAAGAAAGCGATAGAAAAGCGGTTTTGTCTGTATTCAGATGCCCAGGAAATCCTATATCAATTGGACGAAAACACTAGAGTCACTAGAAAGGAATATATGCATCAGTTGTGTAGTGCGGCCAGCTCTCCAAACCAATTTCTGATTACGAAGCGATGCTACAGTCTTGTAATGATGACATGGTAATGCGTCTGCGAAGTTGCAAATTCACGATTATACAGTTCAGTTCCACCAAATATAATTTCGTCTTGCTGTGGCCAATTCACTGATTCGGCTCGAGGTTAATTTGACGCTTTAAGGAGTCAATATAAGTTAAGAATTAGGATCAACTTTAGCGTTTAATATATTTACGAACAAACAAAGTTCGCAGACGGATGGCCAAAGATAACGGGTTTAGCTAATTGAGCTACAAAACTGGTGCGTTACAGCGGTCCAGTAAGCGAAGCGAGCAACAAATAAATTAGATGGCAGGCTTTGCACATTGGGTCACGCACCTTAAGAGCTATAAAACTTCACCTTCATTTTAATGCTAGGGCACCAGAGTGAGGCGTCAGTCCCGTGGGCAGGGCTGCCATTAGTGGCTAATTTAAGCCAAATAGACGACTTGATGAACCTTTCTGAGAATAAAAAATTCAGGTCGCTTCAGCAGATTTTGTTACCGCTTTGAATTATTTCGGCGCGCACTCAGCAGCAATATTTTTTATTATTTCCTAATGCAATGGTAGCTATGCGTAAATACAACCAACTAATTCTAAGCTTTGGTGTGTGGTGGCCGAAGAGTGATCATGTACTCTTCGCCGATGTTGATGGTGGACAGTGAAGTGCCTTAATGGCAGGCGAAAAGTCTAAATATACTAGTGGTATGGCTGCTAAGAGGTACGAGCCGCTGATGCTACACTGCTAATGGGAGCGCAACATTCAGGGTTGTTGAAACACTCACGGGCCACAGTATCTTCTCAAGAATCTATACAGGCAGTTAAGGTACCTAAAAAATATCCATGCTCCTAAGTATTAAAATGGTACTCCTGCACCTTCTACACACATTTTGAGTTTGGGGGTGTGACAAGTACAAAACATTGCTCAAAGGATTGTCCGGTGGCCTCAGATCATTCGTCCAACATTTTACAAGTAAAATGCTTGCTCCCAATTTACTGCTCACCGCATTTCCTTTTTTTCACCTTAAAGATCTGTGGAGTGGTAGTATTAAATAGGCGACGGCAATAACAGGAGGCGAGAGGTTGCGGTCGGCACTCAAAAATATGTCGGTTGACAAAACATTGATTTGACTGCGTTGTCCAGGCCCCCATGATGGAGATGATCGTGCTTATCATAATTCAGCCCACATTAGCGTTGTCAATACATGCGAAGCCTTCATCTCTGCAGTTCGTTCACACAATTTTATGGGCACTGATGTAGAAAAGGAAGATGAGTACTCGCAACAACAGAAGCATATATGGCAGATAATGTCCTATGACGGCCGATAGCCGGCAGTTTGAGGATGTCTACCAAGGCCGAATGCCCGCTTGCTTGGCGAGGAAAGAGAAGCATTGCACGGGGGACTCACCGCCTATCTAGGAGATAGAAAAGCATCTGCCGGTTTCATGCTTAATACCTTTAAAATACGCAAGTGTTCCTTTCAGCATGCGGGAGGGAGTCGTGCACTTCTTACATCTCTCTTATCGCATACAGCGCCCGCATTTCTATTCTGCGGCAAAGTGATGTGTATTCGTTGTTTTTTAATTCATTCTCGAAGCTCCTACTTGTACTTGCTTCTTGGAGGCTGAGCAGGTTATGTACCCCGCACAATCTCTGGTCAGATTCTCTTAAGAAAGATGCCGGGATTAATTAAGCTGTAACTTTAAAATTACAATTGAACATAACAATGTCATGGTGTCACACTGGATGACGTCCTCAATGCTGCAGCACCAATCAGCAAAGGCGGTGGGCGAATAGAGGCCGACACAAATGCTAACGGCTTTTCAGAAATGCCACAGCGGGCGCGCCACAGTCGCAACATAGGAGCAATACGGAAACCACTACTCTTTGTATGGTGTGTTATGTGTGCAGATATATCGCTCCACCAGACGAAAGTTGGCAGTATGCTGAGAGCGGGCGACCGGACGATTTTCTTATTCAACGTTTTGAGTTGCAAATATACTGCACTGCAGCTGTTCGTCGCACTGCGCACGACGGCGGTAACGTTCACCGCGCGTGTATCCGAATAGCACGTCATGTAAAATGCGAGGGGGATGGCGAGTGAAAATTATGCATGGTTTCGCTGAGCCCCGAGTGATTAATGCCAACTTTTGGTATTTAGGCAAGAGTGTTCAAAATATTTTTAAACTCTTGTTACTTATCGCTAGGGTACCATGTGTTATAAAAATGTCAACAGCTGTCGAAGATATTGTGAAATGGCAATTTGCTTCATTAGTAAAAAAAAATAAGGAGGAGTAAGATAACCAGCAGCTGCTGAAAATACATGCTCCTTTTTGATTAATTTGGCGCAATATACAGTGTGGAAATCTGTCAATAAAGTTATAATAAAGCTTTTATGACGTAACTTTGTTCACGGTCCTCAGATAAATAACAGCTCCATATAGTGAATTAATTCTACGACTTTGTTTATCATGTAGGGTCTTTATAAAAGTACTGCACCAGTGGCTGTTGCTCCAGCTTTGTAAAATAATGATTTTTGTCCTCTTTGGAGATAACTTGGCAGCCTTAGGCAGATATTGCAGGCATCGGGATATATGATGCAAATTGCGAAGAGAAAGCTTAATAAATTCCGTTTATCCTGTGCTGCATCCGTACCGAAAACCTCGAGGCTCCGTCAATTTCATAAGTGGTCAGAAATAAAGAAATTCTAATTAATACCAACTTCCGCTATTTTAAATAATATTATAACGAAAGTTCTAAACAGGGGCGTTATCTTCAAGGACTATTCTGTTTCACATATTTCGTCAGTCACTGTCATCCAGAGAAATTCCAAAGGACTGGAAAATTGGCAATTATTCCCATCTTCAAATCAGCTGACAAAACAAGCGCACGTAATTACCGCCCAATATCACTGACGTATGTCCCATTCAAGATCCTCGACCACATCATTGTATAAGGGATTGCACAGCATCTCGATAATGAAAACGTGTTTTTCACTAACCAGCATGGATTGAGAAAAGGCTTTTCATGTGAGACTCAACTACTGGAATTTACTAACAAAGTGCTACATAACATGGACCGTGAACGTTCAAACAGACTGCATATTCTTGGACTTCTCAAAAGCATTTCATCGCGTCACGCATTCACGCTTAATATCTAAAATCACCTGCCTTAACCTCGACTCATTAACGACTTCAAGGGTATGAAATTTCTTGTCATCTCGGAAGCAGTTTACAGTGGTTAACGGTCACGAATCTCCGCTTGGGGACGTCCTGTCTGATGTGCCTTAAGGTTGGGTGATGGGCCCATTGCTCTTCCATCGTCTACATAAATGACCTCACATCTAACAATAAGTCAACTATTCGCTTGTTATCAGATGACTTCATCATTTACCGCAAGCTTCATTCAACTGCCCGTTACCTAGAACTTCAGAGAGGTATCGATCACATAACCGCTTTGTGCACATCATTACAAACGTCACTTAACAAAGAAATATGCAAATTATTAACATTAAACTAAAAAAAATTAACTGTTCTTTCAATTACTTACTGAATATTAGTTCAGTGTCATACGCGTGTTAATACAATTACCTTAGCGTTCATTTATCAAGCACCCTTTGTTTTCCACTCGAGCACAGAAAGTAACAGCTAAAGCATCATGCACATTAGGCTATCTAAAACGCAATTTTAGTGGAACTCCTACCACTGCATATAAGCTCGCCTACCAAACATTTGTTCGTCCACAACTCGAATACACATCTTCCATCTGGTCACCTCATCATGCTTATGCATTAATACTCTTGAATCGGTACAGAATCGGGCTGCACGTTTCATTTCCAAAAACTACAATCGTCACTCAAGCGAAACAAATATAAATTAATTGACCTCTCTCTCTAAATTGCAATCACGAAGATTAATCGCCCTAATCTGCCTATTTCACAAGCGAGTCTACAGTTCCTACTCTTCAACGCTGCCTCTTGTGAAACCATACCGCACCTCACGTATTTTAAACAATCACCTAAGCTTCCAGCGCATTTCTGGTAAAACCATTACAATTATTTCTTATGCCTTGCCGCAGGCTATCATCCACTAGAATAGTCCTCCAGAACTTATCGTGAATATTCGCGATGTCAACTGTTTTTAGGGCACAAATAAAGGCCATCTTTTTTTAAGCTAATAACGCGTCAATAATCATTGTATAATGATGTTCCAACATTTCAGTGACCATTACTAACAGTTAATTATAGCTCTGTATAAACGTGTTACTCATGCTCCTGTCACAGCCCCCATATATGGAATCCCCTTTCACACAATACTGCGTCCTTGGAGCCTGTAGGGTGATATGAATAAAAAAAATAAATAGTACTATATTATTCCAGCTCATTTTGTTTCCTAAGCCTCAGCTATGAGAGCTTTATTATATGAAATCATCACATGAAATTAACATTCGAGAAAGCTTCAAAACAAACGTGAACATCTTTGGCACCTCTTTAAATTTAAAACTGAAAAATGGATCATGAAATTTCTTGCTACCTTGTTCATTTTTGTTTTAATTTTTTAGTGCATTGGTGTAAGTACATTTGACAAAAATGAGTAACTGATGCTGTCCTTCCTGTTACAGATTCCGAACGGATTAGGATTGCTATCTGAGGTGCGTTTCTCTTTTCCAAATTCACAACGAACACACAAAATCACACCAATGTTTAAAGTTTACAGAGACTTGAATAAAAATAATTTAGGCTAATCACTTCACGGCAATGTTAAGCTAGTTATATGAGTGGCCACCTATACCTCAATGCGCGATAAAGAATACCCCATCCGGAGTCTACAGTTTTGCGCCGTAGGGTTCGTAAATTGCTCATCAGTGATCTGATTCATCTTTGTCCAACTCCCATGAAGTTAGATCATCAAGTACGTGGAAGTCATTTTGGGAACATTGGAGATGAAATTGATGAATAAAAGCATCGATCGAGGTACCCAAATGCATGTCGGCTGTAAAGACGTTATGGCTGCCGCACTGAGTCACCATTACGCGCAGAAAACTTATGCAGGGTATGTACTAAATTACCTCAAGCGTTGGAGATCAAACTCTTGCCTAAAGAACAGGTAAATCGCAAAGACATCCACATAGCAATATTCAAATCCGTGTCGTGCCCAAGGTGCTCTTTCCCATAAAGTGTAACATGGACTAAGTTTTGAGAATAACGTATTGCTGTATTGCTGAATTTTTCTGCTTATAACAAATGCGTACTTAATTGCTTTGAGATAGCTTCATAGCGCCAACATTTGTTACACTCCCCAATGTCTGCGAAATACGGCTTTATCTGAATTAGTTATCTAAACAAGGAACCGCCCAGTAAAATACTATTCACAGCGCTTTATTACGTAGATTTAAATGATTAATTTAAATCCACCATATTAATTACATCTATACACAGTAGTTCTGATTTTCTTTCATATTATGGTGCATGCTTGTAGAGTAGAACATACATAGGCTCTTTCACTTAAACTGGATATTTTTCTTGTCATACGAACTTTTTCATCTCACGCAGGTTTCTCAATGCCGAAACGGAATTTGTGCAAGGCATGAATCACTAGTCGGGTTAAAACGTAGAAAGCGTCACTGCCCAGCAAAGGAGGCCGCCCGGAGATTTGCTGAGCAGCTTGGAAGTGGCGCCATAAGAATACAAGTGGCGCCAGGCAGCAGTGCTACGAGAGGGGGGCAAAACTGCAGGCACCTAAGGCAAGGTGGCAGAGGAGGGAGAAGGAGGCGTCCTAGGATCAGCCCGAGTGGAGCTAGAGAAGGCAGAGGACGAGGAGGAAGACGTAATGGCGGGAGTGCTGCGAGTGACGAGGGAGAAGACAGAAGCCCAAGAAGAGGAAGACGTCGTGGGCAGGGAGGACCCAGTAACCGAAGAGGAAGACGTCGTAGGGTCCGTCCCGCGAGTGGGCACGGAGAAGTCAGAAACCAAAGAGAAAGATCTCGTACGGATAATCTTGGGAGTGGGGAGGAAGAAGAAGGAACAAGTACAGGAAGACGCCGTGGAGTAAATTCTTCGGGTAGAAATCGAGCGCAGAGAAGACGCACTAAAGGTAGACGTCGTAGGATCAGTTCTTCCAGTAGAGAGGAAGACGGCACACCAAACTAAAGAGAAAGAGCTGGCAAACGCCAGTCCTAGTAGTGGCAGCGAAGAAAGCACCGGGGGTATAAAATAAAAAGCATTCGTGTAGAACGCTAATAGAATGAGCACGGTGGTGCAAATAGCTGAGGCAGTGGACGCCTCAGCAAAAGGCCTACAGCGTACACCCCCATTGAAACCCAGCAGGCCAGGACTCTGCCGGCATACCAATTTATTGACGATGATATCTTCCACCTGTGCTAAAATGGATTTTGATAGGCTTGACACCAACATTATTGATACGACTGCGTTTTTTGATTATTTACTACAATGACTGCTGAAGCTTTCTGCTGAACAGTAAAGACCGTTCTGAATAAAAAAAATCTTTGTTGTACCATACTTTTCGGCCAACATATTTTACTATTGCTGTTAGTAAAAAGTGTCTTGCATGCCGGCCGCCTACTAATTTCCTATTTAATACACCCCTCGCACAATGCAGACAAGGCCGGGAAGATGCGCCGCGTCAGTAACAATTGGATCTTAACGAGAGTTACAACAAAGTATATCGTGAAAATACAGACGAAGACGACACCTCTCACGGCTTCATATATACCTCATTGTAATGAATACAATAAATGGTAAACGAGTTACGCCAAGCACGGAATTGCATGAATGGCCAATTACAGTTTTTCGTATTAGCCTTCAGTAGCTTAAAGCATTTCGAAAAACAGAAGTTAGGAGACATGTCATCTGTTCGTAGAATAGAGGGCCAGCCAGGTATAGAGTTATGCATTGTAGAGGTCACGCAGATGACTTCGTGTCATACCTTTCTATTCATGGCTGCTTGATTAGACGCCGTGTAATGTGCTTGAGTTGTAACTTCCATGTTCCAAAAAGCCTTGTGAACATTTCTAAATTAACCGACGTCAGAAGGCTTCACGCTACAAGTTCGTGTGATTTAAGTCCATGCTATAAGTGCGTAGAAAGCATAAATATTCTACTGAAGTAATCATCAACCAGCTATTCTGAAAGCGAGCAGCAAAGCATAAAAGAAAACGGAAGCACAGCCATCGTTGACAGCCGGAGGTTATCCATTGCATGGTGAAGGCCTCTCCCATATTCCTCAAATTAACCCGTTCCTGTGCAAGCTGCATCCACTGGACCCATGCGGCCATCTTAATCTCATCCACCCATTTGACTTTCGGCTACTACCTGCTACGCTTTCCTCTTCTGGATATCCAGTTTGGCACACTTAGCGACAAACGATTATTCTCTCCGCGTTACAGGCCCAGCTCATACCCGTTTCGTCTTCTTCATTTCCACTAGAATGACACTAACTCGATGGTTTTCTAAGACTCCCTGCTGTGCACACTGTATATCTCTTAACGTTAACCTCAATTTCGCGTTCATGCGGTATGAAGTCTACTTGAATTAAATAGAGCCATTTTATTTAGCCTCCATGTTTCAGCCGACAGTTAAGTACAGGCAACATGCAACTGCCCTAAACTTGCTCCATATCAATACCAATAAGCTGCTAGTCATAAGCTGCGAATACTCGTTAATTTCGTTCCATCCCACTCTTACTCTCCTTGGCATTTCCCTTTCATAGTCCGGCTCTGCGGTTACTACCACTTGCAGTGGTTCTGTACCTATGTGAACTGCTGTTCCTTACCGAGGCTGTCGAACATAACCTTCGTATTTTGCATATTGATTTATGCCTACCTTTCTGTCTTTCCGGTCTATGTCATCCATCATTCTTTGTAGTTCATCCCATATGCGATATGGCATACAATGTTATCAGCGAATCGCAGGTTACATATGTGTTCTCCATCAACTATTATCCCTGAATGCTTCTATTCTAACTCACTGAATATTTCGTTTAAAGGGCGATGGTAGGTAAAATCAGAAAAAAAAAGATATTGTTTTTTTTTTGTTAATTTTCCGTTGAAAACTTTGAAGACGGTTAAGCTTCGCCTCTAAGAGCTCAACGCGATAGTATTATAGGGCCCCATTCGCATCACCTTCTCAAGCTCTTCGCCAAGCAGGAGCGCCATAGGCACAGGCACACGACGACTCATACCAGCGCCCTGCACCAGTAGAAGGCGGGCACTGCCGGCACTTCCACCACCGCACACATGTTCCAGAATTGCCAGAAGCACGTCCGTCTACGTCGCTTCCCCAAATACGACGGGTGGAAGGATGACGGCGGCTCACGCCACATAGCCGCGTCAAGTATTGTATTTTGTATAATTTGGCGCCAACTCGCGCCATCTGTTGCGGCACAGCAATACGATCTATGGACATTCCCATTGAGCACCGCATCGCTGGTAAGTAAAGTGGAAATGTTCTTTGCTACTCGCTGAACTATTATTTCTTTACTTAGTTTATAATGAAGCCCCTTGAGGTTAGCTGACAGTCATAAGACAAACGTATATTAGGTTAACCTGTCTTTAGAGAGGCAATGCGGTTATGTGATGGCAACCCCGCAGTTATTTAATAGGCTTGAGTCTCGTTCGTTATCGGAATTAACGACACAAATCGTTCCACCAACTAAGAACGGTGAGTGGTTGCATGCTCGTCCCCCACTGCGAAAGACCAGTGTTCGACTCCGCGGTTTTCTGAAAAACGTTTATTGTGTCTTTACTTTCGTCTGTTTTTTGTGTGACAAACCCAATGCTGACAACGGCTATTTTTTACACGGCGCCTCAACCCATACAACAATGGTTTATGTGCTTCAATGGAAACGTTTATGGCCAGCTATGCCTATCTATGGTCCTTTATAGTCAGCTATAAAGTGGCATTGAAATATCTATACGCATATATAGAAAATTCTATAACACTTTGTCTATAGCTTCTGAACTATACAAAATCTCTACCTCGCTATAGAAAACCATATGTCCATGAAGCTATAGATTATGAGTCATACAGTTATCTTTAGCTGTCTATAAAGGTGAGAATGACTCCAAAGCTACATACTGCAATCCATAGAATCAGTTTTATCAGGCTATAGAGATGTTTATTCTCCTGAAGCTATAGACTATTAGTATTACAGTTATATTTGGCTGTCTATAGAAATATGAATGCCTCTAAAGCTACACACTGCGAGCCATATGAGCTGTTTTATCTGGCTATAGAAAAGGGTATGCTCCTGAAGCTGTAGACTACGGGTCATAAAGTTACCTTTAGCTGTCTGTAGAAATGTGGATGCCTCTAAAGCTACAGATTGCAAGGCATACAAGCTGCTTAGCCGGTTATAGAACAGTGTATGCACTAAAGCTATATACTAGTAGTCATGCAGTTATCTTTAGCTTTTTATGAAAATGTGAATGCCTCTAAAGTATACAGAATGAAGGCCATATAGACTGCTTTAGCTGGCTATAGAAGAGCTTTTGCTCCCGAAGCTATAGACTAGTAGCCATACAGTTATCTTTAGCTGTTTATAGAAATGCCAATGCCTCTTAAGCTACAAACTGCAAGCTATATAACCTGTTTTAGCTGGCTATAGAATATTGTATAGGCATACCAAAAGCTATATAGACCAGTATTCATACGCCCTCATATGAAAGTACATATATCATCGGTACGAATTTCTCGTGCGACTTGTCCTCTAACTTTATTAAGAGTTGTGTGCTGTATGCAACGAGAAACCGTGTGTCATCAACCGTACTCATGTACGACAAACGGATTGCGTCGCAATCTTGGTATATATAGTGGGAGCATTGTCGCCGCAATGAAGTTCGCCTGAGATGAGTACGTGCGACCCACGATAGATTTAGTCGTGGGGACGGCTAGTCAATTTTCAGTTATTTTTCAACAAATTGTAAATAAACGTCCGAAGAGATAGAGCACGAAACACGGGCACATACACAAATGCGCATGCACACACACGCACGAACGCATATAGGGAGGCCAAGCTCAAGTTTTGCCGCGCGATGACAACGCTGCATTCTTGGCGTGGTGGCGAAATGTGAAACGATGGGGCTTCGCCGTAGCAGACGCTCCGCTAGCTTCCTGTGCACGCGTGGCGATCGCGTTGCACCTGGCGGTTATTTGGCGATACAAAAACGCTTCCGCTGATGCGAAACGGATGTATTAACTAGCATTCTGTCATGGGAAGCCACATTAGTAGGCGAAGAACCAAAAGACGAGGCTCATGTGTGAAACTTTGCAGATTCCTTTGGAAGCGCGCCCGCAAGACCTGTTTTCTAACCGCATGACAGCGTTCTGAGAAATCTCGCGTTCTTTTTGGAAACGAAAAGAGCCAATTTCCCCTTTCTTCGTAAACTGAGAAATGTTGACAGTTGACAGTTGACCAAGACGGCTTAGAGAGGCATCAAAAAAGTGCATTGGTTTAACACCACGCATAAAAAGTGAAGAGGATGGAAGATTATCCTGCTCTTCGCTCCCCGCACGTCTAGTTTTGCCGATTTTCCGTGCTCTCTCATTGCTTTGTGAGTGCTCTGAAAACAACCAAATCAACAGATGCGACGTCCGCGACCGAGACTGATGTTTGAATGTGTCCTAGACTGATGTTTGAAATGTTTGAATGTGCCCTAAGTGGCCCCGCCGGGGTGGAGCAGTGGTTACGGCGCTTGACTACTGTTCTCAAGGATGCGGGATCGAGTGTCCCGGCCTCGGCGGCCGCTTTTCGATGGAGGCGAAAAGCAAAGGCGCCCGTGTGCTGTGCCATGTCAGTGCACGCTAAAGAACCCCAGGTGGTCGATATTTCCGGAGTCCTCCACTACGGCGTCTCTCATAGCCTGAGTTTGCTTTGGGACATTAAACCCAACGAACCAAACAGACCAGACCATTGTGCTCTAAGTGTCCACAGCTGCCTTTTCATTTTTAGATTGTCAAAGAAAATATCTAGCAACGAGGCCTTTTTTTTTTCGGGGGTGGGGGCGGCGTTGGAAAACATGCCTTGCTGAGACGCTTTTACAGATTTTCGCAAATTGGCAATATGTGAACCAATTGTTATTATTATTATTATTACTACTACTATTATTATTATGCGCTCAGTAAGGACGCATGTGCGCTGTGAGCGCTGTGCTCCCGCCCGTTTTTTGGCAAGCAGCAGTTTTTACGATGTGCCGACTGTGCGAAACGTGTTCACACGAAGTGCGTCACTTGGGCGGATGACGAGCTGCAACTCCTGAAGTCCGGCTCTCGGCCATTCGTGTGTAATTTGTGTGCGTTGTCGTCGTCTGACGATGTTAGGCTTAGCGACGGTGGTGCGCCGGCGGCTACGTTCCTTTCACCCATCGCCCCGCTCCTGGCCAGCCACCCGACCAGTTTTCCCCCTTCAACCGCGACCGCCGAACATGGCGGGGAGTTTGCTTCGCTACGGGCTCTCCTCCTCGACGAGCTTGAGGGAATCTCTTTTCTTAGCGATGAGGTTGCCCAGCTACGGGAGGAGAACGAGCGCCTTCGTGGAGAGAACTCGCGGGTTTTCGTACAACAAGCCGAGGTCATTGCCTCTCTACGTGCCGATGTTCGCGGCCTACGCCAGGAGCTTGTGCGGTGCGCTGCTTCGAAGTGTGAGCGTCCTCTCGTCGAGCGTCCTCTCGTTGTCTCCGTGGGCAATCCTACCCGTGAGGAGCAGCCATCTGTGGACTACTCCGCCGCTCTTCATCGAGGGATGACTCCTGGCGATATTACCTGTTCATCTTCTGCCTCTGCTCCTCCCCGTGCGGTTAACACACCCAGTGCGATGAAGAAGCACCGAAGTCGAGCCATTACTGACGCATCGAGCTCATCTGTCCTGAACGTTGCCATTTACCAAAAGAAGCGTCCGAAGACTATTTTCGTCTCTAAACTCAGTCCCGATACAACATTGGTAGACCTTACCAACCATCTAAAATCAGTGAATATTACCCCCATTTTCTGCCGGCAGCTGAAAACAAGGTACGGCTCCTACTCGTCCTTCCATATTGAAGTTGATGAAGAATCCTACAGTAAGCTTGTTGAGTCTTCGATGTGGCCGATGGGTTGCATATACAAGGACTTTCGTGGGAAGCTTTACGACGATATGCTTCATCCCTCTGAACTGACGCAAAATTGTAGTGGGCCATAATTTGGATATCTATTATCAAAACGCCCGAGGTCTTCGGACTAAGGAATCTGTTTTTTTCTAGCCTCTTGTCCTCTTGTTATATCGCTGTTGTGGTTACCGAAACCTGGCTGTCAAGTGATATTCCTTCCATTGATTTCTTTCCAAATAATTACTCTGTTTTTCGTAGCGACCGCCCTGAAACAGGTCCCAAATCAAGAGGAGGTGGAGTGCTCATTGCTATTGACAGTTTTGTGAAGTGTGTTCGACGTTCCGATCTGGAAACTGTTGAAGAATGTGTGTGGCTCGAGCTCACTTTAAATCGACATGAAAAACTTTTACTTGCAGCTTTCTAAATTCCTCCGAATCTTCCTCCTCCAGCCTATGATGATATCATAGGTTCTGCTCTCAATCGAACATGTTATAACCCGTCATAGCAAACACAAACTTCTTATTTTAGGCAATTTTAGTACTCCTGGTATCAATTGGAACTCATTTATTTCTTCTCACAACAATCATTACATATTAAGTAAGTGTAACGCTCTACTTGATTTTATAGCCTTTAACTCTTTGCAGCAACACAATTTCATTGAAAACTGCTGTGGTAATATTCTTGACATCTGTCTATCGAATTTTGAAAGTGTTCGAGTCTCGAGTTCAGACATACCGCTGACTCGCTGTGACAAATTTCACCCTCCGCTTCTAGTTACTACTGCTGTCTCTGCCTCAGCTTCTACTTATTCAGATCGGGTGAGGAATTCCCCCCGTTTCGCGTATGCACGTGGTGATTATGTCGGTCTTTTCAATTTCTTCTCTTCCGTCGACTGGTCCCTTTTAAATGACATTAATGATTCAGATGGACAAATCAGTCGCTTTACAGAAATAGTTCTTGATGGTATGTGTCGGTACATACCTTTGCATACTCCTACGCGTAGGAAGTTCCCTTCCTGGATTTCAAGGGAACTAATAACGGCGTTAAAACTCAAGGAACGGGCCCATCGTAAAGCGAAACGCCTTGGGTTTCACAATTGGGCAGATGAGTTTCGCCGTGTGCGTTCTCTTTGCAAACGATTATACAAGCGGGACTACGACTCCTAACTTGAGTCTTTAGAGAGGAGTGTCTCAAATCGTCCTAGTCAGTTCTGGCGTTACGTTCGCAAGCGTTCCAATAAATCAGATTTAAGTATCAGCTTAGCTGACTCTCAGGGTTCGGAAATTCGGGATGTTGCAGACAGTTTTGCCCAACATTTTTCCTCCGTTTACAAACATCCACATTGTGATCCCGTTTGCCTCCTATCTGGTGCATTATCTATTTCCATTCTCTTTGACGAGGAGTTGATAACTGAGAGTCTTAAGCGTCTGAGACCACCTTTGTCGCCTGGACCTGATGGCATTCCAGCTGCCATATTAAAAGCTTTCAGTTATATATTTGTACCAGTACTGACTGCCATATTTAATAACTGTTTAAAAAATGCTGCCTTTCCTTGCTTGTGGAAAATGGCACGCGTGTTTCCTGTCTTTAAGTCTGGAAACAAATCTGATGTTTCCAATTATCGTCCGATTCCTCTTCTATGTGGAACTTCTAAGCTTTTCGAATTAGCTTTACACAGCGTACTTTCTTTCCATCTCAAGCATATCATAGTACCGAATCAGCATGGCTTTATGTCGGGTCGCTCTACTTCTACCAACCTTGTCACGTTTAGGACGTATGCCTCTGCAGCAGTCCTTCAGAGGGGTCAGGTTGACACTGTGTACTGTGATATGAGCAAAGCTTTCGACGTTGTTACTCACTCACTACTTCTTGAAAAAATTCTACTCTGGCGTTGAAGTCTCACTCGTAGCCCTCCTACGCAACTATCTCCTTGATCGCTTCTGCTTTGCCAGTGTCAATGGACAGACTTCCTTCGTTTACCCTGCAACGAGTGGAGTTCCTCAAGGTTCAGTACTAGGCCCGCTTCTCTTCACCGTTTTTATTAATGATGTTCCCTCGGCGATAAAGAACTCCTCGTTTCTTCTTTATGCTGATGATATAAAAATATTCAAGGTAATACATTCTTTTCAAGATTGCTTGTTGTTGCAATCGGACATATCTGCTTTTTCTGATTGGTGTGCGAAGAATCGACTTACACTCAATTCTTCCAAAACTAGGGTTGTGTCCTTTACTCGTAAAACCCATAGCTTTCTCTGCCATTATTCTGTGAATTCTGTGCTGCTGGACAGGGTTGATGAAATTAATGACCCAGGCAGCACAAAGCATTGGGCCAATGTTGTAAGTACGACGGCAAGCAGTGGCCCTACATTGGGCCAGCCTAACCAGCATGCTCCCAACATAGGACATGCCAGTCAACACAATGTCCGACAATGGCCCAGTCTAGCCAGTGCTCTCCCAGTGTTGGCGCTGCCAGTAGCCAACACTGGCTAGCTTGGGCCAAGATGTACAGTGAGCTCCCGATATTGGCACTGCCGTACATACAGAATGTCTATGTTGGACCGAGATTGCCATTGTTCCTCCAATAATGGTCGCACGGGCTTTAAAACTGGCTATAATGGGCCAAGCTGTCCTGCCTTCCTCCGTCATTGGGTTTTCCGTTTTTTAAAACTGGCTACAATGGACGAAGTTGTCCTGTGTTCTTCCGGCATTGGATGTTCCGGTTTTTAAACATGGCTACAATGGACAATGTTATCCTCTGTTCTTCCAGTATTGGATGTTCAGTTTTTTAAAGATGGCTACAATGGACCAAGTTGTCCTGTGTTCCGCCGTCGTTGGCCGTTCCTTTTTTAAAACTGGCTACAATGGACCATGTTGTCCAGTGTTCTTCCGGCGTTGCCCGTTCAGTTTTTAAAACTGGCTACAATGGACCCAGGTGTCCTGTATTCTTCCGACGTTGACCGTTCCGTTGTTTTAAACTGGCTGTAATGGACCATTGCAATTTGTCTTGTGTTTTTCCAGTATTAGCTATCCCTGCATGAAAACTGCCCACGATGGACCACTTTTTCCCCTGATCTCGCAAATGTCATTGCCATCCTAAAAACGCAGCTTTAATGGGCTGCCGAAGTGAATATTTTCCGTTGACCATTCAATCAAAACAAATTCTCCATTTTTATGGTTGAATACACGTGCGCTGGACGCCAAACCGCGGCATTTATTTCCGACAACATTTCAGCCGATCGTTCGGACCTCACCAAATACCGCGTATGGGACGACAATTACTATAACGCATTCAAGCACGTACCGCTGCAACTGTCTGGATTTGTCTTTTCGGTGCGCTCATATGCGGCGCACCTTTGGGGGTCCGCTATATGTGTTTATGGTTTTAGCCTATTGGCATGCATGCAGATTTCGTCGCAGGCGCATACGTTTGTCGCACAATTATATCTACTGATAGCACGACCGTGCGACCACATATATATACCCCAGACCGGCTAGCACTCACGACCCAATATGCCTGTATTGGACGCCGATTACATCCCTGCATCTATACATAACCTATAGCACAAATCCAGTTGTCAGTGAGAACGCGCATAAAAACGAAATAGTGCCGCCATAGCATGTTCATGTGACATTAAATTAGTGATTAGAAGGTAGCTTTTTCATTGCCGAGAAGGAAAACGTTGCCTCAAGTTGAAGGAACAAATGACCATTTTCTCAGCGATGTTTTTGTTCTAGTGCTTTTGTATTATCCATAAGGAACTACGCGCAGCATCGTCTGTTTACCTGGAGAAAGGACCGAATACGATGTGTGTACTTTCTAGACGCAATCACTGGAAAATGAAAGGCCGGAAGACTCGCGAGGTTACCATTTTAGTTTTGGGCATTCACACGGTGGTAAAAAAAATGACAGTTTTTCGTGCAGACTGCGAGCATGAAGGCCCCGGTACATTTATATGGCGCACAACATATATATCGCCAATAAACAAAAAAAAAAAGTTTTTTCCGCCTATTAGTTTAGAGTTTGACCATAACAACCGCGCTAGGCGGTGGCAAAGGAATAAAAAAAGAACTGTACAGGAATGAAAATAATGTGCGCTGTCCAGTCATTCGAAAAAACGAATGCAGCCTACAAACACTGTTTTAATGAGGCAGTTTTCCATGCCCTTTCTAATTCTTTCATTCTACTAAAATGATTTGGAATACGTTGCTTGCTATTGAACGTTATCGTCTTTTTGTGCAATCCGCGTTAATGTGAAGGTGATTGCGAAAAACGTCTGTGTATTGCCTGATGCCACAGCGCGCTTCAGGACCTCGACGCGCACAAAATTGATTCTGAATCATTCATTGCTGTGTCTGTCATCGTCGATTCGCGAAGTCGAGACAAAACATGAGCGAAGAAATATTCTTACAGCTGGAGAATGATGAGGACGAAGTGGCGCGCTCGTTTGTGGAAGATTAAGAAAAAGAAGTGCGTCGAATGGGCGGCCCTCGTAGCCTGGCTCCTTGGCTGTTCCTCAATGTATATATCTTTAATCCTCTTTTGTAAATATATTTCTCCCTGTTACAAAATTAAATGCCAAAATTTAAAAACCTTGAACAATTCACAAATTCCGTAGAATGTTCAGAACAGCGCGGTGCGCTATAATTGGACAAAGGCTTTATCGATGTGGCCATAATTACTTGCGCAACAAAATTATGCAAGGTGTTTTAATGGTTTTGAAAGCTGAGGTAGTGTAGAATAGGTGGAAAAAGTTTAAACAATGTGAAAACTGTTTTTGTTTTCCTAAAAATTTTCAATGTTCGCTGTTTTCTGTAAATTAGCGCGATCGTATCTCTGTATCCAAATGTCATAAAAATATGAGCTTTAGCTGTTTGCGGATAATTATGCTGAGAACATATTGTGGAATTATTGCTGCTCTACCATGAACCTTTTCTGAAATAAAGGCCTGCAAATTAGGAAAATTTTCGTTTCCTGGGCCGATGTTTAGAATTTTTATAAAAACATCTACTGATACCCGAAAAGCGAACATTAACTGAATACAAATAAAAACATGTATATATTTAGTCGGATAATTTTCAGCTAGCTAACTTGAGCATAATTTGTATAATCTATAACCAAAGTTGGCCAGAATAGAAGAGAAGCTCGGAACTCCGCCTCTTTGACATTATTAATCAGTCATCACGCAACAGTATATAATATTTTGAAGTAAATATAAAAGGTCGAACGACCATCCTTTGTTCGATCATAGGTGGCGAAAGGGAGGGGACGCGCGCATTTGTCGATGCACCAGCTGTATGGATTTAGGCAAGAATGTGGATGGTAGATGGGGAGGCTTTCTATTTTTTAGAAAATGTTTGTCCGTGGTTGGCTTGAAGAAACAATGCGTTTGCGAACACACAAAACAAAACTATTTATTAGAACTCGACTCAAGCGGTGCGCGCTGGTGGCCGCTCATCGGCACGGTCCGAAGTCACGGCTGGCCGGTGCAAGCAGAAGAGGGCTGGGTAAAGGAGGAATGGAATGTTGAGAGGGTCGTTGGTCCTTCGTTCCCACGCGCAGTCCTTGCGAACACAACACCGCGGCGGGAATCACGCGCTGGTTGAGCGGGTCGTTGTTCCCCCTCGCCTACGCGTCTACGTGCAAGACACAACAGACAGCATCCCCAGCTGCGCTGCTGTGCGGCCTCCTCCCGAAGCGTTCATTTCAGAGCTTGTTGGAGACGCTACAAGACTTGTGACAGCTTCTTAAACCTTTCTTTAATTTCTTCCCTCATTAATTTTCTTTTTCATTGTGCTGTGCATAATTTTCTCTTGCGCCTATACATGTCCATGTGCTCCGGTTTGTGCTTGCTACATATCAGTGAATAGCTGAGCTGTGAAATGTCGCCGGAGTACGGATTACAGCAACGGCGGGATACCATCGGCATTATCAGACTCAGTGAACGCCGTCATCTTAGACCGTGAGTATATATCTTTGCAGCATGCCATTGCTTCATAATTGGTTCTATATAATCTCCTACCAGTCCCAAATGTTCCCTTTCCTTATTCTCCTCGAAACAACTGCGCGAAGCATGACTTCAAGAACTAAGCGAATTTTCGTCCGGGTTACATGCAAGCAAGTGCGTGGACTTATTTGCTGGCTGCGATATGAATAGCATTTGCGCCGAAAATAGAGGAGCCGTGCGTAACAGGTGTGTATGCCACCAACACGTGACAGAACACTGCAGGCAGCCATTTGCGCAGTTTTTTGACTGTGCAGCGCGCCGCAATCAATTAGTAACCGGATACTATGCGCCCGGCTTTGTACATATATTTTGGACAGCCTCTCTTCTGCGCGCAGGAAGCCATGTTCACACAGCTTTTGGGTTTTGTTAAGAGTTAAGGGCAGTTTTTTGTTTTCAGATGTACAGACGAAGTTTTGAAAACTGTTCGTGCCGTCTGTGCAAGCGAATTTTACAGTGGGGCAGACATGTGCGTGATGCCGCTTGATGACTAGGCTATAATTAAGTCATAATGAACCTCCACTTTTATAATGGTTAATATCATATTGAGGAATTGAAAGCCGTGAACAGCGCAAGTGAGCCCCTTTTCAAAATTTTCTTAATCGACGCCCCCCTTCTGAGCACGTGCCTTCAGGTGAGGGCGTTATCAGAAAGCGGCGACAATAGGAGAGCGATTTCGCAGACGCGCTTCGAGGGCGGGGGAAAATAACAATACAAGCAAAAAGGCACATCAACCGTGTGTGCACTGCGTCCCTGTCACTGCAAAGTAAACAACGTGCACGCGGGGCACAATGTACAAAACATTGACGGCCGGTATGAGGCAACCATATCGTCCGAAATATATTGCTCGCGAAGCGCTCGATGACGGCGCGCACTTTCAGGCGAAATGGGACAGGACGTCAGGTCCGCCTGTTCGGCAATTACAGCTCTTTGTACCTCACGTGCCGTACCGTATGCATGAAGTGCACGCCATAGCCATCGTGCAAGAATGTTGAAACCGAAGCAGCGATCCACGTATTCTAATTCTATAGGAAATCATTTGGGAGTAGAAAAGAGCAACTTAATATGATGTGCATGGTTCTTTAATGAACGATATGTATAAATGGACGGTTGAATAGTTACAGTAATGGAGTGTTCCGCTAGAATTGTTTACGGCCGTGACCGCAATAAACATTACTCATATTGCTCTTAGCTTTAAGCTCTGGCATTGATAAGCCTATCCAAAGAACCGACTGGCAGTGACAGGTTGTTTACAGCTGTTGATCAAAAGTTAGGCCATCATGCTATTATTGCAGGCATATTTGCTTCTTTTTGTAAATCTGCTTACTAAAACTTAATTTTGTTCCCCATTCCTAGGGACGCTGCACCTCTTACAACACTCACTGTTCAGTCGCTTTTATTCAAGTATACAAAAAGGAGGAAATGCGCATGCACTCATAGGATAGCCTGTCTTTCCGTTAACAGCTGCAAATAACACGCCACTGCTCCTCGGTACCTTGGATGAAGTTTTCAATGGGGTTACCTGAGATGCCTAGCAATTGCTGTAATATTTATACCAATCACTGCAGTGAAACAGAAAGGTAACACTGCATCACTTTAACTGCTGCATGCACCTATAAACGTGCCTTAATTTATTGCCTAGTCTTATAGACGCAGGACCTCTTACTATAGGCTTTGTTTAGTAAGCAACCGTCTTTCATTGCTTCAATTTCTATCTCTCCACCATTTTTTTGTTGCTCTGGGTGTGATCATTTGATTTCATTGTTCAAATCATACTGTTTTATCATGTGTGAACGATTTAGCCTGCACATACATGCTTTCATTTTTTTTAGATGCGCATCGGGAGCGTTTTCTACGGAGAGGTGGATCGATTGAGTTGTATCACTGGTGCGAAAACCGACAACCCCCAGAAGATATGTGTCCTGTGGTTGGAAGGGCAATAAAGAAGAAGAAAATCAGCGGAAAAGCCTGCCTAAAAAAAGGTAGCACTGCATCACTGTAACTGCTGCATGCACCTTTAAATATGCCTTATTTTTATTGCCTATTCTTATAGACGGTGGACCTCTTGCTATTGGCTTTTTGCAGAAAGCAACCGCCTTTCATTGCTTCAATTCCTATCTCTCCACCACTTTTTTGTTACTTCGAGTGTGATCCTTTGATTTTATTGTTCAAATCATATTATTAAATCGCCGGTGAATGATTTCGCCTACACATACATGCTTTCATTATTTTTAGGCGCTCATCGAGAGTGTTTTCTACGTATAAATGGATCGATTAAGTTGTATCACTGGTGCGAAAACCAACAGTTCGGTACCCCCAGAAGATTTGTGTCTTGTGGGTGGCAGGGGTATAAAGAAGAGGATAATCAGTGGAAAAGCCTGCCTAAAAACTTACAAAGATGGCGCAAAAGCGAAATGCTGATCAGGGTTAGAGTCTGATTACTTCTGTTATCCCATTTCACTTGCTAGGTGATGTGACATATATGAAGCACCTTAGTATAATTTGTGGTATACTCACTAATAATTGTGTAGACTTTAACTTTTTTCTCGTTCAATTATTTTGAGTGACGCACGAATTGGAATAAAACGAAGTCATCCACACGTCTAATGCCCATAGACATTAGATGCGTGGATGAGCTCATTAATTGTGTTACTATGTGAGCATGCAATAGTTTGTCGAATATATTAATATGTTAAAAGTTGATTTTTTTACTGTTAACCGGAGTAATACATATGCTCCATATCATAGCATTATTCGCCTGTAGTTTGTATCTGCTCTTTCCTAAATTGTATTCTACAAAGTATACGTGTGTCATCTCGTACGTCTATTTAACTAGCGAACAATTTACAATCGAATCCCTTTTGTGATGTTTCAGCTACAAATAATGTATGACAGTTGTGACAATATAGGTAGCTTTAGGTATAACATATAGCGCGAAAATCTTTAATATATGCGATGATATTTTTATTCACCGCATTGGCTAAACCAGCCTGTTGAAGAGACGAAATGAAAACAAATATGGATGTCTTCGGACAGGAACAGTAATCGTGGTGCCATGACCATTTTTTTAATTAAATTTTCATATGTCGTGGGCTAATGTCTCGACACAAAGGAATGACCCTTAGGTTTGCCAGATGCGGCGTAGTATTCTCGAAAAAAAAAAACGCCTATCACTAAAGCTGGAAAACGCCGTTTTTGTCGTTTCAAAAAGTTGCACGTTTGGAGGCCGGCTGGTTGCGTAAAATTTTGTCATCCACTGTTTTTTACTCACCGCATTTGGGTAACGTTTACTTGTATAAGAAGTATTAAAAGTGTGTTTCATTGATGCAGTTGATTTAGTAAAAAATCGCAAACTTTGCTTCAAGAACAACGGGCTACAAAAATGTCAATGTTCAACCTTACATACTGGCGTGACGCGTTGCGTTGTTTGCACTAAAACATTCTGTGTTTATTACGCAGGTCATATTGTTAATTTAAGGCAGAATTTGGAGCTCTAAGCTGCTATGTGTGTTCTCTGTAACGCCACCAAAAATATTATGCTGGAAAGCGATTTGCTTAAGATTGTAATTATAAAAATTACACATTGAAAAATCATCTTCAAAAATATAGTATTGTTAGTGGTGGTCAAAGCTGAGAAATGGAATAATATATTAATAACCTAGATTGAATACTATTGCACCTAGCAATCAAAAAGAATGCAGGACAGAGAAAAAGTTCAGCCTTCACTTGCGTTCTGCCATGAAATTGACAAAAGTAGTGAATTAATACCATTTTAAGCTATATTAAGTATTTGTCCCAGAAGCAGAAAAACGGTGTTAAGCGCTGACAATGTTTTAAATTTTACTTAAGGTAAAATGTAACTAAATTAAGCAAATACTAAATTGAAGTTTTGATGCCTACTCCATAAGGGGGAGCCATATAAGCACATCTATAGAACAAAAACAAGCATTTTTATATTTCTAAAATTACATTTTGCAGAATTCAATATATTTACTGACTCAAATTAACAAAGTACTTTGCATTGTTTCCACAGATTTTGATAAAAATTGATGTTGCGGCCGTTTCTTCAATTCTAATCAGTTTTCCTTATTTTACCATTTTCTTACTTTTGTCCAATTTCAAAATAATATGCAGATACAGACACAAATCTAGCGCTTCAAATTTTTTCAGAAATAAAGAATGGAACCTAGATAATGTAGAAAAATAGTTTCTGTGCCAAGATATTATTGGATCTTGCAAGAATGCAGGCTGAGTTTGGCCACTATCAGCACAAGCACTCGGTTTAATATTTGATGTTATATTTTTAAACAGTATAACGCAACACTTTTTAGTCCGTAATATTTTTGAGGCACTGAAGATTTTTGAGAAGGATTTTAATGAAAATCGAAGATGATCTTTTTTTAATTGCAGCAAATTTGCCCTTTACTGCTGTTTTCGAATTCTGAGCAATTTTGATGCGTTGTGGAGAACACACCTAGTGGTCTGGAGCTCCAGATACTGCCTGGAATTAAGAACATGCGTCAGGAAGTGAAAACATATTTAGTGCAACCAACCTAATGCATCATATGCCAGTACATAAGGTTAAAATTAATATTTTTGCAGCGTATCGCTCCTGAAGAAAAGTTTGCGATTTTTTAATAACACAACTGCAAAAACAAAATAGGTTTTTAATAGTGTTTGTAAATATAAAACCTGCATATATTTAGTGAGTAAAAAAGAGCAGATGACAAGATCATGGTGTTCCAAACTTGCAACATTTTGAAATGGCAAAAACAGCGTTTTCTACCTCTAGAGATATACCATACAATTGTTTTTTTTTTCGAGGAAACTACGCGTATCTTGAAAAACTAAGGTTAATTCTTTTGTGTCTAGATACTTGCCCACCACATATAAAAATTTCATTGGAAACGAAAGATGGCCATGGGACCTCGATTATGTTTCTTATCTAAGGCACCCATAATACGCTGTGAGAAAGCCAATATCAAGGGCTTTTTTTAATATTCCATATTTCGAACGGTTGTGCCATCTAAGAAAATTAGAAAGCTAGGCACACCTTAGGTGTAGCCAGCCCTCACTTTCTGTTACAGCTGTATTTGCTAAGCTGAATTAATGCGTTGATTACTTTATTTTAGCCACGAATATAGCGCTATTACGTGTCAATTTTAAAGAAAGGCCGCAGTGACGCGATTCCTGTAGAATTTGTAAGTGAAATCTGTAGACCTTACAAATCTACCCATATATATGATCTCTTGCAGGTTTTATTCAAGCTACATTACACCTGCTGCGCCCCATAGCTTGAGCCAAGGGTTATAAATAAACCATTAGAAACAGACGAAGGAAACCGGTGGTGCATTGCTGGCAGCCACTTAGGACAGCGCAGAAAATTTTTATTTTGTACGTGGGGAAGTGAGGTTATTCGCTTCAAGTACTAAATATTCACTTTAGACAATAAATAGGACACACAGAGTCGATGAGCACGTTCGGAAACCCCTGTTTCAATATTTGCGGTTAGAAACCTCATGTGTACCTTTTTTTCCAGCTGTAGATAAATTCCGGGTTATGTAGATACCGAAACCGTTACCAGCCCATTCGCGCACCTCAACTGTGCTGCTCACAACATGATTTTGAGCGGACAAAACAACCTGCCGCTAAGATTGCTAGCCCCATGCACGAGTAAGGGTGATATGCTGGCGATGGCTGCTTCGCGTCGGCCTTTTGGCGCACATGAAGGCTCGAGTTACAATGAGCGCGCCGAACTTTGCAATGCGGATAATGACTACAAAGCGGTAAGGATATAAATGAGTTTAACAGTATTTTTCAGCTGTAAAATACAAATGCAGCCTTGTTGGACGATGTGCTGGCGCGGACGAAGAAACCATAGGCAACTTGTAGGTCTAACGCTACACAGGGCTGTCGAGCCAAGCCAAGTCCTCAACTGTATTGTCCGGGAATCAGATTTCTGTATTTTCGTGGTTTCCTATTGTATCTGGCGTTCAAAATGCAGACGTGAGGGTTCTTTATCACAAATAATCAAACGTGGATTGTACCGGTACTCTTCAAAGTAGCAAAACCATTTATTGTGTAAGTCATTAATCAGTAATTTAGGTAAATAATGTCAATAAGGATTCCAAACAAAACCTTTTCTGTGGCGCTCAAGGTAGCTTCCAGCAATATATATCTGGTTTCCTTTGCCTGCCTCCGAAATGTTTTTTTTTTATCCCTTGGATCAAATTTGCTTGGACAAGCAGTATATGTGTAAAAATGATGCACCTGTGAGCTACCCGTTTAAGTGAGCTCCTGTTTAAGTGAACTACCCACAAAACCAGTCAAAAGCGTATATCAGCTAACCAGCGGCCAGTGCAGCAGTCGTGGGCTTAGATCGCTTGTGTATATTATATCTAGCCATTTAAAAAAAATGAAAATGGTCGCCGAACATTCTCTTGGTAACGATTATTAGTATAAACTGTTTGCACATCGCAGAAAGCGTAGGAGCGGCAAAAAACTAGCGCGCCAGTCATATGCGGAGACAGCCGATAATCAAGCACTAATTCCTAGTGTGGGATGAAACACTGGCTGTCTCAGCCGTATTGCTGTGGAGGCGATCAAAATGCAACAGGGCACATGCTATGCAATGTATGTGCGTCTTTCATCCTAATAAACCCAAGGCAGCTGAAACTAATCTGGAACTCATCAGTATAGTGTTTCTCATTGACCATAAATTTCGGTACATGAATCCTGGAATTTTCTACATCTTCCTAAAATAATGCGCGCGATTTTATATGCCTCGTAATAGTGTTGTAAATTTTGTTTCCTCATTGTTTTTGTGCAGGTGCCATTTGCGAAAAAGTTGGGGTGGACGATTTGGAGGCACACGCATTTATTCGCAGGTGGCTGCCTGGTTCCTGTGACAGGGGGGGTGGAAGAAAAAGGCGTTATGCTGAAACCTCCCCTGGCGAGCCAGGCATGCCACCTGTGAATGCAATTGCAGGGTCAGCCCCCTCACTACGCCTATGAGTGTGCCCTCCAGCTCCCTGGCCCCTTCCACTTCCCGAGAGCCCGCCCTGCCCTGACCAACCCTGCCACTGCCCCGCTAACTGCTGCTGTGTGTGCCCTCAGCGCTGGCTAGTAACAACTGCCGTCTATAGTAACAATTGCAATAAATATTATCTTTTTGTGAACCATGCCCTTGTTTTGTGAATATCTACTGGTTGCTCATGAGCAACAATTTGAATTTATATGGCCACTCCTATTTGAAAGGCCATTATTGTCCCAGCAAGTTCGATGTGCTGTCACGAATATGGCTAGAATGAAAAAGGCTGCATTTTATGGCCTGCACAGGCAGTGCCACAAAATGTGTAATCTTCACATCATCAATGGCACATGAATGGAGTAGCCGTTGTACCCATAAACCATTGGATTAATATTGGTATCGACAATATGCGGCATGAATGGAGTAGCCAGTGCACCTGCAATGGCTAACCATTGGTATGATATTGGCATTGACAAGGGGCCATCAATGGAATAGCTGCTATTAAACAAATATTGGTAATACAATGATGGTATAATGCTGGACAGTATTGGCAAGAATCATGGTGCATGAATGGAAAGTCTAATATTGTGCCTACATTGGTGGCTCCAGCTTGGTAGAACACTGGACCAATCTTGGAACGAAAGATGGGCCAAGAATGGAGAATGTAGTAAAATGCCCAAATGCCAATATCAGTCCAATATTGATGCCATTCTTTTCCAGTGATGAACCATTGTTGGACCAATGCTGGTGTGCTGCTTGGGGACCTTGGTGTACCTTTTGACCGCACCCTCAGCTTCTCTTCTCATACCAAACGCATTGCTCAGCGGGCTATGCGCACACTCGGATTCGTTTGCAGACTTTCGAGAGAGTTCCATACTCCACTTCCGTTCCTGAAACTGTACCTGTCCATATGCTTGCCGGTCTTGGAGTATGCGTAGGTTGTTTGGAATGGCACTTGCAAATCAATCTTGGACAAGGTTGACAGAGTACAAAAGAAAATATTACGGATATTTCATTATCGCTTTCCTTGCGCAACTTCGCCCTCTCGCTCCACCAGGAGCGCCCAACTGAATCTTCCTTCCCTTCACTGCCGTCGTATCAGACTTGATATCATCTTTCTGTACAAACTCCTTCATGGTCACATTATGTGCCCTCAGCTCTTAGAGTACATCCTAAGGCGCGTTCCGCGAAAGAGCATGAGGGAATTCAGACCATTTCAGGTTTCTCCCATTCATTCCCACTCCCCTCTGGACAGGATGCAGTGGTTATTTAACTGTTTTTGTCCTCACCTTGACATCTTCCAAAACTCGCTCTGTTCATTTACGTTGGATGTTCGTAGCGTTGTATTCTAAATAGTACTTTATCACATATAACTCCCACTTTTTAGCCTTAATTTTGTATTTACTTCACTTCTTGCTTTTTCTCCTGTTGAATGCTGTCTGTATCTTGAACTAATTTTTATCCGTTTGTTACTTATATTTCAACTTTAAACTTTATATTCGAATCTTACTCTCCCTTGTTCAATTCTACTTCTTTATTGTATTATTCAGTATTTCTAGCCTGTGTTTTAGGTATCATGCACTTGTTGCGCCTGGAATGGTTGTTTATTTTATGTATATTTCTATATTACTATAATCAATATCAGTTATTTGTTGTTATTGTTTTTTTTTCTCTTCTATCTACCGTTCTTTTTTTTTCCTGGTGTGCTAAAAATTCTCTCACTGTGTAAATAAGTGATGCTACTCATTGATTACTTACTTTCCGTGATACTTTTCGTCTCAGTTTCATTTCATGTATTGTTTATTTATTTTTTTGTGTTCTCTCTGTGTGTGTAAACATGTTTGTGCTTTTTCATTTTTGTTTATTTTTTTTTAATTGGTGCTGCAGCACAAAGACCACATGGTTGTTCCTGCGCACATAAAGATTGATTGATTATTATCGAAGATATGTCGGAAGTGCAGCACAAAAGTGATCCTAGCTATGGCTCGACTGACGCTACTCGCACGGAGAACCCCAACCGCGTCACATGGTTTGTGAGTGCGAACCAAATATTATCATAAATGAATAACAACCATTTAATAAGAACCGAAATAAAACACTATGTAGTACAAACTTGGATTTCACCTGCCTTCCGAGCCAACGAGCCGGTTGTCACGTGCAGCGCATGGAAGACGCATGTGCTTATGAGATTGCTAGCGTTCTTGTCTTTGAATAAACACCTACTTCGGACTATATACTTATTCTTCTACTGCAAGATTTTCTTTTGGTAACGTCATAATAATAAAAAACAAATCCGTATATAGATCGCATGCTACAGGCCAAAACGATGGTGAACAACCGAGACACTTTATTTTTCAGTACTGATGATACTTTAGGAGTTTTAAACATATTATATACGACAATATAATTACATAGCGGACTTTCCTCGAGATGCACTTCCTACGTTTTTGCTAACGTGGGACGCATTCACAATCAATATTTACTCATCCCCGTCTGTTGTCTGCTCTGCAGTGCAGACGTGAATAAAAAGTCTCCCGTCTATAATTAAGTATTCTTCATGGAAATACGCGTCAGGTTGCCCAATCAAGACGGAATGCAGGTGGCATGTCGCGGTGCGCCTGCGGGGTGCGTCAAGGCGCGTGTTCGTGCGAGAGTAAGCGCACGGCGCACGCCGTGAAGGCAGCGAGCTCAGCCGGCGGCGTCCAGTGGGTGCCCGCGCGACAAAGCAGCGCAAGACGTCTGCACGTGCGCGGAAGCGAGCGAGCGAAAGGAGAAAACCTGCACGGGATGCCTAGGTGGTGCCGCCGAGTGTATCCGCAGTTTATATTTTTCTGTCAGAGATGGCGCTCCCTGTCAGGAGCAGCAGCGCCGCTCGACAGTACTTTTGAGGCCTATACACGCACACACGCGCGAACAAATTTTCTATAGCCGACCATAGCAAATGCTAAAGACAGCAATATATTAGAACACTAGAATCAGTCCATAGGTTACAGACTTCTGTAGTAGGCTATAGCTTTTTGGGCCAAATATCTATAGCCGACCATACGCAAGGGATTTTGTATAGCTGAACATAAAATTTTGTACGCGACCATAGAAAATGCTAATGACTACAGTACATAGGCAAATATAAGTGTATAGAAACGGTTAAACACTTCTATAGCACACCCTATTGCAAAACCTTACGTCTAGCATAGGAATGGCTATAGATTTCTGGGCCAACTATCTATAGCCGACCATGCAAATTATTTTCTATAGCTGACCATAAATGTTTATACTGACCATAGAAATGCTAAAGAGTGCAGTACATAGGGAACCATAAGTCTATAGAATAGGCTAAAGACTTCTATAGAACAGACTATTGAAAAACCTAAAGGCAGCCTTAAAAGAGGCTATAGATATTTGGGGCAAATATCTATAGCCGACCATACAAAGGATTTTTTATAGCTGGCCATAGTAACTTTTTGTATTCGAACGCTATATTTTTAAAATGGTGCAACATCCTAGCAATATATATTTGAATTTACGGACTGAAATGAGCAACCCAAGAGACTTAAAAGGCTCACCAAACGTACCTAGCCCTTTAAGAAGAAGGTGTGAGTCATAGTATATATCGTTTTATTTTACGTGTTTGCATGTACACAAAAAGTTTATAATGTTTCTTTTGAGGTACATAGTTGAATTTCGTCTCTAGCGTGCTTTTTATTTTCACTGGCAGACGATCTTTGAAGCGCTTTGACCCGTACTTGCTGGGCTTTCTTTTAGTGAGCCTTCCAAGCCACGTGCACAACTCAATCGTACCTATATGTCCGCTGGGCGCAAACTTTGCTAGTTTGCGTATGTTGTACTTATTTCTGCCAATCGACGACGTGGACCATGAGATTGGCTACAACAATGAGCGAAATGAGATTTTCGGTCCTCGGTAAATAGAGAAGACTGATTAGCCAGCGTTTATATATGTCACTTAAGTACCAAAATATCAATTAAGGGATTATAGGTGTTCTTCAAACACGATTGAACTGTGTTCAGCACGACACGTCTTACTCAGTTCTAATTATGGTATTCAGCGGTAGCTTTGGCTTGACCAGAAGCGGCAGAACAATCTTTCTCAGATAATGCGATGAATAAAAAAAGCCGCATATTTTTTTTAATGAAATTACCAATTCCTAAGCATGCCCACTTGCCTTAAGACGAATTTTTATTATGCCTGTTACATTTGGGAAAGGCTCATTTACCGACGTGTACTTACGTGCAAACGTTTCAATCACATAGTTTTCAAGACTACCTGATACTTCTGCATTTACACTTTCTTCCGAATGCCATCGTGGAAAAGGTAAAGTAATTAAAGTGTGATAAATAACTGAGTAAAGCTGCAATCTGGGTGCGTTGGTACGCATTCATACTGGGGAGCAGCGCTACAAAGCCGGGATAAGGACTAAACAAGCCCTGTATATTATAGCGCGCCTCTTGCGACCAAAGAAACCGAGGACGAAGTTGAGTGTAGTGGGCGATGCCAGACTGATCCTGAGACGTTGGAACATTTTTTCCTGACCTGTCGCTGTTTCGCCTCCCTCCGAAAACTTTTTCTTGAAATTCCTTGCAAACATTTATCCATATCCTTGACTGTTTCAAATTTACTTTTGTTTGGCGCTACTCAGCTATGTTTCAGCAGCGGAACAGTACGCTCAGCAGTACACAAATTTGTTAATGCCTCTGGTCGGATTCCTTGCTAGATGTATCGATTCCTCTGCTTCTCCTCTTCAGGTTCGTATCGAGTAGAATTATCCCTTTTTATTTTTTTAATAGTAGGGCCTTTTTCTGTCGTATTGCATATTACTGTGTATTAGTTTTTTTTTATTTTTATTATGACATCTAACAGCATAATTCCCTTACTACTGGTTTCACGTGTGGCCAATCCCCCTCGTGCGTGGTGTCATTCTCTGAGGGCACAATAAACGTACCCTCTTTTTTGTACAGGTTACATTTTCTGAGCACCCGGGTAGGCTTCCCGTTTTGCTGAGTTTCACCTCTCAAGGGCAGGCGAGAGTCAACACGGATTTGAGCCCGGAGCTCCGCAGTTCATGGTGCTGCCTCTGATGTGAGTCGCCCAATTTCGAGCCTTTGTCCTGGACACCAGTGGCTACCATGCACAGATCCAACACGAACACTGTGACTAACGGAGAGAGCTCACCCCATCAGTTGGTCGTCCTCCAGTCCCGAACACCGCCGTTCTTCCAAGGCGAGCTTTATGAGGATGCTGAAGACTGGCTGGATCAATTAGAACGCGTCGCCAACTACAGCGGTTGGGATGAGCAAAGGAAGCTGTACTATGTCTACTTTGGTCACGAGGATTCGGCGCGGACGTGGTTCGTCAACCACGAAGCGACGCTACTATGATGTGATCTTATTCATCGCCGGCTGTTGGCAACCAAAGCCGCCAGCGACTGGAGGGAGCGTGCTGAGTCGGCACTGTGATCTCGCTGCCAAGCCCCGAACGAGTGCTACAATGTATTACGAGGACATGATCTGCCACTTTAGGCAAGCTCATCCAAATATGTCCGAGGACAAGAAAGTGCGCCACCTAATTAGTGAAATAGAAACGATTTGTTTGGCTTGTGCACAATCCACCTGGCACCAAATCAAAATTTCTAGCGAAGTCCGCAACAAGGGAGCAGGCACTTCAATACAGGATTCAGTACTCTAACCGTGACGTGTCCGCCATACAATCGGCTGTATTTGCTTCCGGCTTCAACGGTTCTACTGACGCCTTATAAGAGCTTGTTCGATCTGTGGTCAGAGAAGCGCTGAGACACATCCAGCTGCAGGGCCATACGTCGTCATCGAGGCTTCCTTCATTCGAGGAGGTCATCTGTTTGGAAGAGTGCCAAGTCGTCCCTGAATCGGGTGTGCCTGGTGAGCAGCCACCGCCCATGAGTGTGCCCAAGTACACGTCCCTGCTTCAGCAGCATAACGTGTACGAATATCTAAAAGCGAACATTACTGTGCCTCATCCAAGCCAGTAGCATAATTGGCACGACTACCACAGAGCCAGAGTGGATTCCCCTATGCTTGATACAAGCCCACTCCTTCCTTCTCCTCTAGCCGAGGCACAAATCTCGACCACCGGCCTATTTGTTACTACAGTGCAGAGGCCGGTAACATGTTGAGGTTCTATTCAAACCGCCGCGCCGGACCTCGGGGCTTCCATCCGCGAGCAGCGTCTCCCCGGAGTGGTGAACGACAACGCCAAATCTATGAGTATCTGTCGACGCATGAGTCTTTCACAGACGTCCAACACTACGAGTCCCGCGTGATAACGTCTTCCCGATATCGTTCCCCGAGTCCATAAAGCTCTAAAAACAGCACTGGCCGCTCACCGAACCCCCGCTCCTCGATCCGTTGGCAAAACTAGGGACAGCGAGCTGCGGAGGTGAGGCTGCTGACAAGAGAACCGGCGAATATTCTCCATTACGTTTCTTATGAGATAAAACCTATCAGAAGGGACCACGTAACGATAAATCCTGGTGCGCATCTTCGGGTATACTGTTTGCTATCGACGATTGTATCATTACCGCGTCAGTTCATACTGGAGCCGATTATCCGGTTATGAGCAGTGGCCTAGCCAAAAAACTGAAGAAATATTTAACTGAGTGGGCTAGGTCTCACATTGGCAAGGCTCGGGGACACCTTATTACCCCTGCTGGCAGATGCGCTCTGAGAGTTGCAATTGAGGGATTTGTTTACGTTTGCCACTCTGTTGTTCTTCCCGATTGTTCACGAGACATCATACTCGGCTTGCACTTCTTACAAGCTAGTGGTGAGATAATTAATTTGCAAGGATCACGTGTGACATTTTCGCTGAATCAAGCCATTGTTAGAACTGATGCTGACAGTTCATCAATGCCCGTCTTTGTGTATTACAGCTGCCGCCGTTACGATTCCGCCAGGGTGCAGCATTAAGGTCTCGGCAGAAAACGACTCACCACGCGACCGCGACGTAATAGCAGAAAGGAACATGAGCCTCTTTCTTGAGAAAAAGATCTGCGCTGCAAGAGGACTTGTTCGCCTCTGGGACGGTTCCGAGACACTCTTGATTACGCATTTCTAGATCGAGTTTAAGAACATTGCAAAAGGAACGGCCATCGCGTATGTCGCAGAATTTATCAAGCCAGCAAACATTTGTACTTTGTCATCGTCTTCATCAGCAGGACGCGTTGCACCCGACATTCTATCTACTGTAGGCATTATTCCCAATTTGTAGGTGATTGAGCTGCGGCGACTCCTAGAGCTCCTTTAGGATTTTGCTGGATGCTTTGCAACGTGTTTTAAACTTGGGAGCACCCCAATAGCCAAACAACTGAATATGGTCAGCGTAGAGAATAAGCTTATGCACCAACACCCCTACCACGTGTGTTCAATTGAACGACAGGTTATTCGAAGCCAGGTTCAAGAAATGCTTGGCAACGATGTGTGGTAGCCGTCTACCAGCCATTGAGCTTCACCTGCAGTGTTGGGGAAGAAAAAAGACAAAACCTTGCGTTTCTGCGTAATTACCGGAAGTTCATTCAGGTGACAAAATGCGACGTATACCTGCTCCAACGTATCCACGACGCATTAGACCGGTTACGCGACGCCTAATATTTCGCTTCGCTTGACCTCAGGAAGAGTTACTTCGCTATTCCTGTCATTCGTTATCCCTGTCTGTCTATATGAATTTAAAGTGCTTTCCATCGGGCTACATTCAGCGCAAGCAATCTCTCATCGAATGATGGACACAGTTCTCTCCGGATTGAAGTAGGAAGCGTGCCTTGTGTATCTTGACGATGTCGTCATCTTCGCAGATAGTTTCAGGAACACCTCGACCAGCTGCGAATGGTATCTACAGGCATTGCGTTCAGCCCAAGCGACAATAAAAGCACAGAAATGTCATTTCGGATTCCAGGAGCGTCACTCGCTTGACCATAATATCAGTTTTGAGAAAGTAGAACCAGATACCGAGAAGACTGCTGCTGTAGAAAGGTTCCCGCGCCATACCGACAAAACGTCCGTTGAGGTGTTTTGGGTTCCGCGCATAATACAGGCGTCTCGTTGAGACTTTTTCAGCGACTGTCGAGCTTCTGATGCTTCTTACTAGAGATAATGTTCCGTTTGTGCGGCACAATAATGAGGAGGATGCCTTCAGCGAGGTACGCTAGCGGCTGCAGGTCACCCCGATATTTTCCCTTTTTTTTTAACATGATGCCACTGATATTCATACCGATACCAGTAATTTTTAACTCGGGACCATTCTGATTTAGTGGAAAGCAGACACTAAGAAAATTATAGCTTACGCGAGTCGTTTTCTTTCAAAAGCAGAGGTGAACTACTTAACTACGGAGAAGGAAAGTCTCACGGTAGTTTGGGCAATGAGCAAGTTCCGATTCTCTTTCTATGTTCACCTTTTTAGTGCAGTGAGTGATCACAATTCGTTATGCTGGCTAGCCAGCCTCAAAGACCCATCAGGCCGGCTTGCAAGGTGGAGCCTCTGTCTAGAAGAATACATCACGGTTGTACAGGAGGGCGGCCGTAAGCACAACGACGCCAATTGCTTGTCACGTGCACATCCTGATGCTGCCCCGCCCGACACCGAGGATGCACAACACAATTAGTTCCCTCCCAGTCCAAGTCACATTTGATACTGTTTAGATTTACACTGACTCCCTAGCCACCATTAAGCAGCTTCAGGCTGTTCGGCGCGCATTCAAAATTACACAATTCATTCACCAGCTTTGCAAGAAATGCCCCTGTCCTTCTCATATACACTGGATGCGCGGCCATGCTCGAGCTGAATATAACATCCATTTGAATAAAATGACGACGCATCAGACATCCCGCCACCTTCCCCCTCTTCCCCCAGATCCGTTCCTAGCTGTGCCATGTTTCCGAGAAACAATCATTGCGCCAGCGAACACACGCTCTAATTCATTTGTGTTCGTACATTCTGCCCCGTAATATTACTCGGGAGGTGGAGGTAGGTATCTGTGCGCGGGATTCGGGCAGGAGCGCCTCTGACCCCTTCTGTGCGTCATCGGTGGCGTGACCAACGCTATACAAGTGAACGAAAAGTGCCCCCATTGTAGTGCTTCACCGCAACTGTTCGATGTGAAGCACTATGTGGACCTGCGCAACTACGGAATCTGTGAGACAGTGCTACCTACAGAAAGTAGGCCTGCGGTTTGACCTTCACTGTGACCACACTGTGACCACTGTGACCCTAAACAATTAGTTTATCGACAGCCTATGCGATTATTTAGGGCAACCAGTTTTCCCTCCTTCTTGTAGCTTTCTCCTACTTCCCGCTCCCTTTTCACTATGCCTGATGGGAAGCTTCTCGAATAAAATAAATTATTTCTCTTTCTTGCTGTAGTTACGACCACCGATATGGCCCAGCGTCAACGGGCTGACTCCGATCTACGCCCGCTTATTGAGCATCTCGAATGTCTTGATGTGGCAGTTCCGCGTGCTTCCGCCCGGGGTTTATGCTCCTGTAGCCTTCCCAATCGAGGTATATAGGGAACCTGCGCTGGAGTTTTCCGCGTACCGCCAGCGCCGCCAAGCGGCCGTCGCGCCACTATCTTGGTCGGACGGCTGAGACTGCCGCGGCTGGAGGCGCTGAAGAGCGGCTAATTTATCGTGAAAGCAACGGCGTGCTGCTGCGTTAAAAAGTGCTCTATTACGATAACAAGATTGCTCTGTATTCCATTCCACCGCAATCATACAAAACACAGTGATGGTAGAACTCGGCTGGATTCAGGAGACTGCATGAGTAAGGAGGATTGTTGAGGCGCTACTTATTACGCTTTATAACGTGGCTTCGCCTATCATAGCGTACATACACAGTTCTGTTTATTCGCTTTTATCATTTGCACAATCTGATGAGAACGTGTTGCGAAGGGCGCCTTTTAGAGCTTAACATTGTGAACATCGGATCGTTGAGGGTTGCTCGTGCACTTGAGTGGGCCGTTGCAAGATGAACGGCAACTGAAAGTTAATAAAGGACGAAAGTAAGTGGCATCCTGGTGTGCATATTGCGATCATTTATAGATGAAAAACCGGAAAAGGTAACCCATTAACCGAATACTCAGTATTGTCGGAAGTGCAAAGAGTCAGGTGCCCTAACATGCCCTAACCGGCATGCTTTCACACTTCTTCCTGATTTTAACTATCGCAAATCCCTAGTGACCCTTCAACAATTTCCATATGGGCCAGTAAGTGAGCAGTCCTTGAAAACAACTCTCCAATTAGAGAATTAATTCATTCATTATTTGCTTCGAATAAAATATGTATTGGTTCAGGAGCACAGAAAGCGCTTTTTGCGTTTAGGATGGACGTTTTAGTTTGATGGCTGACATATCGTGAAAACATTCGAGCAATGTTTGTTTTGAACACGTACAATTTTATAGTTAGATAGTCTTCATTCTCAATTCAGAACAACTTGCATAGTCTTTTATTTGGGCACGGAATAATCTAGATACGCCGATCTCTAGTCGCAGTCGGCGCACGAGGTGGCATAAGGAAGGGTGGGGGGGGGGGGGGGGGGGGGGTTACGTTAATGTATGATCACACACATCACACCGTTAAGAGGTGCCTGCTGCAATTTTCATTCTGTGCAAAGAACAAAGCATAGCAACTTTGTTGTTTCATGTTCGCGCTAACTTTTTTTTGTACTCACCATCACCGATACTAACCACATCTTTCGATGCAGTCCATTCTTGTCTCTTTAGAGAGCGCGAGTTTGGACTAAGAAGATTTAAAATATGGCAACTCTCCCCCACGCTCTCTCATTGCAGGGCGCCAATAATGTCCGCCCAAAATTTACCAGCGGAACAATTGTGGGCACCTAACTATTTACTGCCCTGTGTGAGCCTTGTCAATCGATGCTACGCAGCAGATCTCGGTTTTATTCGCTTCGAAGAGTGAACAAAATACACTTCGAACCATCAATTGATAGTCGTTCGCTGTCGTAAACAGGCATGTGTCGAAACGCGACTGCAGGCCTTTGTTTCTCGATAGATTCGGTCAACAGCATAGCCCTAAATTACGGTGCGTTATATTTCGCAACACACGAGGCACTTTTTGGTCGAAAAATTTTCTCGTCATGAAGCTGTTGAATCATTACTGTTCCTCAAAGGGCAGTAGGTAAGTACTGCCCGCGTTCAATGCGCTTAACGCGCGCAGTATTTCCAAATCCTACCTAATGTTTGTATAGCAGGGGGGCTGTTTCCCTTTGGTGTGATATATTTACTCTCCACTAGGGATGCTTCAACGCAGGTAATCTTATTTGCTAGAAAGTGCGCGCGTAATTGCAACACAGGGACGCTCACCTTTGCAAGCGCCCCATATATAGCAAGAAACAAAAAAGAAAGACTGAACTAACGAGAACCATTTCAACCCTGCGCGTAGCGACGTGATAGCTTCGATAATGCAGCGGCAGCGCGAGCCAAGTTGGCAGGCAGCTGAGAAGGTCAGGTTGCGCCTTTACGTCAATCAAAAAGGAAATTCCAAGTTCTTCAGAGTACTAAATCTGCGATAACAGCATTATGCACGAAATAGAAAGCTCACAATACGCCGATGGACGCAGCCACGGCACCACGAGCGGCGTGCTCCTTCCTACTATACTCTTGCTCATTTTTAAACCAGGTGGCGCTGGGTGTCTGATTTTAAGCGCGTCCCCTGGGCAGCGCAGGTTTCCTATAGAAGAGAAACTTTCAGCACAAGGAAACCTTTCTTCTCGTTGTGCCGTCCGACCTCTGACCGTAAATATTGCACGCATGCCATGAGGCGCCTCCGGCTGGTCTATAAGGAGTCACGGAAAATTAGCACGCATTCGAGACAGGTATTCTTGACGTAATCTTCTGCCTTTAGTCCTGCACTACGTGACAACATGCAGAGATTGCCAGCGGCGAATAATGCCTCCGCTAAAACCTGCAGGACTTCTTGTGCGTTATTTTTAGATGTATCAAAAGCTTTTGACTCCGTAAACCATAAAATTTTACTTCGTAAACTTCATAGCTATGGCTTCCGAGGGCCTTTCCTAACTATCCTTGAGAATTATTTGCACGGTCGAATCCAAGCAGTAGTTCTCGGAAATATTAAAAGCAAACATAGGCAGTTGAGCGCTGGAGTACCCCAGGGGTCGATTTTAGCTCCCCTTTTATTCAACTTGTACGTTAATGATCTCAGTCAAGCAATTTTTCACTGCCCAGTGTTTCAATACGCAGATGACACGCTTTTAGTATCTCGTCATACTAATTACCATCAAGCCGTGGCTGAATTACAAACTGACACTACAAATGTTATCAGTTGGTACCGTAATAACTTAATTTCTATTAACCAAAATAAAACTAAATTATTATGTTTTCACGATCCGCTGAAATCTATTCCTGTCATCACTCCAGTGTTTCTTCATTCTCCTCTGTGTAGCAATTGTTCTTGCTCTCCTATTCCATACCTCTCAAGTGTCAATTATCTCGGTGTTCATTTCGATTCTAACATGTCTTGGAACACTCACTTGGCTAACGTTTTTGAAAGGCTGCGCAAAATAGCCTGCCTGCTGTATTCTATAAAAGCACTATGCCCAATTTACGTAAGGAAAACAATAGCACATGCATTGGCGTACAGTGTGCTGAGATATGGAATTTGTTCTTTTTATTTCTGTTCAGTGTTTTGGCGCAATAAAGTTGATGCATTACTAAAATCCATAATTCGGGCGGTGATGTATGGGATGCACATTACTAACAATTCCAGTCTTTTTTCATGCTCGCACATGCCCTCGTTCAGGCTGTTATTCAAAGAAACAGTAATCCTTTCCTATATATGGAACAATGAGTTCTGCCTCCCGTATGTCCCCGCCAGAACATTACGTCCACGCGACAGCTTTTTTTTACCAAGAGTACGGACAAGATACGGGAAACGTGTCCGTGCCTTCTATGTACCTGATGTGTTAAATTACCTGCCAGATAATGTTTTATCTTCCAGCACGCGGAAAGAAGTAAAATCTTATATCTTTGATCTGTATGTGTAACTTTAATTCTTTCTTTCTTTGTTTTTATTTTTTTTTTATTTTTTTTATTCCCCGTCATTTCTTACTGCCTTTCTTTAGTTTTTAGTTTGAGTCTTGTGCAATTGACTTACTGTGCCCCCCTGGGCTTGCTCCATTCTGCCGAGCGCTGCCCCACAAGCCCATTGTTGGCTTGGGCAGGCTCGTATTTGTATGTAATTTTTTTGAAATAAATAAATAATTTATATATATATATATATATATATATATATATATATATATATATATATATATATATATATATATATATATATATATATATATATATATATATATATATATATATATATCCGATACCTCAGCCGACAGCCCCTTTCCAGCTAATGAATATGAATCTTTCGGGTCCTTTCTCAGATGGATCGCAGTGATGACGGACTACTTAACGTGATATGCCGAGACACAACCACTTTCCTGTGCAACTGCTGTTGAAGTAGCTATGTTTTTTTAAATACCATTGTACTGCGTCACGGTGCACCACCGGTTATTATTACGGATCGCGGTACAGCCTTTGCTGCAGAAGTAATGCAGCCTTTGTTTAGTCTTACCTTCACAAGTCATCATATAACATGTGCCGACATGATTTTCACATATACCGACATGGAACATCGAACGTGGGATAATGTTCTTCCGTATGCAACTTTTGCAATAATACGGCTGAACGGGAGACGACGCATATTGCGCCATTCTAGCTAGTCTACGGCTATGCCGTAACCACAATGTTGCACGCTATGCTGCCGATAGGACAAGCTAAAGATGTCACCAACGCCTATGCGGACGTTGGCATATTTCTCCAATGAGCTAAAAGAGCTCGCCAGCTCGCACAATGACGTTTACAACGCCAACACCGCGACGCTAGACGGTACAACCTCCGGCACCGAGACGTTCACTATAAGCCTGTCGTTCTTGTATGGGTCTGGACACCAGTTCGAGGTCGAGGACTCTTCGAGAAGCTACTTCGCTGTTACTTCGGCAGATTCACGGTCATTCGCCGTGTCAGTAACGTAAACTACGAAGTTTTTCCCCGGGATCAACGATGCTCAAAACGGCGGCGCTAAAGTCAAAGTCCTGAAACTTCACGTTGTTTGGATGAAACCGTACTATGAAAGGCGGTGATCATTTGTGCGCCCAGATTTGTGTTCCCGGTTTCTCCTGTGTATGCGAAGCTTAGGGGCACAGCCAGCGACGAGTCGCTGTTTCCGAAGAGGGGGTAATGCGCGTGCCTCTTGCGTCCGAGTAAAACGAGGTGTAAGTTGAGTGTAGCGGGGGATGTCAGACTGATTCCTTGAGTGTCTTCTTCCTTGCACTTGGTACAATATAATTCCCTTACCGTCCTTCAATAAAACCAGATGATTGCGCCTGCCTTGTCTTTGTCCCGCCTTTGTTCGCTTTTCATAGGTGTGGATAAATAACTTCATTGAGCAACAAAAGAATAGTGCAGACGAGATAATGATTCTAAAGAACACCAAGTTTGGTTCCCCGGGATCAGAAAATTCCTTTTTTAAACATCGGCTACGCAACATATGATAGCGCATATTTGAAAGCAAAAAACCTTGTGCACGCGCACCCAACAATACATACATACATACATACATACATACATACATACATACATACATACATACATACATACATACATACATACATACATACATACATACATACATACATACATACATACATACATACATACATACATACATACATACATACATACATACATACATACATACATACATACATACATACATACATACATACATACATACATACATACATACATACATACATACATACATACATACATACATACATACATACATACATACATACATACATACATAGGGTCCTAGTTAAGTGCAACAAGTTTTAAACAACACGGTGAGCCCTAGCCCCAATGAAACAGACTGAAAGCTGGTGAAAGTCACGTATGCTAATCTGTAGTAATTATATGGTTGTAAAGTATGAGAGACCGGGTTAAGTGGAAAAATATGGGAGAGGCCTTCGCACTGCAATGGGTATAACCAGACTGATGATGATGATGACGACGACAACGACGACGACGACGACGATGATGATGATGATGATGATGATGAAAGTATGAGATATGTTTTTTATTCGCTCGAGGAAAACGTGGCAGTGCATGAGCTGCAGATTGCCTCGAAAAATATCTTGCAACATTTTTCCCGCCAAGCTACAATTTCCTTAAATTTATTGGCCTTCAACGAAAGCCGTCATGTGTTCACATGCTGTTTTAATTCATTCGCTCGGTGCGCACAAAATGTACCATTGCAGACGCTGCTGCAGAGTAAGGTGGATTCGATAAGCTCGCATGTATCTCGGCACTTTCAAGTAGCATACATAAAGCATCTTTTATTGCGCAAGGTTTCGTTTTTGGCCGGTAAAATAATTCATGTTAATGCTATCTCGATGGAAACAGCTTTGACAGCTGTCGTTTTTGAAACCCCAAGCATTTTACATATAGTGAAGAGGTAATTAGTCTACGCAACCGTTTTTTAAATGCCATTCTTTATTATTCTGAATCCTCGTCGTATTCTGGGCTTCCATTACTCATGGCCTCTCTCCGAACTCTGCCATACTCCGTTTCTATAAGGAACTGGAACTAATGCACACCCGTAGTCAGTTTTCAAGTGTGACTTCGTTTTTAAATATATCAGGTGCACAGTAAATTGTCGGAACCTGTCTCAAACAAATTGCTGCTTACACGCCACGTATTGTCACCTTAGCTTGCAGAGCCTCACTAATTTGCTGACGAGATTCCCCCGTGTCGCTCGAAGTCCATGAAGCACCCAGACCTTATCGCCGTGTAACAAGTGCTAGCCAACGGTGTGGTCTTTTACCCTTCTGCCGCAATTTCTTGCGAGGTGGTCTGTTTCGTGCTGTTGACAGCACCTCCGTAGGCGACGAAATTTTCTGCGCTGATCGCAGTTTCGAGATCACAACGCGCTCCATGCTAATGGTTTGTTGGTTCGTTTATGGGGCTTAACGGTCGAAATATGCTGTCGCCTTAAAAGCATCACATCTATATATACGTGCGCTCAGCGTAAAACTAATATATTTGATAATTATTGAAATCGGTGTTATATAAGGAGGATGCAAAGAATTCGCACAGAAACATGTATAATACCGTAAATAGGGAAGCATGAAAAAGTCGCGAACCTTCTATTCTTGTGGGCGAGGCTTAATATATAACAGGTGATCGCGGAGCCTGTCGTCGAATGAACGAAGGAAGGTCCAACGCCTGCGATTTCTCTCACGATTCAGATGTCCAGCAAGGTGCAGCTAAGCAAGCCGGATAGGTGCGTTCCCGCTTTGGTAGCAGCGACACCCTCAGCCCGCTAACATCTGATATGGCTCAAGCAGCTAAAATGATGCGAAATCACACGTGTGGTAAACGTGTTTTAGCGTTTGGCTACCATCCTCTCTGTAGGTAAAGTTTTGATTTAAGCATTGTTGAAACACGGAGTGCAGTATCATTAAACGAGATTAGAGACTTAAAAATAATGTTTGAGGCTAGTATTTTGGCAATTAAAAATAAGATGTTCGGTCTACCAAGTTTACTCTCATCAATACAACAGGCATACTATCCACAAAATTAGTTACCTACATCAACTTATGCCGCGTCAATCGATAGGTGGGAGCGGAAGCTAGGCCCAGCTATATGGACCTACTTACTTGCCTTGTAACCCCTTGATATTTAATGACTAAGCTGTGAGCAAAAAAGAACAGACAAGGCCTAATAGAACTGAGATGAACTCTTTATTGGGCTGACTTGCGCCCGCAAAAGAACTGATCACCTCGGTGGCGACGGCGATATATCAATAAACCTGCTCCTCGGTCGTCGAAGTATGAAGCCCCGTTTCACTCGTCAGCGCTCAATTTAAAATCGGAGTAGAAACGTCTAGATAAAACAACGAACCGTGACTAGCATAACCGGGAACATTATAGAAATACAAGCGCGTGGCTGGAATCCTTCGAGATATATCTCGAATCATCTGCCACAACAAGGTAATGACAAAGCCGCGTCTCGAGACAACTGGCATTAACAAACAAAGAATACAGAACTGCTCCGCGCACTAGATTGACAATGATAAGACCGCAAGCCTGCGGCTGTCGAAAAAGAACAAATGAAAATTTGAATGGTTCACTGCATCATCATCCTAAGCAGCGCTGGAATTAGTGCTTTGAATGAATGCTACCTCTGTTAAGAATAATTTCAACAAAACTTCAAAGCTGGGAATAAGCTGCTCTGCGCTGAAACCACTGCGGCTACATCGTAACTCGTGCTGCCTCGAGGCGAAATATACTCCGAAATCGGAAGTGTGCTATCCTTCCGTCCAGCCAAGATTCTTTTCAAGCAGGAGAACGTCGTTAATATATCGAAGTCGGAAGCTTGTGCCAAAACATGCACTGTACAACGAGTGACAAGCAGAAACCCGGTCCAGTAGCGGTGATGCTGGTCATTTGAGCAGTCTCCAGCGCGCGCAATGAATTAGCCACAGGATGATATGCACGGGTGGCCATATATATACAGTGTATGTCTAAGTAGTGTAAATATTTTCAGTTGCCTCTCTCACAGTAATTTTTTTAACCGTGCATGAAGAGCTGGTAATGGTGATACAGGTATCAGTAAGGGTATTTACTTGTCTTTATGTATTTTTTTTAAAGTACGCAGCTCTTTACGCTGTCCTGTCCTGATATAATTTAGGTCTACTTCTTGACATCCTCTCATTGACCCTTTTACATCCCCGACCACATTTTGGCTGCTAAACATATTAAATAGCAATAGTTCTTGTCTGCAACATCTTTTCTACCTTCTTTTATTCTTTTTCCGCAAACCACTATCACCTACCGCCGCCGCTATTTCCCTTTACTTCCGCACCGTAACCACCATATTCACAAATACGATTGCACTCGAACGTTTATAGTAACCGGTACTCGAGGCGTTATTTTCGTTTTAGAAATCAAACTCCAATCAATTTTCTGCTTCATTGAAGGAAAACATTTGTTTTCTCGTGAATCTAGATTCGGCAAAGACGCGCTCCTCGACCGCACCTCCACATATTAACACGGGGGACGTCGTATTTTTCACTGACTGTGTGGGGTTTATTCAACCGTTGTCGAAATACTTTTCTTGAAAGAGGATACAACGTGGATGCACAGAACTTTTCTCTAAAGCATCGGATCAGTGATAGCCACCTGTAGCTTCTGGCCCGTTATCGTTTTACGAGTGCGGCCCTGGCTAGTCTCCTGCCGTCTCTGCCGCTGACGCCGAGCATGGATACCCGTCATCAGCCATCGACACCTGTGCTGTAGATGACCGTCGCATTACGCGTCTGTTGCGAGTATATTTATCAAGTTGTCCCCGGTTATCTGAAAAACGTCTAAGGCCTTCCGAGGGACGATTTGAGGCGCGTATTTGGCGAGTGATATTGAGCACGCCCTGCACGGTGGCTTTCGGAGGCGGTGAAAAACTTGCGAGGAATGGCGTATTGCATGCAGGAAGGCGAGGGCACCGGAAGGGCGACTTAGTTGCAAGAATATCGGTGCTGCACGCCATTCATCACTGGCTTTCCGGTCGTCTGAGTGTACGTGCACGGGCAGTCGAGAGTTCCCAGACCACATGGTCTGGTTCTGAGCAGTATAGTTAGGCAGCTGTAACGAAATTGGCGCATATTGTTGTTACGTCTGTGCGGCAAAGAGGAAGCCCACGCGGCGCCACATAGAAAGTTGGACGACATTCCAGAAACGCCCTTCCCCGAGCGAGGAGAGCGCGTGGCATTTTAGGCACCGGCGTCACCCTCCTTCTCATCATCCGGTAGCAACGGCGACACATGCGCTCTCGCTCGGATAGCCCTCCAAGTGCTTTCCTTTGTAAGAGGGCCCTCCGTACAAGGAGAGGGCAACGCCCCAACCCTTTGTAATATTATCAGTAAATGTTTCTATCACCATCATCACCAACCGTCCGGAAAATGCTCGTCTGATCCCGAATTTTCGGCGGCGCCTAACCAATGACGACGTATGGCTCGGCGGGAGGAAAAGGGAACAATTCAACGAGCGAAGCTAAGTGTATGTGTGCGCCAGGCTTGGCACCTAGTAACAGACAGACGCTGTCTGCCCTATTTATTGAGGTCGCGTCACTTTTGTGAGTCAGCCAGTGTTTAAGGGGCGAGTTGGCAAATGCTACTGCTCGGCTCCCGGGGTTCACCCGTTGCAGGCAAGCCCATAGAGCTGCGAGGGAGTGGCGCTCGTCTTACATAGCGGCCACATCGTGCCTCTCTAGGCGTCAGTCTGCAACAGTGCCCGGTGAACGATTTGGTGTTTGACTCTCTCGTATAGTGTGCGGTGTTGTAAAGCCACTGTGCTAAGGAATTTCTTTTTAATTGCATGCTTAGGATTGTTTTTCTGTGAGCATCTCGGCTGTGCATTTTATGTGTTCATGTGAATTTCTCTGTATGGTCACCTGCTGTGTATAAAGCTTGTTTCTCTTTGTCACGTATGACTCCGACCCTTACTCTGGCGTGAACAGGTGAAAGCTGGGCACCAAACGGCCGCCCCCTTCTGTAACTACAAGGTAGTTGATTTCCCGCTGAGCTTGCCGAGCAAGTCGAAGGCATCTCCTTTGAGACCGGAACAGGTACCCCTAGGTATTCTAAGGATGTTTGGGAGTGTGCGCACTATTAGTGGCGCATCGTTAATAACCTATAATAATTATTAACGGGTGACAGCAGCTAAGACGCCCCCCAAATGTCAACGTATCTGTGATTGGAAGAAGAAGCATTATTTTAACCTCCAAGATAATTGATACATTTATTGGGGACACAACTGCCAGATTATTTCGACCAGAAGCAGAACCTGTGGCCTGGGAACTTTTGACGACCGATCACACTTGGCGCTGTCGATGGACCATGTTGGTATGCTTGTCCTAGAAACGGCCATTTGAGGTCAGCGAAAGACACAGCTTTTCAAGAAGGTTTTCTTAATCCTCCAAACCTGTTTGAAAACCGCAGGCGGCGTTCACTTCTAGAGAGTCGAATTCAGTGTGAATGCGGAGCAAAGTGCTGTGAAGCAGCCTGCATGTTTTCATCGCTCGACCCCGAGCCCTCCGAAGAAAAAGGGCGAGTGTGAAAAAAGATTTCATAACAAATCTGAATGAGTCCAACAATTCACACCATTTCTCAAAGCATAAGTTGTGTTCTACGTAAGTTCATCGTCACCACAGTGACTGTTGACGAACGTAAAAGCAGCTTTTGGTCACTTTTCTCGGCCACCTTTTCGTGCCACCCATAAAAAAAATTTACTATACTCTAAACTTAAAGTTACTTGCTAATGTATTTTAAAACACTCGACCGGAAGAAATTCGCATGTTGCATACAGCAGAATGCAGGTTTCGAGCAAACTTTCGGCCTTAATCCCGTCGCCATTTGCCTGTTGTGCTGCTTCGAGTGGAAGACAATCTTAAAGAAATCTTGTCGGAGGAAACGCCGAGGGGCGTTCATCAATATGAATCGGCCTGGACAGGACGAACTACAGCTTTGTCCACTCCACGCAGCAGAGGTTGAGCGTTGAGTCGAGGCACGTTTGTGAATAGGGGCGTTAAGGTATCGGCACGAAACTTGATTATTCGCGGCCTGAATTGCCCAAACACCGCCTCGCTTCTGTGTTCATTGTCCATGTGAAGTCACGCTAACCCGTGCTTCGTTGATTTTTTTGAAGGACTCTTTATGCAAATATATCCTTAAAAAGAATACTATGGGCCTCTGCAAAGAATTCACTTGGCTTCGTTAATTGAAACGTGAAAAAAAAAAAAATAGAGCAGGTGAACTGGGAAAAAATGTAAAGAGAAGGCTAAGGAAGACCTTGGCTATAAATACAGCTCATTATAACGCTCTTGGGCAATGATTTATGACATAAGTGGCTGTCTGAGCTCGTTTTTGGTATTTTTCTTGAAACTCAGTTTTTTGCCATTTTAACTTTCGCGATTTTTCGTAGCGTTTTTCCCCGACTAGACATTTTAATGAACCTTTGCCCACTTGTTATTGATATATTTTACTGTGCAATAAACTGCTAAATATGAAGCTGTAAGAAACTTTTGCTATTGTTGGACTTGCTTTAAAACCATTGTTTTTGACAATTGTGTGATTAAAACTGTGGTCATATCGTAAGTGTTTTGGTTCATTTTAAAGGTGAAATCTTTATGAAATGGGGATGGGCACACAATCGCCGTCTTGGCGGGCGGTTCGAGCAACCTCGTCTGCACGGAGATGGCCCACTATGCCGTTGTGTCCTGAAATACTAATTGGTTCAGAGGAAGGGAAAGGCGCAGTGTCTGTCACACTTGCTCTGTGGACGCCTGAACCACGCAGTAAGGAAAGGGAGGAAGGTGGAGGGAAAGTGTAAAGAGAGAAAGGGGAGCCGTAGTGAAGGGCTACAAAGTACTTTCGACCACCTGGGGATCTTTAACGTGCGCAGACATCGCACAGCACACGGGGGCCACTTCGTTTAGCCTCCATTGAAAAGCGGCCGCCGCGGTCAGGTGGAACCCGGGTACTCCGTCACAGTAGTGGGGGTCTTATCACTGCACCACCACGGCAGGGCAAGTGTCCTGGAAGCAATCGGTAAATGTTGCCGTGTCCTTTATTAACGGCATAGAGACGCAGGTGTCGTATTTTCGCGATGAGTTGCTCATGTGCTCCACGGCGAAGAGCAGCTCGTAAGGCTTGCAGTGTTGCTTTGAAATCCGTGAATATAAACCACTGCTGGCGGCTGGGCTGACTGATATGCCCAACTGTGACATGAATAGCGGTTTGCTCTGCGGCCGTCGAAAAAATCCGGTGAGTTGTCCTAACACATTTCTGTAGTCCTTACGGGGATGGCCATGGAGCCTGAAAAACTCACGGCATTCACTGAGCCGTCGGTGCAGACGTGCAAATGGTTTGCACGGGGCCCATGGCAGTCTTCAAGAGTGACTTGTTTTTGTTCCGCCGGCAATAGCTCGACCTTCGTCCTGATGCCGGGTATTGAAAAGAAGCCCACGTGGTTGATGTGGGCTGCAAAGTGGAGAGGACTGGCTAGAGGCGTGAGCAAAGAGGAGTAGCAGTATAGCTTGATGTGCGTCAACGATCTCGGTAAACGATGTATGCGTCCTGGTAATGGAAAGACTAGCCACATGATAAGAGCAAACCTAGGAGATGTGTCGGGTATTGCCCTGAGGGCGTCAACTGTTAGCTAGGTAGGGATGCTATGCTCGTGGGAAATTAATACGGTAGCAGCCGTAGAAGCGCATTTAGGCAATCTCAGGTAGGTTCGCAGTAATTGAGCTTGAACCCTTTTTACCCTTCGTATGTTGTTTTTTACGTTTCCGAGAGGAAGTAGGCTGTACCAAAAGAATCGCATGAATAATGCATTTTACAGCTGGAGCATCGACCTCACTGGCACTCCCACGACTTTCCTTAAGAAAGGGAAACGTGCGGGCAATCTTTGTCAGTACCTTTTTCATGAATGAAATATGAGGAGTTCAGAAAAGATTGTGATCCCTGATTACTTATAGAAATCAATGGCTGCTTTTTTATAGTATTGCTCTGCCATTTATACGTACGGTGTACGGATACATGTTCTTTCGTGTAAACGGAACGGGCGAACACATTTCTGTTGAAACCTGAAAGCCTTGCCGATGGAGGCAGGACGCAAATGCACTTGCCGCATTTTGAAGCCTAGCTCGAACTTGGGGGCGCATAACTCCTAATTCCCAGGCACAGATGTTGCGCAGACTGTGGTATTAAATCGACAACCCCGATAAGAGTAAGGTTAAAAAGCGTTGAGCTTAGTACTCTACACAATGGGACTCAACAGGGAGTGAAATGAGAACATGTTTTGCCTCTCTCAGTCTGCAAAAAGAGAACTCTGTTAGATAAATGGCTCCGTATCAAGCAGAATCGTGACCGCCAAGTTAGGCAGCTTCTTGAGCGTCCAAAATGATCTGGATGAGTGACGTCGTCATATGCGCCCTTTATATCCAGGAAAATTGATACCGGTTAAGCGTTTAAAAATTTATTTAACGCTGTACAGGTAATACCATCTCCAACACGTTGTCAGCTGAAGAGCGTTAAAGTCGAAACCAGGATATTATATCCGGATATATTCCATAGCGCTCCACGGATCACTCAATACGTGTAAGCAGTATTCTTTCCAGTACTTTACCACACAGATAGTCAGTACTATTGGACGGTGTGATGTGGAGTCCAGAGGCGATATGCCTTGTTTCAGGAGAGACACTACGCAACTGCACTTCCATTCGTTTGGTACTGTACCTTCACTCCTTTATTCGTGGTAATATTCCAAAAGAAAATGTCTAGCTTCATGAGCAAGGTTTCCAAGCGCGCACTATGGCACACTGTCGCGACGCAGAGATGATGCCCGTCTGCACCAAGCCCACGTAGCGTCAAATTCCTCCACAGAGAAGGCAAGGTTTATTCGTGAATCCCGAAGAGCGGTAAAATCGTTGAAATGTAGCGTTATCACTGCAGTCAATTAGCCTGCTACCCTAGCGCACGATGCTTCGGCTGCCTCGACCTCACCACGCTTGTGGCAGAGTGCGAAACATTTGAATGGGTAGAGCTATTGAGGGTATGTTCCAAGGCCACGAACGACATTCGAGAAGCGTGCACATAAAGGCTTCCGTGGATCAAGCTTTTCAAAAAATCATCTTTAACATTTTCCCTGGAGGGCTTGAATTCGGCGCTCAATTTTCATTTGCATGCATCTCGTACCTCTGAGGTCAGGGCGCAATTATGTGCATCTGTATCTATGCTCTGCCCTCCATCGCAGTGCTCGCAAATGCCGTTGTTCCATATCAAACTCTATGTAGTTGGACATTGGCGTGAAGAAAGAGGTCGTGCTTGGCATTAGGTCGGCGTACCGTCATTAAGCCATTGAAGGTCATGGACAGAGGCTAAGTAAACAAGCTTAAGATTACCTTAAGGTTTATTCGAGCGCTTTCCCAAATGATGTGGCGAGAGTTAAAGTAACCTATGATGATCAAAAGGGCACGTGTAATCCGCATCAAGTCGTTCAATTGTGTGACGTCAAAGCGATTTGCTGTCAACATATAAGCGCTAAAAAACGTAAACATGAGATTGCGCCTTTTCACTGTCATGCAATCGTTATGTGTATCGATATTTAGAGGAATTATATGTAGCACATATGTGAGTTCACCTCGAATAAACATTTCTTTGCTATTTGACTGGTATGGGACATGGAAATGTCTAGCAACCTGACAGCCGCAAGATCTTTAGTACATTTGGTACGCAAGTAAGGATGAATATAATTTACATGAACATATTGCCGAATATCTGCCATTCGGGGTACTGGAGCCCACGTGCATTGCATTGGAAAATAGAGGCATCCTAAGAGGTTTTTCCGAATGTTATAGCTGCGGGAGCTATTGTGACTGCTATTGTAGAGCCGCGAGAACTGTCGTTAGCACGTTCAGTACCGGTAGCGCATTCTGTGCTGCTGGCGTGCGTGGGCTAGATAGCGCAACGCGGATAGAATTATTCATGGACGGGAGAATGGCAATAACCTGTGGGCCTTCGCCTAGTCCGAGACCTTGACATTTATCTGGTTCGGCAGTAGGTACATGACATTGGGTTCATGGAATTTTTTTTTGGCCCAGTGGACGTGCATGTTTGGGGTAGCGGGGGCCATTTGATATCTAAGGCGGCATCTACGGCTTCACCGCCCCTCGAGGTCCCTTGATGTAGTACCGCAGGTGTAGGAGTAGGAAAAGATGAATGAGCGCTCGCGGCCTCCCTATCAACAGTAACTGCTTTCTTACGCGGTGCTCGGATATGGTAACTACGTCGTCGCATCTTTGCAGCAGCCTCTCGGTGCATAGAGCGATTATGCACCATTTGCATCAGCACTGCCGGTACAGTATTTAGGCGGGCGCATTCCTCAGTTTTCGCGTGTGCAGGACACGACTCGTTTTCAGTTTTGAACTCCGTGAAACACGGTAACTCGAACCACCTTTGCAGGCTGAAGTGTTCGAAACTATTTTGCTCCAGAGGGAGCGCAGCGGGGTTTGCGGAGCCTCTTCCAAGCGCACACCCCTGTGAGAGCCGGGCGCCAGGCCAGGGGACGCTTGTACCCATTTTTACCGGTGGGTGTCCGGCGGCGGGTTTCGAACGAACCACCTCCCGCAGCCGAGACTACTGCACCGACCACTACTGCTGAAGAAGCTGACGTTGAGAGATTTTATGCGGACCTGCAATGCCTTTTAGACCGCACCCCATCATCAGACGTCGTTTTTCTCATAGGAGACTGGAATGCTAAGGTAGGGAGTGAAGAAATATCCGGAATTACAGGAAAGTTCGGTCTTGGTGAGCCAAATGAAGCTGGGCAGAGGCTAGTAAAGTTTTGTCAAGAAAACAACCTGACCATAGCGAATACTCATTTTCAACAGCACAAGAGGCGCCTGTACACATGGACTTCACCGGACGGTCTGTACAGGAAACAGATCGATTATATTATTTGCCGGCAGAGATGGAGAAGCGCTATACAAGCAGTAAAAACAAGGCCTGGGGCCGATTGTGGCACCGATCATCAGCTTCTTGTTGCCAAGATTAAGCTTCGATTGAGGAAAACGCAGAAAACTAGAAGGCCTTTCAGGTATAATCTGGATCAAGTTCCATTAGAATATGCTGTGGAAGTGAGGAATCGATTTCAAGAATTAGATCTAGAAGACAAAGAGCCCGAAGAGATGTGGACTGATGTTCGTGATACAATACAAGAAGTTGCTACTAAGGTAGTTCCGAAGCAAAAGAAGTGCAAGAAAGCAATGTGGTTATCTGAAGAGGCTTTGCAAATAGCTGAGGAAAGGAGGATGGCAAAAGTTATGGGGGAAAGCGAAAGATACAAGGTTCTCAATGCGGATTTTCAGAAAGTAGCAAGGAGAGATAAGAATGCCTTCCTGAACATACAGTGCCAAGCAGTTGAGGACAACAGCCAATTAAGGAACACAAGAGCTCTGTATAAGACAATCAAAGGTATCAAAGGAAGCTTCTGTGCTAAGCTGGGCGTGATAAAGGACAAACGAGGCAAGGACCTCACTGAAGCCGGAGAGATAAAGAAGAGGTGGCAGGAATACACTGAAGAACTGTACAAGAAGGACCCGAATGTGCAAACCCAACATAACACGTTTGTGATCACTGATCTCGAGCCGGGCATCCTGAAGAGTGAAGTTGAATGGGCCTTAGCCAGCCTTGCTAAGAACAAAGCTAGCGGAATTGATGGCATTCCAGCTGAGTTGCTTCAAAACGTCAACCATGACGCTGTTAACATTCTGCATACATTATGTCAGAAGATTTGGACAACCCTGCAGTGGCCACAGGGTTGGAGGAGGTCAGTTTACATCCCCATTCCAAAGAAAGGCAGTGCCAAAGATTGTTCCAACTATCGCACGATCGCGCTTATTTCGCATGCTAGCAAGGTGATGTTGAAAATCCTCCAAGGTAGGCTGCAGCAGTATGTGTATCGGGAGCTTCCGGACGTGCAAGCTGGGTTTCGCAAGGGCAGAGGAACTAGAGACCAAGTTGCCAACCTTCGCTGGATCAAGGAAAAAGCAAGAGAGTTCCAGAAACCCATCTACTTCTGCTTTATTGATTATGCGAAAGCGTTTGACTGCGTAGATCACAGCAGATTGTGGCAAGCTCTCCAAGAGATGGGAGTTCCAATTCACCTCATCTGTCTCCTCAGGAACCTGTATGAAGGGCAAGAGGCCACAGTCAGAACTGGGCATGGTCTTACTGATTGGTTTCCGATTGAGAAAGGAGTGAGGCAAGGCTGCATACTGTCGCCCTACCTATTTAACCTATATGCAGAGTGCATCATGAGGAAAGCCGGTCTGGACGAGTCTTCAGCTGGAGTGAAGATTGCTGGAAAATGTATCAACAACCTTAGATATGCGGATGATACCACTTTAATGGCAGAAAGTGAAGCGGAACTCAAGAGACTTCTGATGCGCGTACATGAAGAGAGTGAGAAGTTTGGGCTTAAACTGAACATTAAAAAGACAAAGATCATGGCGTCTTGCCCTATCAAGTCCTGGAGCATCAAGGGACAAGAAGTGGAAGCTGTGACAGATTTTCTCTTCTTGGGCTCCAAGATTAACTCGGAAGGAGATTGCAGCCATGAAATTAGGAGACGCCTGCTTCTGGGAAAGAGAGCAATGGTTAGCCTTGACCGCCTAGTAAAGAGCAGAGACATTAGTCTGCCAACCAAGATCCGTATAACTCGTGCTATGGTCTTTCCAGTTGTGATGTATGGATTCGAGAGTTGGACTGTAAAAAGGCTGACCGCCGAAGAATTGACGCGTTTGAATTGTGGTGCTGGCGAAGACTCTTGAGAGTTCCTTGGACTGCCAGAAGATCAAATCAGTCAATATTGTCGACCATAAATAAACCCTGACTGCTCATTGGAGGGTCAAATTCTAAAGTTAAAGCTCAGCTACTTTGGTCATCTGATGAGAAGAGAGGAGTCGCTGGAGAAAGATTTGATGTTGGGAAAGGTTGAGGGTCGCCGGAAAAGGGGTAGACAGCGAACGCGATGGTTAGATGGCATCCTCGAGGCACTGCAGATGAAGTTATGTGATGTTAGGAAGATAGTGAGAGACCGGAAAGCGTGGCGTGACATGGTCAATAGGGTCACGAAGAGTCGGACACGACTGAACTGAACTGAACAATCCTCAGAGGTGGAATCATGAGGGCCATGGCAGTTGGCACACTTCAGGGCAGTTTCGCGGCAAATGTCGCCGCTGTGTGGGTCAGAGCATCTAGGGCACACGATTAAATACGATGGGTGGCAAAATATGCAACTGTATATTTTAAAAACGTGTCAATTACGTGTCAGAACATGTAGGTGCATGTTTTGCCGGCCTCAACAAAGTTGATCGAGGATCTCTTGGCCCAAAAATTGTTTATTACCAGGTAAAGGTTGTGGGGGATTCTTTACGGGGCTGCGGCTCCATTCTGAGAACCGAGGCCACACCGCTAGCTCTGACCACAGCAGTGGCCGTGAAGAACGACACACCGAGGCAAACATAGCCAGCGGGCCAAGTTCTTTATTGGGAATGCCCAATGTTCTTCCTCGCGGTGTCATAGCAGCATCCGCGCGCTACGGCGTCGCGGCGTCGTCTCCCTGGGTGCTGTCCGCTGAGATCAGAGGGAAGGGGGAAGGAGGGGCCGTTCTCTCACCCCCGCGCTCTCCGCCACAGCACCGGAGGAAGGAGGCCAGGAGGGGAAAGTTGAGGGCTCCGAGACAGAGAGGGTATTCGCCGCGTCGTGCGGCGAGGGATATGTTGAATTCCCACAAGGTAATTTTAAGGCCACTTATAAATATATCTTGTAGCTATTGCGTTGACTTACACTTGCAAAAAATGACAATGGCACATTTGCCACCACACACGAAGTTTTTATTTGGCTTACATGTTTTAAAGGGAAGCCGGAACACGTTTTGCAATAATCGAGTCCTGTGTGCATTTTATACTTTTTTTTCACCGCTGAACACGACTAATATGCTTAAACATGGACGAAATGAGAGCAAGAAGCACTTTTACAAAAAAAAAAACAAGCACCATTTGGTCCGTCTTCCAAGCAAATGCCGGTGTATCCCATAATTGGCCGTACCCGTTAAGACTTCAATCTACGTATCTACGGCCGGCGCAGGCACTGTTGCTGATTCTGCGCTGCTTCACGCGATTTGGAAACTCAATTTAAGATGTTAGTGATTATTCGAGCAATGAACAACAGCTTGGACACTTACCGTACGCGTTCGAGCAACCAGTGGTTCCAGAACAGCGGCGTTACGCACGACGTTGCTGAGTGCGTCGACAGCGAAATCGACGTGATCCCATTTGCACTAGTCAGAATCAGCACACGAGGGCGAAAAGTGCACAAGCTGGCCCGCTTTAACAACTCCTGTGTGGGAAATTACGTTTCAATATCAGCAAATGAGATAGGCATAGTATAGGGTGCAATCCCAGTCCACAGCGCGTTTTACACCTTCGAGTACCGCCCAACGCCGCAGCAGTGAGCGCATGCGCACTGCAGCTGCATCACCTCTCTTCCTTACAGCATAGACTGAGCGGTGTGTTGTTCAACGCAACGCCGAAAATGGTCTGTTTCGAGACGAAAAATGGAATGAGAGGAGTTCGCGAATCCTGCAGCGCCGGATGCTGCGATTTCACTGTAGCAATTCCGGCAGTGAACTCGAGGGACGCGCGCTGTCGTGACGCTGGGGCTACGTCGACCCGGCCTTCACTTGGTAGCGTGCAGAGACTCGGGGTTGAAGTAGGATTGAATCTTCGAAGTTGGTGAAATATGTACAAGCAGGTTTAATGGCACTTTGAGAAAACTTATTTACAAGATTATTTACAAGAATATTTACAAGAAAAAGAAGGGTACATCGGCAAAATGGCAAGCGTTAAGAGTTCATAGCGAGAAGCGACTGGATGAGCCGTTTACCCAGGGCCCAGAGCGACATTTCGTGCTCTGCAGCGTCCTTAAAACCCCCTATGTCCAGCCCCTCTCGGAAGATGCTGACCAACCAAATCCAGGGCACGCCCCTCAGATATCGGCATCCAATCGAACACATCACTGCACTGATGGTCTGAAGCACTGACTGGCCCGGCATTGTTTCGTTGAGCCTGGTCACTTGTTGGCGGGAAAAGCTTGGGAACGGCGAGGAGGTACATTTCTATTCTTCAGCCAAGAATCGATAGGCAGCTGGTTCCGGCAAGTGGATTTACTTCTCAGAAACCCAAGTGCACGTGGGCGCCGCATACGCTCCCAGCATTGTCCGTTTTCGACAATTGCAAATCTTTCCTGCATTCCCGGGAAATCATTTAATGGCCGTATGCGTCATGCTCCTTTCTTGTCCTGCACGTCAGCGGACTTGTCACTCTGTCGTCTCCTTTGTACAGTAGGCATTCCTCACTGGACGATAGGGCTTCTCGACTGGAAGGGTGAACAAAAGAAAGAAAGCACTTCCTGCATTTCCCGCAGGGGGACGTTTCTTTGTGTTTTTCCAGACGTTCTCTTGACAGGGTCAATTTGGCATTTGCAGGGTGTCCACAAAGCAAAACAGGCTTACAAAACAGGATTCCTGGAAACAGGCTCACTTAGAGCCATTGGACCATCACCACATATCCACAGCACTTATTCATGCCCACAGGCGAACAATAGAGCGCGCAAATGCGGATGCACGGTCGTAACAGCCTCCTCCCCCGCCAGAAGAGTCTCGGAGGGCAGCAGTCGCAGCTGCTGCATGAAGAGACGACTTAATGGCCTGCACGTGAACGCTTGAAGCTCGCTGTTGCTTGTCGCGTTGTCTTGATTGTTGTAGGCCAAATTGCTCGAGCTGTCTGAAACTCAACCACATGTCTAAACAAGCACTCGGCTCCCGTCTGAAGAGACCAGGTTAAAAGAAAACTGCCATTGTTGTTCGAGAAAAGCCCACACTCAAGACGTTCAGGACCCACGTATGCCTAGAAAACCTAACGTGCTGCTTTACATAGCCACACATATACAAGCGCACGAAAAAAAAAAAAAACCTGATTATCAATTTGGATACATGGTGAGGAACATCTCGGACTGCTTAGAAACAGCGGCTAAGCGCGTCCGCATTCCCATTTAACTTCCCCTTTTTGTATCTTATTTCAAAATTTTACTGCTGTAAAATCAAGCTCCACCTAAGAAGGCGACTGTTCTTCGATGTCGCAGTTTGCAGCCAAGCCAGGGGACAATGGTCCGTCTCTACGGTGAATTTGGCCCCTCCAAGATAGCACTTCAATTTTTGAATGGCCCATACAATGCAAGCGCACTCTTTCTCTGACGCGCAATAAGCCCTCTCTCTAGAACTCAGTTTTCTGCTCAAGTAGAGCACGGGGTGCTCATTACCGTCGTCATCTCTCTGGCAGAGAACAGCACCTAGCCCTCGATCACTGGCATCACACTGGACCGTGAATTCTCGGCCATAGTCTGGAGCTCGCAATACCGGACGGCTAATCAGCACAGCCTTCAGGTTTACGAAGGAGGCTTCCTTTTGTTCGTCCCAGACTACATTTGTCGGTTCTGTCTTGCGGAGAGCGTCGGTCAGAGGGCTGGCCAAAGCTGAATAGTTAGGGATGTAGTGATTGTAGTATCCCGTCAGACCTAAGAATGCCCGAATTTCCGTCTTCGTGCTCGGCCGCGGGTAGTCTGCTACCGCAGAAATCTTAATCTCGCTGGGTTTCCTGAAACCTTGACCTACATTGTGACCCAAGTAGTCCACGGTCGCCCTTGCCAGGCAACATTTCTCGGCCTTTACGGTTAGTCCAGCTTGACGCAAAAGGCTCAGTACAGCTCTTAGATGTACCATATGGTCCGCCCATGAGTCGGAAAAAACCGCAATGTCATCTAAATAAGGCACTGCGAATGTTTCACACCCCTTTAAAACCCTATCCATGAGTCGGGAAAAACAAAATGGAGCATCTTTGAGCCCGAAACTCATCATTGTTGGCTGGTAGCTGCCCGTCGGAGTGACGAAAGCCGCGTATCTGCTGGCGCGTTCAGTGAGCGGTACTTGCCAGTATCCTCGAGTAAGGTCCAGCGTAGTCACATATGCCGCTCTACTGACCTGTTCTACTCTCTCCTCAATATTCGGAATAGGATACACTTGATCCCTGGTGAGAGAATTTAGCTTTCGGTAGTCTACCACAGGCCTAGGGTCTTTACCTGGAGCTTCTACTAAAATCATAGGCGAAGCATAATCGCTTTCCAAGGGTTTTATTACTCCCAATTCCAGCATGCGAGTTACTTCCCTATCCAGAATTTCTCTTTGCCTTGGAGAAAATCGGTAGCACCTTGATCGCACTGGCACGTCTGAAGTCAGCTCAATATCGTGCTCAGTCAAATCAGTCCTGCCTGGCCTGTCCGCGAAGCAGGCCTCAAACTCTATTATTATTTCGCCCAGATCGGACAGCTGGGATTTCTTTAGTTCTCCTCTCTGCTCCGTCTTTTTGAGAAGCTCCTGAGCGTTGCTTCCTTTTTCGCTGAGGCAAATCAAGTTGTCCCCCATCTCCTCAGGAAGGTTTAACGTTAGATTTACCATGGTTTCCCTCTGCTCATAAGGCTTCATAAGATTGCAATGATAAATGCGCACTGCTTTACGCCTATCGGGGATTTTCACTGCGTAGTTAGTGTCAGAAAGCTTTGCAACTACTTCAGCAGGTCCTTCCCACTGTACTTCGAGCTTATTCTTGGGATCATTGGCTTGCTCCATAGCTAAGTCCTCTCGGGTTTCACTTAAAAGTCTCGTGAGATTACTAGACACTGGCGGCAAGAGGTTACTCTCAAGAACTTCCTCATTCCGCGTCTCATCAAGCTCACTTTCAAGTAGACTTATCTGAGATGCCTCGCTCTCAAAGTTTTCTGGCGCGCTATCTTCCGCATTTACCACTGTTTTAACTGCCGTTTCCTCCGCTGTGGATTTTTCTGGAATGAGCAGTGTAGCTAGTTCTCGCGCCGTTGAACGTGTTAAGGCTTGCACAACTCTGTCTCCGAAAAGGATGCCCCTCTTTCGCAGCAGCATGTCCGATTTGTTGGAGAACAAATACGGATAGCACTTAGGAAGCTTTCCTGAAACGGCAGCCTCGGTTGTTAATTCGCCGAAAGGGCCCTCGATGACCACGTTCGCGATCGGCAAGCACACACTCTGTTCCTCAACTACCTGTCGGATCCATGCACACTGTCCTGTATAGTCGGAAGGCGATACATACGCCGGATGGACAACATCCATCGTTGCGGCCGAATCGCGCAGTACCTTGCAAGGCTTCCCGTTGACTACTAGGTCATGCAGGTAGGGTTCTAAAAGCTGCATATTTTCATCGCAGTCCCTTTCATACGAGAAAGCAATCTTTTCTTTCCGGCAGTTGACGGCAATGTGACCCTGCTCATTACACCTAAAGCATGTGAGCGGCTTCCTAGCCTCAAGCTTATTCTTTGTGTTCTGCACGTTGGTCACTTCCCCACTTTTCTCACTGCCGTCCTTTCTAGGGAATTTGCCTGAAGAAACCTTCATTTCTTCGTTTCCAACTCTAGCAAAGTGCCTTTCCTGACGGTTTTTCACACTGAACTTGGGATTGCGGGGCCTATCCACTGCTGGGTTGCTGAATTGTCGGCGCGAAGCATACTCCTCAATAAGTTCGGCAGCTTCAGTTGCCGACTTAATTTCGCCTCGGTCCTGTAACCAATTTCTTTCTTTTTCTGGGAGGCAGTTATAAAACTGCTCCAAAAGAATTCGCTCGACTACAGCGTCCCTATCACTGTAGGAATCTGTGCTCTTTAGCCACTCGCCCAAATTTACTCTTAAATTGTACAGGAATTCAGGGTAACTCTCGTCCCTGGACTTAGTAGCGTTCCGAAAACGTTGTCTGAACGCCTCGGCGCTAAGCCTATACTTTCTCAGAAGGCAAGCTTTGACCTTCTCGTAGTTGTCCGCGTCCTCCTTGCTTAGCCGCGCGACAACCTCCGCTGCCTCGCTGGGCAGAACCGTCAATAATCTCTGAGACCAAGTGTCTCGCTGGAAGGACAGTTTTTCGCAGGTTCGCTCAAAGTTAGCCAGATACAGACCGATATCCCCTGATATCACATATGGCTGCATGTACTTTGACATCTTGAAATCTGCCTCCTTGTTGAGACGAGGTACCGCTAGCTGGGGACAATCGCCCGACCTCTTGCTCAACTCTAGTTCTAATTTCCGGAGCTCAATTTCTTGGTCCAGCTTTTTTGCTTCTCTTTCAAGCTTCTCACGTTCGTGCTCCCTTTCCTCTTTTTCCCTCTCAAGTTCACGCTTCCTTTCCTCTTTTTCCCTCTGACGTTCGCGCTCCCTTTCCTCTTTTTCCCTCTGACGTTCGCGCTCCCTTTCCTCTTTTTCCCTCTCAAGTTCACGCTCACGCCTCTTTTCCTCTTTTTCCCGCTCTTTCTGCTGTCTGAGCTGCTCCTCCTTTTTTTGGGCGATGAGGTTTCATGCTTCACTGAGCTCCTCATCATCGGCTCCCAAATCTGTGATTGCCTTTATAATCAAAGGTTTTCGTGCCAAACCACTTGTATCAATTCCCAATTCCTCACACAATTGCAACAGTTCCGGTTTCTGCAGCTTTTGTAGGTCCATGATCGCTCCGAGTGTCGGCTACTTCCAAAACAACAGTGCAAACTACCAAACCTAAAGGCGTTTCAACACTTTTTACCAGTTCTAAAATCTAACCCTGTTCTAGAACCTGGTCCACATCAGAAGAAAAGCCAAGCACTCACCCACACATGCGATCGATGTTCCGAGCTGCTCTCTTGTTGGCCGATTGTTGCGCCTGCTTGTTGCTTGAGATGCCACCTCCGATCACAAGATGTGGCTTGTAGATTCTGATCCACCTCGAATCACCAGATGTTGTAGCTTGTAGATCCAGATCCCACCTCCAGTCATCAGATGTTGTGGCTTGTAGATTCAGATCCCAACGCTGGACACCAGTTGTCGTGCTTGTAGATTCAGATCCCACCGCTGCCACCAGTTGTCGTGACGCTGGGGCTACGTCGACCCGGCCTTCACTTGGTAGCGTGCAGAGACTCGGGGTTGAAGTAGGATTGAATCTTCGAAGTTGGTGAAATATGTACAAGCAGGTTTAATGGCACTTTGAGAAAACTTATTTACAAGATTATTTACAAGAATATTTACAAGAAAAAGAAGGGTACATCGGCAAAATGGCAAGCGTTAAGAGTTCATAGCGAGAAGCGACTGGATGAGCCGTTTACCCAGGGCCCAGAGCGACATTTCGTGCCCTGCAGCGTCCTTAAAACCCCCTATGTCCAGCCCCTATCTGAAGATGCTGACCAACCAAATCCAGGGCACGCCCCTCAGATATCGGCATCCAATCGAACACATCACTGCACTGATGGTCTGAAGCACTGACTGGCCCGGCATTGTTTCGTTGAGCCTGGTCACTTGTTGGCGGGAAAAGCTTGGGAACGGCGAGGAGGTACATTTCTATTCTTCAGCCAAGAATCGATAGGCAGCTGGTTCCGGCAAGTGGATTTACTTCTCAGAAACCCAAGTGCACGTGGGCGCCGCATACGCTCCCAGCATTGTCCGTTTTCGACAATTGCAAATCTTTCCTGCATTCCCGGGAAATCATTTAATGGCCGTATGCGTCATGCTCCTTTCTTGTCCTGCACGTCAGCGGACTTGTCACTCTGTCGTCTCCTTTGTACAGTAGGCATTCCTCACTGGACGATAGGGCTTCTCGACTGGAAGGGTGAACAAAAGAAAGAAAGCACTTCCTGCATTTCCCGCAGGGGGACGTTTCTTTGTGTTTTTCCAGACGTTCTCTTGACAGGGTCAATTTGGGATTTGCAGGGTGTCCACAAAGCAAAACAGGCTTACAAAACAGGATTCCTGGAAACAGGCTCACTTAGAGCCATTGGACCATCACCACATATCCACAGCACTTATTCATGCCCACAGGCGAACAATAGAGCGCGCAAATGCGGATGCACGGTCGTAACAGCGCTCAGTCCGTATACTACTGCATGGTCGTCGCTCGTTTCGCAGCGACGCCACGGCAGACAACACATTGGAACTGAGCATTGCAATTTTTAAAGTGGTCCAGCTCGGGCGTTTTTCGTACTCCGGTGATGAATTTTGACTAGTGCAAATGTGATCACGTCGATTTCGCGGCCGACGTACTCGGCAACGTCCTATGTAGCACCGTTGTTTCGGAACCGTTGGTTGCTCGAACGCATAAGGTGTGTGTGTGTGTCCAAGCTGTTGTGCGTTGCTCGAATATACACTAACATTTTAAATTGAGCTTTCAGATCAACTGCAGCAGAGCGCAATCAGCAACATAGCCGGGCGCCGGTCAGAGATGAATAGATTGACACCTTATAGTGCAAGGCCAATTATGGGCTACAGCGGTAGTTACTTGGAGGGGGGACCAAATGGGTGCTTGGGTATTGTAAAAAAACTGCTGCTTTTTAATCATGATAGTCGTTTTCAGTGGTTAGAAAGGTATAAAATGCGAACATGACTTATTTACTCATGTTTTGCGAAACGTGTTCCAGCTTCCCTTTAAATCATGAAAGCAAAATAAAAACTTCTTCGTGCTTGATGGCAGATGTTCCATTTTCATTTTTGTGAACAGCAAAGTAGTAATCGGCCCACTCATAGAACTGTCTTACAGTCGATCCCCTTGTCTAACAAAGAATTGAAGACATGATTAATTACGGTGTCCCTTTATGAGAGGAGCTAAGCTTTTGTATACAAGAAGATTGGATGAGCCGCGAAGCTACGGCTTCTGTGCGTGTAGGCTGTGAAGAGAAACTTACTTGTATCGCAGTTATCACTCCTACCAGCACCTTGGTACAGGCCGCCGATTTTAAATAACAGAAAATTTTTTACACTCATCTACCCTTAGCATAATATTTATGATAATAAAACTTAGCACGCTTTTCTGACGCTGGCGCAAGGGACCCACCTGCAGCTTGCGGGAGACGCGGCCACCGCGGCGTGTTGAAGCATGCAGTGCTGCATTCGGACGATGCTTGAGCGCGACGTGGATGCCCTAGCCGAACGGCATTCCGGACACTACGTAATAAATGTCTGTATCAAAGGCAGCTTCGTTCTGTCGATCACTGCATCATGCATTTCCTTTGCTGTACCTAATAAGTAATTGCTGCCGTAGTCGAGAAGGGCAGTTAGCTGGGTAACCAAAGTGAGCCGCAAGCGAGTATTAAGTTCGGTGACCTCGGCTAAGTGGCGTAAGTATGGCAAGCCAGCTGTCCAACAACGGTATTAACCTAATTACGTGCAAGAACATTGAGAGAACGGCACCGGACTTGAGGTGCGCTGATTTACGTGGAATCGCAAGCTACCGCAATCACTGCCAAGATTCAATAATAGTAATAGGCACAAAAATCATCATCGCACAGCACAGATCATTTCGAAGGCAAGGAATGTGTTCCGTTTCATTTCAGAGTTGCACTGCGCCGAAAATTTATATTCTGAAAACCTCTGAAGCAACATACCGCCTGGATCAACAATATTCGCACAGCCAAAATATGTAATTAGCCTAGTTGCGTCAGACTCGCACAGAATGATTGTTTTTCAAAAAAAAATACTTCTAGAACGTTCAACGTCGTCTATTTTACAACTCAACAAGGCGTCGAAGTGCGGAGCGCGCTACTCCACAATAGCTACTTGTCTGCTAATCAATCCCGCGGAAGCTTTGAGCAAGCGGAATCATCAGCATGGATTGACCGAACTGGAGACAACAAGAGTCACAAGCAGCAGATTGTGCTGATTAGTTGATTACGAAAGTGCGGGATGAACCCGGAGTAAGAATGCAAATCGTGCGGCCAGCCTAACCGGCCGGCCTTCCACGATTGACGTCCCATCCCCCTGTTCCCTATTTTCGGCCTCCTGCCAAAGCCACTCCCGACAATAAAGCGGGTGTGCCCGCGGAGCACTTTGAACAAGCTATTCCGGCTTTTGTTAGCGACAGGATTTATAAAAGTTTTACACACCTGATTATTAAAGCCCCCTCTTTCTAGTCACTGAATTTCATGAATTTGAAAAGCGTTTCAGCTTTCGTTTAAGGCCTTAGTCAAGCTGCATATGTCCACAGCTTTTTGCTTTACTTCTATCAATTTGATGGGATTGAATAATAAATTAAATATTGCTAACGCTCTTTACTTGGGCACTAGTAATTACGTTTTCATATTTTGCACTCTGATGTAAAACCTTGGCTTAAACTACTAACTGTATCTCAGTTGTTTCTTTCCTGTATCAGCGAAATTTGCAGTACACTGAGGCTCAGATGCTTTAACAGTTTCACAACCTTCATATGGAGTGTTTGTCAACCAGAACATCAGTGCCTTGAATCTTGCCTCTGTGAAGGTATCCGGTACTCTACCATATCGATGAGAGTTCTGTTAGAGATGTCTCCCAACTTCGACGACGGGAAAAAGGCATGCATTTTCACTCTATTACCGGACTCATTGCGGTGTGTTTGGCTGGTAGCCTTGCAGTAAGCAACCTTTGAGGACATTATCTTAATTTTAAGTGTGCTTGCAGGTTCGAGGGAAGCTGTTGAAATCTCTTTGTCATGCTTTGGCTCCCGTTTAAAAAGGACCATATTTTGACCTTTAGTTTACCCCCAGTTTGTATGATAGCAGGGTGCCCTTCCGTGCTGATTATATTTGTGATTTACCGCGAGACTGGAAGCATCCAAAAAACATTTTCCTACCATTTGAAAACTTGCTGAGTACATGCTTTTTTAACGACATACTTTATGCTGCTGTGCTTTGTATTAGTGATGGATCATGCACTCTCCATCCTCAACACTTTGAGTATCTGCTGCTAGCGTTATACTTAAAGGGCGCGCAAAAAAAACATGTCGCATGGAACAACCATAGAAGCTAAGAAACCTTCACTGCGGGGAACGACTATTTAACTATTTGAAAGTATTACTAACAGGAAAGCGCTAGTTGGTAGGGCGGACACGCTCATCGACCTAAGGAGCTATAAGTTCACCTCTACTGCTTAATGTCGCAAGAGATCGGCTGGTCTGACTGTCGGACAAACTACAAATAATAGTTTACGTTTTTTGTGCTAATAGCATTACCATTTCACAACGTAAGGGGTTATTGCCTGGAAGGTAGAAGCTCTACTTTAGGCGGTAGATAGATTAGGTGATTTTGCTAACCCCAGCGAAATCGAATGCTCCGCGAAGAAGTCGGTAGGTCTAAGAAACAAGGGCAAAATACATTCCATTGGGAGATGTTGATCCCTTATTGGCGGATCAAAAAATACTAGAGAAGAACAAAACCTGGTACCTCGGAATTCCGATACAATGAAGGAATTATGCGCTTCTCGCCACACAAACTTATTCAGCTATCATCCACACAGTCGCCAGGATGAAAGCCAGGGTAACGAGTTACAAAAAAGAGGGAAGAATACACTGTCCGCTTAGATAATAGACTAGCGGGTCGCCTAACACGCAGCCTACCATGCAGCTACTTCCGCTTTGCGGAACTGAAGGGTCCGCTGAAACCTTGCTCGAGGAACCTTTAAACGACAGCCTCCGTAACCAGAACCCAAAGACCCTTGCTTCAGCTGGCTTATTCTGCTATCACCATTTCTTATGAAAGGAGAGGCCCGAGTTGGCAGTTGCTGCCAAACATAAAGCCACGTAACCCTATGCCCAGTTAGTGCTCAACCATGTCAGCTGCCAGCCTCATGCTCGTGATTTTTCGCTCACACCTGCAATGCGGGCGGACGGCTTCCGGTACCGAATTTTCCGTGTGTGGGGCCTTTTAAATCTATCGCGTTATTTACCCCTCCACAGACGAAACTGACATTTCACTCGCATCTCTTGATAACTAGCACATATCCTACCTCATGTACTATAACTTATACCCCACCCTCTAAAGCGCTGTGTTATCGAAGGCTTGGAAGTAAATATACGGAGGACTCAGGTAATATTCAACAGCCTGGGGATGGAAAATCAGTTTACAATAGGTAGCGAACCACTGGAAGTGCTAGGCGAATATATCTGCTTAAGACAGGCAGCAACCAAAGATCAGGACCATAAAAGGGAAAGAACTTGAAGAATAATATTCGCATGGAGCGCATTTCGCAAGCGCATTTCGCAAACACAGCGTACAGCAGCTGCATCTTAGCTGTACTCACTTATGGGGTTGAAACGTGGGGACTAACAAAAAGGGTTCTAATTAAGTTGAGGAAAACCCAGAGGGCTATGGAACGAAACTTGTTAGGTGTAACGCTAAGAGATAGAAAGGGTGCAGAGTGGGTCAGAGAAATACCTTAAGTTAATCATATTCTAGGGTAAATCAAAGAAAAAATAGAATGGCAGGGCATGTAGTGGGGAGAGAAGATAACCGACGGTAGCTTAGAGTAATAAATTGGCTTCCAAGGGAAGAAAAGCGTAGCAGGTGGCAGCACAAAGTTTGATGGGTAAATAAGGTCGAGTTTGCAAGGGTCAAGTGAATGCGGCTTGATCGGATTAATCGGAGGAATATAAGAGAGGCCTTCGCCCTGCAGTAGGTATAGTACCGGGGATGATGATTACGGAAGCCCTACTTCCTCCTTATTTGTGATAGCTGCCCCACTCTATAACATATGTCCTGTGTCTGTAAAGGAAAACAGCCATGATTTCATCATACAGAATACGCATGCGAGCCCTATAAGGCGGCGGTGTCCACCGAGGCCTTGGACATGCAGCTAAATATCATCCTCCATTACTCTGATACCGCAAATCCCGCGCTACACTGTACTAAGGAAGCCGACCAATCTGCTCGTCATGTTCCCCTTTCCCATCCTCCTTTTCCTTCATAAACTTTTACCTCATCTGATCTAGCTCCTCTGGCATAAATGCAAAGCTTGATGCGTTTTAATTGGAATTTTATGAAGTTTCGCTACACCCTGTATACCGATAGTAATCAGGCTACCGAAAGTAGCTCTGACTTGTTGCGAAATCAACATTACGCCAGGTTTGATCTCGTCGCGTATGCCATGGCCGCGGCCACAAATGACCTTGAATAGCCGCGCCTAGCAGCCGCCTAGCCGAGCTCCGCCAGATGACGCCACAGTCAGCGCCGCGCCGCTGGCGCTCGCTCCCGCCAGATGTGTGCTTCACGGGCAGAGTAGAGAAGGTTATGCTCCGCGGACATAAGCGCGCTTCGCTCGGTGGAATCCAGTCGTTATGGAGAACGCTAAATAGAGGCAACAACGACAAGAACGAAGCTAGAAAGAGACGACGCGTTCGACGTGCTCAAGAGACAGCAGTAAAACGCGCTGCACGACTCGATAAACGTCGAAACGAAGATACAGCAAGAAGTCGTTCTACTTCCCAGAGTGACTCCACGATGACTACCGAACATTCCCGGTTGAGTTCCCAAGAGCATTGGAGTGAGACGAAGCTTAAAACGACCTGCCGAGTAAACGGAGGAAGAATGTAAAAGGCTCGAGAAACGGCGGGCCAACACTGCAGCTAAACGAGCCGATGGTGCGACAGAAGAAGCCAGACGTAGGCGCAGCGAAAACCTCAGGAGACAGCTTTTCGAAGAAACGGATGAAAAGCGGGCTGCACGTGTAGAGAAAACAGAAGCGGTATTTGGCCGTTTCCAGTGTAATCTTTGACCATGGAGACGCCAAAGATCGTAGACGGGCTAACTTTGCACAAAAAGTGGGCGAGCACTTGTCCACGCGAGAGTTCCACCGCCAGTTCATCGCACAACCCCATAGGAATCAATGTCAGCAATGCTTCGCCTTCTTGATATAGCCATAATTGCCACTGTGAAACACCAACTAACCACACGCTAACCACAAGTGTAGCCATGCAGTTGTTACTTTCGCGACTTGACCAGGCTTAGCCAGAGCTAAACCGAGCCTACTTTTTTCTTAACATAAAAAATACTGAACACATCTGGGGATAATCAAATTAGTTGTGGGCATGGTAGCATTGCTTCTCCAGATTAATGTAAACCGGATGGGACAACTTCAAGAAAGTCAATGAGCCTACGCGTCCACACCATGGTAGACGAGCTGATAGAGGCACACCTCATGGCGCAGGTGATACGGCTCTCCACGACTCTGACTGGCCGACAAGTCTTGAACACGACTTGAACATCAAATTTCCCCGACAGCTAGACCCTAAAAGCGACATTCCAGCCTCGTGGACAGGACAATTCAAGGGAACTCTATTGCTGTGGAATATGCACCCCGATTTTAATCAGTCAAGACGACAAGCATGAGCGGAAGCTATAAAAAAGCAATACGGCGGGCGCGAGGGCGTATTCTATGTCGATGCTGCGGGTCCTGAACGGGGAATGACGGCCGTTGCGGTAGTGCGCCAAATCACGCAGTGGATGGACTAATATTGCTCAGCCAAGACACACTGGCTGCGGAAGAAGTGGCGATTGCCCTAGCTGCAACGTACACCACCTCAGAATACATCCTTACCGATTCACGGACAACATATCGCAATTACCTCAGGGGCAGGATGCACCGCTTGCAGCTAAAATCCTGCAAGATAGTTACACCCGTCGCTACCAACCCACGCATAAACACTTAGTATGGGTACCAGGTCCCAAGGGCATCTCGGGGAACGAGAGCGCACACGCCTCAACCCGAGAATTTCTCCCCCGGGCACCCAATACGGATGTAGTGGAACCTCCTACCCATTGCTAACCTACACTGAAATACTTCAGCACTTAAGATTATCTCGCCAGGTCTACCCTCCACCGGCAGACACTAGACAAAGTGGAGGAGGTACAGCTCCGCAAGCTACAGACCAACACTTTTAACAACCCACGAAGACTACACGCAATGGATTCACAGTCATTTCACTCAAAATGCAAAATCTACGGGGAGAAGGCAGACCTCTACGATATGGTGTGGGCATGCCAGCGAAATCAGACTGTCACTATTAATAACCAGCCAACGCAGGAAAGGTGGGAGGCACCTGTGACCAGCTAGGACGCAAGGGGTCAAAAAGAACACATCGAAAGAGCGAGGACATCAGCCTACGCCAATGGTGTTCCGGACTGAGGACACCAACCACCGCTACAACCTCCGGAACATTTTCAATAAAATATTTCTACCACCACCATCAACGCGTCACAAGTCTCGACTCTCCTACCGTATGCACCGGTGTTATGTAGAGGTTTTATAGCGCAAACAAAGACAAGAACAAGAAAGGCGAGATGCACACAGGCGCTGTGTGGGTGTGTGTGTGTGTGTGTGTCGTATTTCCTGTCCGTGTCTATGTTTACGCTATAAAACCCTACATAAAGTGCATAACCAATGCTCCCAACATAACATTCATAATATTATTATGACGTGACGTCACCGGTGGAAGTGTTGTGAGATAAAAATTGTGGAATTATTTTGGGAGGTGGTAGTTGGCAGCTGGAACAGTCGAGCACTGATTGCACGCAGGGTAGCCTGACATTAAATTCTTGAAGAGCTGCCAACTAAGTCCTCTCATTTCATATAGGAGGGTAATATCAGAATAAGCATGTCAAGACCCTTTCAATCACGTTACGCATAGGCCACGCTGGCACACTCAAACGGCTTGGCAAGGGAAGGCACTAAATGTAGAGTGCCAGGCTACGCTATCGCATCATACACTTTAAAGCCAAAGGTGAGTTTCCCCCCACAAGTACTCTTTTCTGATGCTGAAGGTCACGGAGAAGATATCAGGCAGACAAGTAAGCTTCGAAAATGCAGGACGAGACTTTGTTTCTTGACTATACAGCGTACTTACCGTGTTTGAGGGTCCAAATTCTCCTACTGCGTGACATCGCCAGGTTTTGTAATGAGGTGACGCGCTCTCATGTTCATCACGCTCGTTAACGGAAGAGCAGCCTTAGCCGCATCTAATGTTTTTAAATCATGAGAATCGCTAGCTCACGAGCGGAGCGAACAGCTCTCGCAAATCAGACCATTGTGACGACGCTGTGTGCAGCTAACATCAACGACTTTCATGCGCCCATATTTTATGAAATGAAGGACAATCGTTTTATGTCACAGGGCAAAATGTCCAGCTGCTGTCAGCTTCGTTACAGTGTGACTTCGAGAGATCACATAATATTCGAAAGTTGCCAAATAGGCTATCAATCAGTAAATGCAGTCGGTAGGTGCGCTGGTAAACTGACGCTGCCAAGCCCGGGGTGGGCAAGGCGTCAGATGGCAGTTTTGTTTGGAAGCGAGCGCATTTGTTTACGCGGCGTTAAGGCCAACAGTATCTAGGGCATTGGAAAATTCCTATAGGAGCGAAGGGCAACTACGCAAGTATAGCTTTGAGGAGAAACTATCGGCAGCTTTGGAGGACTGGCGTTCGGAGGCGAGCAGCAATAATGGCCAGGAGAAGCTGCTCGTTGGAATTTCAGGCATCGATGCACTCACGATTCCGACACGCACCAAATTTAAGTATCGCCTAAGTTGTGTTTTGTTTCCTGCACAGTTTAGGGTAGACTTCAGCAGCGTCTGGGTGTTCCATTCTTCGTATGAAAGGAGACAAGATCTGAGAAAACAGGTTTGCGTTGCCTCTGATATTCAGTGATATTCAAACAAGGACTCGTAGCCATTTTGTCCCTCAACCATCAGTATACAATCTTTGAGATCTTGATTTGGAAAAGCTTTTTTGTGCACAGCACGAGAAAACGGGTGACACAGCCGGGAGCTACTGAGCTTCAGCGTAGAACTCATCCGAAACAAAAGGAGAATTCCATACACAGGTACCATTGTTCGTCACAGGGGATGTATTATTTCCTCTTTTAGCTGTACGTAACACAAGGACGACACTCAATGTTGCCTGGTGGCAGTGCTTGCAGCATCATTTCTTCCTTTTTTGTGCCTGTACTGTTTATAAAGGCCAAGATGCGATTAGGTGTAGCATGATGCTCAATATTGGCAGCGCAAATAATGAGCAGTTTTAATACTTTTACAAAGATAAGGCTAGCCCAATCTCCGGAGCGAACTCTGGGCAGACAAGCTTGTGTTTGTGCATGACAGTTTTAGATTGAAATGCTTAGACAATTCCATACATTCAGTTTGAAAAAGGCACATTGCCCTTCAAAAGAAGATGCATGCTCAAGGGCAGGCACTTAAAGTGTCCTTGCCAATGATGCATACAGTTTTCTGTGTATTGCTTGGTCAATTTTCCGCCAACTACTTGGTCATATTTTGATGGTGCGTGCGGCAACTGAAGGACGGATACGGTACGGATAATGGAAGGACTAGTTATTATTTCGTGTAAGTCATTGCTTTTGTTTAGCAGAAAGACTTTTAAACTAGCTTAGTCGCATTGACACACGTCAGAATTGCTAATTTAAAATAAAGCGCGGAAACGCCTAGTCTTAGCTAGCACAGAGCTCTGCTTCAAATGTTCAGCTGTACCATATTTTTCAAAACTATCTGTGTGGCTAACTTGTTATGCTATAGGAGAGGGATTAGGGCTTTTCTAGAGGTGCAACCGTTTCAGCAGCAAGGAAAATTGTGCGACATATCTTTCAGACTGTTAGAGATTTAGGTGGCATCAGAGCTACTACTCGATTGAGAAGCGAACCATGCAGCTGTTTACGTTCAAGAAAGGCAGCAGATAACTGTCTCTGTACTATTTTGTTTTGTACTATTTTTAATACGTTTTCTTCCGCCAATCGAAAAAATTCATGAACAGTAATGCCTATGTTTGACTGTCACAGTTAAGTGGAGCTAGGTGGTCGCGAGCGCTTTCCCTGAGTGTTTATACGTGTTCTTCACTCGTAACAAAACGAAGGAATAACGAGGAAAGCAGGCAGGTTCAAGAGAAACCCACTGACTCTGTGTGTGCGCATTGCATCATTTCCGGTCATGCGTGATGAATTCTAAATGAAAATTTAATATTTCAAGTTTTTTTTTCATTTCACATCTTTTTATTGGTTTGATATTTCGCAACATATCTTTATTTTGCTCCTCCACAAAGTCTAGTCCACTAATAACAATTCTGACAACTACGCATGATTTATTGGTTGTATCCGAGGATCGTAGTATATATGCTTGCCCGGTAGATTTTAGGAATAGATTTTAAAAATATTGTCAAAAAAGGGTGCCCATTTTAAGAGTTTGACTTTGTAGTGTGGATACTATCAAGCCACGTTTTAAGCTTTCCATCACGATAATGTGCTGGCAGCCAAGACAGCTGGTATGGGCGAGTCGCACATTAATTCAACAATGCAAATACCTGTTGAGGTGCTCACGAAAATTTATGGCCGGGCGTCGAGAGAGTCGTCGATTATGGACAAAGTTGAAAAACTCTACTGTAAAAGCTATCTCAATGCATGTGCGCGCGGTAAGTACGTATGTGTCACGAAGTAACATGCTCAACAAATGCAATTGAGTCGTCACAAAACGAGCCTTCGCAGCAGATGCTAGGATCTAGAATCAAGGTCTCCATCCTATAGGAGTTATATAATAAAAACTAAATTTTTTAACAGCATTTGACCCTTTAACCGCCGAGTTTTCTTTAATTTTAATTTTTATCCATTGATGTGAATTACTCGACCGATTGATATAGAGGTGACACAGACTGCTGACACTACGCTGGCTGCACGTGTTAGTTTCGTAGAAGGCGAAAGCCGGTATCTGTAGACGACTGTAGCCATGCTACTAGATGGACCACCTGAGTATATGGAGAGAATGACCGCACTCGCCGAGTGAAAACTTGTTGAACGGCATAAGAATAAACGTCTTCTTAGGAGCATAACGTGTGGCGTATGCGCGGTATAATGTGTAGAAACAACATAAAACCCATACCCCCGCCATGGTGGTGCACTCGTGTAGGGCGCTCCACTACTGTGTCCAAGGAGGGGGGATTAAATCCCGTCCACGGTGGCGGCCTTTCGATGGAAGCGAAAAGCATGGCGTCCGTGTGGTGTGCGATGCCAGTGCACGTTAAGAACTCCAGGTGGTCGAACCTTCCGGAGCACTACACTACGGAGCCTTTCATAGCCTGAGTCGTTTTGCGACCTTAAATCCAATAAACCGGAATTAAAAAAAAAAGCCCAATGCATGTGTGCAAAGTAATTTCATTCACTTGGGAGTTTTTCACGTACGCTTCCATGGTACGCCGTATATATATATATTTTTTTTTTCATTCCACTGTCATCAAAATGGGGGAGTAAAACATTACATGCGACCTGCCAATTTCCTGCCTCTTGTATAACTGCAAACAAAAGCTAAAAAACCTATTTTACTCATATGACAACTGTCTTAGAGATTCAAATTAGCGGTTTTAAAAATATGGCAACAGCGCTACTGAGAACGATTTGCAACATCTTAAAATAAAATTTTCAATATGCCATTTAAACATATATTTTACGATCCAATGGTTTCAATGAAGGCATATGGCCATAACAAATTAATTGCGGCGAGCGAACCTGAATACAGGCTTCTTTCCTCACACGATATGCGCGACTATGTATAGCCCATAATTTCTCTGAGCTACTGTTACTCAAGAGCTCAAAGTGGTTAAACAAACGTCAAGAGTCTGCAATATGCTTCTGTAAAAACTTTTTTTTCCATTTATTTAGTTCTTCTCGCGGTGGGAGTGGCATATGGAAATCACAAGCAGTACGCGTCGGTAAGTGCAGGAAATGGTCTGATCACTCTACAGTCAAAAAATCTCGAGCCGTTTTTCCAGAGATTTTGGCATTTCTAGGGAACTGATATGTAGTCGAAAACCGCATGCCCTGAAATGTGTCGAGCCTCATACCGCTTTCCAATATTGCTTATTTTAAATTGCGATTTAAACCTTCACGCCTACGGAAGAACATGGGCATATAATGCATTTCTATGCCCATGGGCAAACATTTGTGGATGAACGCAAGTACCACTTTAATTCTACCTATTTTCAAATTGAAATAATTTGCCCGAAAATCACCGTTATTAAGGTAGCGAGGAAGTTACTCTTAAACTTTGTTTGCAGCCATTCCAGGTCACTGACATGGGTGTGCCTTCTCCACTACAGGCCTTCGACCAAGGACAGGTAAGACCGTAGTGTGAAATGCTGGTTTGGAAAAAGTAGAAACAAATAGACCTGGTTAAGCCAAGTTTATTAAGGTAAAATAGTTTTTCATGCTACTACTAAAGTCATGCATTGAAAGGCATAATCCCGCAGCTATCACGTGATTCCTGATCCCACTGCGCATCAGTAACCTTTCGGTGTCAAATTCTATAGTTAAAGGTGATTGGTCATAGTCAACTGGACAGTTATTAATGTGTTCATGAGCCAGCCTAAAATAGCATAACATACTGGGTGCGTCTTTTAGCAAAACAAAGTCCTAGTTTGATTTAGCTCAGCTTCGAAGTCGCTACGGCGGAAGCAAGCGGTCGCCGGGTCCGAACAGCAGAGCTCTGGCGCTAAAAAAGCTTTGGCTTTCTACCTTATTGATGGAACTGCAGTCTTTCTGGACATTAACAGACATTACTTACGGTCGACGTGGGTCATATTGCGGGAGTAAATCTTAGTATTCCAGGCTTTGACACTTTATGATATTCAGATCGAACAGGAATACGCGTTCTTGTTAGTGCTTAAGAGACTGTACTTTAATATCCGATAACGAGAAATAATTGTGAGGATTGAATGACTTTCTTATTTTCTTGTGGCTTCTTGAGGCTTATATAAATGAGGCCTATGCATACATATCGACTGCCAGTACCGCTTTAGTGCAATGTGCTCAAAGCGGCACACCCTCGTTTCACCAAAACAGTTTATGGCGTTTTGTTCCATAAACTTTATGTTTCCACTTTATATTCATTTGTGGTTCATCTGATAATAAACCTTCTCACTTTTTATCATTGTTTAATAACGTTCGAATATTAGTCCTATGGACGGGACTGCGAATGAAGGCATCCTTTCAGAAAAGCCGAACACAAAAGGGCAGGCCTCAAATGCATATTTGCTCTTTGCGCACCCCTGATGAGATACCTCCCCTTTCCGCTTCTAAAGTCGTAGTTTCTTTTTCATATTTCATGCACCTAATCGCGATTCATTTTTGCTTGGTCTGTTTGAGCAGAAGGCACACAAAAATGCGAATTTGTGAATCATAGTTGTCGACAACGTTCAGTTGCTCGGACGGAGTACCATAACACTAAATCTCGACGACACAAGCGCCTGTTTCGTCGACGTTTGTGTTATAATGTTCTGTCCGCGCGTCGCAGCGCTGTCGATAACTATGGATCAGCAATAACTAACCTGACACCTTATAATACTCGAATAGTGTTTAACTGTGCATTACCGCAAGCTTTGTTCTATGCTGAAACCTAAAGGAAACCCACAATCATTCGCTTAATTATTTGCTAGTGGCATCAGCGAATGGCGACACTATGAAAATTTTATGCAGATATTGCTGTTCAGAATATCCAAAGAAAAAGCAATGACATTCAGATGAGAGCTTAGTTGCATTTAATGAAAATGTCATGCAACTTCAATCGTTATTCAAGATAGTTGCATTCCTGTGTAGAGTGTAAATATTGACTGTATAACATAGGCATTTATTTTAAAGTAGCGCTGTGAAGTTGGGCCCAAAGAGTTCTAGAAATTGGGCGTGCTGCTTGAAGGCCCTGGTGGTTGACATTACCAGCAGGTGGAGTAATAGGTAAAGAACCCAAAAACGTAAGCAGGCTGTATACAGACGGCACAAAAGCCAATAAGGCTACAAATACCAGCGCTCGGCGGCCAAGCTGGCCGCCATACAGAGCAAAAAAAAAAATGGCTGAGGCTTAGCTTGGTTAAGCCTGGTCAGATACGAAGCATATTGATTGCTAAACTCGGCTTTCCATGGTTAGACTTGGCTAAACTTTTCTTTCCTTGGTTACACGTGCTCTTACACGGTTTAAACTTGGAAAGCGCAATGTTTACCCATCGCATAAAACTAGGTAATAGCATGACTCGTTCATCTCTAATCTGTGTTACCGACACGCACAACGAACATGTCGTCCCCCAGGCCAACGATACTCGATTGCCACTACGCGAATATGTACGCAAAGCAAAAGCTCTTAGAACACCGACGTGCTAAAGGAGTCAATGATTTTGATTTCTTCGGCAACAACAAGGTCGTATGGGAAAGCCTCCCCGTAAACTACCCGTGTCCAGCCGGCTTGACGTGCACCAACGGTCGTTACGTCTTCACCAAGCATGGCTGTGAGGTCACCTCATGTATACCCTTCGAGCCATATCACCGCCATGGTGGTCATTCAATTACACCGCAAAGCCGATAAAGCGGTCCCTACGGAGACTGTACAAAACCAAATCGCGCAATTTGTTTTGTTACCTAGACAAATAAACGATAGGTAGTGCGTACGAGCGCGTACCTCGCTATAAGAACGCCATTAGAAGAGCAGCACGCTGCAGCCTTCGCTTTTCATTTCACCGCTCGGCTGCACTCCCTGGAGGCATCGCCACCTTTTGTGAGGGTCTACTGGAGGCGTTGTTGTTGTTGTTGTGGCTGTAGGAAGAAGGAAAGAAAATGCACGGGCCTGCTACTGGCTCTTTAGCTGAGCCACCTCCGCTGCCTCGTGCAGATAGAGGAGAATATAGAGAAGAAAGAAAAGCAAGAGGGAAAGAAAGACGCGCGCCACAACAGACGTCGTCCACCACCAGCGGTGGCGTGTGCAATGACGGCCTACAACAGATAAAAATTCGGTGCCAGGCCAGCCCCCGCCGCAAGCAGCGGTGACCCACCTGCACCAGCCCCGAGCGCAATCGTCTCCCCTTTATATATAAACCTGCGCTATACCACGTGGTCCGCACAGCGTGCAACCGCAGCCGACGGCGCAAGCCGGTCCCCGTCTCTCCTCTGTCGTGACGTAAGCGTATCACGTGGTGTGACGTCACCATACCACGTGGTCCGCACGGCGTGCCACCGCATTTGACGGCGCGAGCCGGTCCCCCGTCTCTCCTCTGTCGTGACGTCAGCGTATCACGTGGTGTGACGTCACCATACCACGTGGTCCGCAAGGCGTGCAACCGCAGCCGACGGCGCGAGCTGCAGCCCCGTTGTTGTTGTTGAAAACCTTTATTCCCACCGAGAAGAAGCTCCGTTTAGGACTCCCCGAAACGCAGGCCTGATGGAGCATTCCTCAGGAGCCTCGCGAACTAAGGTCTGGTGAATATGCATTGTTGCTTCACGGTCTCAGCCGCCAGGCGGATGGCTTGCTGCTGCTGAGCGGGGTCCTCGCTTCGCAGCAGGGTCTCCCAGGCGTCTCTATCTATATTTTCTTTAGCTCCTGGGCTGTTGTTACATTCCCAAATATTATGATCTCGAGTGTCCCATCTCCCACATGTTATGCAATGTAGGTCCTTTTCATCTTTTGAAATTGTTGCATATACCCAAAAGGGACTAATGTGATTGCCCCCTTGTAGTCTCCTCCATGCAATTGCCTCCCCGTTTCCGAGGGAACGGTCTGGCGGCGGATAGACCCTTCTGCTTAGTTTATAGTGCTCTGTAACCTCTTTATACGAGATTAGGCTATGTTTTATATCCATGCAAGAGGGCTGCTCCGCAGCCGCCCGGTGATAGAGAGCTCGGGCAAACTCGGGAGCAGCCTCATTCCCTGCGATGGATTCATGTGCTGATATCCATATAATTTCCACGTTGCGCTCAAGCGGCCTCGATTCGAGGACTCGTTTAGCTTCTTCTGATATTCTTCCCTTCCCAAAATTTCTGACCGCATTTTTGCTATCGCATAGTATTAATTTAGCCTTGGAATCGACACAAGCGAGCGCTACTGCCAATTCCTCCGCCGCGTTGGCGTCACTCGTGCGGCTTGAAGCCGATACTACAGGTGCGCCTGTTCCGTCGACTACTGCGGATACGGCTGCTCCTTGCCGTCCACATGCAGCATCTACGTAGGCCACTTGTTCTGCTGGTTGTTCTCCAATTCTTTTCTCGTAGCCTCTGGCTCTATGCCCGCGCCTCTCTTTGTTATATTCGGGGTGCATATTTTTTGGCATAGGCGGGACGCGTATCCTGGCTCTTATCTCTTCCGGGATATCCACTGTCTTATGAGCAGTGTATCCCGGTTGGATGTCTATCCATTCTAGTATTTTTCTTCCTGTTTCAGATTGGCTAAGTCGCTCCAGCTGAGCTATTCTAACTCCCTCAGCTAGCTCGACCCATCCGTTGTGGATACCCATTTTCTCAAGTTGATGTGGATATGGGAAGTCCCAGAGCCCTCTTGGCACATTTCCTCAGTATCCTGTCTAGTTTATCTATGTTCTCTTTGTTCATATTTAAATACGGCATTTCATAGCAGATTCTGCTTGTTATGTACGCCTGTGATATTCTTAGGAGGCTTCTCTCTTTTAGGCCTCTCCCTTTTACTGTTATCCTTCTGAATATGCCTTGCACTTGATCCGCATATGTTGCTAATTTCTTTATGATATTGGTATTGTTGCCTTTATGATTGATAACCATACCCAGGACCCTCATCTCCTCGACTTTCGGCACCTCTAGGCCCTCTACTACCACTTTGATGTTTACTGGCTTTTTGTCTCTGCTGTTGGTGTTGTACCTAAAGAGCTCCGACTTCTGCTGTGAGCATGCTAGTCCTCTGTCGGCTGCATACTTCACCAAGGCGTCTGCAGCTCTCTGCAGGCTCCACTCAATTTCTACATCACTTCCATTGTTCATCAAGATGTTAATATCGTCAGCATACATGCTCAACTTTATTCCAGAGATCTCATTCAGCTTAGCTGGGAGGCCTCTCATTGCTATGTTGAATAGAAATGGAGATAACACGGCACCTTGAGGGGTTCCTTTGCTTCCTAGCCTTATGTTGGGAGACACTGCGTCCTGAAATTTAATCACCATTTTAATAACAGCCGAAACAATACTAGACGCACGAAAGCGATGGCCATCAAAGTGACACAAGTGGCATAGCGATTTGTACGTAGTCAAAGAGATATCGCACTAACAAACGCCAACAACGAAGTAAAACGTTCATTCCGTATTAATCATTCGCATATGCTGACCTCTCTGTACATGCAGTGGTGTCGCTTGTTACGAGTGCTTTGTTGAGAAGTCATTTAACTAGCGTACCGTCAAAAAGAAAGAAATGAATTGTATGACACACTATAACGAGCTTAGTACCCGAGCTCATGCTCCGCCGCAAGGCACCCTTCCATTCCAACCCTTCAGAAACGGCGAGACAAGAGGCAAGCCTCCGGTTCATCACTAAGGAAAGTGGGATGACCCCCTTTAGATTAGAGGCATTTATGAGGGCAGGGTTGCCAAGTGGTTAGCTTAATGAGCGTAGCGTTTTGAGCGCAGGAGGTCACGGGAGGTCTAATAAAATTAATTGGATCTCCGGGTCGTACCCACCAGACTACGATTGTTATTGCAGATGCCTGCACTGCGGATGAAGCATCGGAGTACACCTGTTGCCTGAAGGTAGTCGGCGCTGAATCCAAATGAGGCCTGTAGGAAGTATGCAATGGCAGCCGCATAGCAAAGCGCCGCATAGACGGCAACCAAAGGACTGCAAGCTGCAGTGTTTTTGCAGCCCTGAATGCTTGCCACTATCTATTTATCTACAGCGGCAGGGGTAGGTGGCTATCTTGGTTTGTGGCTCTCATGCCCAGCAAAGAGTCCGCTTGAGAAAATGTAGGTTTATATTAGTGCTTTGACACTAAGGCCTCTAGCATGGCGTTAGTTCGTTCTTTGTGGGATTGTTTGAATCCACCTTGACCCACAGAAGTGTATAAACATGGCGAAGCTGTACAGATCCTCGGCTGCGAGCCCGGTGTGATGCAAATAAGTCTATTTTGCTGGCTACTGCATGGCAGTGTTATTCAATCACCGCTGCATATTTGTGAACTTTATGTGTCGCACTAAATTTCTGGGACATTAAATGGCCATTTTAAGTAGGGATTTGGACCTAACAATTGCAGTCGTCTGGAAAGCTATTGCTAGTAAGAACACTGTGGGACAATATAATATTCCTCTGTGCAGACCTTGATGAGAATTGTGTTGGTTCCGAAGCATAATACCAATGCTGAGATGAGCAAGTTGGTGCGACTTTCTAAATTGCACAACTCAACGAATAAAGGGGAGGCGAGAAGACAGGGAAAGCAGTTTTCTTGCCGACTAGCTTCACCTTTGTGGATTGTGCTGTGTCGTTTAGACTCCGGAGGCGTGAAAAAAAAATGTTTTGAAAGTTTTGTTTTCTGCGCTTGCCGGTAACAGTTAAAACTAACATAGAAATAAGTAGGTGCCGTTGTTGGAACTAATTTTGAGTTCGCATCCGACCACGTGACCCTGCGTTCTCCGTAGGACCGCCTCCGCTCTATTCAAAACATATGTCGCTCTCGTCGTTTGCGTCGCCTAGTATACGACCCTGCACACCACGAAACCTCTCGGTATTGCTAGGTTTCGCGGCGTCAACTTCAGATGCGCATCTTGCCCACACCTACCTTTTGTTACATTATTCATCAAACTATCTCTCCATCAAAAGGTTGCAATGTCCGCCAGGCCAATGCCAACTTCGTTCATAGGATGTGGGGCTTCCTCGTCACCCTTCACCAAACTCTCTCAATATTATTTCAAAAGAGCAAAGGCAGGCTCAGCCCTGAGCGTTATTTCCAGTGCTGACACTTGACTGATCTGAAAGTTTTGCGGAGGCCTCTTTAAGCAAGGCCTTCCTCTCTGCCCTGTTAGCCCATCGCCTTTTGTGATAAACATTGCTCTCGAACACATGGGCAGTACCTCTGAGGTATTGTAAGATTATTTTCTGAACGTATTGTCAGTTCAGTTCAGTCGTTCAGTCGTGTCCGACTCTTCGTGACCCTATGAACCATATCCCGCCCCGTTTTCCGGTCTCTCACTATCTTCCTAACATCACATAACTTCATCTGCAGCGCCTCGAGGTTGCCATCTAACCATCGCGTTCGCTGCCTACCCCTTCTCCGGTGTCCCTCAACCTTTCCCAACGTCAAATCTTTCTCCAGCGACTGCTCTCTTCTCATCAGAGGACCAAAGTAGCGTAGCTTTAACTTTAGCTTTGAGTCGTAAATGCAAATGTAGCACGGAACCAGACAATGAGGGGCCTCCCCAAATATTATTTGTTGAGGTTCCTTGCGTTCATGAAGAACAAAACAATTCAGTGACAGTGATAGAAGCAAGCGTGGTCGGCTGTTGTTTAAAGATAGAATGGCCGTTGCCCTCGGTAGCGCTGAATTTAAATTCTAAAAGGAAAAGTCTAGGTAATCTAGTCACATGCAATTTCAAAAATCTGCAACAATTAAACAATGGAGTTTTCGCTTTAAAATAAGTGATAACATCATGTCTGCGCGCCGTGAGGCATGAACAAAACAAAAATAGCACACCTTTACGACAATATTGTGAGCACTTGCTCAAGTTTTCGATGTATGCTAGAATTTTCTTTTGAAGTTGGTTCGATATTAACAACGAATAATTAAGGCAAGCGAAACACAGTGGCCTGTGTTCTGTAGACGATTGTGAAGCAAGTGTGAAGTGTATTGTTACTTAGCTGTATTCGCTGTTCGGGATGAGGATGAAGAAGTGAAACAGACTCCGAGAAGACGAACGCTGAGTGTTGTGAAACCGGTGCCCTCATCAACTATAGTTGTGCGGACAGCTTTGGGACTGTAAATCTTTCACGTAACATCTCTTGGTGGAGGTGAATCTATTCGATCCCCTGTCACAAGCTGGATCTCCGCAGCGGCCGCCACATCGGAACCACCACGATGACTACCGACGCCTCTACCTCTACAGCCGCCGCCCCTGCTGTTGTAATGGCCCATCCCCGTGACCCCGGAACCTTCTGCGGGACCGACGACGTCGACGTAGACGACTGGCTAGCCCTATACGAGCGCGTGAGCAAGCACAACAGGTGGGATGCCACACTCATGCTCGCGAATGTAATATTTTACTTGGCTGGGACCGCGAGGGTGTGGATTGAAACCCACGAAGACGAGCTAACATCTTGGGATATTTGCAAACAGAAGCTGCACGACCTATTCGGAAAGCCTATTGGCCGCCCCATTGCCGCCAAAAAAGCGCTCGCCTCTCGGGCCCAAACGTCTACGGAGTCTTATCTCACTTACATCCAAGACGTACTGTCTCTATGCCGCAAAGTCGACCAAAGCATGTATGAGGAGGATAAAGTCGGCCATATAGTAAAAGGCATCGCCGACGATGCCTTCAACCTCCTGTTGTGCAAGGATTGCTCCACCGTGGACTCCGTGCTACAGGTGTGCCGACGTTTCGAGCAGGCGAAACAGAGGCACATATATCACCGTTTCGACCGGCTGCCGAACACGGCTGCTAGCTCCTCCTGTATCGATATCCCGACTCCTCGACCGCCTGCTAACGACAGCACTTTGACACGCATTGTCCGCCAAGAGCTTGAGGCAATGACTCCCGCCGCTTCGTTGTCGCATACAACCGACAACACCCTGGCTACCATATCACTTATTAAGGCTGTTGTTCGCCAAGAGGTTGCGAATATGGGCCTCCCTTCTACCAGCACCACCGACACCACGGATTCAGGACCTGCTCCTCCAGTAATTGCTGCCACCTCAACCAACGCCGGTTTCTCGCCCCGATATCGTTCAGTTCAGTTCAGTTCAGTCGTTCAGTCGTCTCCGACTCTTCGTGACCCTATTGACCATGTCACGCCACGCTTTCCGGTCTCTCAATATCTTCCTAACATCACATAACTTCATCTGCAGTGCCTCGAGGATGCCATCTAACCATCGCGTTCGCTGCCTACCCCTTCTCCGGCAACCCTCAACCTTTCCCAACATCAAATCTTTCTCCAGCGACTCCTCTCTTCTCATCAGATGACCAAAGTAGCTGAGCTTTAACTTTAGAATTTGACCCTCCAATGAGCAGTCAGGGTTTATGGTCGACAATATTGACTGATTTGATCTTCTGGCAGTCCAAGGAAGAGTCTTCGCCAGCACCACAATTCAAACGCGTCAATTCTTCGGCGGTCAGCCTTTTTCACAGTCCAACTCTCGCATCCATACATCACAACTGGAAAGACCATAGCACGAGTTATACGGATCTTGGTTGGCAGACTAATGTCTCTGCTCTTTACTAGGCGGTCAAGGCTAACCATTGCTCTTTTTCCCAGAAGCAGGCGTCTCCTAATTTCATGGCTGCAGTCTCCTTCCGAGGTAATTTTGGAGCCCAAGAAGAGAAAATCTGTCACTGCTTCCACTTCTTGTCCCTTGATGCTCCAGGACTTGATAGGGCAAGACGCCATGATCTTTGTCTTTTTAATGTTCAGTTTAAGCCAAAACTTCTCACTCTCTTCTTGTACGCGCATCAGAAGTCTCTTGAGTTCCGCTTCACTTTCTGCAATTAAAGTGGTATCATCCGCATATCTAAGGTTGTTGATACGTTTTCCAGCAATCTTCACTCCAGCTGAAGACTCGTCCAGACCGGCCTTCCTCATGATGCACTCTGCATATAGGTTAAATAGGCAGGGCTACAGTATGCAGCCTTGCCTCACTCCTTTCTCAATCGGAAACCAATCAGTAAGACCATGCCCAGTTCTGACTGTGGCCTCTTGCCCTTCATACAGGTTCCTGAGGAGACAGATGAGGTGAATTGGAACTCCCATCTCTTGGAGAGCTTGCCACAATCTGCTGTGATCTACGCCGTCAAACGCTTTCGCATAATCAATAAAGCAGAAGTAGATGGGTTTCTGGAACTCTCTTGCTTTTTCCATGATCCAGCAAAGGTTGGCAACTTGGTCTTCAGTTCCTCTGCCCTTGCGAAACCCAGCTTGCACGTCCGGAAGCTCCCGATCCACATACTGCTGCAGCCTACCTTGGAAGATTTTCAACATCCCCATCACATCACCGATATCGTTACCGCAACCCAAATGAATGGCGTACCCACGACAATCGCCCCATCTGTTTTACTTGTTCTCGCGTTGGCCACATTTCCCGCCTCTGCCGTAGTCACTGGTACACGCCATCTCGTCAGTACAATTACGTTGACCGCCGCGGAGACTATGCCCCTCGCTATTCTCCACCTCGCCCCGACCAGACCCTTGCTGACCCCGGTTCCACTGTCCGTGCTGCCAACCGTTCACCATCCCCGCAAGCACGACGTTCGCGTTCTCCTCTTCCTCGCCGCAATTCGCCTTCGTCATATTCTGGCCACGTACCGGAAAACTAGCCAATGCAGCTCCCGGAGGTGACGCTGCATTTATGACCAGGACTGAAAAACCTCTGTTGACCCCTGCCCTACAAAATAACCGTATTGACGTCCTTGTGGATGGAGTTCCCGTTTCTGCTCTAATTGATACAGGCGCCCAACTGTCCGTTCTCAGCTCCTCATTTCGCCGTCGCCTCAAGAAAGTCCTTACGCCAGCCGTCTCGTCCACAGTTCGCGTCGCCAATGGCAGCCCTGCTGCCGTGGTTGGCATGTGTACGGCGCGAGTTACAATTGCTGACCTTCATGCCCCAGTGTTGTTCACCGTCCTACATGAATGCCCCCACGACGTTATCCTTGGCACTGATTTCTTAACAGCCCACTCTGCCCTTATTGACTGCTCTAGCGGCCTACTTCGCTTGGACCTTCCGCTCTGCTCTGAAGACCCCTCCTGCTCACCCCGACTTCGATCAGCACAGTTTAGCCGCCTTCCTCCTGAAACTGCCGTTTACATCCCTATGTCGCCATTTCCACCCGTCCCAGATGGCGACTATCTCGCTTGTCCCATTACTGATGTCATGCTGCAGCGGAACGTCACCCTTCCTCATCTAATTGTGCACATCTCCCAGAACCGCACCACTCTCCCAGTCCTTAACTTCAGCTTTTCAACTCAAGTTCTGCCCGAGGGAATTTCATTAGCTTCGCTGTCACCGATGACCGATTGTGCCATTTCAGCTCTGTCTACAGATCATACAACTGCCGTCCCTGCCAACACCCCCTCGTCGTCCACATCGCGCCCTGATCCGCTTAACAGCATGATATCAGCTGATCTGCAACCTGAATTCGCCGCTGATTTACACAAGCTTTTGTTTACCTACAGAACCCTTTTCGACTTCGGCACCCGCCCATTGGGTCAAACGACAGTTGTAACCCACCGCATTGACACCGGGGACGCCAGTCCTATCCGTAGGCGGCCCTATCATGTTTCGCTTGCCGAGCGACGCGTCATTCAAACGGAGGTCGAAAAGATGTTAACGAACGACATAATCGAACCTTCCAGTAGCCCCTGGGAATCCCCTGTTGTGTTGGTCAAGAAGAAGGATAACAGTTGGAGATTCTGCGTTGACTACCATCATTTGAATCAGATAACCAAAAAAGATGTATATCCTCTTCCGCGCATCGACGACGCGCTTGATAGTTTGCACGGAGCCAGCTACTTTTCATCCATCGACCTTCGTTCCGGCTACTGGCAGATTTCTGTCGACGAGAGAGACCGTGAAAAGACAGCGTTCATCACCCCTGACGGCCTCTATCAATTTAAAGTCATGCCTTTTGGCCTATGTAACGCCCCTGCAACTTTCGAACGGATGATGGACTCATTGCTGCGCGGCTTCAAGTGGACGACTTGTCTTTGTTATTTAGACGACGTCATTGTTTTCTCGTCCACTTTTGACAGCCACCTCTCTCGCCTTTCTACCATTCTCGAGCTATTCCGCCGCGCCGGCCTTCAACTCAACTCAAAGAAATGCAGTTTCGGCCATCGGGAAATCAAAGTGCTTGGTCACTTGATTAATGCTCCCGGTGTTCAGCCTGACCCTGACAAGATACGTGCCGTCAGAGATTTTCCCACTCCGCGTTCATCCAGCGATGTCCGAAGCTTTATTGCCCTCTGTTCCTATTTCCGACGATTCGTCCCGAACTTCGCAGTCCTTGCTCGTCCGCTCACCCAACTCATCAAGAAAGACGTTTCATTCTATTGGGGGCCTGAACAAGTTGCAGCTTTCTCAGAGCTTATTGCTGCTCTAACTACTCCACCAGTCTTGGCCCACTTCAACCCTTCCGCCAATAATGAACTCCGTACCGACGCAAGTGGCCATAGAATAGGAGCTATTCTCGCTCAGCAACAACACGGCCGTACAAGGGTGATTGCGTATGCCAGCCGCCTCCTCTCAACACCCGAACAAAATTATTCTATTACAGAGCGAAAGTGCCTGGCGCTTGTCTGGGCTATTACAAAATTCCGCCCTTATTTGTTTGGCCGCCATTTTACTGTGATAACAGACCATCATGCCTTGTGCTGGCTTTCCTCTCTCAAAGATCCTACTGGCCGTTTGGGGCGCTGGGCGCTACGATTACAAGAATACACCTTTTCTATCGTCTACAAGTCCGGCCGGCTTCACCAAGATCCAGACTGTTTGTCACGTCATCCTGTCGACTCCCCTAGTCCTACAGACTCTGACGATGATGCATATGTCTTATCTGTCTCCGCCTTTGCCAACATTGCCAAGGAACAGCAACTAGATCCTTCTCTGCATTCCATTATCCACCGTCTTACCTCCGACCGCCCTGACCCATCTCTCGCCTTATTTGTGCTCCACGAGAACACCCTATACCGACGTAATATGCGGCCAGATGGCACAGACCTTTTGCTCGTCGTTCCACAACACCTGCGTTCCACCATCCTTGAATAGTTCCATGATGCTCCCACGGCTGGCCACTTGGGTGTCTCTCGCACATACGACAGCCTGCGCCGACGTTTCTACTGGCCGGGGCTCTACCGCTCTGTCCAGCAGTACATTGCCGCATGTGAACTGTGTCAGCGTCGGAAGAAACCCACAATTTTGCCTTCAGGTCATATGCAGCCGATACCTATACCAACTGACCCATTTTCCCGTATAGGCGTTGACCTCCTTGGCCCCTTTCCAGTTTCCACCTCGGGGAACAAATGGATCGCCGTCGCCACCGATTACGCTACTCGGTGCGCTATTACCCGAGCCATCCCGACCAGCTGCGCCACAGACGTCGCTGACTTCCTTCTAGAAAACGTAATTCTTCATCATGGTGCTCCTCGCGAACTACTAACTGACCGTGGCCGTTGTTTCCTGTCGCGAGTGGTTGACGAAATTCTCCGTTTGTGCTCCGTCCGCCACAAATTCACCACCGCATATCATCCCCAGACCAACGGCCTCACGGAACGTCTAAACCGTACCCTCACAGACATGCTGGCCATGTATGTGTCTGACGACCATCGAGATTGGGACGTTCATCTCCCCTTTGTCACATTCGCCTACAATTCATCTGTCCATTCTACCGCTGGATACTCCCCATTTTATTTATTCATTGGCCGACACCCGTTACTACCCTTCGACACCTCTCTACCCGCGGCAGACGCCTCCAGTACTTACACCAGTGATGCCGTCACCCGCGCTCATGATGCCCGCCGGATAGCTCATGCCAGGCTCTCTGCATCCCAAGACTCTCAAAAGATTCGGTACGACAGCCGCCACCGTGATGTCCACTACACTCCTGGATCTCTCGTTTTGCTGTGGCTCCCGTGCCGTCGAGTGGGCTTGTGTGAAAAACTTTTGCCCCGTTACACTGGCCCTTACCGTGTTTTGCGCCCCGTGACCGGCGTTACCTACGAAGTTGAATCTGTGGTTCCAAAGTCCACGTCCACAGCTCCAACCTCCGAAATAGTGCATGTGTCCCGTCTAAAGCCCTATCATCAACGTTCTATTTCGCTAACATAGACCGCACCGGGACTGTGCTTTTCCCGCGGGGGGGGGGGGGGGGGGTAGTGTTACTTAGCTGTATTCGCTGTTCGTGATGAGGATGAAGAAGTGAAACAGACTCCGAGAAGACGACGACGCTGAGTGTTGTGAAACCGGTGCCCTCATCAACGTTAGTTGTGCGGACAGCTTTGGGACTGTAAATCTTTCACGTAACAATATTCTATGGTGTCCTTATGAACATACAGATGGCAGGGCTTTAAGCCTCCGATGCATACCACAGATTGGCTTATGATGACTTCGCTGTACTCATACAAAAATGTTACAGTGCATTTCAAATACAAAGAGGCACGTTTTTGATACCTTAGACCAACAATAGAATTCTTTAAGGTTTCGGATTCAATCCTCTCGATGTTTTGAGGCATAGTACTCCGTGTTTGGCAACGAGGTTGGCAGCGTAAAACATTTAGTGTTCGGGCCTCGCTACCTATTTTTGTAATTCGGTTACTCATCGTAAATCTACTCTTCAAAATTTTTGGATTATCTGGTTGATGACAAACAAGACAAATATTTATACGTGAGCGCAATAATATTCTTCAAATATAGTGGCTGCTTTCCCTTCACCAATAAATGTATGCCTACGTTCTTTAAATGCGCATACGCACTCAAGGGAAACGTTAAACAATAAACTATATGATATACAGACGTGATATATGATGTTTATATACTTCAAAATATTCTTCTAAGCCCGCTGTAGCCTCTGTTCAAATGCCTTCATTTCCAGCTTAACTGTGTTTTCTTGCGCAGGTATCCCAGTGTGTGGAAAGAAGGTGCCTGCTGCCTCACCAAATGGAACACGCACGCAAAAAGAGAGCAACAATTATTGAACGTGTAGAACGTGTAGGAAACAGGGCTCTACGAAGGGCGCGCAGGTTTTTCAACAAGCTAGGATTGCATCCCAAGATAACCGTAGATAGGGGACGCGCCAGAGCTACTTTTGGCGCCAAATGGGGAATAGATCGAGGAGGAGATCTCTACATACGTGATATCAGCAGTGATTACGAAATTGGACCAAACAGCGGCGCTTCATACAGTGATTATAACTGAAAACCGCCTTTAAATGCAGGCATTGATTAATTAAGCCGGAACGCAGGCCGAGGTTACAACTTCTGCATCTTTGTAAACTTACCTAAATCTGTTAAACTGCCGTAAGGGTCGCAGCTTTAACGCTTCGCTTATTGACCAAGCAGCAAATGATAGCTCTCTAATAAACCTAACTTCAGTTATTCAAAATCGTTTGTTCTTGTACAAAAGTAGTGTATTAGCCAACCATCTCTCTTTGAATATGACTGAAAGAAAAACGCTAATTGTGTATAAGAGAGCAGCTCTTTTTTTCGTGATTTCTAAAGATCATAGCGCTGGATCATACATAAAGACATCCATGGGGATGCCTCCTTAGTGGCCGCATACAAATCGATGATCAATAAAGCGTATTCATGATGCCATGCATTTGGAATGCCAGTCAACTGCTCGTAAACACCCCGACATCGGCACTAAATATAATGCATGCTTAGGACAAAAAAGCTCCTCAGGAGCAGAACAGTAGTTAATACATTAGGCCCGAAGCGGTGGCTTTGCGGTAGAGCTTCTGCCTTGGTTATAAAAGAAGACGAGTAATCAATTTTTCTTTATTCGGGACATTGAAAAAACAAAAAAATAATTAATGCGCATAACTTGTTTCAAAAGATCTTAATTAGAGTGAAAATGAGAACTAGTACTTTACAACATATTATAAAAACACTTCAACCCCACTTGGTGGACCAATGAATATGCCGTTTCGAATTTGAACGGTCATCTATTTTATAATGCCACCTGTGGTTCACTTCAGCTCTTGAGAACCTCTCTGACATCAACAACACGCTGAATAAAGTACTGCTTTGCAGGGCTAAGAGAAAGCCAATTTTGTCCTTCAGAGAATAACTGCGTTCAAAATCATGGTGGTTTGAGCTAGTTGGTGGCCGTCCATGCGAAAAAACATGCCAGCAGAAAACAGACAAACCCGTGTCTGTCATCTTTATTCCTTGCGCTTGAGTCTACGTCTTCTTTGTGCACCGAATTTCGTCTTGCAACATCGTACTAACACGTTGCCCCTTAAGCCCTGGATGGAAGAAAATGGTATTTTTGTTCCTTGATCTCTAAATTGTCTTCTGTGTAGAAATCCGCAGACCACTGAACACCTCTTTTTTGAATGTTGGGACGTGATTTTTCGAAGAGCGTCCTTTATTTAACTAAAAAAAAAACTTCTGTTGTCGTCTCGTGGCATCCAGTCTCCAGCTTGTTCGAAACAGAACAGCATTCGTTTGCATATGTACATGCTACTGGCAGTGCAAAGTGTGTGGGAGGTGCAAATAGCAATTCGCAATGCGGACGTTGATGGTCGTACCTTTATGGTTACTGGAGCAAAAAATTTCGTACGATGGGTAAACTAGCCTTTGCGCCAAGCTCCGTTTGATTTTCCAGTGACATTGACAGGTACTGCGCCTTCGCTTTCATTAAATCAATTAAATATTGAAGCAAACACTTCATTACGCTGGGAACAAGCGGTCTCTCGCATGACAATGTGATCTTCAATTAACCTTGAGCTAAGTAAGTGTGGGTGTTCACAATTTTGCTGTGTCCACTCAAAGGCATACTGCACCTTGCTTTCCCTAAAACCGAACTTAAACGAAGACGCGCAGCTGATGGAGGCGAAACGGAGAGGTGTGCGTATGCTGCGCAATTTCAGTGACACGTAAGATTGCTGAAATGGTTAAAAGTACTCCGCTACCGTTACCACAGCACCTAATTCTCACTTTCCGCTTTCACTTCCACCTTCTTGCTTTCCCTTAAGACGCGATTGAGGCTCATAAAGAACAATTGTGGGGCACATACTGCGAATTTCCTTTTCGGTGAAATATTTATTACTTAGCGGAAGGCAGCCCTGTGTTGTGCGACGTCAGCGCATGTAAAGCGCTCCAGATGGCCAAAATTACACCCTAGCCTCCACTACGGAGCCACTTTAACTCTTTCGAATTTTACTCCCAATTTCCTCCCTACCCTCACGTGTAAAAATACTGCACTTTCCTTTCTATATAATTCAATGTTTACAATTGAAAAATTATGAAAACATGCCCTGGAACATGTAAAGTGTAGTGGCCACTGTTCCGTCGTGTCCACCCAAACGTACAGGGCGCCTTCCTTTCCCCAAAACCCACTTTAAATAGAAGGCAGTGTTATAGAAGGTATCGCTGCAATGCTCAGTTTTCACTCACATCGCTGCCCCAGATAACTTTATCCGTGACATCATTTATAACATCATCTGCGACCAAACATCTGAAGAAATTTTACACAGCTGAAAATAATCAATCAAATAATCCCTTATGTAATCACCGATACATGCAAATCGGCTGCAAAAGGTCAAATCTGGTGAACTTCATCAAACGAGTTCGGTTCATAAGCAGCCTCGCTAATAATGAGCGGCTACACTGTCACCCTTTACTGGCTAAAGCAGAAACATTGCTTCAGCTGCCGTCGGCTGGACATCGCGTCGACTTCTGTACGGCACCCGAAAAGGAATTATAAAAACGATGAATGCGCGCCCATGTACCGACTGACAGTCCAGCGCCTCTACCATAGTGGAAGCTCTGCGGCGCCCCCCATTTTACAGGCTCCCGCAATCGGCCAGAACGCTTCAACTGACGGGCGACAAGAAGGCGACGCCCTTGACGGCTGATACAACCGCCGAGCAAACAACTCTATAATCCTGGAGAAAACACCTGTCGCCACCATTCCGCTCATGGTCGCAAGAGAACGCCCCAACAAAGGCCGTGAACCGCTTCCCGCCCTTAGCTCTGCTGACCGACCAGCCTCCGCCGGCAATAGCATCTCCCTAACTGGTGTGTGAAAATTATTAACCTCAAAAGCGTTTTCTAGACCACGGTCAATAAATACAAAAGCTTGCTGAACATACTGCCTATCTCACACAGCAAATGCAAAAGCTAATTAACCGCCTCTCTCCCGTATAGAGCATGCAAGTTACCAGCTCCACTACCCGCTTATCGCCCTACCTCCTTTTTCTCTCGCGAAACCTCGAACAACACATACCTAACCATCACTCGCAGGCCGGCCAATAAAAAAACCTCGCACCACGGCACTACTTCCGTTACAGACCCACCGAAATCAGATCTTTTGGCCTCCTTCACTCTCCTTGAACAACAGTTAGGAGAAAAATTCCAGTCCATGAAAGCTAGCCCTAATGTCTGGACAGCTGGTGTTGACGCGCGGATAGCGGTACTCGAGCGGCAGAAACACCAAGTGCCACAGTAATGAATCCAAATTCAAACTATACGCTGGAGAAACTCTTCTCGGCCGCATCCACAATTACCTCACCTGCCTCCCATCCCCATGATGGCAGGTCAGTGACAGAGCATTAGGGTGTGACAGTGAAACTGTAGAGCCTTTCGCTTGAAACGTAGCAATCTTCTACTCTGCTTCCAATTTCTTTCCTCTGAGTGCTCCAACAATCATAGCACTTGACGAAACCAACGACCATGTAAAATGGTTAAATTACACATCTCACATTACCGCCAATCCCCCGCAACACATAGTGGCGACACGGATACATGGCTGTACAGTCGAGTATCGTTAACTATGATGAGCTTCAAAGTCTCTTAAGACTATTAGGGATGACAAGCACTAGTTCAGATAGCTTGCAGAATAGCTGCCAACAGGGACCATGTTTGTGCTTGTTTAGAACAAAATAACTAGTGCTTTTGCACACTTTTGAGAGCAGCTCGAGTAAATGGCAAGCGATATCAACAACATCCGGGAATGTTCGGTGGTTGTGTAGTCTCGACGTATCTGTGCCGGCACACTGTGTTGCGGGAGGTTGGCGCTATAATTTTATTTTTGAGCTGGTAGGGTGAGTATATGTCCATTTATTTCAAAATTTGCGATGCATCGCCCTGACGGGGATTAAGGTTGCCACGAGCTGTGCGGATCAGTGGACCATCCCAAGTGGTCGTCACTTTCTTGAGCTGGGTGGCGAACGGTCCACTGAATACAGAGTAGTCCTCTGTGGTGTCCACTAATGCAGTAACCGTGCGACCTTCGATATACATTTCAAGGTCACTCGTTCGTCTCCTTGCATTGTTGTGGGCCTTGGTGTCCGATCTTGGTCTCGGTTCCTTTTTGTACGGAGGTCGCTGCGAAGCACACCTTTGTAGCTTCGCTGGGCGGCTGTTAGCGCGAGTCTTGTCGCTTCGTCGCGGATACTAGCAGTTAGTGTAATGCTGCAGCTTCGTCACTCATCGTCAGCGACGGAAGCTTTTCGTTAGTTCGCCGCGTAGCAACCTCACCTTCAAATGTTGCTGCCTCAGTTTCCCCTACGGGGGTTGGGGGCCTTCCTTGGACGTAACTTGGAACCGGCGACTCACATTGGGCGCGGTACGTCGATGGAGTGCGGTACCGACGGCTTGGTGGCTTTGCCCTGAGCGAGTCGTTCTAGATTTATTCTGTTCGTTCGCCAGGACGGGTTCGTTGGGCGTCTGACGAACTCGCGCAGACTGATACGTCCGTACGAGGAGTGGCATAGAATGCGGCCGGTCTTACTGCAGTGAAAGCACTTTGGGCGGTTTCTAAGTCTCCAGACATCACATTTCCTGGGGCTGGAGAGTCGCTCGCTCTTTGTGAGAAGGCAAAAAGCCTCGTTCAGTATCAGCTTGTTCACGTCATGAGGGTCTTGGAAGGCCTAGCTGGAACACAGGATCCCGAGGTAGTCACTGCTTTTCGCTAGGTATATCCAGGCATAGCAGAGCTAAGCCGTCTTTAATTGTTTCTTTTCTCCGGCGTCAAAAAGCTGACAGCGCAGCTGGGATTCGATCTCGAATCCTTAGGCGAAGCAGTCGAGCACTATAACCACTGCGCCGCATTGGCGGGGCGCAAATATTGCTCGTATTAATCGACGCAGCAACTCTCATATGAGCCTATGTTTCTAGTCAGGAAAAGCAAGGGGAAAGTAAGTATCATTTTTAGAGCCCTGCTCGTGTCGTACACACGGTAAAAAATGTAGGTGTGCATTCCTTTGTTGCCAAATTCCGGCGTCATCAAGTGCGATGAAATTTCTTGACTCTTTGAGAGGGCTCACGTGATTTTGAATACCCCGATCAAAAGTTTCCACTCAGGCAGGTGAAGTGCCTTTTCAACTCCATAAATCTTTGAACAGTCCCAAAATCGCGTATCGTAGATGGGAGCACGTTTGGTACGTGACTCTCAGAAATAAGACGCCAGAAATACGCAGGATTGCTACGTTATACGGAAGGCTGTAGTGTCAAAAACACCACAGATAGTGTGCTGTTTCGCTGCAAATAATTTCAAATATAAAGAGAACAATTAGAGGGAGCTTTTTTAGTAAATAGCGGCGAACCTTAGCTGCCATCAGTCCTTGGCTGAAACGTCTGGTGTGCACAATATCGTCAGAAGAATCCGCAAGACACTCCAGTCACACACCGAGCTTGGAGGAAAATAAAAAAACCAAAAAGAGACAAGAGGCTGAGAGAAACCACTCACAGGAAAAAGCGGCCGGGCTGGACCAACACTCTGCTTCCAATTTACATTTTAAATGGACTGTACTCGTAAGTATACGTTGAATATATCAGCAAAGTTTATTTTCTCGCTGCATTGTACATGCTGAGAATTAGATATATAGACTATTGGTATGGGTAGTTTAAATTCGTGTATGTTTAAAAAGAATGATATATATAAAACTACATTGCTATCCTTTTCTACATTCCAGAAACATTACTGCAAGCTCGCATACGGTGACAGGCCTCAAAGCAGATTTTTTTTTTTCTTTTGCGTACCAAGGGTACGATCTGGGCAGCAGCCACAACATTTTCCAGTAAGGCTCTTTTTGTCACTAACACCAGCCGAACTATTCACGCAAGCGAGCAGAAGTAGCAAGCAAGCAGCGTAAATTATGAGAGCCACAAGCATTATATAAGGGCACATTCAATCTTGGTGCGCTCCAGCGCTGTATTGATCCATGATGTAACGGTTTACGGTAAAGCGTACCTTAAACGACGCTCAGAAAACTATGACGTGTAAAGTGCTCTCGTTAGCGCCTCCAGTGCTCAAGGATATTGCTGCTTTAAATAGTTCCGTGCGGTCAATTAATCGCAGTCTCCTCCTGAAACGTGAGTGGGACGAAAAGTGTGAGATACAGCAATGTGGTACAGTAATTACGCTAAATATGACAACTTCGCATGCATGGAAAAATAATGTGGCCTGGCAACCACAGAGACGATAGCAAGACAATTCGTTACGTAGAGCCAGCGCGGTTGTCCGGCTCCGCTTTAGCACTATTTTGGCCTGAGCTCCTGGCTCGTCGTTAGAGCAAATAAGAGAGCAAAAGTGGCTATAAATTGCCATGTTTGTCCTATATGATGTCTGGTATTACAAGCTTCGCAATTTTGCAATTAGTGATTTAAAATGGCAGAAGACGCTTTAGTCTAGCGTTTACATATATTCAGTTTTGGTGCGAAATTTTTCAAAAGAAATGAGAATATAGCCTGGCATTTCTTTTAAAACAAAACTTTAAAAGCCGGACTTGTCTCTGTTGTATTAAATTCCCGTAATGCAAAAGAGCAATCAAAGCCATGGCGGGATAACTGCAAGACGAGGCATACGTTACAGGCATTTATTTGTCGTCAGAATTGGCATGCAAATTGACGATAATGATCCTGGCTCAAGCGGAATGTAACGACCACGTAGCAGAAACCAGCTTGCTAAACACGTTTTCAAGTGCACCCATCAAGATATCCGTATTCCCTAGCTTTTTATACTAAGGCAATTGAACACAGCACATTTGGTACACAAAACGCAATGAGTTTGAGTGCGCAGCACAAAATTAGCTTTGTGTGTCCCAGCAAGCGGACTTGCGACACAAATTATCGCGCTGCCGTCTTGCTCATGAATCCTTGTCTGGACATAAACACATAGGCCCAGTTTATTATACGTATTTCAATAAGCTTCACTGGTCTGAGAAAAACATGGCTTTCTCGCTAACATTTTTAGCGTAGTCCTTGTGTGCGTGTGTGTGCCTCTTGTGCTGTGTGTTGGCGTTACCTGCTCTGCTTCCTTCTTCCCAAAGATGTGTAAACAACTAACTCATCGTTCTACATCATTTTTACAACAGTTGAGATAAATAAACACCTTCGTTTTTAGGAGAAAAACTATGAATACAGAGAATTAATGTAAGAGCTTACACATAATTAGAAAACTGCGATGCCCGCTATGAGTATGTAACAAATATAGTGGCATTTGGCGACCCACGGGCCACGCGTTGCTCATGTGCCCAGGCGAGTTCAGTTCAGTTTAATACCTTCAAGACCGCCGCAGGCGTATTACACAAGGAGTGGATTACAAAGAAAGTAGAAGGGTAGGCTTGACAATCAATATGCAGAAGACTAAGGTAAGGATCAACAGCCTCGGGAAGGAACAGCAGTTTACATTAGGTAGCGAAGTACTGGAAGTAGTAGGCGAATATGTCTACTTAGGACAGGTAGTAACCGCAGATGCGGATCATGAAAAGGAAATAACAAGAAGATTAAGATTAGGATGGAGCGCATTTGGCAAGCACTCGAAGATTATGACTCGCAGCTTACCCGTATAGCTCAAGAGGAAAGTATACAACAGTTGCATCTTACCTGTACTTACCTATGGGGCGGAAACGTGGAAGCTAACCAAGAGAGTTCTACTTAAGTTGAGGACAACCGAGAGGGCTATGGAACGAAAAATGGTAGGGGTAACATTAAGAGAGAGGAATCGTGCAGAGAGGGTCAGAGAAATAACTCAAGTTACTGACATTCTAGTGGAAATTACGAAGAAGAAAAGGACATGGGCAGGACATGTAGTGCGAAGAGAGAATAACCGGTGGTTGCTTAGGGTAACAAACTGGATTCCAAGGGAAGGAAAGCGTAGCAGGGGGCGGCAGAAAGTTAGGTGGGCGGATGAGATTAAGAAGTTCGCAGGGGTCAAGTGGATGCAGCTAGCACAGAACCGGGTTAAGTGGAAAAATATGGGAGAGGCGTTCGCCCTGCAGTGGGTATAGTCAGGCTGCTGCTGCTGCTGCTGCTGCTGATGATGATGATGATGATGATGCGAGAGCAGGAGCGCTCGGCGATCCGTATACGCGCGGCACAACGAAAGCGGTGGTCCAATTGGAAGCTGCACAAAGGGAGGCGGGGAGATGGCCCTACTTCTATCGTCTTTAATAGGTGGGTCCGCGGACGCCCAAAAATCTCTTTACTCATGCCTCGGTACAGGGGTCATCGGATCAGCCCGACAAGAAGATCTATCTGTTGGGTGGCACCGACAGTGACTCAGCCCCGACGCAATGCGACTGACATCTTGCTCTGCGGCGAGGTTGCTTGCATAGGTGTACTGCGCAATTGTTATGGCACGTCAGACCAGGTCAAGATAGCGAGCGAGCCAGCTCCTGCTGTCTCATACGGAGAACCGTGCCGTGTCTGGCGGGCTGAGTTAGTACAGGAGAGAAGACGCCTTAAGCGGGAATCTGCCGATCCCGAAGACATAGCTCAACGAAAGGAAGAGCTTACCAATAAACGGCAGAAGGCATGCCGCACTAGTGGCTAAAACACCAGAACAACAAACTGTTGCCTGAAAACTGATCGCTGTCGTAAATATTTATACGTAGTTAAAGCACAACGAGAACAGCACGACAGTGAAATGGACGAATTTTGCTTTACCACGTTATCCAATGTATGTATACCAACAAATCGTAATCAATTCGAAACTTATAGCATAAAATTAAGTTGTATTGCAAGCATATTGTCGGTTCTATTCTGCCCCACTTCACCAAAGCACCAACTACACATTGCAGCCGTCATTCGGTTGATAAAACTGTAGCCAAATCAGCATCAAGAAATTCAGATGTTCATTTTTTTAGTGCTCATAGGTAAATGAAATGGAGGGCTCCGAATACACGTGAAGGATTTTAATGAAAACCCATGAATGATCCTTTGTTCCGCTACTAAAACAACAAGTTACTGTGCAAAATTCAAATTTACTTTGCGGCTAAATTTGCTTATCTTAGGTTTGTCTGGCTTCAATACACATTTATTTGAGATCAAATTGGGTTTAAAGACCTTTCCCGCAAGTTCATTTGAACTCATTACCAACTCGCTAGCAAATTGGTTGACGTAATTGTAAGCAAATAGCAGCGCTATGAAGCCTCAGGATCGGTGCCCAAAACTTTATTATTAGGGCAAGAATTTGCGTTGCGAAATAAGCTGGTGCTGGAGACAATTGTAGGTCCGTTTTCGGCATTTCTAGGTCACAAAAGTATAAAGTTAGACTAGTGCTCTTTCCGAATTTAGGTTATAGTACTCTGTCAATAGAGGCGTCGTCATCATTAGCCCTTTAGGAAAATTGCAGAATTGTGCAAAACATCTGCAGTGAGAATATCTCTTAAAGAACTAATAAGAATTTCCACAGATGTTAATAACTACGCGAGATAAGTGTGAGCAATTTGCACCTGCCGTCATCATTTGAAAAGATACGGATGAAGGCACCTGCACTTGCTAAAACTGAGGAAAAAGAATAGGCTGATGAATTGATTAGTACCGGTCATAGAAGCCAGATAATGCGACTCGCCTTAACCAAAACGGGCCACAGTGTCTTTGAAGATTTAAAGGTTTTCTTGTCTTAACAAGTGGTTTAGACACAAGATATGGCCAGAGTGGAAGAATACATTCTGTACGTTCCCAGTCCTCGTAAAACATGCACCCGCCGTATAAACACGCCAGACGAGGTGCGAGGAGCAAAACAATGAACAAGTGCTACTCAAGAAAAGAAGCCGCCTTCTTTGTGCATGGTGCGGTTCTTGTGGAGGGAATATTAATAATGTCAGTGTTGCACGAAATGCAGGTCATTGGTGGGCTTTCTGTTCGTAATGGGGAGAGACTGGCTATGGGAAAAATAGTGATAGCCTTACTCGTGGTGCACTCCGCATCGAAATGCATTGTGAAAGAACCCCAAGTGGTTTGTAGAAAGTATATGCGTGACGGAATCACGCCGCCGACCTGCAAGATTTTGAATCAGAATCTTGCAGGTCGGCGGCGTGATTCCGTCACGCATATACTTTCTATAGTATAGGACGCATACGCATATACGCATATAGTATAGGACTTCGGCTGCACGAAAGAAGCTAGTATGGTGCCACATCCTCAGAAAGTTTAGGAAAACGAGCACGTAACTCTTCGGCCTATGCGTTTCTTCCTCGAAATCCTATGGCCTCCCTTACATCATGATTTAGGCCCCCCTCTCCGTAGACAATATATTCCGAGATGTTACAGCATTTGCGCCTTGAAACGAAGAGCTCCTTCAGTCCTTCTATGGGTCTTAATAAAACAGAAAAGCGCAACGTTCGAAGGTTTCAAACTATGTCTTCTAATAATCTAATTACAATTCACAACATTCAGCCCGATTCCTTTTCTGCGCTGTGTAAATGTTGTGGCGAAAAGGCAAACATATACCATACGGTATGGGCTTGTCACAAAAATAGCTGTATTGACGTACTAAATCAGCCAAACTGGGAGTGCTGGGAAGTGGCCCAGTCCAGTTAGGGCCTAGAGGACCAAATAAGTGTTGTAGAAAGAGCACAAACAGCTGAGCTTGCACAAACGTTGTCCGGGACTAGGGACCTGATAAGCCTACTGTTCGTAAAAACAGCTGCGGCTCTAAATAAACGATTTCATCATCGTAATTCAACACTGAAAACCATACCACAGAGCGTGAAAAAATCCAAACCGTTTCTCATTAGCAAACGAAGATAATTTTATATTAGAAAAACCAAAAAACCAGGAAGGCATTTCTACATGTATGTCATTGATGACGTGTTCAGACCTGCAACCTACTTCTCGAAACGTGAAACGTGGTTGCATTGTTCGCTTCACACTAGCACATTAGATATCAATCGCTCCTCTTTCAGGACCTGTGCACACCAGAAGCGTCCTTAAAGAGTGCGGATGTTTAGAAACCACACTGCGACCTGCTCATTGGGGAAACAAAAGTGTGTCAGCCGGTATCCTCCCGCTTTATTAAAATCCTGTTGCAAAGGGCGCTAATTGATACTCTTGAAGCGGCGCCTGGCCTATGTTGGGGTCACTATAAATTGGCGATTGAATGGTGATGGAATCTGAATTTAGATATTTTAGAGAATGATAGAAAGGTGGGATTTTCTTTTCTTCCACATAAACATTCCTCGCTCTTATTGCTTACAAAGACAATTAGCTGCAGCGATGCCATCATTGAATGCGTCAGATAAAAATTGGTGACGACATTTCTATCTCGCACTCTTGGGGGAGAAAAAGTGCGTAGCTCTTGTAAAAATACTCATGTGCCTCAGGGCATATGATTTATAAAACCAGAATATGCCTATTTTGCCTAGACATTTCAAATTATCCATTTGTTTAAAAGCCTCCCATCAATACCGCATCAAAAATGTGAAGATAAGATTTATACAAAATATATATACTGCCTGTATGGTGCTCCACTAAATATTTTCACGTGGTGGTGACAAGGCCGGTGACAACAAAAGAGGACATAGGCGTTATAGTACTGAAATAACTCTTTATTGGGCTGACCTACGCCCGCAAAAGAACTAAGCAACTCGGCGGCGGCGATAGGAACAAACTTGATCGTCGATCATCGAACAAAGAATGCCCGCCGCACTCGTCAACGCTCAATCTAAAGGCTCCTCAGAACCATCTAGATAACGCCGAAAACTGTTAGTAGCACAACCTGGACCATTGTGAAACATATGCAAGTGATCCGAATCTTGGAGACAGATCTCGGCTTATCTTGCGCGACAAAGAAACTGATAAAGGTGCGCCTCGCAACAGGGAAGATTAACAAAGAATACAGAATTGATATGCGTGTCAGAATCAGAGTGATAAGGCCGTATGCCTGCGGCTGCTAAAAAGCAACAAATACAGTTTTGAAGGTTTCGCGGCAATTTGTTTAAGTTCAGACATTTTTAAATATTGTAAGGAGCGCTGTATGCATCAGGAACTTTGTATACTAAAGCAAGACATGGCACCAGTGAATATAGACTCTCAGTGTGAACCGGAACAAAATTTTATATATATTGCTTGATCCACAACCGAAACCACGAGCCCTTGCTTACAGAGCTCAATTAGTTTGGACAAGCAGTAATCAAAGTAACACGTTTATGTCTGTGCCTTTCTCCAGGTACAGATAGCTCGTCATACTCCTCACCAATAATGATGTATAATAAACGGACTTCCGTTTCTATAAACTCTCTTTGACCTCTGGACCATCATTCTTGAAAAATGAAAACATTATGAATCATATTGAAATTCTATATTGCTACGGACCTTGTAAATGACGAAGGTTGGGACACAGTGTAAAAGTAGTAAACGATGTGGGTGCGCTGAGGCGCCTTTTTGCTCCAGTGCGCTTCACCCATGTCTCAGTAGCAATAGCAGGAGCGGTAGATTTAATGAAAGTACGGAGCCAATATTATCCCTGCGCGCTTTTTCTTTATAATCTCGCCCAGATTCCCCCGTCCGTCGGGTACATAATACGTCGCGAATCAGCAGAGGGGTATCGTGCGCAGGGTACTGTTTACGAAATAACATATGCTTGGGTTCTAGAAATAAACGGCATTGTCTGAGAGAAATCTCTATATATACGGCGAACGCACTTGAGCGGCGTCCTTCGAACAAATATGTAGTATTGTTATTATTGTGTTTGGTTGCGAACTTACCCGTGCACTTCATTGCACAGTTGGTGACCTTGCAAATACTTATAGTGAAGATTGGGCGGCATGCAGGCAACTTGGCTAATAACGGGATTCATTCTACATCTTGGTAAGTTGTTTTATATAGCTTATTTTATAACTCCACCACCCTAATAAAGTGAAACTATTCTGTACTGTCAATTTGGTTCATTTTAGTGGAGTAACTTAAAAGCCCTGCTGGCAGCGGTCAGTTCGGCGCAATAGTCATGTACGATGGTATTAGATGAAAACGCTAGGAAGTTGGTACTTTATTCTGCTCGGCTAACAAGTTCAGTTTCCGCGAAAAGATGCCAGCACTTTCGTCGTCCTCTTAGACAAGCGCGATATCTTTAGCTGTTGCTGACACCACGATGCTGAAGTTGCACTCAGAACATTGCCAACATCAAGCACTTATACTTGCTATACAGCGCTTGCCCAAAGAGACCTTGTTTCCTTAATCTTCCTGCAACTACTTGCGGTATTAAAAAGAAACTTGCAGTTAGAGCCTTCCAACCACAGTGCGGCACGTTATGCGTAGATAGTAGTTTGCGCAAGTTTGAAGTAAACTTCTTTTTTTGAACGGAACCAAATAAAGCGTGAGAAGTAGCCATTCGTTTCTTTCCTGCGCATCACATATGGTTTTATATGACACAAACAAAGCACTTGATTTTCTTAGTGATATGTATATCTGTACACACATTCTCAACCTCTAAAGGTGTCTAGAGTTACTGGGACTTAGTTGCGCGCTGCTAGATTGCTAAGGCCGAGTACGTGCAATTGATTTTGGTCACAACGGCCACCTTTCAGTTAGCGCCAAACACAAGGCGACTGTGTGCTCTTCAATCAGGTTATGTTGACTTTATTTATTTATTTAGTTATTGAATACACTTGGCCTCACTCGAGACGGTAACAGAATTCAGTTCACTTGCATACAAAAAGTGGGGAAAGATGTACAAAAAGTGCGAACTCTAGCGGTCGAAAAAGGCAGAGCCAGCCACTACGGCGACCCTGATAGCAAATGTAATCCCATGCTCCTAAATACCTATACAAGAAAACGATCCGTCGTTTTAAATAGGTTTACAGGTCGTTTTAATTGCCTTTTTTGCGAGCCAATAAAAATATTCAACGGTATTGTTTCAGTAAATCAAAATTAATTTTGAAAAGCAGCTTTGCGTACACTGCACCATGCTTACGGGAAGTAGCGAGCCTTTTATGCCGCAGGCACATAAGAGCGCAGTGGTTGCTTTACTCACAACGCTATATCTCTATTTTACAGTGGCAAACAAAATCGCAGCAACTCACGCTCTCAAGTATTTTGGCTGTATGCCACCACCTTTAATAATCCTAAGCAATTGATACATTTAATTTCTTGGAAAACACTTCCCACTAACAACAGCACCTGCTGCGTCAAAACATTATACTGCAGTCATATATAAAACTGAAGTTAATCACTTTCCTTCACTGTCAAGCGCCCCTAATGTACCTTTTCTATGCATTTATTATTGATGCCCAGCATATACCAGTTCCAGCTCAAAGCGTTATTGATTCTTTCCTTAGTGGGCGCGTTTTCTTTCGCTGTGTCATAGGCTATGATTAAAAATACATTTACATTACCCACTGCTCTATGCCTAACTGTGCATGAGGGCCAGATACATAGGGAGAGAGCAAGACACCATAACGTTCATTAGAGCTACAAATGTATGCATGCACTTATACAGTGTCAGTGGTACCACGATGATACGTAACTGTATAATCTTTTGTACCTATAAAATAAAAGGGGGGGGGGGGGGGGGGGCTCTACACAATACAAAAATCGAGCCACTTTGGTGTGCGCCTATTTTTTTAATCGCAAGTGCGCCTATTTCACTTTCAGCTAGGACTCAACGTCAAACCTTCTTGTCGATCCGCAGCGACAAAGTTTCATGTCGCTGTGTAGCTTGTGTAGAGCCTAATAGTGTTTCAATCCTGAATGGTTTTTGTTGAGTATAATTTAGCTTTATTACCTGCCTAACTTTCCCCAACACCAGGTCATATCTTGCTGGAGAGCTTGTGTTCAGTGGAATTGCACTGGACGAATTCTAAACGTTTAATATTGTTGGTCATCAGATTAAGGATTTTATATTTAACCTCATGATACGCGAGTCATAATGTTAGCCCATATCGAGTACAACTGCGCTACACTATTCGCAGTTCTCAATTACATACACTGTATTAGTGAATAAAATATGACTGCGTAATAGCGTCAAACAGTATATTGTTAAAAGTTGTGCGAAGAGTAGGATCAAAAAGCAAAATCTAAACTACGTGATGCCATGAAAAAGAAAGCTATCGGTTCTTTAATCCGCTTCATCCATATTTAAATGGCTGTTAATTTTTCCCAGTCTGTTTTGGAAGGACCTTCCGCCAGAAGCTAGGAAAGCTTTACGAATAATGTTTGGAGCCAACCGCGTTTTACGCCTAAAACCAAAGCGTCACCTTCTTCACGGTGTTCCTAAAATAAGAAAATGATTGAATGAATCGGTGTTCTTTGATTCAGCTAATTATTTCCGGAGGTATAAATCAGAGTGAAATAATTCTATATATTCCACAAGGAGAACAAGCCAAGGCAGTATCCTTCTATCCTTTTTTGCTACAGTTTTCAAATTATGGACACTTAGTGCATTATCACTCTTTTTCAGCATCTCGTACAGCAGCCAAAGCAATCGAGGCTAGCTGGATAAATGAGCGGGTAAGTCACACCAAAGTGATAGTTCCTACAACATAGCAGTGTAGTTTCAAATATATTTAAGCAATGCAGACCACTGTACGCAGTTTATTCTGCTGTCCGCGGTATTAAGCACACTTTCTGTGTAAGCAGTATTTTCTCAAACACAAAACGCTACCCATAGGAGACGTTGCTTCAGTAGGTAAACGCAGTCGCTTTTACGCCATGACATCATGTTATGCACCAAAATAACTTTCACTGATGTAGCATTCAAATATAGACCGAGAATTTCAATGGGCCAGTGTTTTCGCATTCAGCCTGTGTGACCTGTGGCCGCTCTAATAGTCATGCACTCCTCACGTCAAGGACTTGGTGCCTGAAAGTTCATCCATGTGACAAAAAAGGTGGTCAACACATATTAGAGACCTGGTATCCCAGGGTCGGCCAGGAGGGCAAATCAATACTCGTGAAGCAAATTCTTCGATGTATTGGTTTTCAGGAACGAAATGTGAAGCTAAATTAGATGCTATGAATTTACGCGCGAAATTGACTGCACTGCGAACTGAAAATGTATTGAATTAGCAAATACAGATTTTAGGTTTTGTAATTAAAACATGTGGATATGCATAGATACTACAGTGAAAAGTTAGCTTGACAACAGCAGCGCCCCTACGGTTTTAAATGCGATAGTATTAAAGAACCGTTCCTGGAAAAAATCTTGCATATTTTTGTTTTGTTAGAGAAGCACCCTTGGATGGAAGCTACCAGCTGTGAAGTAACAAAACCGAGCCTTGTAGCTTTAAATATTTATTTATTTATTTATTTACTAGCAATACTGCAGTCTTTACGTGCCTCCAAGCAGGACAGAACACAAAACACTATACAATGAGCATCAACTGCATCACATCAGGGCATGAAGTGAAGCAAACGAAATCGGACACAGGAGTACAATGAAAAAAGTTACGCCACACAATAAGCATCAACTGCATCACCGGTGATGTAAAAAAAGCACATTTTATCACAATGATAGAAGAAGCTACCAACTCTGGTTTCTAATTAGAGGTGGGAGGATGCGGCAGGAATCCCACTACTAGGGCGCTTGGTTACCAAGTCAGCAACACCCGAAGCCACTAAGTACGTTCATGTGGCTTGGTTAGAGCACAGCTGTATATAAACGCAGGTGCTCGCTTACGACAAGTATGGTAACGTGATAGCTGATAACAGTATGATTATAATAGTATAGGAGGTTTTGAGGCGCAATTGAAGTGATTGGTAATTAAGCGGGGAGAGATCACACGTACGCACACGAGGAACCACAACGGGCGTCGCAGACGGGAACCGAATGTAACCAAAATTAGTGCATAGAGATGATCCGTAAATTTTTTACTCTCTTCTGTGGACATTGCGTAAGATGCCCTTTTGCAAAAAATATGAATTTGTAGGCGTTGTGAGCGACAAATCAAGGACAGTTTTAACAGCGGGTAGTTGATGCGTGATATAATTGGTCGCTTATTTGTCAAGGAGTTGTGCTACGTACTTTTAGCATATGACTTGGCACAAGCTGCGAACTCTGGCTTCTACTCTGAGATGGGTGGGTGATAGATCAATCGACCCTTCCAGAATCCTTCATTAGTGAGTAAGACGCGCCACTCCTAATCTATGAAAGCACAATTTTACGACTCGATTAAGCTAAGTTTACCACAGATTAAGTGGGAGCTACAAGAGGCAATTCATTCCACAAGGGAACGAGGGGCACACCTCAAGAAGCGGTGCTCTCCCCGCTTCTTTTTAAACTGTCCCTTTTGCACCTAGCGGACCAACTCAATGACATAGAAGGGATACTCCATACCCTGTATGCAGATGACATCGCCATCTGGGCAACAAGAGGTAACGCAGAACAGATCGAGGATACACTCCTGAAAGCCGCTAACACTGTGCAGAACGATTCCTTGGCTGAGGAGTCACCTCTTCTACAAAGTCAGAACTGCTCCGAATTCAAATCCACTATACAGGAATTCCCGAAACCGACATCTTTTCCATCCTCGACCTGTAAATTAGCAACAAAGAGGTCAATGCGACAGCCATCGCTAATCTCCGGACGACGCGTAAAGAACTAAGTAGAGTGATCTCACGTACTACGACCGAGAAGAATGGTATGATAGAGGGCAACACGCTGCGACTAGTCCAGGCATTTTTCGTCAGCCCGATAATCTACGTAACCCCGTACCTCAAGTTACGAAAGAACAACCTCAAGCAACTCGACGTCATACTTCGCGTGGTCTACAAGCAAGCTCTAGATCTACCCCTCAGCGCGTCTACTGAGCGGCTCCTGAAACTTGGTATTCACGATACCATTGACGAACTCATACAGGCTCACCTTGTAACTTTCCGCCTCTTGTGCCGCCACTCGACGGCAAGTACTTCAACAGCTCGGCATTAGCCTTCCCAGCCCCATTAAGTAGAAGACTGGACATACCATATGAATGGAAGAATAAACTGCACACCATGCCCCTACCGCGCAACATGCATCCCGAATATCACGAGACACGACGCAAATCACGAGCCAGGACTATAGATAAGAACTACTCCAAGGACAAAGGAACCTTCTTTGTGGATGCTGCGGGTCCTTGCGAAGGTACCACAGCTGCAGCCGTCACGAGGGTAGTTCATACGGTAGCGGATCTGACGGCTAGAAATTCAGACGCCGCACAAATAAAGGAGGCAGCGATAGCATTAGCCGCATACATGCCGATTCCATATACATAGTCACCGACTCCTAGACAGCCTGCAGAGACAACATGCGATGTCGGGTTTCTAATTTTGCCAGGAAAAGCTATGCAAATGCAGACACCAGGCTTCAGACAAAGAACAAATATGGGTACTTGGTTGTCAATGGTAGTGGGAAACGACAGTACATATGCCTCAGCCCGAGCATTCCTCTGCAGGTATTCCTCATCACTCCCCTCACAAGACTGCTCTCAGCCTCTCATTATACATATCGCGAGATACTGCAACACGTCCGCTTAGCGAGAATCATATTCCCAGCTTCTGCTGAAGGACTTGATAAATCTCAGAAGTGTCGCCTCAGGCGATTACAAACATGTTCATACAACAGCTCAGGTAGACTCCACAAAATTATTCCGCGTACTTTCTCACCTGAATGCACATTTTTCTGCCAGAAACCAGACCTTTACCGTATGCTATGGGCTTGCCAAGAAAACCAACCAATACTTCTCCTTCCATATCCTCTCCTTCTCTCCGCCCCGGGAACGTAATATTTATCAGTGCTCGCTTTTGCAGATAAATAACTGATTCTAGGTAAATGACGGTCGAGCCCCACGACACTATACTGTAACATAACAAGCTATGAAAGAAGAAATAAAGAACACGTAACATAGCATATTTTAAACATTCTCATGCCTTAACAAAAATTTCATTACAGTTAGGGAGATTTGAGCAAATTTGTTTAATATGGTTTTTCAGTGCACGCCTGAATCAAAGAAGACCCCTACATGTTTATTAGACACAACCAGTTAGGGTTGTGCTCACCAGAACAAGAGTTGGCTACCCAGGTGCAGTAATTGGCCGCAACCTCTCATGACCGGGTTAAGTGGAGAAATATGGGAGAGGCCTTCGCCCTGCAGTGGGTATAGTCAGGCTGATGATGATGATGTTACAGTTGTTAGCCATTTAACGCTATAACTAATTCTTCACTATTTACTTGTTTTTTCTTTCGTGTTTTGCGACTTTTTTTTCCCAGAGACAAAAGGTGAGTCTAACGGTTTCTGCGCCCGTTCCCATTACTGTTATTTCATCAAAAACTTCGCTCAGCTCCAAAACTTTTTGACAATGATAACTCGGGATGAACCATCGTTTTAATGGAATAGCGAATAGCAGAGAGCTTTCGATGAGTTACAGCGTCGTCTCCAAACACGCAAATACTCGCACGCTTTGACGGCGATGCGGATCAAGAGGCACCAAAGTGAACACGGACGCGATCAAAGGTGGCTTTGGCGCTGAATTCATTCAGCGATCGAACGGTGTCGAACGTTTGATCCCGGATGCCGGCCGCGCCTTTTCGCGCAATGAATTGAACTACTCTAGCCCTGGGAAGACTGTTTGGCGGTAGCGTTGCCCGCTGTTATGTTTCGCCCGTATATATATATATATATATATATATATATATATATATATATATATATATATATATATATATATATATATATATATATATATATATATATATATATATATATATATATATATATATATATATATTATATATATATATATATATATATATATATATATATATATGAAGGAAAGAAGTCAACAGTCGGCGAGGCCAAGGAAAGCATTGGGGATTGTATATATATATATATGCAGAAGGCTTCGTACCGACTCCAAAGTGGCCCCTAGCAGTTTTTAATGAGGCGGACCACCCAACTTTCTGCAATGGACCAAGGCTTGAACATGTTTGAGATTACAACCTTAAATTTCAAAATTTCAAAATGTCAATTTTTGGGAGGGTCACCCTAATTTGGGCGAGGGTCAGGTCCATTAGTCAAACCATTTCTTATCTTAACGTACTTTGACAAGGCAATCCAGCTGTCTGTATTTGAATCTACTGCTCAAGTCGAATATAAGCGTATATTGCGTAATATCGGATCAGCAATTTACATTGTTCTTGTAAAAGGGTTCCTTGTCTAGTAGCTCACATAAGGGTGCGCTGTTTTCTGACACCTTGGTTTCTAATAGGGAAGCATTACTAGGGTATGTCGGCAGGTAGTTTGTACAAAGCGTATCTACACCCACGAGTTGTTCTCGTGAAGTTAGGACCTAATTAGTAGATGTAATTGAAAGAGAAAGGTGCGAGGAGGCTAAACAAAAAGAACATGTCAATAGGATGATTAGTTACTTAGAGGCCAAAACTATAAATGTAAAATCAGTCAGACGTCTTAGCAATACGACTATGGCAATGCCCAAGCGATGTGGCATCACACCAACCGAATGTGGAGGTTTAATGAAGCATATAAATGCTGTCAGTGATCTGAAGTCTGTAATAAGCGCTAGCGAAATAGAAATATAATGAGAGCGTTAAAGAATGTAAAAGATCAAAGAAATGCCCAAAATGGCTACGCATGTCTAGAGACGTCACAACAATGCTGCAGTCATGGGCTGTCAGCCAAGCACGCGTGAGGTCATCGATGCCCGGCGGTGCCCCTCTCTTATGCCAATTTGTTCTCTTGCCGCCTGCGCCGGGTAACCCAGCGCATAACTGCGTGCTGCGTAGACGTATTGGGATGTAACGGTGCGGAGAACGTATCACAGACCACGGAACAGAGTGAGAAATAGAATCAAGATAGATAAGGAGAGAGAGAAAAAAGGAGGCGAAGAGAGGCAAGGAAGGCAGAGGGGGGTGAAAAGTTGCAAAGAGAGGCAAAGTGTCGCAACGAGTGTCGAGAAGGCGTGAATGTTAATCCAATGCTGATTCTTTAGAGTTCTGGTAATTTAGTCTTCCTCCTTCACTTTAAAAGCGACATGGAGACGTCTGGCTATAGGTGAGATGGGAAGTAAGTAATTCTTCAGTTTTAGAACTATCCGAAAAAATCTTGTACGCGTGCACTAATAAACGATATAATTACTCTAATGCAACTTATCAGTAACTAAGTAACCCATACCTTGCTTCTTCAAAAAGAAACCAATCCCCTCTTAGGAAAGACGCCTTTAAAAATGGAAGCATTTTAGAAGCTTCCTGCACGTCAAGTAGACCGTCACCGCTACTGTAATTGCTGTTAGCCTCCCAGATATTTCTTGACAATGGATAGGTATCTTCATTTCCGCCACATACCAAGAAATATTTTACAGTTTTTGGGAAAGTGGTTGTACGTAATTTTTTGTGCATTGCTTATCATCACAGTAATAGACAATGTGCATGTAGATTTTTCGTGCTACTCCTTCCAGTATGTTTGTTAATAATTAGCAACAACGCTCAGTTCAGTTCAGTCGTTCAGTCGTGTCCGACTCTTCGTGACCCTATAAACCATGTCACGCCACGCTTTCCGGTCTCTCACTATCTTCCTAACATCACATAACTTCATCTGCAGTGCCTCGAGGATGCCATCTAACCATCGCGTTCGCTGCCTACCCCTTCTCCGGCAACCCTCAACCTTTCCCAACATCAAATCTTTCTCCAGCGACTCCTCTCTTCTCATCAGATGACAAAAGTAGCTGAGCTTTAACTTTAGAATTTGACCCTCCAATGAGCAGTCAGGGTTTATGGTCGACAATATCGACTGATTTGATCTTCTGGCAATCCAAGGAACTCTCAAGAGTCCTCGCCAGCACCACAATTCAAACGCGTCAATTCTTCTGCGGTCAGCCTTTTTCGCACTCCAGCTCTCGCATCCATACATCACAACTGGAAAGACCCTAGCACGAGTTATACGGATCTTGGTTGGCAGACTAATGTCTCTGCTCTTTACTAGGCGGCCAAGGCTAACCATTGCTCTTTTTCCCAGAAGCAGGCGTCTCCTAATTTCATTGCTGCAGTCTCCTTTCGAGGTAATCTTGGAGCCCAAGAACAGAAAATCCGTCACAGCTTCTACTTCTTGTCCACTGATGCTCCAGGACCTGATAGGGCAAGACGCCATGTTCTTTGTCTTTTTAATGTTCAGTTTAAGCCCAAACTTCTCACACTCTTCTTGTACGCGTATCAGAAGTCTCGAGTTCCACTTCACTTTCTGCCATTAAAGTGGTGTCATCCGCATATCTAAGGTTGTTTATACGTTTTCCAGCGATCTTCACTCCAGCTGAAGACTCGTCCAGGCCAGCCTTCCTCATGATGCACTCTGCATATAGGTTAAATAGGCAGGGCGACAGTATGCAGCCTTGCCTCACTCCTTTCTCGATCGGAAACCAATCAGTAAGACCATGCCCAGTTCTGACTGTGGCCTCTTGCCCTTCGTACAGGTTCCTGAGGAGACAGATGAGGTGAATTGGAACTCCCATCTCTTGGAGAGCTTGCCACAATCTGCTGTGATTACGCAGTCAAACGCTTTCGCATAAAGCAACAACGCTACCCATTGGTTAATTCTTGCAGTGTTACATTCTTTGCGGGCACAGAAAAAACTTCAGCTCTTTTTTGTTCACATCGGACGTTTACAACCAATATATTGACGTGTATATGAAAACCCTAAAAACATATGAAAAACAATCCAATTGATGTGCTTATAAAAAATATCCTAGAATGCTCCGAGTTTCTTCACAGGCATTTACAAACGCCCACTAGATTAGATTTCTGAATCGGATAGAGCTACTCTGTCGGACCACAAGAACAATCCTAAAATGCGAACATTTCCTATATATTGGAAGCTCAGAGCTTCCCCATTATCATGTGTATAAGGGTACCATAATAAATGACACTCGACCCACAAACAGGATATGTTCCACTGTACTGTATCCAAAGTGCCTAATTCTCTCAGTTTCAGTTTGGTGCAATAAAAAGACCGTATTTTCACGCTCTGGGGTGCTTGAGAAAGTTTCCCTTTGCTTCTGTCAAAACGTTATACCTCATCATGTCCATAGCTTTAAAATATTTGTTGGTTCCTTCTAGCAGGCTGCGTTTAGTTAAATAATAAGGGGTTTATTTATTTCATTGTATAGGGAGAAGCGTTGTGGAGTAAACTGTGTTTTTCGGGGTTGGTGAATCGCTGCTGCATATATTTTTTATATATTAACCACCTTATTTGTAATTACTTTTAAAGCCGCAGAAATGCATGACACGCAGTGTCTAACTTTACGCGCGTATAAAAATGTCTATATTAAATTTTATAAATTGGCGTTTCACAGTTTCGAATTATCGAGTATCGTGTTCATGAACGGAATTTCTAACACACACACGTTGTTCATGTAGCCGCTCTAATCCATACTTTACGGCAAGAGTTTGATTCAGACTATTCCTGAAGTTATTGTCAGGTCAGCATTAGCTTCCCACTGGCTTACATTGCTATGAGGAAAAAAAGAACATATCTATAACATTCCTCGCTGTAGCACCCTAGCAAATGGTAAAAAAATCTTGTGTTTGCCTTGTATTTGTATTTTTTTTATGAAACGAACATATTCTTGGGAAATATCCGCATATGTTTTAAAGGCGCTCGCTGTCATCTTCGCGTAAGCAATGTAGCTTATATCATTCAGTATTTTGAGTATAAAATGAATATATCGTATGCCTCGCTATGCATCTGATGATCTCCTCTGCGGTGGCTGAATTGGTCGGTCGGTCGACTGCAAAGCTTGCAAGATTCCCGTGTACTCTGAGGTGTCAGTGCTGGTTAAAAAAAAAAAATGATGTGGCCGAAATTTCAGGAATCACTAGTCCGGCGCCTCTCAGCTTGAATCGGTTTGAGACATTACCTCCATAAACTAAACTAGTCGCCTGATATGATGGACGCATTTGAAGTGCAAGACGTACAATACCAAAACATTCTACCAGTAAAACCACTGTACAGAAACAAACCCCCCCCCCTCCCCCCGATACTAAATATTGTCTGGTATCTTAACATGTCTACTAACCGTCTTCATTCTTCCCGATACGGTTGCAGTATTGAAAAGCTGTCCTAGATGTCCTCCGCGCTGGAATGCTTACCCGTCATTATCTACACCAGTATGTTTTGTAGTCCGGCGAATATAGTGGTATGGATATGAGGCATGAAATTGTAACTTCAAAGAAGCGCGAACTGCATCTAAATGTCTACCCGCGTGATCATAATTTCAGTAAATGAGCAAAAGAACTACCGATGACGAATGAGGTGGGCGTTGGAAGGATTCTCCAGAAGCATGAGAATGGCACCACATTTATTCACGAAGATGATACACCATTACCGACGATTGAAAGTACCAGTCACCCTCTACCAGTCACCTACTTTTATCTCATTTTCGTATTTCCAAGCACGTACTGGTCCAAAACCTAGCCAGCACTGTGGTACATTTGCCCTTACTGGCCACCGAGCCAAGAAAAGGGTCTGCTGTTACACAGGTTTATCTCTGCCTCACACATATGCACGTTCAGAGTTCAGTAATGTAACCTTTTTACAAGAGCGAAAAATATTCATCCAGGAGTTTGTGTTTTCTAAACTTCATTTTATAGGGGCATGAACCCTTACCTGTCTTCTACCACGAGTACAGCAGTGGCGGCCTTTCTAACAAGAAAATCAGCCAATCGTCGGGATCCTCTCCCTTTCAGGTAAGCAATGCATGTAAGAGAAATGAGCTGTTTATTTTTGTCTAGTGCAAACAACTTATGACCACTTCACTGTTTTCAAGGACGGAAATTCTGAAATTTCCATTGAGTGAGATTTATAGTCTGCTAGAAGCTTTTGATTAATATTCAAAAAAAGTAAAATGATTGCCAGGTTTCTACTAGGCTTGTGCCGGGTTAAGTTATAATGCGATACTTTGTGAATAAGGTTGTACATGATATCGAGCGATCACATCCGCAAGGCCGTTGCTGCTATGATGTCGTGTGGCTATGAATTTATTGTTATGATTAGCAAGGAAAGAAGCCCATCGGTTTTAAAGTAGGCCAAATATTTAAAGGAATTGTAAATCACATTCTACAATAACTGAACATTTCGTGCCTCTCTAGAGTAGATAGATATTACTGTAAACCACTTGGTGAAGAATCTGTCATGGCGATGGGGACGGTACAGCACATGTAAGCTTATAATTGAGAATAGAGTGCGTTGCCACGAAGCGTGTAGGCGACATTTGTCTACTTCACTTGAATGAACTGCTTTCCAGTGGCTGGCAATTTAACCGCTAAGAATCATCATGTTTTAAATGCTGGGATTTCTGCTCTTAGAAGTATTGGAAAGGGAATGCTGTGCACTAGCGCAAGTAAAGCTCTACATCTAAAGCGACGGTACAAACGCGATGCAAACAGCAGGTTTAAAATCTCACGAATTTGTACATTAGGTTACTGAAGCGGAACTTGATGCATTCGTCTGCGTCATATCTTTCAGAGAATGTGGCGTTGCTTGAGCAGACGTATTAGATATTTCAGCTTCAGTAATATACTAGGCTTGTCCCAGCGTTAGGAACGATAACTAAACGTCGCAAGGAATAGAAGAGAAAAGAAGAAAAGTGAAGCTTTAAAACCCCCGTTTTTTTTTTTTTCTCTCCATATTACGAAGCCAAAAAGGCTGTTCTCGCACTGTTCTTGCAGCACTCAAGAAATAATCATAAAAACAAATATGTTTTGCATTTTCTGTTGGCAACTCCCGATGATTGGTGCGGTAGCTTTTCAGATAGAGAAAAAACAAAACAGTGTGCCTAAGTGAAAACTACTCTCTTTGCATTCATTTTTTTTTCTGAAGGTAGAATAAATAATGCTACTGAATAAATGTTTGTTTTTTTTAATAATCAAAGCGCTTTTATTTACCATTTATTGTGCAAGCATCGTAATACAGATATTTCCGACAGCCTTTATAATACGTAAATGAATGCATGCTTCTAGCTGTATTTTCCAGAGTTTTTGAAGGCGCTTGGGATGTTTTCGATCGACACACTGTTAAAAGTAACAATAGATTTTCTAGCCCCTCTATATACTCGGTAGATTTTATCACATCTAACGTTAAAATTAGAGATAAAAAATTGAATTTCGAAACTTCCTCGTCTCAGTCGAAACGCTCCACATAAACACTTAGAAAGACTAATGAAGGGAAAATCAGGGTTCACATCCTTTGCACCGCCCACCAAAATTTGTTACTATACAAGCACAGAGTTTAACTGCGAATGTGACGATGATGTCGACAACAAAATGGCGGTTTGGGGATATACTATTGCTATGAAGGCTCCGCCCTTGGTCAGTGGGGATTACGTCATCTTTGCCGTCCCTTTAAAGCCGAAATCTGTTAACACACAATTCAGAAGTTTTCAACCGATGCCATGCTTATTATTTCATGCAGGAAGAACCACTAAGCGGTCCTGGATCCATCGAAAGTATCGTGAGCCTTGTCGATGCTCCGCAGAGGCGCGTAAAGCGCGCCCTCCTTCTGGCTACTTTGATGACACAGGCCTTTGCGCACAATGCCATTCGAGGAATAAGACGGTTGAAAGGCGCTTTGCGAGAAAAAAAGGAAGAAAAGATGGCACCACTGAAACCCATAGATGTGGACGCTATACTTAAAAGCGAAAGCAAAGAAGACGACAATGAGGAAGAAAATGAGGAATCCGGCACTGCGCCCACTGAAAGTCAGTCGTTTTTTACGCAATCATCGACTACAAGAAAAGGCCTCCAGGCAGAGCACCAAGGTCTCAGAGAAATTGCAAATTCACAAACAGAGGAAAAAGATCTGACTCAAATTCTTGGTGCACAGGCACACGACGAAGACCTCACTCAAGTCCGTGCCCAACCATCTCTAGAGATTAAATATTAGTTTTGCAACCAATCAAGAACCCTAATAATATGTTACTCCTACGGGAGGCCAGCAAAGTGGTCTAATCGGTTAAAAACTATAAGTGATTTTCTTTCTAGCAACAATCTGTTTCCAAAGAAGACCAAATATTGGAAAAAAATAGTACAAATTTTTTTGCAATGTTTACGCACTACAATTATAATCAGTGGTAGTCAACAACTGCATGATCACACATATATGAATGCGCGAAAACTTTGGAAATATTCACAACCACTTTATTGTAATCGCCAAATGATAATAATATAAACTTCTGTACATGCAAATTTCGCGTGTGCGGGTGAAACAGTCGAATTATAGTTCACGCTCACACTATCTAGACGGCGAAGTATGTCATCTTCGACTCTTACGTCAAAACGATGTATATCGAGAGAAAAAAATGTTTCTTCGGAATATTTCTTCATTATTACACCTGAACACTCCTTGTCTGAATACGAAAAATTTTGAGAAATCCTCCCCGCCCGCTTTGCTACACCAAAATTTCAGGCAAAGTGATGAGAAGGTGTTATTGTCTAAAGGGAACGAAAATTCAACAAAGGATGTCAATGTTTTTCCGCCTAGAACCGAATATACGGCACAGTGCGCATGTTTCAGAGGTATGCGTTGAGAGGTAGCCGAACACATCTGATGACCACAGCGGGTTGTCGCCTTCACGGTGCTCATCCTATAACCCCCGTGCAAGACGATGGCCACGCCACTAGTGGCGGAGTTGAAATTAAATCCGGGAGCCAAGTTGGCCGCGTCGTTTGCTAGCCATGTGTCTCTATGCGGTACTCGTATCATCAATTAGTTTTCTCATGGCGTTTGCATCGTTGTATAAACAGCATCGGCTGCCAGTGCACTGTGGCAAAAACTACATTTTTTTTTATTGCCTGGTCTTGACATATTGCATTTCACAAAAACAAAATTAACAGTAACCACACAAACGCTATTTACCTCTGCTGCGAGGCTGCTGGGACAAGGTTAGTACTCTCAGGCTGGGCACTCAGGGATGGTAGGACCTTCAACCATTTGGACATCGCGCACGCGCGAAAAATAAGCAGTTGCAAATTCTTATGCGCGTACGTACGCCCACTGTAATCTGCTAAAGAGTAGTCAGTGGCGTTGAGGGAATGATTTACGCAAGGCAGCATGAGTAGTTTGGCCATTTCACGTTGGACACCGTCGGAATCCCATTCCATGAGGTGCAAGTAGCCGCCAGACGCAAGGTGTAATCTCATTTGTACCGCCATCTCAAAGATAACAGTGCCGCTGCCCAGATTCTCTTCCAGGTATAAGCCCACGTGCATGACTGTTGCGTTCGAACTAGCAGCAGGTCTTGCCAGGTATCCCTGTTCACGCTGTTGGCCAGGTGAGTGGGAGGATCAATTTCAGGCATAAGAGTCAGATGAGTGAGTGGCACAGCCTGGGCCAGCTTACAGCCTTTACACGTTTGGTGATTTGGCCCTACGAAGGATCAGATGCGTTAAAGTCATCCATAATTAGTAACTATTTCTGACGTCGCTTGACACGAATGTGGACGCGATGAAAGAGATCTGCCCATTCGTCCGTCTTGCCTCATTTCGAAAGAATAGGTCTGGATTCTTTCCCGAGGCAGGATCTTGATCAAGACTTTCACATCTGCTAGCGTTGTGTCATTCAGTGATTAACCGCAGTCATATCCTTGCTAATTAAATTGGCTACATGTGCTGTTCCTTGGCCATTCAATGATTGGTACAGAAATGCTGCGCATGCGGTGCGTGTTTATTACGATGTCCTATTAGAAAAGTGCAGCTTGCGTTTCATACCCTAACCTTAGCAATTACGGCCAAAAGCTCACATCACATTCCATGAGACACGCTAACAGGACATTTAGCTCGAATTTATAGACACACACTATGCCCGCATCGCATTCAATCTTCTGTTCAAGAATACCACCGTTTTTCCTTATCTGCCCATTCTACGACCGAAGCCAAAGCCTCAGTAAATGCGACACTGTGGTGAGGCCAGCCACTTTTTTGTCACTGCCCATACATACACCGGTTGGCCGGCGCAGTTTCTTCATCGACGCCAAAGGTCACTGACCTGGAAGCGACGACAGGAAACTGACAACTCCCTCCGCTGGGAGCGCAGCTTTGTTCCGCTCATCATCGCCATTCACACCGTGGCTTGTGTCGCCAATGGGGAGATGCTAGCGCTTTTTGAGTAGGTCCCCGGTCTCCATAGGAAAACAATCCGTTCAAGCATGTTAGAGATCTGTTCGAAGACCCGCGTGCCTTGCCTTCTCTCTCTCTCTCTATGATTTGTGTGTTCTCATTCTATCACGCTATTCCTGGCCCTACAGGGCTGCGACTGGTAGGTCAAAGCCACTTTCGGCGGGGGCTAGCCAACCACCGAATATTTTTCTGTTGTAGGCCGTCATTGCACCCGCCACCGCATAGGTGGGGTACGACGGCTGTTGCGACACGCATCTTTCTCTCACTCTTCTTTTTCTTTCTTCTCTACTTTCTCTCTTTTGTCCACAGGAGGCAGCGGAGGTGGCTCAGCTACAGAGCCAGTAGCAGGCGCGTGCATTTTCTTTTTATTCTTCCTAAAGCCACGATAACAACCTCGCGCCGCGCCGCGCTGTCGGAAACAGTGTCCTCTCTGAAGCTCCGCGGGCGCACGCTTGCTCACGCTTTTACGCCATCAGCCACACACCGCAAAAAGCCCTGGTGCCTCTGCGGTCACTTTTTTCCACTCTTTGGCCTAACAGCCACATATGTTATAAAGCTAGCATTGTTCATTTTGGCTTAAATATTTTTCAGACCTCTGCATATCCACAATGCCGCACTTGGAAAAGAAGATATATTTGAAACGTATATAATGTATTTACACCACAGCAACTGTTTGGCTCAGCTAAACCTATCTGCACCGTGCATGTCCTAAACGATTTGTGCGAAGACACGTTGTACGAGCGTGTGCGCAAAACGCTGCGCGGAGTCGAAGATTGCTCGTTTAAGGTTTTCTACCAGCTATGAAGCAATATTAAGGATAACCGTTCATGTATTATATTTTAGGCACCTTTTGTTTCTCTTATGTGCCTCTATATATTTTATTTGGCGTCAAAGTGAGCTCGGGGCGCAGAAAATTTGCCTGTATTCGGCGTCCGCCAGAAAACAATGACGGAACCACCAAATTACGCAATACATAGTTAGGAGAGCAATTTCCGAAATAGCTGCACATAACTGCATAAAATATTCTGATTCAGTTTCGGGTATTAGGGACTGAACTCAGGCGTACTGCGTAGCAAATGTGCCCGCTGCACATACGAAACATATTCATTGGTCCCCGCGTGTTAATTGAGAGCTTGGGAATGAGTTTTGATGTGTTCAATACAGCAGCACTGGTGCTAGTAGTGCACTATATTGTACAATAAGACAGACAACGAGAGAAAGATGAAAAAGGTGCTATCGCTTTCATCGATAAGACGAAACCTAATCGACCTCCTAATGTGTTCTTTTTAAATTACGGGTTCCTTAGTAATGGCGATTGTAAATGTGGGTCAATTCGGCTTCTACCTAGTCATACAGACGACCCTTTCAGTGACATTGCGCAGGACACATCGACTGCATCGCCGCTGCATCGCGGATTGGACTAAAACTAATGGCTTCGATTGCGAGAAGGACTCTGGGTAGCTGCAATAAAACAGGCTGGGTTGGCTCTCTGCCTGCACCGCTTTCATTGCAGCGCGCGTTTATTCAACACTTAGTTGGGTTCTTTTTGCGTGCACCCGTTTTAAATGCGCCCCGCTCTGGTCCCTTGTCCTGGTGACAGAGGTTCCTCTTTGTTGTTATTGGTAAAGTATGAGTGTCATAGTTTAGAAAACAGACTGCTCTGTATCATAATTTTCCGAGCTCTCGTTAACAGCCATCAGATCTAGGCGCTTTTTGCAGCGAAAGCTACACTGCGCTGGGTTTGCATGCCATCGGCGTGGCACCGTGTCACGTGACCGCGACGTAACAACTGTCACGTGGTATAGACCAATAGCTGGGTCAGGAGCTGGAAACGAAAGGAAGAAGAAAAATAAGAAGAACGAAAAGACAAGGGAGATAGAAGAATAAAAAGATGAAGAACATAGATAACTATAGTTGGTAGAGGCGAATGACAACAGCAAGTTGATAGGACACAAGGTTCGTTAAAGCATTTTGACGGCATCACATTAAATCCAGGTGTCCGCAAAAAATTCGCTACAACATTCACAATTTCGCTCTCTCACTAGATAAAACTCATGCTCAAAACCCTTCAAATTTGTAATCTGCGTTCTACTTTACACAACGTTTTCGAACAGCACGTACTAGGCACCCATCCACTCTATTACGTCCATGGCTTCCTTTTACGTTATTGAATCAATGATAAACCCATTATGTTAACGCTTAAGACGACCCGAAACATACTACACGCCGTGAAACCGAGTCGGTTCGGTTGCATATTCATCCTCGCGCACGGAGTGCCAAGGTTTACGCCGATAATTTGGGCCCCACAAAATCCTTTTCCACGTCGACCAATTCGACAGCATCTCAGCAGGGGCGCACTGGCCAAGCGATGGTTTATGTTGTGCGCCTTAAGGCCTATCACGAGAGCTAGGGTGTCCGTTTCATTTAAATTTTATGTTCACTCTTTTCTGTTTACTTTGCAAATTTGAGGCGAGCTTATTAGGAAGAGGATGTAATGCGGCAGATGTATAATCATTATTGTTGCAACAACCAGTGCTAAACAGCCGTATCATTTTCATTTTAAGGGCCCTGAATAATTTTGGGCTTCTGTACACGTTCGCTGTCGTCAAAATGTAGCAGTATCTCTTCCTTTCGAATTAAAAGGGACCCTATGATTTATCTCTAATGATAAAAGCCACCCGCGTGAGACTCAACCTTCTTCCCCACTCCTGAACCAAGCTTGGCGACTTTAAATGCGTGTTCGCCAACTTTAAAGTGAACGGCACCGCGTACAACGGGCATTCGTAGTTCGATGATCGCCGAGCACACTTGCTTCCAGTACCATCGCCTGCATGCTTCGCACTTCAGTCAATTAAACAGTTCATTTCAATGCAAAGCCAGTTCTTCGATATGTTTCATATGATTTACGAGGTTTATAGCATCCCGGAGTGACTCAAGCTGTGAAAGAGGCCTTAGTAGAGGTATCCGAAAATTTGCACAAACTACGGTTCCTTAACGCGCACTGACATTGCACACAACACGGGCGTCTTGCTTTGCACTTCACTCAAAATCCGCAAACGCTTCTGGGATTGGACGTCGCATTATCGGGTACCACAGTCGAGCACCCTACAATATGCTCCATAGCAGCGGGATTGGGTCTTTCCTTTCGTTTACTTCTGCATTATCACTCCCACGTGGCAGACTGTTCGTTTAGTTTTTGTCAGACAAGTATCGCGTTTATTGAAAGCGTTTTAAAAGGGTATTTCAAGTGCTAGATTCTGAAGTAAATAGGCTAAAAATAGATAAGCCAAATTGCAGGGGATGTTTACATAACGCTTCCAGGTTACATCCTTACATAGGCGGACATAAAAAACTATGCGCAGTCACTAAACACTACACAAGAATAATTATCAAAATAAAAAACAGACACATAAATGTGATGGTGGTGGAATCATAGCCTAGATGTGTAAACCGCAGCGTTATGAGATGTTACAGAGCACCACGAAATCAACGATGACAAAAAAGCATCGCAGACAGGACGGCCTCCAAATTTTCCTTCTCCTTTTAGAGCTTCCTTGTAGTGTTTCAATACTGAACATACTCTCATATATTGAATTTTTATCCCTCATCATCAGCTATGTGTCACACAGTGCTTCTACTTTGTAAGAAATTTATTGTACGATCAGTTTCCTCGGCTGGAAGCCGCTTTTTGATTACTCATTTGCTCATATAAGGCTAGTTTTCAGCACAGAGGAGAATTTCAATAGATCAGCTATACAGTTGTTCCTTACTATGCAGGATGTCAAAGCTAACTTTAGCCAACGGTTAAAAATAAACATTTGAGGTAAGCCAAGGAAATCATTTCCATACAGCTGCCAGCGGTCTGGCGAACAACATGCAATTTTAGTTAGCAAGTAACTAATCTGTAATTGAGATAATTTCCTAAATTGCTAACTGTTGCTTTTATACTTCTAATTTTTCAATAAAAGAGCGCTTTCTGACACACTTATTCCATTTCTGAACATACCCCGCAAATAAAAAAAACGCATTGCGTAAGTATCCAATTCGCGCGGATTGATTATGGTGCTCTAAACCAGGGTTTGATAGAACTAACTAGCTACGGGCGTGACTGGACAGCCGACTTCCATCGGAAGGCTAGGTTGGCAATGGGTGGATCGAGCGCGGCGAGCACGGAGTTGCAAAGTGGGCCGTCACGTGTACTGACTCACTGACGCGGTGAAGAAATTTACCCACGGAGACATATCGGCCTGCCGCTGAAACAGCGCCATGGAGCCATTGCCGCAGCTAATTTTCTTCACTCAAACCACGATCGAGAGCAGCACTTTTGTGGCGCGCGAATGCGCCAGTCATGTAATTTTTTTGTATTTTTTGGCCATTCTGCGGATATTGCTAAAAAGATACATGGGAGCTTCGTTATCGCGCATAAATGGAATTAGGGTTAAGGAGCTCTCCAACATTGCAAATCACGCTTACTGTATAAAGTCAGTATTTAGTAACATCAAAAAATTATTTATTAGCAAATCAAATGTTTTATTTCTTAACCCTTGACTAAAGATAACTTCGACACCCTTTTTATTAAGAAGAGAAAAGGAAAAGCATAGTTTCTAAAATGACCACCGGTGAGAACGAGGGAAATCGGAGAGAACGTTTAAATGATCGTGAAGAAATAATTACTAAAATATAAAAAACACCCTCAGACAACAGGTATCACATCTTTGTCTCCCCTGCAAAAATAATTTTAGGCAGCTGCATCAGTACCAGAGGCGTCGTCGATAAATTTACTTGCTTGTCTAATCTTGTATAATTGACCACAAGCCTATACATAAACCAAAAACAAACGATAAATGGGTCGCGGTACACCATAACCCGCTCCTTCTGGCGTCAGTTCGGCGCGTGTGAAATAAGCCTCGTTAAATGTCAGAAATCAAATATGGGAAAGCTATAGAACCATTCGAAGCATGCCAATTAATGTGGAAGGGGTAAGAAATGCTTACCTTGAGTTTTGCTGTCGGCTTCGCAGTGGTATGATAATAGCGAACCGAACTAGAGATATTCACTGGAAATTCTCTTGTTAAATGATTCGGTAATTGGTGTCTTTAGGTGCGAGAAGGAACATAGACGGTGACAACTGCGCCCAAAGTATGTGCCATAAATACGGCTATGCAGCGGCGATGCAACGCCCTTGGACATTCTTCCAGCACTTAATTACTCAGCTACAAAAATGCGCGCTATGGAATGTTTTGATCGAATCGGTATGTAAGGAACCACATGAAAAATATGGAGCTTTCAAAACTAAGTTTTTTAATATCACAAATTACAAATTATGAGAAAAAAAGCTGCCACATTTAGGTCACAAACATTCACGATTAAGGTGGGAAATAGGATATGAGGCAGCGCAAGGAGCAACAAAGTATTTCGGAAGTTTATTTAACGTGCACGTTATATAAGATCTGACGAATAAAGTGCAACATCTGGTGTCAAATTGAACGCAGCACGGCAATACTTTCCGACTTTAATAAAGGTGCGATCGTTAGAAGTAGTTTGTTTAAAATTGTCTTATAACATAATGTGGAATTCACAATCTAGAAACAGTTTTAAGGCTGCACGAGTCGCAACATAATGGGCCATTCGTAGGAAAGCAAAGAAGGTCGTCTCCTTGTGGCGCGAGAAATCTTTACAAATATGTTACCAGCCCTTATATCTCAGCTGTCTAAACAGTTGTAGGAAATTACAGATCACTTAAAGGTTATTAAAGAGCATCGGCTAAATTATCTCGAAAGCAAACTCGAAAAGCTTACATTTCTTGCTGAAAAGGTCTCCACATGCCACAAGTAAGTCGCTAATCTTCGGGAAGCGGCAGCAGCCCTTGAAACAAAAATTTACGACCTGGAAAGCCACTCGAGGAGATATAAGTAACTTTTCTGTGGTTTCTTAGGCCCCTGAGGAAGAAAGAAGCTCGAACAAAAATTAGGTCACGACAGTATCAGGGACAAAATGAATGTTTAACAGCCTGAAATGAAAAAATATACTCACTAGGTGGACCAGAGGCTGTCAAATGCAGGCCCATGATAATGAAGCTCCTGAATTTTTGCGACAAAACTAGAATCTTAAGAAAATTGCACTGAAATGAAAAGCACTGATTGCTATACTCGTGAAGGTTTTTCAGCCCGAATTCACGAAATTAGAAAAACACATTGAAAATTCAGCAAGAAAACATAAGACTCAGAGCAAAAAGTTTCGTATCAAACGATCTGTGCCGGTAGGAGAGGGAGGCAGACAGAATCACTCTTATTAGAACATATACGCAGAACGCTCACCAACTATATGAGACAGATTGAATCAGATACCCGGACCCAACAAAAGCAACGATGAAACTGCAACGCGGTTGCTATGTGCCATACCAGCTCCCTAAATAGTATTTGGCGTTATAAACGCTCGCAGTTCATTTGACAAAATAACCGAACTAAATACCTACCTCCGCTGAGCAAGCCCGAATTTTGTTGCAATTACGGAAACATGGCTAACAGATATAAAAGATTTCGAGGTACCTCTCCCCATTTATGCAGTAGTACGAAAAGATTGGTTGACACGTGACGTGGCATTGCCATCTTGATAAAAAAGGACGTTGGAATTTGTTTTTGTTCTTCCTGCCGTCAAAGATGTCGAAGCAGGTTTGTGTAAACTCCAGTTTCCATTACGCTCGGTTTTTCTCGTCTTCGTTTATCGCTGTCTGTCTTCAAGCCATGGCAGATGTACAGCCTTTGTCAAAATGTAAAGCCCGGGGGGTCCACTTCCGAGCCGTGTAGGGGCGCTGATATAGCACTAGTGGAGGTATTTCCCATTGTAGAGGGTAGGACAAAAAATCTTCTTTCCACCAAAAGATTTCGAGCTTTGGAAATGCATTACAAGCCGCACGAAGTGACTCTGAAGCAGACCCCCTGGGCTCTACAATTTTGACAAAGACTGTACTACAATCCTTGAATGAGTACATGGTCAAGACTCTTTCTTGGTGATATCAACTTAGCCGACGTTAATTGATACACTATGCAGCACCGTTCTAAACTCACAGAGGCAATGTTCGATGTCACAATAATAACGTTAATCTCAGTCAAATATAAGATCAACCTACTCCTGTACAAGGCAAGACCTCAAACATGCTTGACCTAATTTTTTTACGGCATCCCTTCTCAACAGTCATGGCAAGGCGGTTTCTAGACGCCATATCGGACCATTATATAACAGCTTGCAATATACCCATCCATGACACTCTAACGCCCTCGAAGTTCTTCGTAACACACTCTGACCACCACTGTGTCGATGACACCAGCATACTTGATCATCTATCTTATTAAATGTTTTCCTTTGAACAACACTGCTGTTGAAACGTTATTGCAAAAGCTGACCCTATCACAGCTTTTTGCATAATACATTTCGTACCACTTAGAACGAAAATCAAACAAATGTAACCCTTGGATAAATGGCGACATCATTCATTCGAAACGCAGTCAAGAAGTTGAGAAAATCAGTAAAAGCAAAACCAATATCACAGTAACTTCCGTTCTCTCTCATGCAATTAGTACTGTATAATCAAACACTTTGCTATCCAAAACTATTTTTCTCACAATTTTTTACCTTTCTTTAAAAGTTATCGTCAAAATGTTTGAACCTAGTTGAACACTAAGCAGCAAAAAACAAAATAATGATTTCAAATGAAAGTAAAATCAGAGCCAACTTTCTGAATAAATACTTTTAATCCATCTTCACTACTAATTGCAGCAAATTACTAGTCGTGAACCATCCCAAAATATGCCTTGAGCCCCGAACAGTTGATAATGCTTGCTAAATTTAAACGCAGGAAGCGACACCGACCAAAAAATATATCCGACACATTTCTGAAAAGCCATGCTGAGTGAAAGGTGAAATACTTATGTCATGTTTATAACAAATCATTAGCTTGATATCGTCTTCAGTAGTGCGGAAAATGGCGAGAATAATTACTACTGTAATAGGGCGTTTATTGACGCTCGGATTGCGAGCTGTGAGGAGAGGACGTTGCAACGGCGATACGATATCATCGAGATAGCAAAGACAGGTTCGCCACTTGAATCCACGAAGCAAAGTGTCCATGAGGCGTTCAAATGTGGCCGGGGCGTTGCAAAGCCCAAAGGGCATGACGTTGAATTCAGATAATCCATCTGGTGTGATGAAGGCAGTTTTAGAGGGGTCAGCGTCATCCATTGGCACCTGCCAGTAGCCAGATCGTAAATCCAACGAGGAGAAAAACTCGGCGCCCTGCAAGCAGTCCAGTGCGTCATCGACGCGTGGCAGAGGATAGACGTCCTTGCGTGTGATCTTGTTGAGCCGGCGGTAGTCGACACAAAACTGGAAGGAGCCATCTTTCTTAGGTACCAATACAACTGGAGACGCCCAGGGACTGTGGGATGGCCGAATGACACCACGACGGAGCATGTCGTCCACATGATCAGCAATTACTTAGCGCTCCGAAGCCGGCACGCGATAGGGGCGCTGGCGCAAAGGTGCGGTTTTACCGGTGTCGATGGTGTGCTCTACGACAGACGTGCGGCCCAAGTCAGTTTGAGGAAGGTCGAATGAAGAAGCGAAGTTCTGCAAGAGGGTGACAAGTTGATCACGTTGCGCAAGTGGAAGATCAGGATCAATAGCATGTTGGAAAACGTCGGAGGGCGTCGAAGCGGTCGCAACATCGCAAGAGCACAGGCTAACGTCGAAGGAGGGGGTTGAGTCAGCAAGAGTGGTGATATGACCGGGATCAAGCTCTTCAAGACGTCCAATGCATTTGCCACGGAGCAGGACTGCTGGGCAAGAAAATGGGTTCGAGGCGTAAAGTGCACTCTCGCCGTCTTGAATTTCGAGAACTGCGAACGGAAAAAGGAGGCAGGGATGACGGGAGGCGGCTTCGGAAGGTGTAAAAATCGCAGTCAAAGGACTTACACACTCACAAGACAGTGGTACGAGGGCAGCAGAAAACGGAGGAATGTCGGTGTCATGGGCGACGAGAAGTTTTGCAGTGCGGGGAGGGGTATCACAGAAGGGGGCATCACAGAGGGGGGCGAAGGCAATTTGCGCACGAGCACAGTCAATAACGGCCTGATGAGTCGATAGAAAATCGTATCCGAGGATGATATCATGCGAGCAGTTCGGAAGAACAATAAACTCGATGGGGTACAAGACGTCTTGAATGAGCACACGGGCTGTGCAAGATGCGGAGGGGTGAATGTGCTGTGATGAGGCGGTGCGTTTCGAAAAGTCGGAAATCGGAGTGGTCACTTTGCGAATTCGACGGCAGAGCGCTTCACTGATGACGGAGACGGCTGCACCGGTATCGACGAGAGCGAGAACTGTGGCGCCTTCTACAGAAATTTTGATAACATTAGCGGGACGACACGGAGGACTTGAGGAATTCGAAACAAGCGCGGTTCTTGCCTCCAGAACTGCGACTGTTAGTTTCCCTCAACGGTGCTGGTAGGACGTCGCAGCATTGGAGAAAGCGATCGGCGCCGAGGAGAATGTGATCGACGAGTGGCATAGGTTTGGCGATCTTGTGAGACAAATTGAGAACCGGGCGGAATCATTTGCGAGCTTGAGTCGGTATCGTACAGGTAAAGTCGAATGTCAAGCGGTGAAGGTTGGAGGCGCTGGCGACAAAGGCGTGCAACATGGCCCGGCCGACCGCAGGCATAGCAAATCGGAAGGTTGTCCGTAGTACGCCAAGGTTTCATAGGATGTGGGCGGAACCTTGAGGGTGGGGCTTGGAACGAAGACTCAGCATGCGGCGGCGAACGGTAGGCAGGGACCTGCACATAGGAGCCAGATGTGGGCGAATGTGGTGGCCTAGCCGTTACTTGGGCATACGTGAGAGGTGCCGTCACAGGCGGCAGCACGGGGTTGGACTGCAAGACATCAGCGACGTGTTCTTGCATGACACGGCGTATAGTAGGGGCCAAAGATGGAGCCAGTTCAGGAACGAGACGGCCCGAGTCTTGAAAATGGGGAAGGAGTGAGAGTTGACGTGCGATCTCTTCACGAATAAAATCTTTGATTTGTTGATTCAGCGGGCTCCCTTCAGAAGTTGGCGAACCACACAGGGCTAATGCGGATACGCCTTCGTCGCACACACTGGAGCGGCGCCTGAAGCGCGCCGCTTGCGGAGCTCGTCGTAGCTCTGCCAAAGCATCACGATTTCACTAACGCTGGTGGGATCTTTCGCTACCAGCATCTGGAAGGCGTCCTCAGTAATGCCCTCGAGGATGTAGCGGATTTTGTTCGCTTCCGGCATGGCCGGGTCGGCTCGTTTGGATAGATCAACGATGTCTTCTATGTAGCTGGTAAAGGTCTCATCAGCGCGCTGAACACGATCGTGTAAACGTAGTTCGACACGAAGCTTACGAACTGCCGGGCGGCCGAACACTTCCGCGAAATTCTTTTTAAATTCCGACCAAGATGACAGGTCAGCCTCATGGTTGCGAAACCAGAGGTTCGCCACGTCCGTCAGATAGAATATGACGTTACTGAGCTTGTATGAGTCATCCCATTTGTTGTAGCTGCTTACTCTTTCATACGATGACAGCCAGTCGTCGACATCTTGATCGGCCGTGCCACTGAAGAGGCAAGGATCACGCTGGCGCACGACGCCAGAACACATGATCGTGGGTGGAACGGCCGGCAGCGTCGAAGTGGACTCGTCTTGCATGGCGGTCGTAGAGGGCAGTGTACGGCTTCGCAGTTCCAGTTTGGATGGGATCGTTTCCGGCACCTCCGCCAATTGTAATAGGGCGTTTATTGACGCTCAGATGGAGAGCTGTGAGGAGAGGACCTTGCAACGGCGAGTCCAGCGTACTTCTTTGTCTTCGTCGCACAACGCACTGGTGCATGTCGATGGCTGAAGTGCTGACTATCACAGTACACTACTCATAAATCAGACAATTATTATCAAGTTTATAACTTGAGGCCTAATTCACTAACAAGTATAACATCTGAACGAATGGAACACTTAACGCTTTAATATATAGCAATCTTCCTCAAAGACCAACCTAAAATATCCCTGTTTCAGCACGAATTTCGCAAGAAATTATCTTCTGGCTCTCAGCTAGTGGAACAGGCAGGAAAATTAACTAAACATTGACCACCAAAATCAAATAGACATAGACGTCTCTGAAGCTTTAAATTGCCTTTCAAATAACTAATTCGGAAGCTAAAATCCGCACTTGGTGCAGGACTAAACTTTAACTGGATCAAAATTTACTTCACTGATCGATCTTAATTTGAACAATTCAACTCCAAAAAGTCCAAAATAGCTGAAGTCATTAAAACGTACTATCGGCGTGAAATGCAACGCGAACAGTGGAACGCGTGGCGATAAGCCCAACTGAGGCCGCTTGCCTGTCGTTATCAGAGAGATGCTTGAATTTTCGGTCCGCGATTGTTTACTTCTATTTTCTATGGCGTTCGCTTTCTGCTTTGCTACTGGAGTGCCACATCCATACTTAGCACCGATTACACCTTGCACAGCGCTTTGATTGTGCTTCCACCGATGCCACGTTATCAGTATTTGGTTGCGATGCGAACAGCGCAGGCAGCCGATTGGGAACGGCCGGTGCGATATGTGACGTTCTTAATCACTTTTTTTTTCTAATAAGCCACTTTCGCCAGAGAAACCGCACTGTGGTACTTGCGATCGGTGATGAGTATGAATCTGGCGCTTCAGCGGCAAAACAAGAAAACGAATGCCAAAGAAAATAAAAATAACTATCGCGAACCGGAAATTCGGAAATTAACGCCTCTCTCTGATAACGACAGGTATAGGTGGCCTCAGCTAGGCCTATAGCCACGCGTTCCACTGTTCGCGTTTCATTTGACGCCGATAGTACATCAGAGAAGCCTTCTAAAGCAAATTTCAGTTTTAATCTCTGTAAGTAATTTACCTTCCAATTTTATGTTATTATGAGGCTATTTGCTGGGGATTGCATATGGTACCATAAGAATGATTCGACGATTAATCATCTAACGCTTAGCAATGCATAAAAACAACTATCAAAATAGGCCACTAAAAGGTAAATTAGTACTATTATAACACACTGGGTCGCATTGCGAGTTAGGAAGGAACGCTACATAATAAAGTTTTCATACACTCTAAAGAATATCCTTCTTCCAGCAGTTTCACAGCAGAAATACCTTATTTTATTCATATCAACCTATCGTTACAGTACTCACACATCTGCTATGTAACCTCATCAGCTCTAAAACAATTCCTTTTTGTCAAGAGATACCTTCGAGGTGCCCCGTCAGACATTAACTTACTTTTTAATCATTTCGTGAGACACGTACTTGAATATTAAAATGTAGCCTGGTTTTCATTCTGTCCTCAACTATTGATGTAAAAAGACGCAGTCCAAAGAAAAGCTGTGAGAATTACAGAATCAAAACTGACGAAATGACTTCCTCACAAATGTATAAACCAAACAGGAATCATCGTCATTATCAGCCGGGCTATACCCACTGCAGCGCGGAGGCCTCTCCCACATTCCTCCAAGTAATTCAGTCCTGAGCTAGTGGCATCCACTTGACCCCTGCGAACTGCTTAGCCTGATCCGCCCACATAACTTTCTGCCATCCCCGAAACGCTTTCCTTCCCTTTCGACTCAGTTTCTTACGCTAAGCGAACATAAGTTATCCTCTCTTCGCACTATACCTCCTGCGCATGCCCATTTCTTTATTTGCATTACAATATCAGTGACTTGAGTTCTTTCTCTGACACACTATGCGATGATAATCATGGTGTATTTAGTTGTTAATGATAATGAGAACAAACGTGATGCACCCGCCGCAGTAACGCTCAGGCTTTCGCATTTCTGCAATGTAGATTCCACACTGCTCTTGGAATTTTTTTCTGATACATTGTGGCCCACCATAAATTCCATAGGTATATATAGATGAAAATAGTATTTTCTATTGCCGCACATTGCTAATTTTTGCATTGGTTATTATATTGGATAACCCCACAGGCTGCATTGATTGCACCCTCAAATTCCTGGGTGCAATCAATGCAATTCCTACCCTCAAAGACCATAGCATTATAGCAACCTAAACAGTTATAACATGAGAAACGTTGTCTTGCAAGAATTTCAGGTCCCTCTAGGCAACTGCAAAGTTTAAAAAATAATGTACGTTATAAAAACGTTTGTCTACACACAGGGTATATATATAACCCTTTTTTTCGTACAAGTGCTATTGTATATCCGAGGATCTCAGCTGCGGTTGAACAATGCGACGTTGTCCAGACATGTTAAGAGAACTGTCTCGTCTCAATATCAAGTCTGGAGTACTGTTGTCCACCTACATGTCGCTGCTGCCTTTGACAATAGTGCCGCGCACACTATGCATATTGGTGACGGGGTTTCGACGTTTTGGCCATATGTTTGTGCTGTCATCACATGGTCCATTGGCAAGTGATAGTTTTTACCTCATAGCTCTGCAAGTTTGCTTAAACTCTGGAAATCCTCCCCTTTTTCTTTGTAGTGAATATTAATCGCTAATATACAGCATTTAACTAGATTTCTTACCTACCGCGTTGACCGTCTATGCTTTTTAATTACGGTTTACACTCGGCGTTTATTCCGCTACGAGAGGACTGACCAAATTTATCGGCAGGAATCTTTATTCAACGACATAATTTGTTTTAGGTGCGGCTGTTAATAAGCAAGTTTGCTGGTGTTCTCAATGGAGCTTGTAAAGAGCACCCTCCATTGCGATCTTCGCATTTCCTCCTGGCGACGGCGGCAAGTTGCCGTAATGTGTGATGCAGGTTCACAAATAAGCATCTTGATATAGTCCCACATTCGCCTTTCTGTTGTCCACAAAAAACCTGTCTTCGCAATTTCAGGCTGCATTATTAGAAATAATTAATCGTAGCTTCCGTTGCTAGGCAAGGCGAGTTTAAGTGTTTTTGTCGTGCTGAATTTATAGGATTACCGGCGGCTATACGAACGTTCAATTCACGAGTATTCAAAAGCTTGTGTTGCCGCTCAGCTGGCTTCTGATTTACCTCCCAAAACTTTGAATTGTGCTATTCGCATGGAACTGAAACTTCCGGCTCAACTAGTTAAGGTGACTATTTTGTTGCAGCGAACGATCTATTAAAATGCACCTCTCTTGATGATTATCAATTTATTAGCAATACCATCACTGGCAGGGCGTAAATGGAAGCGAATATTGTCAGCAGATCTGAGCTGTGACGTTTGGGAGGAATGCCTTGCAGGTATATAGAAAATATTTTGTTTCCTTCGCTTCTTTTTTTTTCTTGCCCGTTGGCTGAGACAGAATTTCTCAGCGAACGGGCAAAATGTTGTCTCATCACTGCCCTAAATTAAGCTATAGCGTAGTTACCTGTCCAGTCAAATTATTTAAAATTATGAACACAACATCATACATTCTCTCACTCTAAGCTTAAACAAATTTTCAATCCCGTGTTTCTAAATGCCTTAAAACGAATCTTCAATATAGTAGTAGTAAAAAAATGTTTATGTAGGCTTCGTATGGATAGTGAAACTAAAGAGCATGTTTTTTTAAACAACAAATAGGTCCGAACTAATAGCACAAATGCATTCAATTTATGTTTACTCATTTCCCTCTTTTCTCCCTGATTTTCCGATTTAGCTAACTCTCATGCATCATCACAGTACCAACGGCACGACCAAAGATGTCTACGGATATCACCGCAGCCTCTGGTAAATAAATGCATTGAATTAGCCCTGCAAAGTATGTGTTTCTCTCTAAATCTTATCATAGTCCTCATGTACAAAAAAAGGACAGAAGCCATTCGCAAATAATACCTGTTCTGAGCCCATGAAAGGCAGTAATTTCCTCTATATGAAGGGCATTATTTTCGCAGAACTTGAATTTGAATTTGACTTTTTTGCACTCATTCCCAGCTGATACTTAGAGGAGAACGCAGCAGCAGGAGATTGCTAACCTAAATAGTTACCAGCTTCTTTCTTAACCTTTCTCCGCTGCCTATAGTAGAGCCTTTTTGGAATTTTGTATGCCTGTTGCTCGGTAACAAATAAAAGCTTAACGGCGCTGCTAACTCCGCTGTTTTGATGGCGTGTCTACTTCACAGCGCGGATGTGAATATTCATAAAAAAAGTATTTTCCACAACGCTTTTATGGCATCGTGAATCATTGCTAAAAGTGACACTAACTAATGCACCATTATTGCTTATGTATATATGGAACGACTTATTGAGTAGATGGTCCAGTGAAATACTAGTAATTGAAGGTACTGGCGTTACCTTCGCTCTGCCTTAATTCCCAGGTTCTAAGCAGTGCCAGTTTGGATTCCACTCCTAAGTTGACTTATCCCAGTAATTACATTTAAATAGATCATTAGCGAAGATTCTTTTTAAGCTCTAAGTTGCTCACTGTAGGTGCTAAAATCAAAACAGACTGGCTCGACAGCACAAACTTATGCCCTCCCTTAGTGTTTTATTTGTTTTTGATATATGAGCTCCCATTATAAAGTATGCTGCCGTGCCTACAATCTCCCTGTTCAGTGACTCGGGGACTGTACTCATTATGCAGGTCGAAAATTCAAGTTTCAGTCATGCTTTGTTCTTCCTTGTTCTCTTTCAGAAATATGTCGAACAGTAAGCCGACTGTTTTTAATGTCTACATAGAAAGTTTGTTCTGCATTGATGAGTTCACATGGGGATGACTTCACATAATTCATCTTAGCCTCTAGCACGTGCCCCTCGACCACAAAGCAGTGTTAATCTGCTTCCACGGGGATCAAAAAATAACCATTTTGTTACGCATTAGAAAATTCAGTTCAGTCGTAGCCTTCTTAGCATAGTGCGACATGTGGGAATATAATTCATTATATTCTGTTTTCAATGTGCCATCGTTAAGCATGTAAACAGCCATCATCCTTAGTGCATATTCCACTCTTCAAGAATAAAAGGGCGAAAGCGCTCATGCAGTACAGAGAAACATGCTTTCTTGAGCCTCGCTGGTAATATTAGCTACTGTGATGCTAGCTTTTGTGGATAGAGCACTATCGCCCTTGCCGCTCTATTTGCCCTCACTTCGTCACTAACTGACCCCTATTTGGAGCCAGCATCGGCCTTTTTGTATAAAAACTAACATCCAACCCTTAATTGAGCGGGGTTCGGATTGGTGTCCCATTCTGGTCTTCATTTCTCATCTATCTGTCTGTCAAGCAAGGAATGATTTCCTACTGTGTTAAGGAACGACACATTATAACTCCGATCGTATGCCCTGAAATTTTTTTTCTCGACAAGTTTGCCACAAGGCATAAGTTGAGAAAAGGGGAATGGAGTGCAGGAGATATAATCTTAAAAGGAGTGAAGTCCAATTTCAGTAAGGTAGTCGCAGAGGTTGGGGGGGGGGGGGCGGTGTAGTCATTGTCCTTTGTGCACTTCTCGTAATCACAATCGCGGTTCCACCGCAGGCCCACCTTCGTGAGTAGCAGTTATCTAACTCGAGCCGTTGCTGGGCACGTTCACAACAAGTGACGCACATCACAGATCTCAGGGGCAGTGTCACAGTGAGGGCACCTGTCAGTCACCCCGAATAAAGACTTAAGACACACTTTCCACACGCTGTTGTGGCTCAGCGTTTCGATGAAGGCGAAATTCAAACGTCTGTGTTCTTTGCGAAGTCAGTGCACGTTAAATATGAAATGTTGTTAGAAATGATTCCATAGCGCTCTCCTATGGCACCTCGTTCTTTCTTTTTTCACTAACGCCTTCCTCCGTTCCCTTACTGCTCTGTTTACGTGTCCACCAACAAATGCGACCGATACTTGCCTATTTTTTTCAATAAACTAATTAAAGCCCTGTGCTAATACATCAATCTGTAAATGCTAAACCCGCGAGAGGAATCTCTTCGAAGCAGGGTTTGCACGCTTTAATCCATTTAGGAAACACTCGCTATTTCTTTAGCTGCTTTATTTTTTGCAAAATGTACGATAATACCACTGTCATAAAACAAAGCAGCATGACTATATCAACTATTCCAAATGTCCCTGTAATGAACAACTTACTGTGCTGTATGGTACCTCTGAACGTATGTACAGTTTCAAATTAACTGCTTAATTCGCTTATTGTTTCACATGCCGCTGGTCAGTTGTCACCCTTAGAGCTCTCTAAGAACACTTGTCGCTAAAGGAATAATTCTATTACAGCGAATAAAGCATGCCTTTACACATATTTTCAGTACTCCACAAGAACTCCTTGCTACTATCCCTGCTTGCTTCAACTAGGGAAACGCGGAGCCTACAAAATAATGCTTCGAGAAGAGGACGGCAGCTCTTGCTGGGTACGTTTCCAGAAATCCCCCTATTTCGTTAAGATTTTGTTTTTCGTTAAGCGAAATGACCTACCTTACTCCTTGTCAGCTCTGCTTATTGTGGTTCTAGAGCATCCGACTGTGTATTTATTGTGCAATTGTTTATCACAGTGCAGTGTGTTTCATATATAGCCTTGCTCATAATCGTCATTGTGGACGCAAACTTTAAAGTGAAATGAGGCTACACAAAAGAGGTAATGAGCCTTCCTTGTCAATATACACTTCATTTTCAATCTAGCATAGACTACTAGCACAAGTTTTCTTCAATCGTCTTCATTACTGCTTATATTAATTCTCTTTTCTCGCACTGCGACACCAGGGCGTTGGCAAGCGTCTGTCGTATTTCCTTTTTCCACATAAGTTGTGATGAAAGGGTCGGAAATATATGATGTAAAATTTCATCTCAGGCACATTATATTTCCAAAAAATTCATATAATCTAGTACAATATTGAAATTTTGATTTTATTTATGTCATCAGCTGTGAAAAAAACATTTTCGTTTAATCAGCATTCCGTATCTATCGCTAATTGGAGGTTATTTCAAGCTAACGTGGTAGAGAACTGATAGTGGTTGGAGGAACGCTCTGTCGATTTGAATGTAGAGACTTCACAGGAAAGCATTCTTTGAAGTTACTTTCTGGAAACTTTCTGTATGGACCCATTATATAGTTTTCCTTTGGGATCCTATTGTTCTTGAGGCGTTGGTGACTGTTCTTCGGTAATCTAGACTCCGCTTTATAGAGTGTGTAGGAAGCGACATCACCGAGCTTTGGCTTGTTGGCTAGAGGACGCCAGTATTTGTTGCTTATCACAGCATACACTAAGCCGCTGCTTGCGTCAAGTGAGGAAGGCTTTCTTTCCACAGGAAGCCGGTAATGAGTGACTTCTGCGATTGGCCAGTTTCTGTTCGGGTCTGAGGCAGCGGTCACTATGGCGTACCGAGAAATGAAATGCAAACTTGACATTAGGCTCTTGTAGGCTATGGCCCCTGAATTGGTCCATTATTCCCTCGTTAGAAAGGACCTTAAATATGCAGACTCCCGTTCAATGACGACGAAATGGATCGCGTTGAAGAGAAGCCGGTAATATTAAATTTTTGTCCGCTCAACGCTCATTGTCCGTGTCCTAATGAGAATATAAATGTATTTCTATCCAGCAACTCTAGCGTGGCTCTAGCACATTCACCAAGAAATATTTTTTTTTCAACATTAACGTGTCCGAAAAGCTCCTGAAAGAAGACTTTACTGCTTCCAAACTACGGAAAGCGAAAAATATTAATGTTGATCCTCTAATGCTTTGTTAATGTCAATACTTGTCTTGACGCAACAGTTGCATAGTGAGCTCTATCACTGCGTACCCAAAAGCGTACTTATAATCTTAACAACAATTTTGGACCAACCCTACATTGTTTTGCTAAGTATGTGCAGTACTGCATTCCAAAGTAGTTTTTGACGCACTCATCCATGCGAAATGGGGTGCTAATTTTAATGTGTTAGTTTTAAGGGGACCAGTGACGTGCCAGAGTACGTCTGCATTTATATTCAATCCAAGAAGAAGGTAGAGTCGGTGTGATTGCTGCAGGTTGCAAGAGAACGACGAAAACTGCGCTTACAGAAGGGACAGCCGAAAAAGATCGAACACGTCAGCAGTGTTTGGCCCTTTTCTGCAGTTCTGTCAGTAAGTGCTGTTTTCATCTATAATATTCAGTCACTGCAATCAAGTTCATTGGCGACAGGAGAAGATAGTGCATAAAAGTTTCACATCACTGTTTTTTTTTTACTTAGGCATATGGACCAGGCACTTGTTTTCATGGAAGATGTTACCCAAACATCTTCGATGAGCAGGACGCAAACAACCAGAACAGCAGTGAAATGCAACATCTGTTTCACAGAATCAAAAGGAGCTCTCCATTAGGTAAGGCTATGGCATCTAAAAGAAACACCCATCAGAAGTTTAGGGACCAAAATTTGCCTTGGATAACTTAGGAAGCCCTTTTAAGGGCACAGCTGCACTTAACAAAGCCTCTTTTCAGTGCTCTCGCTGCACAAGTTCACCTTTATCACTTGGCAAAAATTAAACAGCGCGACTGCTTCAGCTGTTGCACATCTGCCAGTTGACGAAACGGATGAAATAAATGGAGTAGCTGAATTTAAACAGCGATTTAAAATTGTATTTACAGTGAAATCCAGAAGTTAACACTGATAAAAACGTATTAGCAGAATCCTTAAATGCTCTGGTATTAGTATTAATAAAGTCTTGCAAGTGGAATAATAAATCAAAGTAATATTTCTGAACAAGTATCAGTGACACAAATTTCAATATACTGCCACTAGAAAAAGTGAGCGTGACAAGGAATCCTGCTCCAAATGAGCTGTAATCAGCTGGCCTAGAAACCCGCTGCAAGACATTTGTCTAGCTGCGACTATCTGTAATCAGAAGAGTACTTTGATAAATCAGGTTTCGAGGAATCGATTCGTTTGACGATCGGCCGAAAAAAAAAATGTATTCACATTCCCCATGTACTTTTATATGAATAAACGCAGTGTCGCTGTGAGCCTGGGCGCCTGCTCCAAAATACCGCGCTTCGGTTATAAAATCGCATTGGTTTCTTTCATAGTATTCAATATTATTGCTAATTGGCACACGATCTAATGACAAGGGTGCTGAAGTCCTTGCACTGACGCTCACGGTAACAGTGTGTTATATGCAAACGTCGAGTTACCCAATACACCGAAACTGTTAACGTTAAATTTATGAAGCAAACATTCGCTCCTGCCCTTTTATTACAGAATGATAGCACAGGTGAAAAATTGCATTGGTGCTCGTATGTCTCTTTACGGGCATAAACACAAAAATATTGCGAGTTGCGGGCGCAGTTCTTTTATAAGATTGTTCTGCCTCTTCTTGCTTTTGCAACATAAAACAGTTTAATTTTTGGAGTTACTAGATATGGAGTGCTCTTAATTTTCTTGCTTTTGTTTTTCCTAATGGAGCTCTTGTCTTTCTTGTATTTTGTATTTTTCGTTCAGATTTTATTTTAATGCAGTCTTTGTTTTCCTTACTTTTCAATTTTTCCCTACTATTTCGCTTTTGTTTATTTTTTGTTAATTTGCTTTTAGGGGGGGGGGGGGGGGAGTGTCTTCTTTTTTCCTTTTCATAAAAGCCCTGCGGCGTCGTTTACCTAGACAACTAGAATTGTGGACACATTTGCATGAGATCGGTCTAGAGTAGCAGTTAGTGTGCTCGGTTTGGATGCAGTCAGGTGGGGTTTCGAGCACTGACGTGGAGAAACTTTATGCCTTATGAATGACTGGCACCAATGTTTTGACAAGCTTTTTAGACTTATCCTGTCCATAGCTCCTGATGACGTCCTCTAATTACAGCACAGAAATTCTTGCGCATTACATTTTTTCATGCAGCAATCAAGTTGTCTCTACCATGCCCATGAACTTCGTTGTGGCTGTACATTACGTATTAAAGACGTTGCCGTTTATGTTGTAAAAAACCGCCTTCCATTGAATTTCTTTTTCATCTTTGTGAGCAAAAATTTGAGTAGCGCCGTAGTACTATGACGGTTATTTTGCCGCCGTGGAAGCTATGCATATTGCAACTTTATGGGCACCTGCTCAAAATCAACAATTTTATCTAAATTAGAGGTTCAGGATACTGTGGCACCTTTAATTTGGAGGCAAAAGTACACATTGTAAAATACTGGTATGCACACGTTCTTGGGGATTGTGATGTTATATATGGGCCCAGGTCCGTTCAGGAGCTCTGGGCAGGTAGCAGAGCAGGTTCACAGACGCACGGACGCTTTTCTTTTCTTGACCAATTAACGTAACTGGCACAGACATGCATACAGCCTAGCTTCTCCCAATAGGATATGTCCCAACACAAAACCGTCCTACTTCTGGTTTGGGACTTCCAGTCGCCCGAGGACTCGGTAGCGCGGCAGGCCACGCTCCGGCGTCTGTATCCGGCGTCTGCTTCACAGTCCGGGGTACTGCGGTGTACCGCGGGGTACCGCGTCACGCCCGGGTACTGCAAAGTGCGGCACCAGTGCGGCAGCACAAGTGCGGCGGCCAGGCACGCTGGAGTGGTTGAGCTGTCTCCGCAAGCTGTTCGCCGGATGGCGAAGCGCTGGGCAGTACCAGACCTCGGACCAGGTGCCCGACAGGTGCTGGCGAGCCGGCCTTGAACGCCAGGCCCAGGACGATGAACTCCGCCGCCAGCGACGCCCAGGAGCGTCCGACCCGTTCGCTTGCCGGAACAAACTCACGCGCACTGGCACGCCCCGCACGCGGCCACACTTCACTTCCTTTCGAGCCACCCGCACGCTCGCCACAATCACCATCATCACAACCTCCCCCCGTTTCAAGACAGTTTCTTGCAACTGTTCTGGCGCCGGGGAGGGGGAAAACGTGGCGGGGAGAGAACAAACTACAACAATAATAAACCCAAATCAGAAGCACACAAAACTTCACAATGCAACACACGAGTTCGTTTTTTTTAATTTTTGTTCGGACACCAGAAACACACTCCCACAACTTTCACACGCTGCTCATGTAACATAGACACAGGACTTAAACACTAACACAAGAAATACAAGGCTGCAGAATGCAGGCTCAAGTTCACACACGGCTTACGTAGTCAGCGCCCACATTGTCAGTTTCCTTGACATACTCTTTCGCACTTCATATGGAAGCAAGTTCCCATAGTTTGCGACACCTAAGCATCAATGGTAGTCCTTGCGTGCCACAAACTTAATAGCGGGATACAGTCACTGTAGTCACATTTCTTGCGACAGATGGGATGTGTGTTTGACATGTTTCCTTCTACAGCGGCGACAGCCACGGTGGGGAAACTGGTACGCAGTTTCTCATATTTTTTCAGCATGTTGATGTGGAATTGTTCCTTTGCACCTCCCAAGTCAGTGAGGTAGTTAACCTCGTTTCTCACGCCCACAACTTCAAATGGACCTCGCCATTACATGAATAGTTTGTTTGAATAGGCCAGCAGGAAGATGAGCACTTTCTCTCCAGGCTGTAGCTTCCCCGGCCGACTCTTGCGGTCGTAGTATGTCTTGTTTTGTGCGAGCCCTTTCTAGGTGGTGGTGGTGTTTTGATGCCAAAAGGCATATATCGAAAGTGGTACAGTCCAGAAGTACTGGAAAAATCCGTTTTTTTTTTTTCCTGCTTCCAGCAACCATAGTGACCTTCCAATGACGTACCCTTCGTAAAATTGAACTTGGAGAAAAACGTTTTCTGTCCTGCAAGGATGAAGACGGCATCAATGCGCGGAATGAACCCACAGTCAGACTTCAGGACGTTATTGAACTCCCGGAAGTTACTGTACAATCGTATGCGTTGTCTGACATCTTAACAAACACAATTGGCGCATGGTAGAGAGATTTCGACTTCTCGATAATTCTAAGACGCAACATCCTCCGTTATTTCACAAGCTGCTTTTTTCCGGCAGTGAGTACGATGCCACTGTTTTATGGCATGTGGTTTCATTTCCGTCCTTGGCTTAAACCGAATGTGCTTGCGGAAATGAGCTTTGCACGTCGAGGTTCTTCGCGCACTTCTGCACTTTCTCGCACAGCTTGCTTCTCGTAGGGGGTGTTCTTTCCGGCCACCAACATTCTTCTTGAGATGAACCATCACTGATTTTACGGCTTTGGGAACATGGAAGATCTGCGGCCAGTTTTTCGCCTCCGCCTGTTCTCCAGATAGTCTAGAAACATCAGAATATGTACTTTTCTTGGTATGCCTCGGTCGCCCACCTTTCCGGCGGCGATCCTCACCAGGCGTGTGAGTCGCTGCAGCTGTATCTAAAGTAAGATAGCCATCTCGACGTTCCGGAGAATTTCCAGTGCTGCTCAACAGTCCATTTGCGAGCTTCTCACGCTCAACATTTCGTAGCAGCCTTATATAACCTAGGCCAGCCACAGTCTTGACTCTTAAACTCTCGTTATGCATTTTCTCATCTTCACGCATGCTCACATTTCTGCTCACAACGACTTTATTCTCAACCTTCTCATGGATGCATAGTCCTTCCCTGTGATCCTTTATCAAGGTGCTTACGTTTTCAGTATTACTGTGACAGTCAGTAAGGCACCTTTCCATGCAGACATATGTCCTTATGGAGCTCTTAACCTCGTTAAGAACAGAGGTGAACATATTAGGACGGTGTCCAACTGTATCTATGTCAAAACAGAGCACATGTAGCTCTGAAGGCTTCGTAAGGTCTTTCACAGCTTTGTACTCATGCTCTAGATGTGATCTTACACTACTAGCAGGTGCTGCGGCCTGTAATGCCCCATGTGCTTCATTAAACAGTAGGGTCACTTTGTCAGGGCTGCTCTGATCCAACCCAGTAGCTCTATCTATGTAACGTCCAACACCATGAAACGAGGCGTTTTTCTCCTCCGCTGTCACGCGTTTTCGAAGCTCTAATAGTGTTTTTTCGGTCGCCTTCAACCACTGTTGTCTTTCACGGAGTTCTGTAACCTCATGCAAATGCTTGGGTTCGGCATTAGGCGTAAGCCGCCCATCCATTCGCGTTACTGCCCAGTCCGCTTCTAATTCCTCTTTGTCAATGCTAAGCTGTTCTTCGTACCAGCCGAGGAATTCTTTAAGCGTCATACCTAGCTGCTCGCTCATCAGCTCCAACGCCTCGAGCTCCATCTTTGCTCAAACGTCGCGATGCGTGTGAACCCGTCCTCGACTCTCTGCCCTCTCTCTGAATGATTAGTTCCTTGAATCTACTAATTTCTAGGATCCTGGCAGGCTCGCCAAATTGTGATGTTATATATGGGCCCAGGTCCGTTCAGGAGCTCTGGGCAGGTAGCAGAGCAGGTTCACAGACACACGGACGCTTTTCTTTTCTTGACCAATTAACGTAACTGGCACAGACATGCATACAGCCTAGCTTCTCCCAATAGGATATGTCCCAACACAAAACCGTCCTACTTCTGGTTTGGGACTTCCAGTCGCCCGAGGACTCGGTAGCGCGGCAGGCCACGCTCCGGCGTCTGTATCCGGCGTCTGCTTCACAGTCCGGGGTACTGCGGTGTACCGCGGGGTACCGCGTCACGCCCGGGTACTGCAAAGTGCGGCACCAGTGCGGCAGCACAAGTGCGGCGGCCAGGCACGCTGGAGTGGTTGAGCTGTCTCCGCAAGCTGTTCGCCGGATGGCGAAGCGCTGGGCAGTACCAGACCTCGGACCAGGTGCCCGACAGGTGCTGGCGAGCCGGCCTTGAACGCCAGGCCCAGGACGATGAACTCCGCCGCCAGCGACGCCCAGGAGCGTCCGACCCGCTCGCTTGCCGGAACAAACTCACGCGCACTGGCACGCCCCGCACGCGGCCACACTTCACTTCCTTTCGAGCCACCCGCACGCTCGCCACAATCACCATCATCACAGGGATGATCTAAGTACGCGATATGATGCAGAAATGTATATTTAGAGTTTCTCCTTCGTTTGCGGGAAGTAATTAAAACACCATGTGAGTCAATGGGCTGCGATTTTGAAAAATAATTGTGGAGCAACAGTAAATTATTTTAACATAATTCTGAGAGCATATTGACGGCAACAGTCTAAACTTCCGATGCTCACTAATTTTGAGTCTGAAATTCGTCTTGCATTCAATGCAAATGGATCCCGCTGTCATAGATAGATCCGCGGAGCTTGTTTTTTTTTTCTTTATTTTTTGATTAAGAGCAAGCTAAAACCATAGGAAGGAAAGGACTGTCGATAAAGTTTTTGTTATTGAGATGTTCACTAAAATGCAACAATTAACATTCAGAACTCCTTTCCTTGAAATATCCGCACGTTTTGAGTTTATGGTAGAACAAAGAAGGCCATGTGCCCGTTCAGCGAACGATTGCTGCTCGCGAATAGGAACTGCAGTAGTGGTAACGGCTGCAAAAAGTTTCTAACCTGTTTGCCTTTTCTGAACATGTCTTTCGCAAAACGGGTTGTTTTTCTTTCTTCAGAAAGTAAGAATTATATTGCTTGTATGCGTAAATTTTTCGTTGGCCTCATTACAATGGCCATTAATTCTGAATACGTGCTAATATATCGAATGCATCAAACATGTCCGAGGCTGATTTTTCACTGCATAAACAAAATGAAAAGCCAAGCTGTACGAAAGGACCGCACCCGTTTCTTACAGTGAACGTATTACCTCTGACGTCTTTTAGAAGGTAGTATATTTAACTCGCATGTTATGATAAAACCAGGTATTATTCGCTTTGCGTCCTAAATACTCTTTTTAAACGTGTATAGTTCTGACCTACTCAGAGAGCTCGCCTACAGTAACCTGAAAGTTTACACGCCATGTTTTACTTCTTCATGTTGGCAGCACTGCAAAACAATATTAGGCGTCAAAATGCAATTTGCTGAAAGTGAAGTCCTTGCCTGCTTTTACACAGGGTTAAAGTAATAACGCATGAATTTCTGTAAAGTACGTAAAATTTCAAAAGATACATAGCTCATGAATAGAATGGTGCCTAAAGATGCATTTTAGAGCGCGAGCCCTACTTTTGCCACACCTTCCAACGTCATTGACTTGTGCGTTTGACCTTGAACAGAATGACGGTGTAGTGTAGGGCTCCAGAAATGTCGGAGACCCGGGGCTCCTTCACGTCCACTGACCGCAAGACTAGACCAGAGGTTTAACAACAATTTTCGCCAGCGCTTGGTTGCTCAGTCTCGCCATGGGGACGTTTGTGTCGGGCTAGTGCGTAAAATTTTCGGTGCAGGAGTCCATCTGCTGTATAGCCATGCTTAACAGAGCTTACATTAAGATAATTATGAGTAACCGGGATAAACACTCGTAATGTCTTTATATTTCCTCATTATTATACTAATAATTGCTCCAAGCAACCTTACTTGGTCCAAAAGTTTAGATTGGATGTTTTGTGATGCTCACCTTAAAAAAAAGTATCTGTGTAATGCTGACAGAAAATTGATAGAGAACCTCATTACAAGAAATGACTACCTTGTTTCAGAAATCTGCACTTATTGTCATAGCAACGCGATTAAGATACGCCTTTTTCTCCCTGCTACTTAGAATTTTGCTTTAAGCTCGGGCTCAAAATTCATTTGCCAGTATAGTATATTGCACCAGAATTATGAGTAAACCAACATATTTAAAGGAACGCTCGGGTGCAATTACTTTTCATTACGATGTTTGTCTCCTGCGGCAGGTATTTTGCACAAGTTCAAGAGGGAGGCACTTGGAGGCATACGTTCAGAAATCGAACGAGAAAATGACAGCTCTGAAGACTGGCCATATGAAGGAATCTTTTCAAGGCTTCGAAGAAGGAAAAAGAAAAGAATAGCCGCATTAAGATCAAGTCGGGACAATAGAAACGGGCAAGGGGTGTTTGGAACACGGCTTTTGGGCTTACGCACAAGCACCAGACGTAGGAGGGGGGGCCTACTGGCTTATATTGCAAGGAAACGACAGGAACGGCAACGAAGGCGAAAATTGCTAGAAGAGAGAGTAGCAGGTGCGGCCACATCGGTTGTCTCTTTTTTAAAAAAAGGAATTAAGAACGCTACACATCTCGTGAAAGACACTTTAGGGCTTAGTAAACGTAAAGAAAATAACGAAGATGCAGAAGACTTTGAAACCGATGAAACCTCGAGCTCTTTTCACGGAGGTACTAGTGCGCGAAATCGAGGATTCATTGGGACATCGGACGGTGATCAAATAATAACTTCCGTGCAGCCGACATACCCCGAAACACAAAGGCAGAATTTCGCGACAACATATAATCAGCCTTTGCCCGGAGACTGGCAAAGGCAACGAGGAAGGGGAGCATCAGATGCAGAGGCAGGTACATGGAAAAATAGAGCCGCGCACAATACGTTCAGAAATAGTGCAGCGGGCAATTATTGGAGAAAAGATTACGGAGGTGGAAATCCTCTTCCAGTTAACGAGCACCCTCCCCTTGAAACAGCGGGGCGGGTGAAAGTACGGGAAGGTTTTCGGGACCACTCACTTGAGGACTCCGACAAATTTGGTGTAAAGAAAAGCGGAGATTTGACATATTTCTCTGAGGTGAATGAACATGATAAAAATCCAGAAGTCAGTACAACATACAGCTCTAGCTACGGTCATGAAACAGAAAACAATGGTAAGAACACAATGACAGAGCCGAAAGAAGAAACATGGAGTGAGAAGATAGAAAAAACAAAGGGCCATGCAGGTTCCAGAAAGATAAATCCACCAGCATCCAGCCCATTTCCACAGGACACAGCTCCCAAACAAATAACTAGCCCTTCCGGAACAGCATCACCCATAGTTACCAAAGAGGAGACCGCGTTTCTAACACAACGATTAAATGAAACAAAAATTTCCTTTACCTCTGGAACGATGCCGAAGCTTGCCGTAAAGCATGTGCCCGAATACTCAATAGGTGCCTGGAAAAGAGGCTCACAAAAAGCACTTATTCACAATACATCTGTCAAAAAGCCTCAAGGAGACATCTTAGATAAAAAGACGGGAAAAGAGGAAAGGGGTCTTGGTTTGCTAAAGTCACCACAGTCAGGATCTGTCTCACAGATAACAGTTCCGACGAAATCAAGTGGCGGGTCCCAAAGAGCTTCTCCCACAGTTTTGAACGAGGGAAGAGCGTTAACAACAACCTCATTAAAGAACCTAAAGAGTTCATTTACTTCGAGGACAATACCAAAATTTCCCGAAATGCCCGTAATAGAACATTTACCCGACACCGGCCGAAGAGGTCCAGAAAAACATAACATTCATAACAAAATCAGGACAAATCATCTGGAAGGCATCTCCGATAAGAAGAAAGGGAATGAGGACCGAGAAAACCTGAAGCCGTCACCGCTGGGTTCTTCCCCACATGCTACAGGCCCGAAGAAATCAAGTAGTGCTTCTCTAGCAGAGCATTCTACTGTTCGCAAAAAAATCTCGTTACCAACAACATCGTTTAGTAAACCCCCAAGTTCGTGCAATCCTCTGTCAATACCAAAACTTTCAGTAATGGCAAGGCCTCAGAGGCCATCGAAGACGATATACACGGCAGGTAGCACTCCTTTTTTCGCACAGCACAATAGACCTGTTTTACCAATGCCGGCTCCAACACTCATTCCATATAATGTCGCTAACAGATTTACACCGGCTGTAAAATCGAATATTGGTATTTTGAAAGGAAAGCGTCAAAACGAAATAGCAACACCAGAGCCCGTAAAGAACGGTCATTACCACGCAATCACTCCGCAGTTCTCACATCACTTTCTTAGAAACCGCAATAGATTTACCCCAGGAAAACATTCTAGAAACAGGGAGTTTTCAATTAACATTATCTCGCGAAGAAGACCAGAATATGAAATGATAGCAGGATCCAAAGAAGCAAGAGTGTCCCATCCAGGATTCAAGGGGTTTGGTTTCAGAAGCCCGTTTCGCAGAACACCAGCGGGACAACCTCAATCCTGGCTTTGGCAGTTGGGAGGACCGCATACGCAAGCATTTTTGCGAACCATCGGAGCACGGATTCCCATGGAGCCGGATGGAAGAAGTAAAAAATATTTTAGGACATTTTCGGCATTTAGGCTATTCCCTTCAGGGATAAAAACTAGTAGATTGCCCAGATATTTTCATCATCCAAAGAACATTTTGTACCAAGGATCCCTTTGGCGTCCAAATGTTTTATTAGACATGCCTTCTATATATGCATTTCAATTACCCCGTGCAGGCGACCATTCCTTAGCAATGAATCGAAGCCCCCCCAAACAAAATGTTTTCAGAAGATATTTTAATTCTGTATTCAACCCTGCAAGACGATTTTGGCCTAACGAAAACCCTCACTTCGGTTCTTTGAATCCGACAAAGACAATAGAAATGTTTTCAGGTCGGCAAAAGCCCGCATATAGGCTCAGACACTTTCAAAGGTACCATGAGCAGCCTCTTGTTATCCGGAAAGAGCCCCTTGCGTTCTTTAACCCTAAGGGGCAGACCTCTGCCTTTCATATAAAACCTTGGCGACACATTACCACCGACCACGCGCTCAAGGACCATGCAAGTACCGCCACCTATGCAACAGCTCATACCATATTGCCTGCGGAGCAACGGGAAAACTCGTACCCTTTCTGGTTGGCGAAAATGCACCATAACCTCTGGCTACGGCGGCAAAGGGAGAGAAAAGGTTTATATGACCGACTAAGACGCCTAAAAAGGCCGGCTTTCAGTTTTCCAAGAGAGGGCCAAATATCGGGAAAATTAGAAAACATTCCGCGCTCTGGCTATGAAAGCTGAAATAAACAACATTTTCGCCTCTTTTATAGTGTTCACACTGTATGAAACAACATTAAAATTCCTCTGGTATCACACGTTCAATAATCAGGATTATTGCAATATAATTTGAAAGCGCTTTCAGTAAGACAGATAACCCCCTAAGATACATGTCTACACCGGCATACATTAGCGGCGTTATTTAATCTTATAGATTTGCATTTATTCCCGAGTCGCTATTCTGTATCATCAACCTGCTAACTTGAAACAGGATCAACTGAATTCTTTATTTTCATTATTGTAAATTCCTTTTCTTTCAACTAGTATGGAGGAAAATTGCTCGGTGCAGTGTAGTGAAATGTGCTATTAAGTGTCATGAAGATTACAATCATAGCGTTGATGTAAGCCCGCCTAATGGAGCCCCAATGGATGTCTCTGCACGTAAGGCCATGATTTCTGATGGCAAGATTACCATGATAATTTGAAAGCAGCTCATTTGGGATCAAGAAATGGTTTAATCAGACATTTTTAAAAAGGGGTGTTCTTCACCGTAAATCTCTATGATCATAAATCGCATGCATTTAGAGCAATAAGAAAAATAGAGTTATATTCAAAAACATAAGCAGGAGTTGTTTCGCTCTAAATCTGAATAGAAAACTTTTTCACAAAGCAAATGCTTATAAATATTATCATCCGATTGAGGCCATTTGTGCGTTCATCATACAAAGTTTTTGTTAGTAACGATATCAAGTTAAGTTATAACGCTAATAAATTTAAAACAAGGCCAAAACACATGTACTGTTTTTCTTGACTTTTTCTGACGGAATGCACACAATATGCGTCGTACCATAGCCAAATATTTCTATTAAAACTTGAGATCACTAGAAAGTTTTAGGATACAATAACATTAAAAAACGAGAAACTATGTAGCTGCACTTCCTACACCGCACTTCCTAGCCACACCACAAGAAGTGGATTGCACAATGTTCACTAATACACAAGAAAGCATCTAGTGCGTTATTATCCTCTGCCCACCATTTCAAATCGGAGAAAAATGCTCTCAATATATATGAATTAATCCCAAACCATGCATATCTGCTGAAATATCAGTGTTCCCAAAGAAATGCTAAGCAGCTAGCATTATGACCCTAGAGCATCTAAACTACCTAGGATTGTACTTAAATCTATCCTCTAATATGGCCGTGATGCGTAGGCTTCGCCGCCATCTCTTATGAAGGAGATGCGGAAGAACATGCTCGGAAGAAATTAGCTCGAATGTTTTATGCTGCGCTCTAAAATTCGCAGTATTCTGACGCAGATGCTGCCCAAGGTAAGCCAAAGAGTGCATATCTATTTTGGGTATTATTAAACTCACTAAACGACAAGCAGCAAAGAGACAGGCCAGTGGCATCGTTGACATGCAGCGGCAACGTATTCACGTCAAAGGTATTCCGGCCGCGTTACATCAAATTTAAGTCGACGAGGAGCGACGAGGAGCAAACCTACCATTCAGCTGCCTTTTCCAGCAAACAAACATTGGATGGACTACCTAGATTCCGTTATTCTGAGCAACGCCGTTCCTCCCTGATAGCAGTGAATCAATATCATGTGCGATGCTTGCGACACTTACTAAAACGTTGTCCATTCAGAGGTCAGTAGCTAACCAGAACCATTGAAAACCTCTGTTTTTTGTCCACGAGGATGGCGCTTTAGGAATTGAGGTCGAGCTATAGAACATTCTTTCGGAATACGGTTGTATCTCACTGTATATCGATAGCTTTGTAGCTAACATGTTTCGTTACGATATCTATGTATTTGTATGTCTCTACACAAATGGTCGAAATTGATTATTTGGTTTATGGGGTTTTACATCTCAAAGTCACTCAAGGCTATGGAAGACGCCGTAGAGGCTTATGGAAATTTTGATCACCTGGAAGTTTTAATATGCAGTGACCGCACAGCATACGAGCGCCTAGCTTTTCGCCTCCATCAAAAAGCGGCCGCTGCATGCGGTATTCTCTGCCGCATTCTTGAGAACAGTAGTCGAGTGCCCTAACTACTCCACCGCCATAACAATGAAAGAGTATGAGCTTCTACAGGAAGTTTATCCTATGTGAAATGGCGCCGCATTTTGCCACAGTCCTTTTTAGTATTAGGCAGATGTTCCTGAGTTTCCTTCCTTATCTTGAGAAACTTGAATGCTGCAGGTACGGATACTTTACGTTTAGGCTTCATAAAATATGTCCACCATTCATTAATAAAACTAAGGAAGGACCGCAGCTGGAGAATCTTAGCAGCAATGTGAGGCACAGCAACGTTCATATGAAAAAACGAAATACACTAGGGAACCATAAAGCACAGCATGTTCGGCATCAAGGAAATTAGGGCGATTGCTAATAGGAATGCAAGACCTCTTACCGTTGTAGCATCTCAATCTACAATCTCGACTGCCATTACTGGCTTCCATCGCCCTGCTATCTCTCCCTGAAGCTGTGGCCTACGGCTAGTGGTGTTAATCTGCTTATCTGAATTACTGCCAACATTGCGGTTGCATCAAGTCAATAAATCTTCTCTTCACTTGATGGAGGGGCGGGGTGTAATCTTATATATAGAGCTGGGCAGTCGAACGCTTGCTGCCAGAATTCCGTCCGACGTCAGCCCACCGGTCGCTTCTTCATCGTCAGATACAAAGCTGCCAAGGTGCGCTTCGCTTACGGGATCCTGTCATTTTCAGTGCCACGGACGACCAGGATGTTAAGGACTGACTGTCCTCCTACGACCGTGTGAACGCTCACTCTCTATGGGATGACAGCGGTAAGCTCGCGAATGTCTTTTACTTGAACGATGTTGCCAACATATGCTTCAAAAACCACTAATCAAATTTTGCCACCTGGTCCGCTTTCAAGACCGCCTTCGTTTACATTTTTGAACGTCCAGGATTTCCTGCCCCAGTTTCATGCTGCCATTAACTGCAGAGGTACTCAGGTGCAGCTCTCTGAACCTAGTGCTGTACCGACCAATGCTCTGCTCAACGAGCCGTGTGCTCGCTCTGCGCATAAACTCCTCGTCGCTCATCAAACAGCCATTCCCCTCTTAAGGTGGCTCTTGTTTCCCTATCTGCCTCTTCTGCAATCGACGACACACGACTAATTTTGTCGTTTCACGCTCTCTGCCTCGGGCGCCACTTACCTTTGTCGCTTGCCGTTCTTGATATGCACAAAGGCTCCAGCACACTTCGGGTGGCCAATCCTCTTTCCTCTTCACCTATGCTGGTTCGTGATGCGTTCCTTGGCCTCATTGATCCTTTGAACCTGTTACTGGCATTGGATGATGTCATATCATTTCTTGCTTGCCAGGTTGGCGCTTTGACTCCAATCCGTGTGGCTTCCGATTCGGTGCCGCTGTACCTTTTTGAACGCTCTGTTGACAGCGCTTTCGAGCCACGCCGCCGCTAACACCTTCTTAACCTTCTCCACCAATTCCATTCCTTGATCAACGCCCCCCAATCTTCCTTAGGCCGGATGACGACCGTTTCCAACCACCTCAGATCTGGCGCTCACCCACCTCTCCATCAGCGGCCGTATAGTATGTCTCCCACAGACCGCCTTATAATCACCGAACAAGTCGACGACATGCTGCAACGCAGTGTCATTCGAGAATCCTGTAATATATCTTCGCCAACCGCGGTCCTAGTTAAAATGAAGGATGAATCAAATTGCTTTTGTGTTTACTGCCACCGCCGTAGCAAATTACCCCCTCCCACAAATCGACGGTGCCGTAGACTGCTTAGAAGGCGTAGAATTGTTTTTTCTACCCCGAATTTGCGCTCTGTGTATTGCGAGGTACCAAAGGTTGCGGCTGACCGTGCGAAGACCACCTTTGTCACTCCGAGTTCAGCGTTAGTCCAATCAGTCTTTGTAACGCACAAGCCACTTTCGAAAGAATGATGCAGAACGTAATGAGTGGCCTTGAATGGAAAATCTGTCTTGTTATCCAGGTAATTGTGTCGTCTTTTCAACCGGTTTCCCAACCCATTTGCCTAGCATTCGCCAGGACCTTACATGCATCATCCGTGCCGGTCTTCAACTCGAGCTCAACAAGTGCCGCTTCGATGTCCGCCAGTTCACCCTACTAAAACACGTCGTGTGCAAAAATTGAGTTGCACCCGATAATCTGTCCGCCATTGTTGAGTTTTCGAAATTAGCTTCTTTGGAAGAACAAGCAAAGCTTTGTTGACGCCTGCCCACAATTTCGCCGTTTTGTCCAGAATTGTGCCCATCATCGTCCCCTAACACAGCACCTGAACGGCTCCCCTAATCTCTCCTCCTGACGCCAGCCGGCGAGGATGTACCTTAGCGTTGCACCATGTTTTGACGTAATCACCAGTTTTCCAGCATTACCAACCTACTGCCTACTGCCCGTACAGAACGTCACACTGATGCCAACGGTGTCGGCCTCGTTGCGGTTATAGCTCAGCGCAAGCCTGGCTATTTTGCATACTTTGTCGCCTATATACGACAGCCTTGGTCTACACAACTACTCCGTTACTGAAAACGAGTGCTTCGCAATAGTGTTAGCTATCCTTTGTTTTTACGGCCACTTCCTCGCGGTAGTTAAAAATCAAATGTTGTATGTCTCTATATTCGATCTTGCACTACCAGTCAACAACGGAAGACATTCTCTTGCAAAACGGCTGGCCCTCTGCAACCGCTGCCGTATCTAGCTCGCTCTTTTTGAAGACGTTGGAATTTATGTCTACGGTCCGTTACCATGAAGCGCTGCTGGTATCGATGGATCATCGGCGCCGTCAATCACATGATCGTAGACTTCTCGTAGACTTCTACACTTCCAGTGCCGACTGCCCGAAAGGCAGCTCGTTTCCTTCTCAATCACTTCGTTCTCCGACAGAAGGCCCCTGGTGAGCTACGCAGAGACTGAGGTCTTGTATTAGCGCCCATAGAACGCACGTCTCCAGTAAACTACGTCATGGAATAAATAACCCGTTCTTGCGACCACTCGCACAACGCAAGTGAAAGTACTTACATCACCCCTTTCGCGGATTACAAAAGCTTCACACATTTCTAGTTGTCGTTCTTCAAACTGAGGAGTTCATTCATTTAGTGCCATGTGCTTGGCAAGTGTGATTATTTTCCCCGCTATGGCGTAGTTTGCGCGCTCTATTACTAAGTTGTTTAACCAGCAGCAGGCCCGGCCAACATGTACGCTGCAATATAATATAGAGATTTTGTAGATGACCGTACTCCTACATTAGGTAAATTGTGCACTTGTCGTTGTTGCTTCCTGTTCGATTTCTTGAAAAACATGCATGGTTCCATCACCTCATCTGAGGATCTTTTTCAGTCGAATAATAATGCCATCAATGCACTGGATTACCGCTGCTACAGCCACTAACTTTAATCCGAAGTATGTTTACGACGAAGAGTGATAACGGCAGTGCAAGAACAAGCTGAGCATCCGCAGCCAGGTATTAAGCCGTTTTAAAGAACGTAATGATCCCAAGTGGTGAAAAACGATTGAATTCGGCTCTGGAAAACAGCATTGCGTACCGCAGTGAGAATTATTACAGTAAAACTTTGCATCCTCCTTATAAACGGTGAGGCTTGGTTAATAGCAGCCAGCCGTCCTTTGGTATTTTATTTTTATTTTATTTATTTATTTTTATTTAATCCTACTGCAGGCCAATATGTTAGCCCAAGCAGGAGGGGCAACACAACAAAAATATTTGAATATAGAGCAATACATAGCAAAAAGGAAAAAAAAACTGAGAACAAAAGTTCAACACTGGTCACTGTATTGAAATGGACAAAATTCAAGAACACAGTTCAACTTAAAGAGCTTTTGTTCCGAAAAGACATTCCAGTTCTTTTAGGAAGTCGTTTGATTCATAAATATCTAGTGGCAGTTCATTCCAATCGTTCACATTTTTAGAGAAAAAGCTGCTCTTATAAGAGTTTGTTTTTGCGAAAATTGGGGCTAGCGTTTGCGGTGTAGTATCTTGTTCTTCTAGTAGTAGCTTTCTTAACGCATTTCGGAAGGTTTAGGGGAATATTTTCTGACAAGCATTTATGAAGAATAAGAAGTCGACTTATTTTCCTGCGTATGTCTAACCTGGGAATCTGATGTTCTTGCATGAGGAAAGATGGAGAATTTTTCCTTATGCGAGCCATTAAAGAGTCTCTTTTTGCCGGGCTTGTCAGAAATCCGCCAAAAACCGTGGCGGAATTTGAAGCTGAAGCGTCGACCATCGAGAGAACGATGGACACCAGAATGCGCCACAAAGATCGACGGCTCCAATCAGTCTACGCAAGCCCCTACAGAAGCTAGTCTGCGAGAGGAGAGCCTTCGGGACCTCATCCGGGAGGTCGTGCGAGAGGAGCTCAGCCGATTGCTGCCATCATCCCAACAACCCCAGGTGGCGACGCTCGCTGACGTGGTTCGTCAAGATGTCCAGCAGGCAATAGGCGTTCCTCAGGAATTGTATATGACCTTCCGTAATGTAAACAAAGTGACTTATGGTAGGTAACTCACACATAAAATTAGAATTACGAAAGCCTAAAAACTCCCAAGCGTGACACAATTCGGTAATATTCTTCAGTTCAACATTTTCTACACTTATTTTCATATATGCGACAAGACTTGCTTTATCTGATGCTACGGATTTGTTACAAAAAGATTAAATTATAGAGAAAAACTTGGGGCCAATTTTGAAGGGTTTCCTTACGACAGTAAGGATGCCTTAAATGGTGCGCCCTCCTTCGACCTATTTTTAAATACGCCCTAACTACGAGCAATTAGTGAGGCATATTTAAAAATCGCTAAAGACGGACGCGCCGCTCTTAAGGCATCCCTACCGAGGTCATCGTCATTTTAAAATTTCGTCTTTAAGGTTCGCCGTTAAGAACATAACGCCAAGTGTAACTCTATAATGCAAATTGGCTCCCGTTTGACGGTTTCTTTGCGGATTCTCGTTTAAGGCCATGAATATTGCTACTCATCTAATTACTGATCTCATTTTGATGCTTAGTTCAAAAACGCAATTTTTAGCATACAGTGGCAATCATCTACATATGGTGAACGATTACTCCCCATAAAGCCAGACTTTAACCAAGCCGTACTTACATATATGCCAGCATGGCTGAATGGCTCCATGTCTAACCCGGGATCTAAGGATCCTGAGCCGCACGAATCTTATCTCACCTTCTTTTCGTAAAGATGCAACGGCAGTTGGGAGCGCCTGTTATCTCGGCCACATAAGCGGTTGTACGGCTTCACACTACCGAAAAAACAGTCAGTATGCGACCACGTAACATGCCAACTACCACCTGTAAGGGGCAGTCAGTATACATATCCGAATATATAGGAGATGCGCTCCTACATATGCGCAGAGGGAGCAGTTGTGCAGCGATGCATGATATCAGGGCAAAAAGCAGATAGGAATGTTTACCTGGAGATAGGAACTCTTTATTTGGAGATAGGAACAACCCAAGCAGTGCATCACTAAGAACTCTTTGGCTCCCTTAAAAACAGGCCCAAGGACGCCAGCCGCTGCTTATTCATCCTTCCTGAGGTAAAGGGGCTTTAAGAAAATGAAATATATTTATTGTACTCAATATTCAAGCCCAGTTTTATTTACCACTTCTTTGTGTACAGAAATAAATGCAAGAATAAAGAAAAAGCAGCTTCACGAGCAGCTTGATGGCGGTTTTTACGCTGTTTTTGGCAGCGGGTAACTGAAGCGCACAATAATTCATAGCTGAGATTAGGACTGTTGGAAACTAACAGCAATACAGTGGACACTGTTGGAATACCATACAAAAGCTAAACATTGAGGAGTAGTACTGATGTTTATGGAAGGGAAACTGAAAGGCACATATCCACTGATACAGGCATAGTAGTGTAAACAATAACAGGTTGTAACGAAGTTCGATTTCCGTTTTGTATTACAGTTGGTAGTGTGCGGCTTAGTTGTGTTTCTGCGTGTTTGCCTACGTTACGTCTCAATGCTGGGTGTAATAACATCATGCATATTTAAGAACATGAGATGATAAATGCACAACTGGGTATACAGGAATAAAATATTGGTTAGTACATACTAAACAGAGGGGCGGTAGCCGCATTATTAGGCAATTTTCATCTTTGTTTCAGATCCGTATAAGACAGTCCCAATGGACCATCGCATATTCAGAGGAAATGTTTCAGCACGGAAACAGAGGTTGAAAATATAGGAAACAACCTTTATAAGAAGGTCAACAACATTCTTGATAGGCCGATCTCTGTCCCGTCCATATGTCGTGCTCTTATATTTCGGAAGGCATAAAAGCTGAATCAGTTTCCTTTGGTGCAACTGGTTCAAGGAAACCAAAGTTTGTATTAGGCACGCTTAAAAAGCTTTTGTATTTCACTGGGACTACTGACATAATTCGTAAAATATTCGATAAGCTGACCTGCTATGTCCGCGTCCTTTATTTGAATATTATTAATGGTGATTTCTAAGCAGTTATTCTCCTTTGTGCCTGGTTTTATTAACTTGGGTATCTCACGCCATATGAAGTCACTGTGGACAGATGCTTCATTCAACAGATTTTCGAAATAGTCTCTGTTAGATTTTCCAAAGAGCTTTGTCACAATATTCCTGTACTTTTTAAACGCAGACAAATCTTCAGGATTATTGTTTTTGCAGAAGGGAAATACATTTCATCTTTTTTGCGAATTATTTCGAGGCACTCTACTGAGAGCCATGGCTTGCACCATTTTTTCGACCTTTTCCCTCCCTTAACCCGGAAACAGTGGCGTATGCTTTAATTGGGTCTGTACTATCATACACCGAGGTTCAGTTTCAGCATTCCACATAACTTCGAAAAAATCGACAGTTTGCAGGTTTTAATTGCTTCCAAAATATTGTGGAGAATAGACAATTTTGCGAAAGGGCATTTTTTTTAGACTATAATTGGAAAATTGTCGCGTAGCTGTGCGCAACGAAATCTATTTTGGCGCCATCGGGCGTTTTATTTCTGATAGCGAGTCAAGAAGACTTTCGGAAAACGAAGTGATGCGAGTAAGCTCTGTTATTCCATTGATGCTTTGATAGAAATCTGAAAGGGTTACAAACTTATGTGCGCTGGAAGTATTTTCATCCATATTGATATTACAGTAACCACTCAATAAGGATATTACAGTAACCACTCAATAGAGTAACCACTTAATTAATTCATTAGAGCCTACCAAAGGGTATGGTCTATCTAGAAAACAAAGTAATTATGCCAAGCATAGAGTCCGGTGGACGGTATGTGTTCGCAGAAACAGTGTTTCGGCTTTACACTGCGTAATAAACTGTCACGACGTAGAATTCAAAGAGCAAGTTGCAAGTAATCTGCTTTGACACGAGTTGTAATACAACGCCACGTCTGCGCCGGCATTTGAATACGTAGATATCATTGAACACGTCTAAGCTTGTGTTGTATACGTGGTTTCTCTTAGTCTGATAATACCAAATTTGAAACTGAAGTTGCTAAAAAAATTGTCAGTTCATCAATCTTAGCTTTTTGAAGATTCAGCCTTGCAGCGCGGAAAACTATGATAAACACATTTATTTGGTAATGCGACATCACATGATGCTGCCATCGGGAAAAAATATAATACAGACTAACACTTCGATGATGGAAGATGAAGATATTCTTCTAGGTAAACTTCGGGAGTGATTGAAATGAGAGAGGACGTTTCTGTTTTCCCCGCAACAATCTCTCCGGTTTGCAGCCGGACAAATTCCCAGCGCATTTCCTTTTTCTTTTATAGCTTCTCCAAGATATTTTTGTCAGTTGCGTGCAACGGCGTTCTTTCAGTAACATTGCTTGGCTGGGGAATGCTAGGGTGGGGGAAATTATTATGCATTCCGTCGTGAGCCTTGTGCTTCTTGACTTTTCGATAACCTCATCCCGTGTTGCTCTTCCGTTGAAAGCCGCAATAATATTCTGGCACTCTGATGAATTCAGTATACGCACGTGGTGACGCATCTCGACATCCTGCTGTATTATCGGCTCGACTAGCCTGTCGCTAAGTTTGCCAAGTATATCAAATAGGTTTTAATTTATATTCAGTGATATTCCCTTAATTTCTATATTTTTGTTTCTTGAAAGCTTTTTTTGGGGGCAGTGAACATCAGAGATTTGTTATGTGACGCTTATTTTCAGTTCTTCCATTTCCTCCATCAGTGATGCGTTCGAAACATTGAACTCAGATTTTATATCATCTCAGGTGCTCATAACTTGGTAATACATATGCAAATTAGATTTCTTCCAAAAAGAAGTCAGGCAAGATTTCAGAATGCTCCTTAGCTCTTCGGTTATTTCCCTACTCCCCACGACAAACCCTTTCTGCTTCTTGAACTCAAGGAATTATTAAAGAGAATATTCATATTCTCAAACCTTCATTATCGCTGCTTGGATGAAAAGGCGCTCAGATCGGCAAGGCGTTGGGTGCACGTGCGAGATGCCCAAATTTTGAAATAATATAAACACGTTACACCGAAGCAAATACACATTTACAGCTTTGGATTTTGCAAAGCGTACGTTTTTATATGCCCTGGATTTGCCTTTTATAGTAGGTTTCCAATGTTTTCCTTGGCAGGAAAACATTGTTCGTTTGATAACTTTCACTGTACCCACTGTACTACTGTCAACTTGGTGGCACCCTAGTGACTGGAGACATCTTTCTGTGCAAACACGAAAAGATTTGTTTGGCAGGGCAACATATGTTTCTGTCAAAAAAGAATTATGAAAGCACGATAACGATAATATCGTGCCCTAAACCAAGAAAAGGACGCACCAAGGGAATGCTCACCGAACACTCCTTATTAAGGCAGGTTTAAAAAATGACTAAACCGACAGCCAGCGGCTGCGTTTCGATGGAGGCGAAACGGAGTGACGTCCGTGTGCTGTGCGATGTCAGTGCGCGCTCACGTACCGCAGGGAGTCGAAATTTCCGGAGTCCTGCACTACGGCGTCTCTCATAGCCTGAGGTGTTTTTAAACGTTAAACCCTAAAACCAACCACAAATGACTAAAGGAAGACTGCCCGCCGTTAAACAAGCCTCACTTTTTACCTTCAATAGCTTTACTGCGGTTTAATGAGCACGCTAAACCCGCTCATCATCGCTACTTTGGGAAGCCTTGTTCAATCTATTTATTAAAGTAAAATAAAAAGCTTATTAGTTTGAACACATTTACACAATACATACAACTACAGACAAGGGTCGCATAGTCAGAAGACTGCTGGGACCCTTAATGGATAATTACAGCAAAACAAATAATAATAGCATAGCTAGCGAATGGTCAAACTGCAAACAATGCTAACAGTATATTTACACAAAAAAAAGGTAAGAACACTGCTATTAGACATGAAAGAAGTATAACAAACCAGCAATTCAATAAATATAACTTGAATTTATTCTTAAACGCAGGCAAGAACAAGGATGTCTTCAGTGTTAAAGGCAACTACTTCCATTTTTTAATACTTAGTACAAACTTTCAGGTGTAACAAATTGTTATTTGATGTAAATCTTGTGGAGTTTTAGTTCGAAAGTAGTATAGGTCCACATACTAAAAATGCGAGGTGTTTTGAATAGCTTAAAGAACATGATTATAGGGTGATACTAAAAGAGCTGGCAGACAGATGAGATACGATGCTCATATAATACGGAACCACTTTTAGTAGAAAAATTGCTGCAGACGATAATACGGGTGGCCTGATTTTGTATATGCTGTTCTGATGATAAATGTCAGTGGTAAGCAATTCCCCAAGCGACAATCGCTTAAATGAGGCGACTGTGAGCCAAGGCATAATACAAATATAAGGAAATGTAGCATGAAAATAATAGACGCGCTTTAATCAGAGCTCTGATACCAAATATAAATAGTCTTCGCAGATGCGCGATATGGGCTGATTATTTAAGTGTAAAATCAGGTATAGCGCCTAAAAAGCTAGCGTCATCCAAAGATGGAATAGCATAAGAACAGAAGGTCAACATGTGAGTGCATTAAAATGTTTTCTGACTACTCTTGAAGACTGAAACCTTTGTTCTATTTGGATTATTAACCAGACGGGTATTCGGGCGCCATTTTCATGTTTTATTCAAAACGAAAACGGCAATAAATTCTACAGTAAGATCATCAATGAAACTGCTAGATAATGGCACAGTAGTATTGTCAGCGTATAAAACACAGTGAGTTGGACTAATAAAATTGGGAAGGTGATTATTATATAATACGAAAAAGTGAATGTACTAAATTAGATCTCTGAGAAACACCTTGATTAATAGGTTAAGCTAGAGAGGAGGGTCCATCGATATTGCTTGTTTGTTTACGATCTTGCTGGTAGTTTTTCTAAAGGAGACGTACTAGATCTACAATGCCACAACAACATACAAGTTTCTTTAGCAAAACCAAGTGTTTAATCATATCAATAGCTTTTGTGCAATCTAAAAGTACAAAGCTAACAAATTCTCCCTTGTCAATGCCATGCTTAGAAAATTCAGCCAAAGAGATGTGAGCCAAGTTATTTGAGTGGCCGGACTTAAAACCGAACTGACTAGGGGTGATTATATTAAATTATTTTAGATAATTATCTAAGCAACTGACCATCAATTGATCTTAATTATATCTCTAAGAGATTATATTGATCTGGTATGATAATTAGATATTTTTTGTCTGTCACTTTCTTCAAGACAGGAGTGACTTTCGCTGTTTTAAGGCAAGCAGGAAAAACACTATACTTTAAGATGAGAATATCAATATAAAAATGTGGTTTGGAAACCAGATCAGCAACAAGTTTCAGGTGCCGTGAGGGTATGCGAGCTAGTCCAGGACTAATGTCCTTGAGTCTATAGGTGGTCAGCTCCATTTCACAAAACACAGGAAAACGAAAAGACGATTGATCTGTGCGTTTTTAAATCCCGCTCTGGGGGAAGTGGAAAGCTTTTATGTGGCTCGAAATGAAGTCACTTAGAGGATTCGCGATGTGAAATAGCTCAGTGTAGACAGTACCACTGACATTAATTTCAGTAGGGGCATTTCTCACACAGGGAACGTTAAGGAATTCAATCTGCAGTCTCATATGCCTTTACTGCTGCTAGCGTTCTTAAACAGCTCATGTTCATAGTAAGATCCTTTTGCGTGTTTCAGTCATTTGTTCACCACAGTTGAGTATTTGTTTTAGAGAGCAGTTTAAGAAGCGGTATAAGGCCGGTTCTTCGTTCTTCTGTAAAGGTTTCTTTTCGCTCATAGTGCTTAATAAACTATTTATCAGCCAATAATTATCAGGAAATTTCTAATGTTTTCTACATTTAAATAAGGTATACCCTCAGATATGCAACTGGAAAAATGGGGCAAAAATACTTCATTGTTCCGTGCAGATCGCTCGATAAGATACACGGAGACCAGTTTGTGTTACTCACAGCTTTAACAAAATGTTCACCTTTGAATCTGTACAGGTATGAATTCGACCTTGAAAGACGGGATGGTTAAATGTGCGTAATAAAAATAGGAAAATGATAGGTAATGTCAAGTACAATCATCCTTGAGGAGGTAAGGAAGATATATTGGTCAGGGCATGGTTAAGTTAAGGAGATGCACAGGAAGTACATATGATTGGAGCATTTATAATTGATTCGTAGCCGAACCCACTGAAACAATCTGTATAGGAAACAACATTAGGGTTATCTGTATCTAAAGGTTAATAATATTTCTTCAAGAATTAAAACATTCTTGTTTTCTTAAGATAGTTTATTTATTGTGGTGTCTAATGCTAACAGAAAGTCCGGGGTTGATGAAGACGATCAGTGGTAAATGCAGGCAAGTACCAACTTTCGAGATTAAATGGAATAGAGAATGGTAGGCTTCTATTCAAACAGATTAGCATTGCGGTACATTTCAGCCAGGTCACATCAACTCTTGTGAGAAACTTCAGGGGAAATAATAGTTGCAGCGCCTCCGTCACTACTTCAAGAGCGATGAAAGTATTCTCATAGATGAGATCTAAATCAAAATCGTTTCCCATCACAACTGGAAAACCAGGTCTTTCAGTTACAGATGAAAGAGAACGAGGGCTGAAGTGAGATGAAAAAAATTCTGAATATATTCCTAGTTCTCCTGAAGCAACGTGCACTGAAATGGATACGTGAATGGCTACTGTTTGAGAACATATGATGAATCTTATCAGGAGATAGCGGGTTGCAAAGGTTTCAACACCATCAGAAGACATTAATGTGTCCAAACTAGTGGAAGATCTGGAGAGGAGTTTCTCTGTTTATGCGGAAGAGTGCTTACGTCAGTCTCACGAACAAGTATGCGACAACTGTCACTTTTAAGATACTGCTATTTCTTTTCCTTCTTCAGTAACCTAGCTCTAGGAAACAGCTTCTTGTTCTCAAAAGTCAGGTGATATTTCACAAACATCGGATCAGTTGAATCTGCAAAGAAGCGTTTTCGGTCTGGTAGGCGAGCTTTCCGTGCCTTGAGCACAAATTCATATTTCTTCTCTGACACACAGAGCAAGTACTGATGAATTTTTATTTTTTCTTTCGGTGGCAATGCGATGAACGATATCAAAGTAAGCTGTGTTGATAGCAGACAAAATCAAATCCCCCGGTTCTCTCAAGCACGTTTTTCACATCCTTGCATTAAGTTACTCGAAAAACGTTTATTTCCACATTGCACTTGCGAGAATTAGGTAATTTAGCAACTGCATAATAACTGGCGGCACACGGTTGGCTTATTCTTCCACTGATCGTTATGACTGCTGGTTGTGGGCGACCTGTTTATGTTGTGCAGGAAAGGCTACAGCAAGTAGAGAGACGGGAAGTGTGTGACAACAAGCACGATGCACAATTGTTTGAACGAAAGAAGAAGGTTCCCTAAAAAAATTTCATATACTGTACAGTCTGTGTCGTCAGACCAGTTACTGCTGCTCAAACGACAGGTTAAGGAGGCATGCAAATGACTTCAAAGAAAGCAAAATCATCATACTTGTTAAGCATGCGACAACAAGGGAATACATTTCTCACATTGAAAGATGGCAACGAGGAATATGCGAATCCTTTGTAATGAACGATATGGTGAAAACTGCTTAAGCGCATATCTTCGCATCCTTTTGTAAAGGAGGCAGGCTGGCTACTTAAATATGGAGAACTATAGAGTGTGCTGAATAGAATATAGTTTTGCTTGGTTGATTTCTTGCTACTGTATTTTACTGTATTTAATGTGTTGCCGCTGGAAATGGTGTTACATCAGTTCAGTGATTTGCTTTTTCACTTCTGTCTTTCTTTTCGGGTTTTCGCACAGTTTCCTCGCTTAATAAAAATGTTTGCGGTTTAATCCCCTCAATAAGCTCTACAAAACTGCTCGCGGCAATGGCGCTGATCTGATTTTATTTTTTTTTTGTAATTTAATAACAAGGAACAGGACGCCGTGGTTAGGTTCATAAATGACAAAATGTTTGCGGTATAATCCCCTCAATAAGCTCTACAAACCTGCTCGCGGCAATGGCGCTGATCTGATTTTAATTTTTTTGTAATCTAATAACAAGGAACAGAATGTCAGGTTCATAAATGACAAAATGTGGTTTAATCCCCTCAATAAGCTCTACAAACCTGCTCGCGGCAATGGCACTGATCTGATTTTAATTTTTTTTTTGTAATCTAATAACAAGGAACTGGATGCAGTGGTCAGGTTCATAAATGACATGAACAAAAAAAAATCAAACACATGCATAAAAAATTAGAGGGGTTCAGCACCGCTGATCAGAATATAAAACGAAAGGCTTGGCTGCAGGTGACCGAGTGTTGATTCAACACAACCAGCGTGCGTTGAACGCATCAAAGTTCACCGGCGTTTCAGGCAGAATCCAAATTTAAACCATGAGCATGCGATGCACGTAGACGCTTTCCTGCTCCATTCGGTCAGCTCTTCATGGGGGCGTGCGCATTAGCTGTTCGGAAACTACCCTTCTCCTCCTCACCCCGCCGGCGCGCTCATCTGCTTGATTGCCGATACCCTTCTACTCCTCTGTTGCAAGCTTAGCCAGCGGCGGAACACGCGGTATACCTATGGTAAAAACCGGTCTTGGTGCATGCTCCCTGCCAATCTTTCTCAGGACCGCGAGATTTGAAACGGCTTTGCTTCTCGAGCCTGCGAACGGTGAATTCCTTCCCGTATATCTTATACTCCCTTGGAATCAGGATACCGGCTAACAACCCACCCCTTCTTTCCATCCCTCGGCACAATGACCAAAAACTACTCATCAAGTCACTCCCAAAAAATATATATCCATCCTCCCATGATCAGAGCCGCAGAGCCCATGCAGAGGCCCTCAAGAGATATTATGACGGTGAGTTGGAGGCCACATGGATGGACGCTGTATGCACGGACAATAAAGCGACCGCCGCCGTGGTGAATTCCTCCTCCTCCCCTGTCATCACTTCACCTGTCCGTCCAAACACCTTCCCAGTTGGTGCAGAGGAAGTTGTCACTACAATAGTCATAACCCACTTGGAAGAGCAGTACATTTTAATAGATTCAAATACAGCGAATAAACATTTTTCACAAGGCGAGTTTACGACTCTGGTTTTAGCATACTGGGCTCGGCGGATGCTTCGCCGCCCCGCCATGTGTAGCAGATATGGGTGCCTGCGCACTCCAGGAATCTCAGAAACGAGGCTGCCAACCTTTTAGCTCGAGGTTCTTTAACCCAAGATTAGGTGGCCTCTAATCCGGAATTTACGAAGGAGTGCACGCACGCGTTCAGCGAGTTGGCGCAGGCCTGCAAAGCCTCGCGCCAGCTCTAACCCCTCCCCTTCTCTAACTATAAACAAGAAACACTAAGCGCAGACTGCAAACACGCACTGTTCCTTCGCCACTTACCCTTTCCCACTACTATCCTTTCTTCCCTACGCCTGCCTGTACCCTTTACCCAGAACCCTTTGCCTCTTCCATCAGCATCCTCTCCATCTGCCCGAAAGGCCCTCCCCCGCGGGGCCAAGAGCATTTGAAGACCTGGGAGGACTGGGAGACCCTGCTGCGTTCGAACGATCCGGCCGCGCAGACCACCGCCACCGGCCGGGCTGCCAGTGTTATGCTCCTGAGGTACATAAACACTATAATTTCAGTGGGGCCCAGTCTTGGGAATTACAATGTCAGTGGGACCCAGGGGCCTGCGCGCCCTAAATTTCTACGTATATTAAATTCTTTGTTCTCTCTCTCCCTTATGCGTACCCCTAGCCTCTTGTTGACCATTCGTAAGAATTCACGTGTAGAAGTCTTCCAAGAGATATGACATCGTCTGTACGTCGAACTCCAGTGCACACCGCCGTCACAATGTTCTAACGAACCTTATGTCCTAGCAACTCGCTGTTGTGGTCCGTCTCTAACAAAGTGGCAACTACCGAGTTATTATCACGCATGTTCTCTGTCTACTTCATTATGTCTTTGTTTCTGTGTAACCTCGGCAGGCGCGGTTGATAGGCAACGGAACGCTCTTTCAATGATTGGAGAGATGCTCAAGAGCAGCGTAGTGTACTTTTCGCTGCATGATTATGGTTCACATGCTGCATGATTATGGTTCGCCTTTAAGGCTATAACGGGATGGCGTAGGCTATTATATAACCCACATATAAAGTCTCCCTTTAACTAAGCCATATTAATGTTCCTGCGTTGAATAGGGGTAACGGGAATACAAATGCCAGTGCAGGCTGAGCCTAATGTAACCTTCCCACTGAAAAAAGAGGCACGAGTTAGCGCTCTTTGAAGCGCCGGTGAAATGCTCAAGGGTAACGTATATGTCGCTGCAAAAATGCGCAGGTTAAGGCTAGATATGCACCAAAAGGCTGTGCTGATTTAAATCTCGCGAAACTGATGCCACTCGCGAGGAGGGAGGTTTGATTTTGTAATAGAATAAAATTTTGGATTGATTCCCCCTCTGCGGCTATTCTTTCGAATGATGCTCGGCGAGCGGAAAGTTGGGGCGTGGATGCTGTGGTCGAAGTTGAGTGGAAAGAACGCCTCCAGGCACGGTTAGCAGGTCGTGCAACTCGAAGAAACATGCCTGATTGGGAGAATTATTATTTGATTTGAATGTCGAACGATTAGCTTATGCACGTGTTTAGTATTGTAAAAAGTAACACCTGAGCGCCGTTATTATTGTTATGCACCGGGCTGTCGCAACAGTTGTTATCATCAGAAGCCGATCGGAGGTTTTCTTTGTTAAGCGTGCAAGGATAAAGTCTCCACGAATATGCAGGAGAAAAATTTTCTCACCGGTAAGGAACCACTGGAAGACAAATGCGCCATCTGGGAACTTCATTCCTTGAACCGGTAAATCCTACGGTAGTGCGTGCATGTCGTACATGAAAAAGAAGTGCGGGTTTCAACTCGCACTGTCGGTGCACACGCAGCGCCTTCTATCTTACTGAATGAACAAACCTCCCCCTCCCCCCCCCCCCCCCCCCGCCTGTGGAACACCAGCAAATAAATGCGAAGCGTCTGTACAGCTTCGCAAAGCAAGGTGAAAACAGAAAAAGATGATAGCCATTGTAAATAAAACGCTTTACAACATGGACTAAACATCAACGATTGAGACTGACAAAACAGTGACGTAGACGGTTTGCAAAGCCTGAGGTCTCTGTCATTACTTCTATTCGTCCATCGATTTCAATATTTTCAACTAATTGCGTAGGCTATTGAAAATCTCCAAACCTGCTCAGGGATACTATACTGGGACAGAGAGGTCTTTTAAAGCGAAGCTCTTTGGCGTCCGTTCCTTCGTTTCGCGGCGCGCCATTGTCCCCTCAAAAACCAGCTTCGAAAATAAATAGAATCAATAAATAAATCCTGTCTCCACGGCAAATTTTACCTCCATACCTTGAATCCTAAGCCGAGCGCATTAACCAAACCGGTCGCGCCGGAATTGTGACAAGCACATCATAATTATTCTTCTCTACCGGGAGGATGATAGTAGCGATGACAATGACGCTGCAATTAGTAATAATGACCATGATCACATCAGCAATAACAATGACGGTGCGTTTAGTAGATGGTGATAATGACAGCAAACGTGATGCAGCGTGTGCACTAGGAACACTTAGGCTTTCGTATTTCTGCAGTGTAGGTTTCACAGTGCTCTCGGAATGTTTGAGCGCAGCTCTTTGGTGCCGGCGCGTTCCCGCGTCTCGCGTTGTTGCCGTCGGTGTTGCCCCTTGTAACCAGCGCCTGCCGGTTGAAGTGTCCCATAACAAGTGTGACAGATTCTACCTCTTTTTTCTCCTGTGAACCAATTATTAGAAAGACTAGGAAAAGACTGAGAATTGTAAAATTGGTCTTACTGAGACTATTGGTGCAACACTCAAAGCTTTAGCTCGATCACTAGGTTCAAATCATGTTAAAACCGCAAAACTTTTGAAGCGATAGCTTCACTAAGCGAAATGAATCCAAGGTCACCGTCTGCTTCCAATTACCTTCAAACATCTTTAGCGTGCAGTGTTCTCCAGTTGCCGAAGCACCGGCTCGACATCAGCGGTTCACGGTGCGTGTATCCCAAGCCAAAACGCAGAGCCACGTTCACAGAACTCGCTAGTGGCGTCAGCGGCATAAGTCAGCTGCTGCTGTATCTATGCTGCAGCAATCCGAGCACCGGGTCGGCCGCGGTGGATCTCGATATGCACCGCCCGAGTCGAAATACATAGCAGCCGCCATTCGCAACTGAGAACCGCCTGTCTGTATAAATAATTTATTCTCTACTTGCATAGAAATCGTCTTTGAGAACCAGACATTAGTGAGCCATTCGAGCATATATCCAACTATTTGTGCAACCACAAAATCTCCTTCATGACGATCATGCAACAACTGTTAGTGGAGTATTTCTTGAAAAAGGAATATGTGTGAAAAACAAAGAAAAACTATCTGTAATTGTGCATACATGCCTTGTTCGAATTATTTGCTGGAATCCATTGAAAATTTGAATCAGCTGATGAGCTGCACTTAGAATTCGCATTAGAAAGTAGCGTAATTGTACGAAAAGTTTTTGCATTCAATGAACCTCTATCGGAGAAGAAAAGCTCCTTTCGGATATTTATTTCAGATATAAATACATTTTGCTAGCGATCATTGGTCCTCTTTTTTGGGTTGTTTGGACTAAATAGATGACATTTGGCGACATTTGCACAAAATAAAAACGACGATGGACGTGAATTTCACCTGATGCTTTTAAAACGAACATGAATGGTTTAAAAATAAGATTGGTAAGAACTATGGCATATCTATGTGTACATATATTTCACGCGATTCCGTGCGGCCGTAGTAAGGTAGTGAAATATTGCACATGTACACTATGTCCGACAGACTTTCAGTTGAATTAGATTGAATGTGTAGCGACAATTCATTCATTTCATTATGAAATCGGAAAAGCGACTTCTGTTTAAGCTCGACATCTTTCCTTTTGCCAGGTAGCAGTGGAACGCATGACTCTACAATGGCTCAGAAAAAGGTGAAAACGCCGGTCCTCGTTTCAGTTTTTGAAGCCCACAATTTGTTAGCACTAATTGCATTACCAACTACACGCCGAGTTAGAGGTATACTCGTCTAAGTGTCCAGCTTGGCTTAACCAACATAGTAATAATAACTCCGTAGATTTGTACATAACCCTTCGTGTGTTCGTCAGCAGTACCTTCAGACAAGCAGCTGCCAGGACAACGAGCATTCTCCCTCACACTAGGTGACACCCGGAGGTGCTTAGAACATCCTAGCTCTTTTTTGTCTTTCTATTTGTCTATTTAAAAGATCCAGGTGTAAACTGACTGCCAGAGCTCTACGAGTAAAGGAACAGGAGTAAAAAAGAATCGAAACGCAGGCGATGTGACCAAAAATATATGTCGTCGAAGCCGGCCGTCACCAGCTTCATCAAGCCACGCCGCTCGTAGCGTCCTCTATTCATCCGTATGCAGCGCTTCGGAAATGATGCTGTGGTCCGACCATTCAGCCTGTTCTAGTCACTGTAGTCCAGTTCCATTGAGGAGTATCTTGCAAGGCAGCAAGCGAAATTACGTTCATCAGCGAAGTCCGCCTATATACAAACGGTTTGAAATAGTAGCCGGTGGCGGCACCGTCGGTAGCCGCTGCTCAAGTCACTCAAAGTGACATTTATGCCAGGAGGTAAGAAGGACAGTCGAACGTACTGTTCCTGTCACTATAATAATTATGCCCTATGCTAAAGTGCGTGTCACACAAAAGAAACAGAACGCGCCTCTAAATAATTTAAACACACGCTATAAATCGTTGTCTTTAAATATGCTGCTTCGCTAATCGCTCCACCGAAGAGCATTCGATCGCGCAGAGCGTAGAGAACAAACACTCGTACGGTGAATGTTCGCACGAACCTTTCAAACCATCAATGTAGCAGAGAATTGCCGGTGAGCGAAAAACATGACCTAGAATTACCATGACTGTACTATATCTTACAATTTGGTTGCAAAACCAGCGACAAATACTCAGCTCGTTCCGCTGCTTAACTTAGCGGAGCCATAAATTTATTTAGATATTTACAGCCGATATAGTCACATCATAGTTTAATGCGTATTCAAATACAACTTCAATTACATGCGGTGCAAGGTGGAGACGCTAAGGTTCGAAAAATATAGACGAAAATGAATGACACCAGCTGTTTAGTAACATGCATTAGCAAAGGCGTTCGCCAGGTCAGACAGCACGCGAACGTATGAGGAAGAGCCACGCACCGCACTCAGAAGAGATCGCAGATTGCGTCCGACAAAGCGACAACATGGAAACTAGAACAAACACAAAAAGGGCGAGGACCCGCGCCACTGCTGCGATCGGCGATCCAAAGCCCATTTAGTTTATAAGGAGTATCTGGCGGCGGAGCAACAGCCCAGTTCCGCGCCATTTTACTGACGCAAATACTAATATATCTTACTGATCGACAAGAACTGAATGAAAGCGGTTAAAGCGCATGGAAATAAGTTATTTGGATACGACCATTATATTAGCTATGATCATTATTGCTAAAGTAGGAACACTGCTTAGTTATCGAGTGCATATAGTATGGGTTGTCAGGGCGGTTGAAAGTGCTCGGACTCGATATTTCAGCGCGAGAAACCGCTTAAAATTAACAGTTCTTCGTGGCCACATGGCACCTTGTGATCTAACGAAAGCCAGAGTCCTTCAACGCGCATTGGTCACGAAACATGCCCGCAACGTCGTGGATGAGCCTCATGCACTGCTTGCGGCAACCGCGCGTGGCGCCATTTGCAGAAAAGGGCATAGTACTAGGAGCTGGCCGCTGCAGAGAACAAGAAGGGAGCCATTTAGCCGTTTATTTGAAGGCTGATTCGACATCTACCTCATTTTTGTGCGTTGTGGCATAGTAAATTGAATGTTTGGGACTTTGTCGAGCAGTTGTTACGTGCCGGCCCGCCGTTACAGCTACAGAAGCGTGAATAAGAAAAGTAAAGCTTATTCTTTTGTCCTAGAGGAAAACAAAGCGATTGTTACTGAAGTATGTGTGCTTTTGCGACAAACTATTACTTTTGCAGAGCGAAATAGCCAACACCGGACCAATTACAATATGAGTAGACAAAGTTAATGCATATATAGGATGCGGTAGTGTGATTTGTACAATTTTGAGCAGCGAATTGAGAAGCTTTAAACGTTGATATATCGACACAGATTTGTTTCCTATGCAGTGTAACGAAGGCGGTTATTGCGAATGTGAAAGTACGAGCGAACAACTGGCGAAAGCGGCGGTGGGACTACATCAGCCGAGGGATGCTAAAAACGGCTGACCTCTACACTTCGAGTATCTTGGGGGAAAACTGTTGAAAAAGTTTGGATAATTGAAAATGCTTGATAAATCAATAGAGCTACAAGAAGCCGCAACGTCGGAACATTTCCCCCTTTTTCGCTCGCACTAATGTTGCTAAGTATAGTTTTTTTTTCTGGTACCATTGAAGTTTTGAATTCTTTACCACATTCGCACATTATCATTAGAGAAGTTTTTGAAGTCTGTCCATAATGTTGTATATTTACTTTCTGCGTTCCTCTATTTTGTACTGTACCCAACTCCTGCAATAGCCTCGCCGAGGCTGCTGTATGTGAAAATAAAAAATTAATAAAATCAAGCCCAGGTCATGTTTGTTAGATTAGATATGGCCAGCGAGAAGTTCTTGTTGCGCATGGCGTGAATGTGTCTTACGATTGTATGTTCACCTACAGTAGCGCTGCTGGCAGATTTATCGCGTTGTGAAAAGCACATGAAGCTGCAATAGGAGCAGCGGAAGAAGAATGTATAGTACTAGAGCTCAGCTCGCGTTTTACGCCATATAAAGAGCAATTTGTGCTTGTATTGTACACATCTAGTAAACAACTGAAATGCCAAGTTCCAGTCATTGGCGTGGTTCTGTACAGATAATAATCATTTCGCGAATGCGCAAGGCGAATGCAAAGCAAGCTCGAGGGAACAATTGAAGAAGAGATAAAATTAACGCGGTGGGTCCCTTAGCCCTCCCCGCGCTGCGGCTGTGGGTGGGCGCAAGGGAAACCGGCGGCTGATATTAGTTGTCCGGGACAGCAGAGTGTTGTGCATGGGGGTAAGTCGACTACCGCCGACTTCTCTCATACCGACGTGATGGCTCCGATGATGCAGTGCGCTAACAACTTCACGCCGCTGACAATCATCATTGTGCAACAAGGGCAAAGCCAGCGCAGCAAAGGCGTTCGCTTACGATCTATCGACCGATATCGGCCCACGACAACCGAAGATCGTGCTTTAACATGGCTATCAGTGGTCAGGTGGTGAATACGGACTACGGTGTTTACCACTACCCGGTTTAGATAAGAGGCCACAGAGAAATAATTTTAGGAGTAAAAATGTGAATGATATTGCATCTTGCCTAATAGTTGCGAGGTTTGCCCTAAAACGCTATCAATTTCAGTCCCTTCATGTTCATTCAGCGCAGTTATTTTCAAGCATGACGTCGGCTGGGTGACGTATGTCATTACCATAACCATAGTCTGTACTGCCATTGGATAATATAGAGCGCGTCTTAATGTCACAATACAAAAATCTCGAGGCATTTCGAACGTTTAGAGATATGCAGCTCGAAATATGACAGCGGCCTGCAGCTCCTGCAACGCTGTTCCTTCACTTGACGGCTGCTCCTCCAGCGGCCATTTCTGACCCTATATGAAACTCTTTTGTGGCCAGAAACAAGATAGAAAGACCCTACGGAAGCGCATGCCAGAAGACACTGAGAAAGAGCGAACTAGTGTTTATTCTTTCTTGTCCTCCAGACGCTGTAATATTTCATTTAGCAATTTAGTGATACTACCTTTCTTTTCTGTCAAGCAGCACAAAAAGGAGCAGGTTTCGTTACGGCCGGTGATTTGCCGTAGGTCCAGAAATTTACATGAACTAGATGACGTCTGGCTCATGGAGTAAAATTGTGATCGGCGGCATTGCGCAAATTTCATCAAGTTGAGATGAGTTAGCTTAAAAGCAAGGGATAGTTTCCCTTACCAGAGTAAGTTGGACCCGCTCATACTTCGGGAGTATAGTTGAGTGCGCTATAGAGACGGAAATGGTTTACATTTTTCACAGATGTTGGCAGAAATGTGTGTACTATTTATTGTATTACTAGTAATTCGATTCTCATTATATTCCTTGAGCATATAAAAGACACTATGAATATTCGTCCCTTGTCCTAAACAGTATTCATTATAAATAAATATAATATATTTAATAGAATTAGAAATATAAACAGTACCGCAAATAAAAGATTCATGGCGCCTGTCCTGTGTTTTCTTCTCTTGTGTGTCTTCCCGTGCGCTTTATCTTCGGTCAAGTTAAATAAAAGATGACACAAATATTCAGGAATCCTCTTTTTACAAGTTTCAAGTGGCAAGACGTATTGTTTAACAAGGGCATCTCGCTCCAAGAGAAATATTGACTGTACATGTTGTTTGTTTCGAAGGCCAGCAGTAAGTCCACATATTGCAGTTGGCTATTCTGAGGACTTTCGTGCGTAAATTTAACTCCGGACCTGGCTTTTACAAAGGCTCTCAACCATATGTTGCAGTTTCCGGCTGAAGGGATTTTGCAACCTTAAGATAATCATGCACTACCCAAAAATGCGTACAGAACCACCAGCCAATCCATTATCCACTTATTTATCGACCCAACTGACAAAAATGCTGCTGATAACAGATGCTACCTTTGACCCTATGGAAACACGTCAGTGGATCTGTAAAGGCCCACCAAATGTTCCCTAAATTTCATTTCTAAGTGTAACTTTACGAAATTTCGGAGAAGGACCATTAAATGCGTTTAAATTGCAATGAGGGCTAATTTAGAGTACAGGTCTGAATTCACGAAAGCTGCGTGCTTCCTTGTTATGGGAGGGTTACAGGTAAAACAAAATGTGTGCTTCTCTCTTATTTTGTTTTATTATTCCATTTTATGATAAGCGTGACCATGCTATTAAAAGAGAGCATGTATTAGTTCCGCGGCGTTGTCAATAAACGCTAATATTTGCATAAATATTAAAGAGAACAGATTAAGGGTTGCGAGTGAGTCTCAGTTTGCAAGCCAACGCTTTGACAAGGGGACTTGTCTTAGCCTTGGGAGAGCGATTATTTTTCATTTTTTGCAAGATCTATATATTTGCTTTTGATGCCCAAAAAGAAAGGCTGCGGAGAGGAGGAGAAAGAAAAAAAGCCTTATTAAATTCCTTGATTTGCTCCTCTCCCCCTCTCTCTTACTCCAGTTGACTTCTTCTGAAGAAAATACGTTATATAAAAACCCTCTCAAGAGATATCATATCACATTGCCCAGAAGAAGAAAGGTCCCTTTTTCGAAACGTCGGCTTGCGAGCTAAAGTCCGCATTAATCCTTGTTCGCATCTCTTTATACTGCGTAGCCATCTCTTTCCCCTCGTTCTCATTAATATTAGCTTAGAAAATACTAGATGTTTACCTTAGCATCTGTTTTTCACCTGCCTCTACTTGTGGTCAAATAAAAAGAGCAGAAATATTGAAAGATACTCAGATTTTCCACTTATGAGATACTTAATGCTTCAACAGTCAGGGTGTATTGAAAGATACTTGCGTTGTAAACAGTTTAGCGGTTCTTCGTTTACATCAACGAACAGTTTTCGAATAAACATATAACTAAAGGAGTGAAACCTCCCAATTTATTCAACATATATTGAGATTTCTTAACTAGTACTAATGTAACCACATATATTGTTGCATTATAATCAAGTTCCAGATGCTGAAGAGTATTTAGTAGTTTAATGGACACGCATTGTCAAGTTAATGAACTAAACTTTTCAGCCAAATGTAATTGTTCTTCCTGTGCATACAATAAACGAAAAAACTAAACGAGTACTCTACAAGATAAGCCACCGATTCCAACCATTCTGCCAGGGTAGATGTAAATATTATTGCCTTTACGGGGAGAAATATCTGCATTAGCTGTACCTGCTAACAGGGTGAACGAAGACATCAGCAAACATCCCTTGTCTAAATGAAAGAGAATTCTTAGACTGGTGTACGAAGATCTTACATCTAGAACTACTATTGAATTTCAAGATTCTCTGACATAAAGACTCCCGCGAAGAAATTAGCTGCACAGATGTTCGCCTAAATCTTGCGAAAGTAGACAAAAAGTGACATTCATTGTTCGGGGAGACAACTCATGTTATAGTGTATTACGATCTCCCAGTGCAGTGTCTCGTGACGGGCATATTGCGGATGTTTCTGAGGCCGTCGCGTTCGCGCGCCTCTCCACGGCAAGCATTGCTCACAGAAAAAAAAAGTTGGATTAAACCATGTTCTGCCTAAGCGATTTGTACTTCAGGATTAAAAATAAAAATAAAAGTACGGTGACACTTAGGCACTGTCCTTATTGTATGACGCGGTATAAATCTCTGCTTTAACCAAGCCGTATAAACGTGACTGCGTGGCCGATGAGCAAACTGAATGCAGATCTCCTGGCAGGCTGATTGTGATGTCACCCTCTCATATGAGGGGAGAAGCCCGATGTGGCAGTTCCTACCAAACAGGAATTCACCCAACCCTATCTTTAGTCAGTGCGCGGCCATGACAGCTGCCAGCTACCGCCTGGCAGCGCCATACTCTTGATTTTCGCTCGCAACGTCAACGCTGGCGCCTACGCCATAGTTTCGGTGAATGGGGCCTTTAACACTATTGCGTTAAAATTACACACTTCGGCTAACCAAGGCAGCTTCCACTGTTTTCGATTGTAGTTTGCCAACTTTGCGACCATATGCTTCAAAAACGCGGTACAAAGAAGGTATTCTCAGAGCTACGCCTTTAGAGATGGATAACAATATTTCTATTGAAGAAATGAAATGCAAGGTCGAAAGACCTAAAAAAGAACAGTTCGCATAAGCTCTACATTGTCTGAATAAATGCGAAGCCTTTGTGACCTGGTCCGAAATACGTTTTTGCTTAGTTCGATTTTATTACTTCTTCAGAAGCTATGGAGGAACAATGACAGGATGCGATTGTTTCAGCGGTTACGTAGATAGCAGAAACATATTCGCATTTGGAGGCATCTGGCTGTCCTCTATAAAAGGCATGTGCATGTGAATAGCCAACAGACCGATTTGTGCGCCTCCCCAGCGACACCATGAAGTCTCTCAGTGCCACCGCGCTGATCGTCACTCTTCTTGGTAAGCGGCGGGCGCTGCGGGAAATATCTTAAATTCAAAAGGTCACCTGAAGAAGTAGTCTAAACAGATCTTCAAGATCATTCCTTTCGAGGGCGCAAATATTTGATTTTTAATGAAACAATGTCTATAGAATGATTTATTCAGTAAATGTGCTGGCTGCTGAGCCATGCAATACGTATTTAAACTTCATGCAAACATTCCGAACTGAATTAATGTTTGTTACTTCAAAACCTAACAACCGGCATTAGAATCTTAGGATACCCATTGATATCAAATGATTTGTAATTCATTGAAAAATACCTGAATTATCATATTTCCTCTGTATAGGTGTTTTAAATAGAAAAGAGATACATTGCATGAAGAGTACTCTTTGATCATGTTAGCGGAACGCGAGAACGCGGTTTCTTTTTCTCTGCTTCAGTGTCCCAGGGATTTGAAGGTTCCCAAGCTAACAGCAACCGTAAGTAACCAATCATTTACGTATGTTCCTTCCCTCACGTAAATGGTTTCACGTAGCATAAAAATGTCAGACACACTCGGTGGTTCTTAGTAATTTTTAGCGCACGCTTAGTGATAACGCACTCGTTGGAGTAGCACGCTCATGCAAAGTACTTCCCGGATCTTTTCAAGAAGGCTATGGATATATACATTTTTATATATTCGCATCTTCACAGAAAACAATCTTCAGTATTGATGCTAAGCTTGCAGTACCACTTGGTTTCTTTTTTTCTGGCACTGCTTTATTTCATTTTATTACATTTTACGCAGCCCAAAATATGACATTACCTCAGAATACTTACTAGGCTTACTGACACTTAGAATTGAGTTGACGCTCTTAACTAGGATTCATGTCTGGCTCGATAGAAAAGAGGCAAGCTAGCCACGCGAACAAACGTTTGTCTGAACCTTTGCATACTTGTAATACGATATTATAGCGAATAGTTGGAGTTTATTAGGTGCACGTATTTCACTCACGAGCAGGGTTAATATTGTCACTACCCAAGTCACAGGGAGCCGTGAAGGTACTCGTAGCCTAGGACCCGAGGATAAGGTCGGCTTGTAGTTCCGATCACAGAGTCCAGCACCAGCGCACCACTCGTGCCAACAACCGCTTCGTCGTCGTCGGCACCAAGCATGGCTGTCGCGCGGCGCTAGGCACGTGGCATTATTCCCCCCCGTGAAAGAAAACATTGTCCCGATGACAAGGTGAGAGGAGAAAAAAAATTAGGCGTGAGGTGAACTGTACAATAACGCAAGGTTTCACTTGCAGGAAGCGCTCAGTCACGCGAAAAGTATGGCTTTAAGCGCACCACATGCACAATTTCAGGCCGCTGGCGTCGAACACTGACGGTCACAGTTCCATCTGGAATGACTTCGTAATTAACGCTGTTTAAGCGGCGCAGGACTTTATAGGGTCCGAAATAGCGGTGGAGTAGTTTCTCGATCAAGCCTTTGTGGCGCACGGAGGTCCACACCCACACTTGGTCCCCTGGTTCGTAGTGGACTTCCCTGTGCCGAAGGTTATAGTGTCGAAACCCGGGTGTAGAGAATATGTAGTGAATATCGTGGATCGCAGCGAGATCAACAGCTTCATGTATTAAGTGCACTAATAACCGTTTTGTAATTATAAGTCCATGCAATATGGCCTGGACCGAACAATGGTTGGTCATCTGCTAAATAAACTTTGTTAGCTACGTTTTCAGAGAACAGGCTGTGGACATCATATGGTGTACTACATTGATAATGTTAATCGAAGCTACCATGTCCTAGGAATATATCAAATAAAATATTTCAAAGCTGTTCTAAACTCAGAACTATTCTAAATGAAAACGAAGTAGCTATTAACAGTGCGAAGAAGAACAAAATATTTACAAGTGCTCCAGATCCAACACAGCGAAAATGCTTATGGAAATTTAACATATTATAAGGACTGAGTTAGAACTAAAAACAAAATTAGAAATCAACAATTAAATTTATTATCAGTGGCTATTGAGCTTGACAGAAACGTAGCGAATAGACGGGGTAATGAAAGACTAGTACAGGAGGCTCCTATCGAGCTCAACATAAGCTCTAAGAAGCAGTGTTATCGAACATTTGGACAGAGGATTGACCACACCTTGCTTAGGTGTTGGGAGTCGAATACATGAATCTCTGTTCTTTACATCTAGCAGTAACATTGTATCTGTAGCTACATCAGTGAGAATTGTAGTGGGGCCTTCTAACTTGCGACAATTCGGAATCGCATGAACATACCTAAATGAAACAATAAATAGCGACTGATGGATTCGTAGAGCCAAGGGCGGGATTATACATGCTACTTATTTCTAGTACCATTTTAAATGTTGTCGTGTAATACGATGACAAAAATCCGTATTGACAGCTAAAGAGGTTACGAAGACTCGAAAAACTCATTAGGAAGATAACTTCGCTTCGTTGTCCACACCCAGCTTGATCACACATTTTTCTTGCCATTCATCCCCTGCAACGCTTAAGGCTCCTTGTTATCTTGAATGAAGAAATACTTCAGAATGCAATCAATAAAATGGCCGACGCAATGTAAATTTTCCTTTTAGTGAAGTAAAAACGTGGACTAAATAAAATGCGGCTTCCCGCCCTTAATTAGAATAGTTCCCACATTGGCACTGGCGGTGTGAAAAGGGGGAATGCCTATATGCTGCCAGTTGAGTGAGCTGTGGGGCATCCGAGGAAAAGCAATCCGAAATGGGCTTAAATAAGAAAAAACGTGAGCTTGCCCAGATTAGGTTGTCCGTCAAAATCGGTTTATGTTCCGCTTAGGTATAGTGGGGCTTGAAAGCGAAACCACCTGTCTGCTGCCACCATGAGCCCTGTGAGAGGGTTCGGAGGACAAATGCGACAGATATTTCTTTTCTGTGCAATAAAAACTAAAGAAGCCCTAGCGCGGAGTCCGAAGAAATAACACAGTAGGCAGTAAATCGGCTGCGGTGGATGAACACTCACGAATTAGGACCTTTCAGTTAGTAATTTTATTATGTGCATTTAAATGACTGCCATGATCAATACACCTAAAAATATAAGCGGTTGGTTTCGTTTGTAGGGTTTAACGTCCCAAAGCAACTCAGGCTATGAGAGACGCCGTAGTGGAAGACTCCGAAAATTTCGACCACCTGGGGTTCTTTACCGTGCACTGACATCGCACAGCACATGGGCGCCTTGCTTTTCGTCTCCATCGAAAAGCGACCGCCGAGCCGGGATTCGATCCCGCGTCCTTGGGAACAGTAGTCGAGTGCCGTAACCACTGTGCCACCCCGGCGGGGTACATACATAAGCATATATATATAAGAATATTTATGCAACTGTAACAGCTTTGGTTTGGCTTCCAAAACTATATTATTCGTCTAATAAACCAGGCATTATGCGGCAATGATGGTGCCGCCCTGCCAGTATGTATTCTGATTGCTCCGACTATTCCCCTCATTGTTTTTAATTAACTGAGCCTCCAGGTCCACCTCTCAGTGACTTTCGGGGAAATTTGTGCAAGCCCGAAATGAGGCATGAGCCCTATGAGCTCTCTGAGTGACAGTAGCCCATACTAGTGTAATTTTAAACCCAAAATTGCAAACCACTTCTCAGACTGTACTGACTTGTTGATTGAAAGCTTAGGGCTTGATGTTTCATACCTGACAGTACGTGGGACACGGGCGGCCCTGTAATACCAACAGTCATTGTTTATAGCAATGACTTTGGGAGAATAAATTGTGCTCACTGCTGAAGAACCCGCAACGATTCCATTTCAACATTAATGGGCTATGTTTCGAAAACAGCAAAATCGTCCTCTAAGGGACGACCACTATAAAACCGCGTCTACTGGGGATTTTGGTGCACTCTGCAGATTGGGCAATGCAAGCGGAATGTGGGCAGCCGCCTTTCACTTGCCTACAGGGAGTAGAAAATATATCGTCACTTTCACCTTGTGCCTGTCGCTAAACCCAAACAGCAACAAATGGACCACGGAGCAGCCATGACATCACAGAGGAAGCTGTACTGTCAGGCAACTTTGCATTATAATCAATGTTTTCTTTTTCCACGGCACTGTCTCCTATTCTTTATGAGAATGTCTATTCGTACTGCAACAATGAAACTCGACACTGACGAGTACGAAACGTTTTCACCGTCAATAGCCCGTCTAGTGTCTATGTTGAGGCGCATGTGCACAGTAAAGACGGCGGTTTACAGTGGTTAGTGCGACTGTCAACCAGGTTAGTCTCAGCGTACCGAAAGTGTCTTCCGGAACCCAAAGAAATTTAATGATTCATGCGAACACATGTGATAAATGGAGCAGCGCGATTGCAATCGAAGTAAAGAATTATTGAATAACGCCAAAGTACACATTGCTTGAAGTAACTCACATTGCAATGCTGAGACATATACAGGAAAGATGCTCTGAGTGATTTGCCGGGAAAAAGCTTATAAAGCCGCTGAGATAAATGCTATATCATTGTCGCGAAGATTTAAAAAATTGGGACAAGGCATCAAAAATCAGCACATTATTCGGATGCTGCTGCTCCCATTTTCCATGTACTCGTAGTGCAGTTTATATCTAGTTTATCACGAAGTGCGGACTAGTATTTGGCTCAGATGGCTTCTAATAAAACTAGCGTTTACACTGAGTAACCTTGGATCGCGGTCCCAAAGAGGTTTAAGGAGTATAGTCATATGAGGCACCCCGAAAACATGCCAAAATAATAAACTAAAGTTTTTTATTGTGTCATAATTATTGTTGCCTAAGCGTAAAATACAGTCATTACATTTGCATCACTAGGATTATATAGGCGTTTAATGCGTGTTTTTAGATGTAACCGATGACTAATAACGAAAACGCAAGAACAATGATGCAAACATGAAATCTTTCACAGGATTGTCAGCACAATTTAAAAAGCGGTACTTTTTTTCTGCGAGCCCAAGAGCAGCCATCATGCCACAGTAGCTACACGACTGAAATGATTCATCATTATAGATCATCTTTCTGTACAAAACCAAAGGGTGTGTGTGAGCTTGCGAATGCATAAAGAGGACGTGACATGATATGGACAGGTGCAGTTTCAAATCGAGCAGACAGTAGTATACAAGAGACTCATGATACCACTATTTGATCAGATGTATGTGCCCAAACGATAAGCACCATATAGCATATTGTTAACTAAAGTTAACATAGAATAAATATAACAATTAGGCAGCTGGTAAATCAATCACGTGTGCTTTATCAAAACTACCAATATCGCTCTTAGCATTTTTCCATGAAGACTACCTTCCCATACTTTCAGTGGCGTCAAACTTTTGATGCAGCACTACACAAAAAAAACTGGTCTATTTCAAAACAAAAATCGATTTTATTCAGAGAATCGTTCTTTTAGATTAAGCACATCATGGCATTTTGTATTACGTTGATAGGAACTGTGTAACATGGTAACACCTACCGCCATTTTACGTCGTATTAGCCTAACGCTGATTTCAATTGCCTACAGTGCTGTATATTTGAATCAGAAGAGTATATTTCAGTGTGATCAGCCCAAGGGCCACCGTACTGATTAAGGAGGAAATATATTAGCTTTCACGAAAACTGCGTGCTAAAAAAAACGTCGGGTATCAAATGTGGCGTCACCAAGCTGTCCCTTTGTAGTTGAGCTTGCGTTACGACCAGTGCTCAGTAATATATACTTTAATTGTACATGATTTAAGAAACCTCTTAGCGCAAAATTTATTCAATCGTTTTTGTGAGATTGTTTTGCCATTTACTTCAAAGAACAAAATAACTTACAGAGAAAGAAGTAGCTTTCCAAAGTAAGCATTATTATTCGCGTGACAATGAGACTTCAAAAATATTGCTGCCTTACTCTCAGATACGAAAAAATAGATAAACCACTATTCATGGGCCACTAAGGCTTTTTGAGATTGTGGAAAAGTACGAAAGCTTATATAATTGACTGGCATAGATGTGAATTCGAGTTCTCATTTCTCATATCATAGACCCTAAGCATGCTTAGTGGGGTAGTCTTCTGCATAGCCCTTAGAGCTTTGCATCGCTGTAGTACCATACTTCTTAACTATTGAGGACGTCGTATGTTGTAAGTGATTCTTTTGAACATTTCCATTCATTTGCAGGAAGAAGTCTCTTGGGCATCGGTTCTAGCGGTGGACTTTTTGGGAGTGGAGGAGCAAGCAGTGGAGGCATTGGAGGAGGCATTGGAGGAGGCAGTGGCGGCGGAGGAGGCAGCAGTAGCGTTGGAGTAGGGTTGGGAAGTGAAGGAGGCAGTGGAGGCGGTGGAGGAAGCAGTGGAGGTGGGGGAGTAGGCCTGGGAGGTGGTGGAGGCAGTGGGGGTAGTGGAGGAGGCAGTGGCAGCAGTGGAGGACTCCTGAGTAGTATAGGTAGTGGTAGCCGCAGTGGAGGAGGACTCCTGAGCAGAATAAGCAGTGGTGTCAGTAGTGGAGGAGGACTCCTGAGTGGCATCAGGGGTGGCCGCAGTGGAGGAGGACTCCTGAGTGGCATTAGGGGTGGCAGCGGTGGAGGAGGAGGACTCCTTAGTATAGGTAGTGGTGGCAGCGGTGGAGGAGGATTCCTGAGCAGTGCAGGAGGCAGATATAGAGGGCGAGGATTTATTAGAAGAAGACTAGGACGCTTCCGTGGCCTGTTTGGTAGAGGCGGTGGCTATGGTATCGGTGGTTTGGGCAGTGGAATCGGAGGGGGCAGTAGCGGCAGTAGTGGACGAGGAGGGTTCGGTTGGGGTGGTCAGGGCAGCGATGATCAATATGGAAGTGACTCTGGTTGGGGCTGGAGTAGCTGGAGCTCGCCTTACCACTGGGTATCACGAGGAGGCCAGGGAGGCTATGGAGGCATAGGAGGAGGACAAGGTGGGTTCGGTGGAAGGGGAAGTTTGGGATTAGGTGGATATGAAGGTAGCAGCGGCGGAATCAGTGCACAAGGTGGGCTGTCAGGCAGCAGTGGACAAGATGGAAGCGGAGGGGGAGGATTTAGTGGGGGGGCTTCTCTAAGACAAGGTGGTGGTTTTAGTGGCGCCGAAGGCGGTGAAAGTGGGCTGGGTAGTATGGGTGGTTTCCTAAATGGAGTTGGGAGCTCAGGAAGCTCAAGTCTCTCAGGGAGTGGCGGCGAATGGGGAGGACTAAGTGGACGCAGCAGGCTTTTCGGGCGCCTTAGAAGAGGCAGTTTGTTCAGCCGTCTTAGACGTCGCCGTCGTCAGAGAGGACGAGGCCTTCTGAGTGGATTCACGGGCTCAGGTTCTAGTTTAGGGCTAGGTTCCGGTTTCGGATCAGGATTGAGTTCAGGCTATGGCTCAAGTTTTGGTTCAGGTTATGGCTCAAGTTCTGGTTCAGGATTAGGTTCTAGTTTTGGTTCAGGTTTAGGTTCAGGCAGTTTTGGATCAGGTTTAAGTTCAGGCAGTTTTGGATCAGGTTTAAGTTCAGGCAGTTTTGGATCAGGTTTAAGTTCAGGCAATTTTGGTGGCTCTATGGAATCCGGTGGAGGATACGGTGGAGGAGTGTTCTCTCGCTTGAGTAATCGCCTACGAAACAGAAGACAGAGGTTCCGGTCTAGATGGCTCCGGAGACGAGGACGCTATGGAAATTACGGATCCTTCGGAATGCTTGGTGGTGGTAGCCAAGGAGGCGACTTTGGTGGTGGTATCCAAGGCGGCGGCTTTGGTGACGACTCAGGGAATGGCGGCAGTGGTTGGTATTGGACTTCTGGACCACAGTTCTTCAGCTGGAGAGGACAAGGTGGTTTCGGTAACGGACAAGGAGGTGGTTTCGGGGGAAGCTTTGGAAGTGAAGGCAGCCGAGGAGGATTTGGTTGGGGTCCAAGTGGAAGTTTCGGTGGATTTGGCGGTGGCTCAAATGGTGGATCCAGTGGATTTGTCGGCGGCTCAAGTGGTGGATCCAGCGGATTTTCTGGTGGCTCAAGTGGTGGATCCAGCGGATTTTCTGGTGGCTCAAGCGGTGGATCCGGCAGCATTTCGGGTGGTTCAGGTGGTGGATTTGGAGTAGGAGGATCAAGTGGTGGTTCTGGTGGTAGTGGTTCAAGCGGAGGATCTAGCGGAGGTTCAAGCGGATGACTCAATGGTGGCTCGAGTGTGTCTGGCTGATTTGATTGAAGTAGTAGCTAGAAGCAACAATACTATTAGTTTGAATGCAAAGAAGTGTAAGCATTCGGTTGTTTCGGAAACCAAATTTACACATGTGGCAAGTAAGAAGACTAAGGAGGCTCACACGGTTCCGGTTTAGACAATAAAAGCATGGAAACAACAAATACGTGTAACATCATTCTAATAGCCGATTTAGTATTAGAATCGTTGATTAAGACAGATTTCTTTTTTGTCACAATGTTCTTTTTTGAGACCAGAGATTTACAAACTGGCCAGCAGAGCTTATTTACTAAGAATTAAAGCTGGGCGAATAGTTAAGCTTAGCATTTAAAATGTTAAAGTTTTTTATCATTTTACTTTTCTTTCATATTTTCATATCACATTCAAAGGTTGCTTCTATGTATTCCCAGAAGAAACAGCAGTTTGATATCCGGCTAAATAAAGAAGTGGCCCCAAATACGCATTCAAACCCGAAATGTTTTGGCGTTTCTTTCGGGCTCTGATGATCTGTCCTCAGAACCAAGTGCCCTTTTGCTAGCTCAGACCCACTAGTGGCTGTACGAAACACGAATGCCAAGGAGCAGCCACTGTATTACCCTTTATTGGAGAACTTTGTAATACTGCTATTTCATCGGCAGCACGGCAGAGGCAAATAGGTGAAGCACCGGTTCGAACTTTAATCAGCTCTCCTCTTTCGGTTTTCGACTCCTCACTGCTATCGTTACCGACCGAAGCGGGCCGCCTTCACTGGCATATACAAGTCACAGGTGATTTAGTAAGCGTGGTGCACTCGTCCTCCGCTTCCGCTGCGACATATCCAGGAGGGGAACGGCATCGGTGGAATGCTTTGATGACCGGGAAGAAGTATAGTTCCGCACAAGGCATATCTCTCATCTGCTGCAAGCGAATTGGCTATGGTTTGATAATTTCGTGGGTGCCTTAGTACTGTGCAATGAATCAGGATATTTGCTTTACGATGGGGGAGAACATAACAGCACGAAGCTGCAAATTGCGTCACCCTACGTAGATGCCTTCTGGTACCATGTTCTGACGTACTGGGTCCTGCGCAGATTAGGAAGGGGTGAGTGACGTCAGACTAGACAGGGTTAGCATCGCAACCTTGTGCTTCTACGTAATTCCTGGGCGGGCTCGTTGCAGGGACCTTCTTGAGGTGCGGGACAAGATTCTGGTTGGGGACCTATCAGTGATATATATTCTCATGTGCACTGAATTTCTTTCCGTCTTCATGTTTGAATAGTCAGCGCGGTATTTTAGCTACCATGAACAAGACAGGTGGAGAGCAGGTCTGGTTGAATGTGTCACTCATGATGACCTTATGGCCAGGGGTCACAGGTACCAGTTGCCCCTAGTAGTACGCCCTCCGGCGTTGACATATCTCAGCAAGCCTGCTGTTTACTATGTTGCTGTGTATCGCCTCGTGGATATACCGGGTGTCCCAGCTAACTTTAACCAAGGGGTACAAAATAATATATTTGAGGTAGGTCCGTGAAACCAATTGCAGACAACTGCCAGCCTTCTGGCGCACT